>NC_134212.1:54508521-55130521 GCF_965140235.1 Caretta caretta | reverse complement strand
AAAAACCTATGAAATTGCAACCTTAATGCTGTTCTTTTAATGTAGTCATTGTGTGTAAAATCAAGCATGCAAAAGTTAGGAAATACCAGGACGAAGGTTGCCTGTGCTTAATTCCAAATGGCCGTGGGAGTCGGCAGGGTTTGTAGGATATGTCCAAGTGAGGTTCTCGGCCGCTAGTCATTGCGGGAAGGTATTCCTGAGCCTCTGGATTCTGCCCCGGGAAAGGAGGAGTTGGTGGTCATGTAAGTTGCATGGTCTGATTTTAATGCTTCCCTCAAGAAATTGCATCACAGTGGCCCCAGCGGGCCAGCTTCTATTGCCCTGCCACCAAAGATACAAAATAGCCTTCTCAGCTGCAGCACTCAGGCGTCCTTGGTATCTCCAAAGATATTGGGCTGGAACCTGCCATTGTGATTGGGTAGTGGCCTTAAACCTAGTTTGTACGGGTAGAAATAATTGCGCTTGGTGGAGGGCAACGGAGGCCCATTGGGGCTGATTCTCAGGAGCGTTGAGCACCCACAACTCAAGTTGGCAGTGGTCACACCTGGCTGAGAGGAGGATCGGTTACTCCAGATTTAATGAAAGGATCCTGCCTAGTGAGGTCACTCATGCATGATCCTTTCATCATGCATGTGTGATCTGGCACTTTTGCTAGTACAGAGGGGTAGAGCATGTGAAGAATGAATGTTGTGTCATGGTTGCATCAGGGGAACTGGGAGCCAGGACTCCTAAGATCTATTATTAACTGTGCCACTGACTCAGTGTGTGACCTCAGGCAAGTCGCTTTGTCTCTCTGTGCCTTGATTTCCCTTCTCTGAATGTGGAGGATAATGATACTGACCAGCAGCCATGAAGTGTGAACTCCAAAGTTCTAACTGGGAGCACCCAACACTGTCCTTATCCTCCGCACTCCTCACCCAGCGATCTCCAAGCACTTATTCAAAGATTCTAGGTCCAGAAGGTTTAGGTTGGACATTAGGAAAAACTTCCTAACTGTCAGAGTGGTTAGGCACTGGAATGAATTGCCTAGGGAGGTTGTGGAATCTCCATCACTGGTGATTTTTAAGAGCAGGTTAGACAAACACCTATCAGGGATGGTCTAGATAATACTTAATTCTGTCATGAGTGCAGGGGCCTGGACTAGATGACCTCTCGAGGTCCCTTCCAGTCCTGTGATTCTATGAGTTTGTGATTGTAATCCTTTAGTCTAACCACCTGTTTAACACAGGCCAGAGAACTTCCCCAAAACAGTTCCTAGAGCAAAGCTTTTAGAAAAACAGCCAGTCTTGATTTAAAAATTGTCAGTGATGTAGAATCCACCACAAACCAAGGTAAATTGTTCTAATGGTTGATTATCCTCACTGTTAAATAGTTACACCTTATTTCTAATCTGAATTTGTCTAGTTTCAATTTCCAGTCACTGGATCATGTTCTTCCTTTCTTTGCTAGATTGAAGAGCCCATTATCAAATACCTATTTCCCCATATAGGTAAGCTAAATAGATTGGGCTTCTTGAGGAATGTTTTCTAATCCTTTACTCATTTTCGTGGCTCTTTAATTTATCAACATCCTTTTTGAATTGTTGGCACCAGAACTGGACACGGTATTCCAGCAGTGGTCCCACCAAGGCCAAATACAAAGGTAAAATAACCTTTCTGCTCCCACTCAAGATTCCCCTGTTTACGTGTCCCAGGATTACATTGGCTCTCTTGGCCACAGCGTCCCACTGGAAGCTCATGTTCAGCTGACTCTCCACCATGCCCCCAAATCTTTTTCAGAGTCGCTGCTTCCCAGGCTAGTGTCTCCCATCCTGTAATTATGGCCTCTATTCTTTATTCCCAGATGTATACATTTACATTTAGCCATATTAAAATGCATATTATTTGCTTACGCCCAGTTTACCAAGTTACCCAGATTGCTCTGAGTCAGTGACCTTTTCTCTTCATTATTTACCACTCCCCCAATTTTTATCATCTGCAGACTTTCAGTTATGATTTTGTTTTCTTCTAGGTTACTGATAAAAATGTTAAATAGCATAGGGTCAAGAACCGATCTGTGCAGGACCCCACTGAAAACAGGCAGGCAGAATGATAGATCTCAAAATGTAGCTGTAAATGGGGAATAATCAGATGGCACGTATTAAATGGATTAAAAACTGGCTGTTAATTTTGTATTGTTTTTAATCAAAATGGTGTGCCGTACCAAATCAAACACCTTACAGAAGTCTAAGTGTATTGCATCAACACTATTAACTTTATAAATCAAACTTGTAGTCTCATCAAAAAAAGATATCAAGTTAGTTTGACTGGCTCTGTTTTCCATAAACCTATGGTGTTTTGCATTAATAACATTACCCTCCTTTAATTCTTTATTAATCAAGTTCCATGTCAGCTGCTCCATTATCTTACCCAGTATTGATGTCAGGCTGACAGACCTCTAATCACCTGGGTCATCCCGTTTACCGTTTTTAAAAATTGGCATATTAGCTTTCTTCCAGTCTTCTGGAACTTCACCAGTGTTCCAAGACTTATTAAAAATCAATAATAATGGTTCAGCGAGTTCTTCAGGCAGCTGTTCGTAAAATTCTTGGATGAAAGTATCTGGACTTGCTGATTTAAATGGAGGGTACTAAAGTTACACATTTTTAACATCTTCCAGGGATACTAGAGGAATGGAAAGAATGTGATCACCATATGATGAGACTCTATCATCTATTTTTTCCTCAAATACAGAAGAGAAATATTTATTGAAGACTTCTGCCTTTTCAACATTATTATTGATAATTCTACCATTTCCATCTAGTAATCGACCAATACTATTCTCAGGATTCTTTTTGTTCCTACTGTATTTTAAAAACTCCTTTTTATTGTCCCCACTCTGTTAGCCATAGATGTCTCCTTGTGTCCTTTTGCTTCCCTTATGAATTTTCTACAATTCCTAATTTCTGATTTATACTCTTTAGTACCAACTTTCACTCTCTCTATATATATATATAAATACACACTCACACACTAACTCCTCTCTTAACGTCATCCTGGTTAACGTTGTTTGTTCCGTTGCTGATCAATTAGAGACTGCTTGCTTTGTCCACTGCTTGCAGGAAGAGCAGTTAATTGGAGCTAGCTGGTGGGGGCTTGAAACCAGGGTGGACCGGCAGCCCCCCGCCCCCATCAGGTCCCCTAAGTTTCCCTGTGCAGCAGCCGCCCAGCAATTGCCAGGCAGTTCAGCTGTCCCTCCCCTCAGTGATGTATGCTGCTCCTGCCCTCTGCCTTGGAGCTGCTCCTGGGAGCCTCCCGCTTGCTGTGCAGTCGGGGGGATACTGATGTCAGACTGTCCTCCCCCCCCCGCTCCTGTACCCCACCTCCACAGAGCGTGGAGGGACAGGACAGGGTTCAGGATGGAGGGAGCTTGCTGGCAGCAGCTGCTGTCTCAACTTGCTGATCTACTTAGAGGCAGTGTACTTAGAGTGGGGTCAGCGTACTTAAAGGGGCAATGCGCATCTCTCTCTCGCGCGCGCACACACAGTGTGTGTCTCTGTCTCTCTCCGCCATGCTGTGTCTCTTCCCTCCATTCGTACTGCCTTGTAGAGTACGAGGCTACACTAACAACAATGTGTTAACCCTTGAGGGCTCAACTGAGTGCTAGTTCATCATTTAGCAGTAAGGCATTCCCTGGGAAATATCCCACCCTCTGATTTCACCACCTCAATCAAGCTTCACAATCACCATTGCTGTGTACAGTATTAAATTGCTTGTTTATAACCTAACCCCCCCTCCCCCATTTATATTAATTCTTATGGGGAAATTGGATTTTCTTAACATCTTTTTGCTTAAAGTAGTATTTTTCAGGAACATAACTACAACGTTAAGCGAGGAGTTAGTGTGTGTGTATGTGTATACATAGTTGCCTTTACGTTCTCTCTAAACCAAGTTGGTTTAGTAATGTCAGCCAGTATCAGTCTCCCCACTCAACAGACAAGGAAAGTAAGGCCGAGAGAGGTGAAAAGGCATCACAAATGGGTTGTGAGGCTTAACCCAGTAATGTCTGAACTGCCCTGAGATCCTCCATTGGAAGGGGCTGTAGAAAGGCAACAGATTGGTATTAGGAGCAGCCCCAGGAACAAAGTGCAAATCTCATTCCTTCTGTTGCTGGTTTGCACAATGTAACTTATCAGTGGCTGAAAGAAACAAGCCCAGCCCAAGCTCTTGGGGACCCTTGAGTGATGAATATAAAACACCCATTGACAAAGCCAAATGAGAGCGATGATTCCCTGCACCCCGCAAATGACCCTGCAGCTGCTCGAACACCAGCCTCAAGGGGATCTCTACTGATAGTGGTGGGGGGTGTCTTTAAACACCTTCACTCCCACTCTCCATGCCCCCCAAAGCTCCAGGGCTGAGATCCCCCCTGTGCAGGGTGCCAGAGATCCTGAGCAGGGCTTAGGGGTGAAATGGTTTCTGTGCCTTGCACTGACCCAGTGTGTGTGGTGGGTTTGCACCACAAGAGAACAACATGCAATTGGCTGGGTGCTGCTGGCCCTGTCCAGAGAACCCCAGACTGAGTCCTGCTACCACTCAGAGGCAGCTTTTTTAGTGACCTTCTCTTCTCCCCCTACACCCTGCTCACAATATGATGCAGGGAGGGCGGGGGGGGGGGGCTGTGATGGAGAGGCAGTGTCTGAGAGAGACTGCCAGCCCTGGCTGGGGGAGCCTGCTCCTAATGCCCCTCCCCCTTAGGCGATGGGTGTGATGGTGGATCAGCAGCCCAGAGCCAGCCCCTTCTGATCCTTGTGGTGGGGACCAGATTGTAACCATCACAATGTTGTTTGTTTTTAATGTCCCCTCCCAACTCCAGCTCTCCAAGGATCTCCCCTCCTTCACCACTACTGCTACCGCCAGGGTGACGAGGAATGGGGGAGCAGGCATGGAGAAAGCCCTGTCCAACCAAGAGGACTTGGGAGGAGACCGGGGCATGACGGACGATATCTTTGATGAGAGCTACTGTGAGAAGGAGGGCCCCAAGCCTGCCAGGAGATATGTCTGGAGGAACATCATCCTCATGAGTCTGCTGCATTTAGGGGCCTTGTACGGGTTGTGGCTGATACCTGCAGCAAAGCCTGCCACCTTGGTGTGGGGTAAGCAGAGGCTGTGACAGATTAGGGAATAAGTGTGTGTTAATTATTGATTCCATTCGTGTGTAATTGTAACTATCACTGTGGATTTGATTATAGAATCATAAAATGTAGGGCTGGAAGGAATCCCCAGATGTCATCTAGTCCAGTCCTGTCCCCAATCCCCCTGCTGAGGCAGAAGCAAGTAACCCTAGACCAGCTCTGACAAGTGTTTGTCAAGCCTGCTCTTAAAAACCTGCAATGACTGGGATTCCACAATCTCCACTTGTGATTTTATTGCAGTATTTAACTATCCTTACAGTTTTTTCTAACCTAAATCTCCCTTGCTGCAGATTCAGCCCATTACTTCTTGCCCTGCCTTCAGTGGACAGGGAGAACATTGATCACCCTCCTCTTTTATACAAGTCCTTAACCTATTGGAAGACTGTTATCAGGTCCTCTCAAGTCTCTCTTTTTTTTAAGACTGAACATTCCCAGTTTTTTTAACCTTTCCTTATAGGTCATTTTTTCTAAAACTTATTATTTTTGTTGCTCTTCTCTGGTCTCTCTGAAATTTGTCTACATCTTTTCTAAAGTGTGGTGCCAAAAACTGGCCACAATAGTCCAGCTGAGGCCTCACCAGAGCCAAGTAGAGTGAGACAGTTCCCTCCTGTGTCCTACATACCACACTCCTGTTAATACGCCCCAGAAAGACATTTACTTTTTTCGCAACAGCATCGCGGCGTTGGCTTATTCAGCTTGTGATGCACAAGAAGCCCCAGTTTGAGCAGTATGACCACCACGCCAGTTATTCTCCATGTTGTAGCTGATTTTTTCCATCCTAGGTGTAGTACTTTGCACTTGTCTTTATTGAATTTCATCTTGTTGATTTCAGACCAATTTATCAAGGCCATTTTGAATTCTAATTCTGTCCTCCAAAGTGCTGCAACTTGACCCAAAGCTGGGAGATCTGCAGATTTTATAAGCAGACTCTCCACTCCATTATCCAAGTCATTAATGAAAATATTGAATGGTATCAGACCCAAGACTGACCCCTGTGGGACCCCATTAGATGTGAATTCCATCTTGACAGTAAATCATTGATAACTGCTCTTGGAGTATGTGTGGTTGGTTTTTTTTTTGTCTTTTTTGTTTTTTTAACCAGTTATGGACCCACCATGTAGTACATTCATCTAGACCACGTTTCCCTAGTTGGGACTGTGTCTGAAGCCTTACTAAAATAAAGATATCCTATCTATTGCTTTCCCCCATCCATTAGGCCAACCACCCTGTCAAAGAAGGAAATTAGGGTGGTTTGGCATGATCTGTTCTTGAAAAATCCACGTTGGTTATTACTTATCACCCTGTTATCTTGTAGGTGCTTGCATGTTGAATAATTTATTCCATTATCTTTCCAGATATCCAAGTTAGGCTGACTGGTCTATAATTCCCTGGGTTCTCTTTGTTCTCCATTTTATAGATAGGTACTCTGGGTGCCCGTCTCCATTCCTCTGGGACCTCACCCATCCTCCGGGAGTTCTTAATGGCTCTGAGATTGGTTCAACTAGTTCCTTAAGTGCCCTAGTTCAACATGTTAAGTGCCCTGCCAACATGACTACATCTAGTTTATCCAAATATTCTTTAACCCGTTCTTTCCCTAGTCTGGCTTGTGTTCCTTTTTCTTCATTATTAATATTAATTGTGTTAAGCATCTGGTCCCAATTAACCTTTTTACTGAACACTGAGGCAGAACAGGTATTAAGCACCTTGGCCTTCTTGGTGCTGTCCATTTTAACTGTCCTTCCGCACTAACAGTGGACATACACTTGCCGACTTCTCTCTTGTTACTCATGTATTTGTAGAACCTCTTCTTGCTGCCTTTTATGTCCCTTGCTAGCGGTAGCGGTGATTTTTGTTCCGACATGCTGGTGCTGTCCTTTTGTGCCCCTCCTGAGCAATTTGTCAGTGTTTCTCCTTTTTGTAGGATTCTATCTTGATTTTTCAGGTCACTGAAGAGCTCCCGATGCAGCCATCTTGGCCTCTTAGTATTCTTCCTCTCTTTTCCACTGGTAACAAGCTCCTGAAGGGAAGAACTACTGGTGCAGAACCAAGTCGGATCTGTTGCATGGCCGATGGACAGGGTGCTGTAACCCCAGGCCCAGTCTAAGAGTGGGGGAATTGTATGATTCCACCCCAGGAAAGGTGAAGGCCTGAGGTGGTGCTCTCAGGCCAGGAAGAGGTCAGAGCATGCCGCCAGTCCGGTAAATGTAACTTATTGGGGGAAGCCTGCTGGGATGATTGTGACAGTGGTGAATTTCCAATAAGTGACAACAGCGGTAAAAACAAGTATTGTAGAAGGAAAAAGCAAGAGAAAAAGGGGCTTGTGTTTGGGTTGGGAAGAGATTAGGGAAGGTCAGAAGGGAAAAATGAGTTCTGAATGGCTTGGGGCAGATCAGTTAATCAAGTTGAGCAGAGAGGACCCTAAACTCAAAAGAGCTAGGAAGGTCAGAGCTGGTGTCTTTGCTGTATGATGATGACTGGAGGCAGAATGGGGCACCAGCACCGGCCCAGGACCTAGACGAGGGTTCCTGTTCTCTTGCAGCCCAGAATGGCCCAACTCTCAGACCAACAGCGGCGGGGGTGGAGGAGGTGCAGCTGGAGGAGGAGAAGCTGCAGCTTGAAAGAGAAAAGCTGCCCTTGGAGGCCAAGCAACTTGCTGACTGATATCAGGCCAGAGCAGAGCAGGAGAAGCAGCACCAGCATGAGCAGGCGGAACAAGAACCACAGAGAGAGCACGAATTGGACCTTGCACAAGTGAGGAGCCAGGGACCAAGGGATCCAGTAAGTGGGGCTAGAACCAGGAATGCCAGCTCTGCAGGGGGCATAGCTGCTGAACTGTTTCCCCAGTTTAAGGGGGTGGGGATATCAATGCCTGTCTCTTGTGATTTGAATCTAGGCCCCCCTGAAGATTGGCATAGAGGCCTCCAGCAAAAGGGATGCTGCAGTCTCTGGGGATCATGACCAAATTATAGGGGCCTTGCTCCTTGCACTTCAGCTGGCTCCCAGGCTTATGGGTGGGGCTCTACCAAATTCATAGCCATGGAAAAAAGCATCATAGACTGTGAAATCTGGTCTTTTTGTGTGCTTTTACCCTAGACTATACAGATGTCATGGCGGGACGCTAGCGTTTCTCAAACTGGGAGTCCTGACCCAAGAGAGGGTTGGCGGGGGGTGAGATTTGCAAGGTTAATTTAGGGGGGGTCATGGTATTGCCACTCTTATTTCTGCGCTGCCTTCAGAGCTGGGTGGCTGAAGAGCAGCAGCTGCTGGCCAGGTGCCAAGTTCTGGAGGCAGTGCCCTGCCAGCAGCAGCGTAGAAGTGGGGGTGGAAATACCACACCTTTCTACCCTTACTTCTGCGCTGCTGCTGGCGGCGGCTTTGCCTTCAGAACTGGGCTCCCGGCCAGCAGCTGCCACTCTGCAGGCAGCGCCACCGCCAGCAGCAGTGCAGAAGCGAGGGTGGCAGTACCACCCCTCCCCCAGTAACCTTGTGACAAACACCCCCACAACTCCTTTTTGGGTCAGGACCCCGACAATTACAACACCCTGACATTTCAGATTTACATTTCTGAAATCATGAAATGTACTATTTTTAAAATCCTAGGACTATGAAATTGACCAAAGTGGGCTGTGAATTTGGTAGGGCCCTACTTATGGGAGAATATTGTGGAAGGAAAAAGGGGATAATTTATATGGAGGTGGCAGCTAGCCAGGGGAACCTCTGCAAGTGGGCAAAGGCTGGGACCTTGCTGCCTTAGAAGAGCTGTATGAGAGACGTAGGTTGGAACGGTTTTATGATCTGTGACCTTAGAATGTGCTTATGGATCAGAAGCCATGAAGACGTGCTTCGACTTCTTGTTGCTTTAAAGTCCTTTTTCTCTCATGTTGTGCTTTGTTCCTGCTGCTAAGATTAAACCACACACAGGCTAAACAACACTTCGGTTTAAGAAGGCTGTCTGGTCACTGTGTTCACCACTGGACACAGCTCCCGAAGGAAAGAACCGCAGGTCTGCCCGGTCAGACCTGCTGGGTAGGCATGGTTAATCCACAGAGTGCTGTAGTCCAGAGTCTGGTCTGAGGGTGGGGGAATCACAGGATTCCATCCCAGAAAAGGTAAGGGCACAAGGCCTAGTGTCCGAGGGGGTGAACTCTGACTTCTATCTGAGGTGCAGTTGTGACACCCCCTCTTCTTGCGTCCAGGGTCCCTGTGTTTCCTGCTGAGTGCTCTGGGGATAACAGCGGGAGCGCATCGCATCTGGAGCCATCGGTCCTACAAAGCCAGTTTGCCCCTCAGGATCTTTCTGGCCATAGCCAACTCCATGGCTTTTCAGGTAGGAACCCCTTTTGCCTCTTCCCAGGTTCCTCAGTCTTGGAGGGAAGCAGCGAGACCCCAGCTGCAGCCACACATGCAACAGAGAAGCAGGGAAAAGTCACGTTCCCTTATTCTACCATGTCTCCTACAGAAACATTTCCCTCTGAGAGCTGCATCTCCTAAGCTGTGTTTGAGTCTACATCTTCCATCGGAGGGGGAGACTCGCTGCTGCTGGGATAGGGGAGGGTTATTGGGAGTGCACCCATGCAACTCTGCATACGGCCCCTGTGTATGCTGACTGCAGGAGGCACTGAGGATACTTTGCACCTCCCAGTGGTGGGCTGTAAAGGAGTCAGGGTACCCCAGTGGTTGGAACTGAGGCCTGGCATCCATATCCTTCTCTACCACTAACCTGTTGTGTGTCCTGCAGGTAAATCACTTCCTCTCACTGCAAGAAGGATGGTCTTGTGGTTAAGGCACTAGACAGGGATGCAGGAGACTTGGGTTCAATTTTTGTCTCTGCCACAGATTCCCCGTGTGACCTTGGCAAGTCTCTATGGGCCTCACTCTTCCCATCTGTAAAACAGGAATGATAACATTACTTGCCTGCCGCAGAGTGGTGGTCAGGAGAAATCCCCCATATTATTGAGATTAAGTTGGTACTCAGACTCTGCAGTGACAGGTGCAATAAGTGTGCCTGGATAATGCCTCTGTTTCCCGGCTACAGGATGGGATGAAATTAAACCAGCTTTTCAAAAGTGCATTGGGATCTCTGTATGAGAGAGGCAATGTACATGGGAACCGTTTTCACTAGTGGTGTTGGTCAAAACAAACATTTTGAATGAAATCATGAACATTTCACCATTTTGAAAGCTGGTTTAGAAATGGACCAATCTTTTGGCTTAAACATAATCTCCTGAGAGAGGTTTATAAATAAAGGGTTTTTTTCTGTTTTTGAACATTCAAAACTGAAATTTTTCCATTTCGAAAGGAAAAAATGCTGTTTGATTTTAAAAAACAAATCCCACCCTGATGTTAAGCTGACCAATCGGAGTGATTTGCAGTGGTGGTATAGCTGTGTAGTCCCAGGATATTGGAGAGACAAGGTTGGTGAGGTAATATCTTTTACTGTACCAACTTCTGCTGGTGAGAGAGAGAGAAGCTTTTGAGCTACACAAAGCAGAAGGTCTGAAGAAGAGCTCTGGGTAGCGTGAAAGCTTGTCTCTTTCACCAGCAAAAGTTGGTCCAATAAAGATTGCGTATTGGATATTACTTCACCCACCTTGTCTCTCCAGTCTGTTAGCAGTGCAGCTGAGGAGGGGCAAACCAAATTCTGAAAACGATCAGTTTAAAAAAAAAAAATTTTCAATAAAGGTGGAAAGTTCTGAGGAAAATCAAAATGTTCTGGTGAAAAATGCCAAATACTGTTAAAAACAAAACCAAATTTAAATTGAAAAATGTGGTCTAGCTCTAATCTTTGCTGACCCAGTGAGTCATCCAGTCATGGTCATTCCAGAATGACATCTACGAGTGGGCCCGAGATCACCGCGTCCACCACAAGTTCTCCGAGACCGACGCGGACCCTCATAACGCCACACGGGGCTTCTTCTTTTCCCACGTTGGCTGGCTGCTGGTGCGCAAACACCCCGACGTCATCGAGAAGGGCCGGAAGCTGGACCTGTCTGACCTGAAAGCCGACAAAGTGGTGATGTTCCAAAGGAGGTGAGCCGGGTGTGGCCAAGCTGGGGAAGAAAATAGTGTGATTGTGGCACAAGGTGAGGGGCAGGTGTTGTGACCAGTGTATCACTGGGGAACCAAAGGGGCTCTGAGGCATGGCGTCCGGATACAGGAATCTCTCGCAGGGGTAGTCAATAGGTGGCCAAATCCGGACTGCCAGACATGTTTGAATCCGCCTCAAAATCTTTTATTTACTTATCATTATTTTTGTATTTTCTCTGGAATCTGGACCTTGACTAGACCTTGACCAAGACATTTGGACCTTGACAAAAAATAATTGACTACCCCTGCTCCAGAGCAAAACTAACCCTCTTGTGAGTCACCCTGGATCCTTTCTGCAGGTGACCAGCCCCAAATGAAGTCAATGGGATGGTTCAGGTGTGTTTGGAGCATTGGGGCCGTTGTTCCTCATGGATTTCTTCCCAGGTTCGCAAACAAGTTCCATCCAGCACAGCAGTGGGATATATTACGCATTTTCCTTTTTTTCTTCTACCTCTATGGGAGAGGAGGAATGAGGTCAGAAAAGGCAGGGCTGCTGCCTCGCTGGGAACATCGCTGGCACAGGGGGCCCAGTGCCAACCTCTTGTATAAAACGTGTCCCACTGCTGCGACCTTAGCAGGGGTAAAGAGGCTCTCTCTCTCACCCCCCCCCCCCATGTGCAATCTCTCACTTGCTGGGATTGGGTTTCCCTCCTTCTATCCCTTCCCGCGCACACACAGCCCGGTTCCCTGGGGCAGCCGAGCACCAGGCCTCCCCCAGTGTGAGTGACAGGTCCCCTGACGGAGAGAGGAGAGGAGTCTGCTGCGGCCCCCAGGGAGGGAGCCAAAGCTCCAGCTGCAGCAGCGTATGCCCTGAGAGCTGGAGGACCCTGGTTTAATCCCAGGTGCCTCCGCCAAGATGGCAGCTGTCGCGCTCCCCCAGTACAAATGTGACCTGGCAGCAATAATGATAAATGGAGCCCCAGGAAGCCTGGCAGCTCTGCTTCATGGCACCTGTACTCCATTTCCAGCTCATCTGCTGAGTCCTTCTTACCCCCTGCCAGCGGGTGTGTGGCTCTTACTGTGTGCCCAGCCGATCCCCTTTATTCTTCTGTGCCCACTTTGTCACTACCCTTGTTTTCCTTTTTCTCCAGGGGGAAAACCAGCAGAGGTGGGCTGGTTCTGCGCTATTTTCTTTGGATAGTTAAAACTAGCACCTCTCCCCCGCCCCGGAGACTCAGCCCTGGTAGATGACCTGAACTGCCCTCGTCCTTCAACTCCCCTCCATGGGATGCACCCGCCCACTAACACTCTCTCCCCATTAATCTCTTTTTTTCCTGGCAGGTTTTACAAGCTTTCTGTGGTGGTCATGTGCTTCCTGTTCCCCACCCTAGTGCCCTGGTGCTTCTGGGGGGAATCTCTTCGCAACAGCTTCTTCCTCCCCGCCATCCTGCGCTACGTGCTGGTGCTCAACGCCACCTGGCTCGTGAACAGCGCTGCACATATGTTTGGCAACCGGCCCTACGATCGAAACATCAATCCCCGGGAGAACCGCTTGGTAACGTTTGGAGCCTTAGGTACATTGGTGGCGCCTTTTAATTCCAAACCACTCCACAAACTGACTGTGAGTGAGACAGGCAGAGATCACTGCACCTGCCACTAAAACACAGCTGTGTCTGGGGAGGAACACAGCAGCTGTTCAGTAGTGCATAGCAACAGGGCACGAGAGTCTGGGAGAGAAGGGAAGAGGAATAACATCCATTTATAAAACTGGGATGGGAGAGATTTTAGGTACATAATATAAAATGGACCAGATCCTCAGCTGGTGTAAATCTGCATTGCTTTGAAGTCCATACAGCTATCCTGATTTACATCAGGATCTGACCCTATGAATTTAGGCAGGCCACTGGGGTTAACACCCCGATGTTTCTGCATTCGCATACGGGAAAACCAGAAGCATGTAGACTCCAGCTGGGTGATCTCACCCATGCACCTGCAGACCTGCACGTTTACTGGAGTGTCTCATGCTCTAGTCAATAGGTACGTAGGGCAGTGGGGTTATCTTCTCCAGTTTGTTGCATGTAGCACCTTCTTATCTCAGCAATGAGATTTATTTGCCCTTCCTGAAGCTCTCACTGCCTGTTTGTTATGATGACAGTTGCCCCCCACTCTCTCTCTCTCCACCTCTGGGAAATGATGCTTCTGAAATAGCTGGACACGTGCAGCCAGAAGTGCCCAGGGGTTTCTGAGTGCTAGAGGCTTGAGACAGCCAAGTCCTGATTTTCAGAGGTACTGAGGATCTGGGAAAAATGAGCCCAGAATCACCATGAGCTTTGTACTGCTTTCCTGAGCCAGATTCTCAGCTCGTGTATTGTAGCTCTGTGGACTTTGGCAGCACTCCACTGATTTACCTGAACTGGGGATCTGGCCCCAGACTTTCACTAGCAAGACTCAGAGCTGCACAGTTCCCATCTCGATCTGAGCTTCTCAGACTCTGGGGATGGAAGATGGATGGACGGAGCCTCTGATAAGTGCCTGGACTCACTTTAGATTTTGCCAGGAGCTCAGCCAAAGCTAGACAGCTTCTTTCTGGGAGACTGAAGAGGAATCAGAACCCCGTACAAGCCTCACTAGGCTCTCTGAGGGGGCCCATTTTAAAGGCTTTAATAAGGGGAGGCCCAGGCACAAGCAGAAGTGCCGGAGATATCCTGAGTTTTCTCACCCAATTTGACCGCTTCATGAGGGTCAGGTAAACAGCCAACCGAGCTCTGGCCAGACCTGTGCTGAGATTAACCAGCCATCACTTGTTCTCCCCTCCAGCCTGCCGTGGCCTCCTCACATGCCCTGTACTAACCTTAGCGCCATCCTGGTCCTCCTCTGGTGTTGGACTCAGTGCAGAGGAGATGGGGCTGGTGGGCGATGTTACACATGGGCAAGTGGAGCAGAGGGAGTCCGAACTGGTGTAACTTGTACACCAAATGTTGGAAGAGGGGAGAGCAGCAGGACAGCCAGCCACCAGGGGCTGCTCAGCCCCTACTCCCCCCTGCCTTTCTCTGCTCTCTCAGGGTGCTGGGTGCCTGGCTCCTAGTGTTGTCTCTTTGTGACTGGCCATTTGTAGACGGGTCCCATTGACAGGGCTGGTATTTTCTGACATTCTCCCCGCCTTGGCCTCTCACCGGTGCATCGTCACCAGCCTGTCGATGAGGGAGTGCGCACGTGGCCAGAGCTTCCACCACTGCCTTGTTGCACCCTGCTCAGAGCAGGGTCGATGGCCCAGTGGTGGCAGGGCTCAGGCTCACCCCACGCTGGCACTTCCACTGGTGGAGCTGGGTCAGGGATAGACCAACGCTGGGAGACTTTCTAGAAACCTCCATGTAGACACGGCCTCGGCACGCAGAGCCTGAGCAGCTCCCAGCGAAGTCAATGGGCTGCAAGTGGAGGAGGACGGGGGCTGTCCCTGCCCCAAGGGGAGCACAGTCTGCGTTCGGCACAGGTGGCCCGTTCTGGGGACATGGTGCCCGAGCCTGGGCATGGGGGTTCTAGAGCGTGACCGTTTCAAACCCAGGCTCAGGTGTATTTACAGTGTCTTGTCCCTGCTCTTCCGTTCCAGGCGAAGGCTTCCACAACTACCACCACACCTTCCCCTACGATTACTCCACCAGCGAGTTCGGCTGGCACTACAACTTCACCACGGCCTTCATCGATCTCATGTGCCTCCTGGGGCTGGCCAGCGATCGCAAGAAGGTCTCCAAGGAGACCATCCTGGCTCGGAAAACTCGGACTGGCGATGGGAGCCACAATGGCTGAGGGCGCATTTTATTTCCCCCCCCCCGAGTGAGCTGGTCACAGGGTTTTATGTTCTATTTACTAACCATTGAATAATGCTACCAGGTTGCTGCTGCTGCTGATTTTAACCTGTTCCTGCACAGTGTATTTTAAATGTATTTAAAACCTATAACTTGTCTTTCTAGTGCTCAGCAGCTCCCTCCCTCTCTTCTCTCTCTCCCTTCTTTTTGTTCTTCGTTTGTTTCTCTCTGGCAGGATCTCTCCCTTTCCCTCTAACTCTTCCATCCTGCATTTTCTCCTTGTCTCTGACTCTCTCCTTGGCAGGGAGCTGGTCGAAAGCCCGTCCGGGGCAGATTGTGCTGCTGGCTGGACCGAGGGAGTGGAGGGGGGTCTGTACCAGCTGGCTGAAGAGTTGAGCCAAAGTCAGGGACTCTTTCCCTTGAAATGCCCCTTTCTTGCCTCTGGTTCTCCTGCCCTCCCAGAGCTACTGATTCAGGGCAGATGAACAGACTGCTGATGTGGCCACATCTAAGCAAATTGATCCTGTGAGTGACCAGCTAGAAAGCGGGGATGATGCTATGTCAAAGACCCAGGGGAGCCTTGTTTCTGTCAGATGGGTTTCCTGCAGCCAATTAACAAATACCTGATAGAAACAGACACCAAAGCAGGGGACACTGAGAGGGTTAAAGCCTGAGAAAGTTGCAGGATCCCAGCCCAGTGTCTGTGAGACCCCTTCTCAGAAGAGCCCCCCTGCAGCCGGGGGTGGAGCCACATCTACTGGGCAGATCCAGGCTGGAGATGGGACTGAATTGCCCCACTGTGCTGGGGGCAGGAAAGCCTGTTAGGGGGCTCATGACCAGCTCCCCAGCCCCTCCCAAAGCAAATCAGAGTTGCCCTGGGGACAATGGCTGCCTGATGCACACACTGCCGTGGGAAGCGCTGATGCAGCCGCTGCTGCTGGCGGCCGTTCCTATAACTCCCCCAGACACACGGTGCTAGAGCAGGGTGCTGGCTGCTGGGCCGTACGTAATTCATCCCCTGCAGACAGGGCCTTCCCTCCGGCGAGGGGGGGGGGGGTCCGCTGCACAGTGCCTGGGCACAGAAGGTGCCTGTTCACTCCTTGGCAGCAGAGGCTAATGGGGGGAGGGTTAAAACCCTTCTGTTTTTCACCCCATAGCACTTGCAGATGCTGCAGACAGGCTTGGCAGGGCGAGGCCCCATTCCCATCAGCCACTCACCAGATAGTGCTGCGGTGCTGGGTGAAAGCTCATGAGGTGCCCAGGCTGGTGGATCCTGGGGCAGAGCTGGGAAAGACTGAGCCAGGGTGGAGGAATGATGCTGAGATGCTCCTTCCCCAGTCCCAGCTGTGCTGCATATCCTCAAGGGCAGGCTCCAGCCTTCCCACGCAGGCCAAGGTGAGCACAGCACTGCTGATGTCGCAAAACTCTTGCTGTCGGCCAAGAATCATAGAATATCAGGGTTGGCAGGGACCTCGGGAGGTCATCTAGGTCCAACCCCCTGCTCAAAGCAGGACCACTCCCCAACTAAAGAAGTCGTTCCTGGCCTTGTTCCTTTGCATTGCTGTGACCAGAACTGTCCAGCTTTGCAACCCAATGGAGCAGCCTGCCCTCTGACTGGGCTAGTGATCTGCGCGTTCCACCAGCAGATAAGCCCGTTGGGAAGCTTTTAATTCCTGGGCTCTAAACCCGGGAGGTGGATGGGTGGGTGGGGATTCCCCACGGCTGAGATTTATAACTGCCCAGGGGGTGGCTGTGGATAGTTTTATCCAACTGGATGCAAAGATACCTGCATATCATAATCCTGGGCCAGATCCATTCCTGGTCCAAACCCCACTGACTGGAGTCTACACCCTGGGTGAATTTGGCCTCCCCTAATAGTTCTTCCCTTACCTCATGATCTGGACGTGTTGTGTGATGCAACCTACCATTCAGATACATGACACAACATGGTATGGCATCCACCATCCTCTCGGGAGAAAATCAAGAGGTTGATTCGGGCATTGCCTCTAGATCCAAAGAGTACTGATCAGAGCCAAAAATCCTGACACCCTGGGGAAGTGGAGTGGAAGTAACCAAACAGCACTGGCGTTTGCCCAGTCACTTTGTCAGTAGATTGGCGTACGTCTCTGGGTGCCTTAAGTTTTTTTTTCTTTAATACGCATAAAAGTATTGACAGCTATTTGCAGGATGTTTTCCGTTCTATGATTTATAGAAATTTGATTTAATTATTTAATTGCCGTCATTAAATTGTGGGTACAGGTGATTTTGAATGTATTGAGTTAGAATTTGTTAGATTAAGGAACAGATGCATCATTTTAAAGGTAACCTTGTTTGCTTTGTATTTCTTTCTTTGGTGGCATGTTTGTATCCAAGTGTGTTCTCTGTGAGTTTAGTTAGTGAGTCAGAGTGAGAGGTGGATGTAGATAAAGCACCAGCATGTCTAGTGGCTAGAGCAGCAGGCCTCCTGAGCTCGATTCCCAGCTTTGCCACTGACTCACTGTGAGATCTAGGGTCAGTCAGTTAACTTCTCCATGCCTCAGTTTCCCTCTCTGTAAAATAGGGATAGCACCCTACTTCACAGGGGTGTTGAGGTGCAATTAATACTTCTAAAGCACTGAGAGATCAGGGTGTGGAAGGCCCAATATACCCACTAGTGGTGGCGGTGGTAGTAAATGACTGGATTGCAAACAGTGTTCCCAGCCCCTCTGGTATCCTGGAGACGGGACGTGCGAGTGTTGGATAAGTAGTGAAGGATTGGAAGGTTGAATCTGTGCATTGTCTAAGCTCTGTTGCTATTGAAATGTGAGAGAGAACTTTCTGGGTCAGTTTCTGCATTCTAAGATCTCCATGTTTTGTCTACTGAAAAACTTTTTGAAATTTCTACTAATTTGGAATCAGACTGCTGGTTGTACTGATCTGAACTGGTATTTATTCATAATAAAAGTTTACTTTAAAACTCGACTGCCTGACTACAAAGGGCTGGGCGGGCTGGAGCCTTCAGAGGCTGCTGTTCCTCCAGATATTTATTTCCTCCTATGCGGGGTACAGGGAAAGGGAACCTCTTTTTAAATGTGGTGATTTTGAGCTGGTTTTAGTGGTGCTCACTCTGGCTTTGCCAGAATTAAATTCCCTTCCTTTATCAGAGGCACACCCTTCCATTTTGAGAGACACTTTTCCAACCATTTCTGTATTAGTTCACTCTTTGCTTGCATGTTCTGTAATACTTGCAATCCTTTCTGGTTATTTTTATCAATTGTTTTTTTTCTAGTTTTACTTGTGCCGGGCTGGTTACTACCACAGGCATAAATTCCCATAATGTTCCAGTAAGTGCTGCTGCTTTGGCAAATTTGTCGGTCTGTTCATTTCCCCTTTGTAATGGGTCTTTTATTTTGACCATCCTGACCTTGCTAAATTCTACTACCAATTTTTCTATCTGCTGCCAAAGGATTCTGTGTTTAATTTCAAATCCATCAGATCCTTCTGATGCCCATGGATACTAAATCCTTAGTCTTTTTGGGGGCTCACTAACTTTTGCCAAGAATTTATGGTGGGATATGGAGAGAAGGCAGGTACCTCGTATGAGGTGCTTAAAAGACCACAATGAACCTGAACAGAAGAAGTAGCTACTACAGGGGTAGGCAACCTATGGCACGCCAGCTGATTTTCAGCGGCACTCACGCTGCCCAGGTCCTGGCTGCTGGCCTGGGGTACCGGCTGCCGGCCCCCTGCCAGCTAGGGTTCCATTCTCTGGCCCTGCTCAGCCCGCTGCCAGCCCTGGGTCCCGGCCACCAGACCAGGGGGCTCTGCTGCCGGCCTGGGGTCCTGGCCGTCGGCACGGGGCTCTGCAACCACCCCCCAGCTATGGCCCACTGGCCCCAGCCTGGGGTAGTGCAGGGTGCAGAGAGGGGCAAGAGGGGGCAGAGCTCAGCACCCCCACCTTAAAAATTGTTCCAGCGCCACTGTACTGGGATATTTAAGTCCGGATTTGCTGCTGACATCACTCACGCCACGTGGAACAGCGCACGGCGTCTGACGTTGAGATTAGAATATACATGCAAGAAGTGGAATCGGGATTTTCTGACAGAATTCCAGCAATTTGGGCCAATGCTTTCTTTTCTAACTAAACCTGAAAAGGTCAACGAAAGCGACTTGGATCGGTCTGTATTTCAGTGGGTGGGTGCTGAAGATTTCGAAATGCAGCTCATTCAGTTAAAAAGCTCAGAATTGTGGGCATCAAAGTTTGGAGATCTGCGGCGTGCACTTGAAGCTACCGAGAGAGATCATGGGCCCTCTATTCTGACCTGCTGGATGTCCCTGCCAGTGAAATTTAACTGTTTGAAGAAAATTGTATTTGCAATGCTTTCAGCATTTGGATCCACATACCTGTGTGAACCAGTATTTTCACACATGAAATCTGTCCTCTCTCCCTCTCAGAGCCAGTTAACAACTGATCGATCAGAAGCCTGTGTGCAGCTCAAAGTATCCAAATACATGCCAGACATTGGAAAACTCAGCAAGGAAAAGCAAGGGCAAGGATCACGCTAAACTGATAAGCTCCATTTAGAATTAAATTAAAATGCAGATCTTATTAAACATTTTAAAAACCTTTATTTACTTTACATACGACAATAGTTATATCATAGACTTACAGAAAGATCTTCTAAAAACTTTAAAATGTATTACTGGCATGCAAAACCTTAAATTAGAGTGAATAAATGAAGACTTGGCACACCACTTCTGAAAGGTTGCTGACCCCTCAGCTAGTACATGAAGAAAGGCCTTCTTTGACTGCCCCCAACAATGAGTTCCCCTTTATGTTGTATTCTAGTGTTAAATTTCTGTATTGTTAGTGTGATCACTCAAGATACTGATGCTGAGGAAAGACCTGTCACATACCTGTGTGTGTGTAATGCCCATACTAAGGCATAATATTTTCCCTCTTTTCACGATCACGATGGAGCCTTGGCCCTTTCAAGTTGTTTTCTAATTGTTGAGTTTTGTGGGAGGGTTTTAATAGTTCCAATCCACTTTTGAGTTATTTGTGGAGTGACATTCAGGGTGAATCGAGGAATTGGTGAGGTGCTATGCTCCATTTCCAATTCTGGGCTCCCCCTCTTTACTCAGTGTTCCTTTTTTAACAGGAATTGATTTAGGTTTTGGTGAAGGATTTGTTGGTTTGGTTTTAAACCTGGTTCTTATTATAAGGTGCTGGTTGCAGAATAGTAGCCCCTGCCCATGAGCTATTGGATGGTGGCAAATATGGATCATTCCACATGGCCCCAGTGCAGCATCCATTCCAATTATTCCATGTGCCATCTTTTAATTGGGCTGGGTCCACCTGTTTCCATTTTTGTCCCCATCCTTCAGGCACTATAAAAGCATTTGAAGTCTGGTGGTAGGTAATGGGGGATGGCACCTCTTTCTTTTGCAGGTTTTCCACAGCTGATTCCAATTTTTTATTCTCCTGCTTTATCTGTTCGAGCATATCATGTATCTGGACTGCCTGCTGCCCTGCTCAAAGAGCTTGGGCTTTCTAGTTCTCGACAGCCTGGGATGCTTCTTCCAAAGCCTGGGTTACCACTTCTACTTCCCTGGGTTTTTTTATTTGCCTGGCCGGTATTGGGGCATGTTTAAGACATCTTACTGCTATGGCCATTAATTGCAAGATTCTACACTATTTACTTTTTGTTACTGTTTTTCAAAGTTTCAGTTTCTGCCATTGCTTTACATATTCCAGTCCATATTCCCACACTGGATTCAGTGCTGGCAATGGGTCTGGAGCTGGTTGTTCCGCCAGTTCCGGTTCTGGGACTGGATCCACTACTGCTGTTGCAAACATGGACCCAGACCCCAGGCCAATCACCTCTGACCGGGTCCTAGTAGAAGTTTCCGGAACAGAGCTAGGCATGACGGCTTGCTTAGTCTGGCTGCGGGTGACCATTCCCACTCTTGGCTAGCTTCACATGATTGGCCAAGTCTTCCCCCCAACAGCACTGGGATAGGATAATCATCATAATCATAGACTGAAAAAGTCCACATTCCTGACCAGCCCTTGTACGGAACAGGCAACTTGGCTCTAGGCAAATTGAAAGAGTTGGACTTGAAGGGTTGAATTGTCACTCGGAGCTCTGGGCCGATTAAATTGGGGTCCACTAAGAAAGCATGGAAAGCCAACACTTGTGCTCTGGTGTCCCTCCACGTGGTGACCATCTTCCCACCCACACTGTTTCCCTCTGCTCCGAGGGTATCTGGGAGGTATCTGGGCCTGAGGACCTCTGGTGTGATTTTGGTGCAATGAACTGTAATCTGTTGGAGTTCTTGGGGCAGTTGGCCTTCACATGCCCCGGCTCGTTTCATTTAAAACATCGTCCAGCTGATGGATCACTGAGGCGAGGTGGGTTGCTGGAGAACGGTGTGGCGCGACGATAAAGTGTCTGGACTATTCCTTGGTGTGTAGTTGGGGCCTTGGGCTGCCCCCATAGTAGAGTGTGGTCTGAGGGTGTCCCTTCTGGTATACACTCCAACTGCAACCAGGGTTGTTCCTCCCTCCACCCATTTTGTTCTGGCTTACCCCGCCTCTCTGGCAGTCTGGGACTGCTCATTTTGATCAGCATAAGAAGGAAGACTTTCTGCTGAGTCAATTTCCTTATCCCATAAACACTGTTTTATTTCCTTCTTGGACACATTCAGGAATTGCTCCTGAGCTATCAAATCACACATTCCGTTAAAGCTAGTGACACCCCTTCCTTGGACCCATTTATCTAACAGATCCTTCATCTGGTTTAGATAAGCCACATTACTTAGTCCAGGCCCTCTCTTAAGGGTTGAGACTTTACTCTGTATGTTTCAGATGTAATTTGAAATTATCATAGTCAGAAGCCTCATCAATAGGCATCTTATTGACTATGTCCAGAGCTCTTCCAGTCAATTTTGCGACCAATGTGGTCATCTTGTGAGCTTCAGGAATTTTATGGAGAGTGCACAGTCTCTCAAAGGTGAGAAAATATTCAGCAATATCACTGGATTCATCATACTATGGACATAGTTGCTTCCATTTGTGGATTGTTGGGGAAGGATTGTTAGGATTAGCCAGTAGATTCCGCTCAGCCCTTACCTTCATCTCCAGTTCATGCTTCCTCTCTTTTTCCTTTTCCTCCATTTCTTTTTCCTTTGCCTTCATAGCTCTCCTGTGAGCAGCCTCTAGGGCTTTTTCTGCCTCTTTCATTGCCTCCAGTCTGGTTAACTCCAATTTGTGTTGTGCCTTGGTTTCTATCATGTTTGCCTCTCTGTTTTTAACTAACTTTACACCAAAGAGTTAGAAATAAAATAAACAAAAAACTTGGCTTGTCAAACAAAATAGATTGTGCTGTAACCGGATACCTATGTTCTCTGATAGTGGTTGTCAGCCTACAGAAAAATCCTTAAACAAAAAAAAATAAAAACCTAACGCCTTTGTCTCCAGGCAAATAGAAAACCCCTCTAGTTGCTCTTAAGTAAAAAAAAAAAAAAAAAAGTAGTAGTCTTCAGGTCTGTGAAGACTTGAGAATTTCCCTGCAGGAGGTTAACTACCGTGCCTTTAGGTAGAGAAAACTCCAGCTCACAAAAGACAATTCCCTTTTGTCTCTGCTCTGGCCCTCAAGCCGAGACAAAAAAAACAACTAACTGCTTTCAGCTGAAAACCTGCTTTCCAGCAGCCCAAACTGGGGGGGGGGAAGGAATTCCTTTTTAAAATCTGTGCTTCTTGTTCAAAAATCTCAAAATGATTTCAAGTTAATCCCACCACTCTGCCACCATGTCAAGGTTCCTTCCCCACTCTGAACTCTAGGATACAGATGTGGGGACCTGCATGAAAACCCCCTAAGCTTATTTTTACCAGCTTAGGTTAAAACTTCCCCAAGGCACAAACTATTTTACCTTTTGCTCTTGGACTTTATTACTACCACCACCAAGCATCTAACACATATATAACAGGGAAAGAGCCCGCTTGGAAACCTCTTTCCCCAAAAAATCCTCCCCAAACTCTACACCCCCTTTCCTGGGGAAGGCTTGATAAAAATCCTTATCAATTTGCATAGGTGAACACAGACCCAAACCCTTGGATCTTAAGAACAATGAAAAAGCAATCAGGTTCTTAAAAGAAGAATTTTAATTGAAGAAAAAGTAAAAGAATCGCCTCTGTAAAATCAGGATGGTAAATACCTTACAGAGTATTCAGATTCAAAATATAGAGAATCCCTCTAGGCAAAACCTTAAGTTACAAAAACAGGAATATACATTCCATTCAGCACAATTTATTTTATCAGCCATTTAAACAAAACAGAATCTAACGCATATTTAACTAGATTACTTCCTAAGGCTCCCTTCCTTTTCTGTTCCTGGCCAAAAAAAAAAAAAAAAAACAGCCAGAGAGAACCCTTTGTCCCCGCCCCTGAAAGTATCTTGTCTCCTCATTGGTCATTTTGGTCAGGTGCCAGCAAGGTTGTCTTAGCTTCTTAACCCTTTACAGGTGAAAGGGTTTTTCCTCTGGCCAGGAGGGATTTAAAGGTGTTTACCCTTCCCTTCATATTTATGACAAGCCCTTATCATCCAACCCATTAACTCAGGCTGATTATTAACACCAGGGCTATCCTACTTAGCTAACTTGTTGTTTGTTGCTCATATCTAAGTGCTTTGCTCCATAATTAGGACAATTGAGTTCAAAAAATCTAAATGCCAGCATGAAATGCTGAAACTCTGTAACCATGATAGGTTTAGGAGGGTGGGAACTCTAGTAGTTAGAGCAGGTGGCTGGGAGTCAAAACTCCTGGGTTCTTTTCTCATCACAGCTACTCACTCTCTGAGTATATCACTTAAGCCAAAATTTTCAAAAATGGCCTGGGATTTTAGGTCCCTCCCTCTTGGCTTTCCCAGCCTGAGCCCCCCAAATGCCCAATGCTGGACATTTTCTAAACAATCAGGCCCAATGTGTCTCAAATTGGGAACTCAGAAATCAGAGACTGCTCTTGAAAATTTTGGCTTTAACTCCTGGTGCCTTGGTTTCCCCATCTGAATCCTGGGGAGGTAGCTTTGAAATGGTTCATGTTTGAGCTCCCCAGAGAGAAAGTGGTAAATTTGGCCTAAGTGTTATTTGAAAACATCACCCACTTCTTGAGTAGCTGCAGCAGCCTGATGAACCATTGCCCAATGTCACAGAATAGACAATAGAACCCTAGTCCCATCGCATTGCAGTAATGGGGCCTCTCTAGTCTTAGTTGTAATCACAGGCCAAGGAATATATGTTGGACTAGCCCAGAATCCTGTTGGTTTGAAGATACCACTTTCATCTGACCACATCACCCACTCTAGGCTCACCACTCCATCTGTGAGAGGGTGTACAGAGCCCACACCAGTAGGAAAGGGTTCCTCGGGAGGGGCCAATCAGGCCCACCCTGCAACACCTGAAGCAGGTATCAGGCTTAGAGGAAGGGGTTAAAAAGGGACAGCCCAGCTCACCTGGGGCATGGCTGGGCTAGGAAGTGGCAGAGGCTACTGTCTAGCAGAGCCGCCTTGCAGAAAGGTAGGCCTGGTAGCTACTTGCTTGTGTGGCTGCCAGTGACTGACCCAGGCTTGTAGGAACCCAACCTGGGCAGAAGTATTTGTTTTCTTGGTGCTCTGCTCAGCCTGGGGTTATGTGGGGGGAGAGTCTCTGGAGGATTGAGGCCAGGAGGGGTGGAATTGTTATGACTGAGCAGAAGGCTATGTCCCCTCAATGTAGAATGCATTGGAGACTGGGCAAATCAGCTGAAGGGAAACTGAGGCAGAGCCACTGCCAATTTGCACCATGCCATGCGGAGGGCATGACCATCTCTCCTTGTTCATTCTAAAACTCCAAGCTACTAAGCAGCTCCAGACACCAAGTAATCAAGCTGTCTGGTGTGGTGTGGAATAAAGATTTGATCAGCCATCCTGTGGAGCCATCCTGTGGATCAGCCATCCCTGGCCACTTATGCCTAATGAGCCCACCTCATTTTATATATTTATGAGATCCTTCTAGCCTCCCCTATTCCAATCTGGCAGATCTATGTGCAGGAGGGGGGATTCCTGTGAAGAGAAGAGATGGGTTTGTGGCTGAGGTGCCAGCCTGCATCTCAGATCTGCTCAATTTGTGGCTCTGCCACAGACTGACTGCATGACTTCAGGCAAGTCACTGAATCTCGGTGTGCCTCAGTCCCCCCACTGTAACGTGAGGATAATTGCCTAGTTGGCTTATCAGCTTGTTTGGGCAGGGACTGCCTCTCTCTACGTGTATGTTCAGCACATACTGTCACACTGCCAGGAGCTGCTCATGATGGAGTGTGCCAACCTCTGGGTAGAATAGACTGTCAAAAAACAGGGCAGACTCTCCGAGCTGGTGGTGTGTTCTATAATTAGATTTCACCAACCCTGTAACAAATGTGAAGTCCTGAAGCACTGTAACAGTCTTACCATGAGTCAATCTGTCCACTTGGGCACTCCAGTCTATCTTGCCACCCACACAAGATGGACTGATTGATACAGTAGTTGGTTGCCATGCACCAAAGATCACAAAAGATGTAGGTTTGTTCTCAGTCCCAAGAGTCCAGTCACTCACCTCAGGTCAACTTGTACCTCAGATCTCTCACCAAAGACAACCGCTTGTAACCAGTCCTGTAATAAACTAACTACAGGTTTATTAATTAGGAAAAAGAAATGTTATGTTACCTGCTGTAACCTGTAAATATATACACAAATGAGTTACAGTCTGTGGTTCCCAAATGTGACAGAGTTATAGTAATCTGTCAGTAATGGATGTCTTTTAGGGCTAACCCAGGTTAACCCTGGGATCTCTGCTTCTGTTCCCTAGCTCCAGCACTGAGAGAGTCCAAACAGCGAAGACATGATAAATCTTCATGTCAGCTACCTTTATTTCCTTCTACCAGAATTCAAACTGATGGGACAAGACCTTCTGCACATAGCCTGTGGAGGGGCAATTAGCAAAGCCTTTGTATCATGATGTTCCACAATGGCCCACTTAATTTTGATAGTCCTTCTTTGTGGGAGGGGAACCATGCCTCCTGCCTGGGTTCACAGGTTCAGAGCAGGCATTTTTACAGTTATAAAACAAAACGTTCATATCTCCTTATAGCATGTGACACAGACATTACAAGTAAGAGTAATGCATGCAGCAACTTACAAGCATTTTATTGAGACTAACGCATCTCCCAGCCCCAAGTCAAACACCCATCTTGAACAATAGGAGCATACAGGTGAGCTGGTCTGGTTTCCAGCTATGAATTTGTCAGTGCTCAGCTGATGCCTACAGCCTTGGCAAGAGCTGGCATCTGGTCTGCCAGCATCACACCTAGCACAGTGAGGACTTGGTTGAGGTCTCCATGCGCTGCTGTAATACAAATAACTGTAGTGGGAACGTTTTGCATTATCTGTTCTGCCCTGAGGCCCAATTGTGCCTGCTCCCTGAGTGATGAAGAATGAGGGCATGTCCATCTATCCCTTCAGCACTTGCTTAGGAACAGAGCATGCTGGGAGTGCTTGTGCTCATGGGTCCCTACACCATCCACCCATAGCCCTGGAGCAACCCTGGTGGAACCAGCCAGAGAGACAGGAATGGTGAAACCAAATCGCCCTTTCCCTTGAGACACCCCCCTCACAGTGGGGCTTTGCCCGTTCTCCCTTGAGGGATTCAAACCAGTTCCAATTACTAGTATAAATATTTAATGCATTTGAATCATTGATGGGCTGAGTTATAGGAGATTTTTGTGCCTACTTTATTCTGCTAGCAGGCGTATTGCTGCTCCCTCCTCTGCCTCCCATAGCAGGGATTGCCCATTGCTTCCTGTGTCTGGAACAGGCGTTTTGACTCTCCTGACTTTCCTCTGCCCCTTTGGATCAGCATTTCCAACTCTCAGGGTTTTATCATGAGTCTGATGGTGAACAGGACTATAGGAGAGAATCTTGACTTGGCAGTTTTTTTAACAAAGTCTCTTTTCCCTTGTGATTGCAAAGAAAAGCTTGAAAACATGACCTGTAAACACCCAAACTCCCCAAGGCAAAGACAATGAACCCAGCAGTTATTTGTTACACTCTCAAGTTTTAAGCCAACCTCATGATTCCTTGGGGCCAGATTCAAGAGTTTTAATCGCTTGGCCTTGGCCACACTGTTAGCTACATCCCTGTACAGTAACTCTTCACTTAAAGTTGCCCTGGTTAACGTTGTTACATTGCTGATCAGTTAGGGAACAGGCTCATTTAAAGTTGTGTAATGCTCCCTTAGAATGTCGTTTGGCAGCTGCCTGCTTTGTCCACTGCTTGCAGGAAGAGCACCCTGTTGCAGCTAGCTGGTGGGGGCTTGGAACCAGGGTGGACCGGCAGCCCCCCATCAGCTCCCCGCTTCCCTAAGTTCCCTGTGCAGCAGCCGCTCAGCAGGCTATCAATTGCCGGCAGTTCAGCTGTCCCTCCCCACACTGCCATGTGTTGCTCCTGCCCTCTGCCTCTTGCTTGCTGTGCAGGAGGGGCTAATGTCAGGGTGTCCCCCTTCCTCCCTGCACCCCGCTTACCCCATATCTCCATAGAGCGGCGGGGGGGCAAGACAGGGCTCAGGGTGGAGGGAGCTTGCTGGCAGCAGCTGCTGTCTCAACTTGCTGATCTACTTAAAAAGGCAATGTACTTAGAGTGGTGTGAGCATACTTAAAGGGGCAATAACCATCGCTCTCTCTCTCACACACACAGTGTGTGTCTCTGTCTCTCTCTGCCATGCTGTCCCCCCTCCCTCCATCCATGCTGCCTTGTAGAGTGTGAGGCTACATTAACAACGTGTTAACCCTTGAGGACTCAGCCGAGTGCTACTTCATCATTTAGCAGAAAGGCATCCCCCTGGGAAATATCCTACCTTCTGCCACCCTCTGACTTCACCACCTCAACCAAGCTTCACAATCATCATTGCTGTGTACAGTATTAAATTGTTTGTTTAAAACTTATACTGTGTGTGTGTGTGTGTATGTATGTATATATATATATATACATATATATAATAGTCTTTTGTCTGGTGAAAAAATTTTCCCTGGAACCTAACCCCCCCCTATTTAATTCTTATTGGGAAATTGGATTTGCTTAATATTGTTTTGCTTAAAGTCGCATTTTTCAGGAACATAACTACAACGTTAAGCGAGGAGTTACTGTAGGTGGTTTCCTTCCCAAATTAATACAGACAGACAATATATGAAACAATACAAAGTGAGGGCCTGATCCTGAAGATACTAACAAGCTGTGTGAGGACTGCTCGTAGTATATCCTAGTAGTGCATATTTGCAGTCAGGCACAGCATTTCCCGAGCAGCCCCTACGTTGCCATGCTTTACAGAATTAAATACTAGCATTGCAGAGATGAAATGCAAATACCTCAAGAAGGCAAGAGAAAT
This sequence comes from Caretta caretta, assembly GCF_965140235.1. Lineage (NCBI taxonomy): Eukaryota > Metazoa > Chordata > Testudines > Cheloniidae > Caretta > Caretta caretta. The sequence goes on along the minus strand of NC_134212.1, from coordinate 55,102,086 downwards.
TCAGAGGCATGGCAAAGGGATGCTTTCAGACTAATCAGAGGAGGTGGGGAGATGCAGGATGGTTGTTCCAGATGGCAGGCGCTGCAGGGGAGAAGGCTCCTGCACCAGCATTGGGCATGTCGCATGAAGGGGCTCAGGCTCTGCTACAGAGCAAAGTGCATGCAGTGCAAAGTACCGAACAGGTACATGCATAGCTTGTCTCATGCCCTGTAGCTGCACTGGGATTCCTTTCCATGCATTATGTAGCTGCAATGTACTGTATCTGGTGCTTTAATGTATAATGCTGTGCTACTTATATCAAGACATCCAGGCCTGATCCTGCAGCCCATAGTCAGATGACTAGTTCCCTTGACTTTAATGGGCCCTCTCATCCCAGGAGGGACTGAAGGACTGGGCCCTCCAATGACAATATAATCCCAGTGTAACTACGGAGTGGATTGGGTAGTGGCCGAGAGTGAGGGGACAAGTGCCAGGGTAGAAGGACAGGCTAGTGGTTCACTAGATGGAGACTCTGGAGACTTGAGTTCAATTCCTGGCTCAGCCACGGACTCCCTATGTGACCTTGGGCATGTCACTTAATCTATCCTATGCCTCAGTTTCCCCATTGTAAATCAGGGCCAATATGTCATTGCCCTCCAGGGGAGCTGTGCAGATAAATCCAGTGGATAGCTGTGAAGGGGCCTACTTACTGCTGTCATGAGGGCTTGATAAATGGAGGCAGGGTTAGGTTAACTTAGAACCTGAGTGGGTTTGAAATTAGGCTCCAAAAGGGCAGCCCGTCTTCCAGGCTCCTGACACCTAATTTCCAGCTCAGCTCCCACGTCCCACCTGCTGTTAGGTGTTGATTGTTAGGTTGGGGCATCTCTTTGTCTTGCTGTTGATTTGAGTCGGTTTGAGTCAGTTCTTTAATGATTCTTACATACGTCCGGTTTTGGCCAGGACAGTCCCTTTTTTAAGCCCTGTCCCGGGCATCCTGACTTTTTTGGCAAAACTGGGGATTTGATGGCAAGAGCAAACAGGACAAATACACAGTTTTGCAAAAAAATTGGGGTGCAACCCCTAGCAGGGTGTGGAGGAACCTGTGGGGGGGAGGGAGGGGGCATGTCAACACCTGCCCTGCATGGGAGTGGGAGCTTGGGAGAGCAGCTCGGGCTGGACCGGTCCTGCACAGGCAGGGAGACCTCAGGCCAGCTCATTTGCGTGGGAGGCAGGGAGGGCTCGGGCTGGTCCCGTGAGGTGTCCTGTTTTCCCTTTGGGAAAATATGGTTACCCGATTCTATTCATTCCACCCCAGCAAGAGCTCTCTCTCACGCGCGCACACACACACACCCGTCTCCTGTGCTGTTCCAGAAGAAGGGTTAACCGTTTTTCACCCGCTAGGTAGCAATGCAACATAGAGAGGGAAACAGAGCGAAGCCTAGGATTCATAAAAAGATTACAGAAAATTCCCCCTTTGTCACAACAACAACCCAGAAGAGTCAATGAAAAACCATAAAAGACAAACACTAAACATTGAAACCACTTGGAAGTGAAAAGGAACAAAAGACAGCAAGGGGATTGCCCTGTCTGTGAATAATAACAAAAGATTGATTCACCATATTACAGGGTGCAAAGACGCTCTGCATCCATTCACTGAGGCAGTGCCTTAAAACAGTAGGGGGTGCTTCATGACAGACTGGCTCCTGGAGGCTAGCTAGTGCTGCAAAAGACTGAACTTTGCAGGTGAGGATGTACTTTATTAGCGAGGAAAGGTAGCTATTGACAAGTGCAGGCCTTATTTCACATTCTCTGATTTTGGTCTGTGTCTCACCATTTGTTTCCATCAGTCACACTTGTTTCTACTTGAAATGCTTCTTTTGTAAAATACATTTCCTTTTATTTTACTGTAACCAAACTCACAGGCTGTGTGTGACACAGGAGCAGTGGGCTATGGTGAGACTTGGGAACTGGGCACACTTCCTTTGGCACAGAGGATCTGAAATTTCTATGGGCATCCAATGATCAGGGAGCACACTTTAAAGGGACTTGGGGGCTGGGGTGCATCTGTCGTCTGACAGAGGAGAGTACTTGTGTGGCTGACAGGCTGGCTGTGCTGGGGAGCAAACAACCAGCTAGCACAGGCCAGACTCCCGCATGGTGGAGGAAGGCGGCAACAAGGTGATTCAGCTCTGGGTGTCCTGAGAAGCGTCACACCCTTTATAATCTTCTAGAGTGTAGGGCCAAAACTGTTATCCAGCCCCTGTGCTTCAGGGAAAAAGCTGATCACTTCCTGGATCAGGAAGTAATTACTTTCCCCTCCACCCCAGCATTGCATAATTGAGCAGGAGCTTTCAGAGGCTGCTTTATAGTCCTGTGAAGCATCTGGTGTTGGTCACTACAAGAGAAGGGATTGTGATGCTTGCAGACCAGGTGCCAGCTCATGCCAAGCCCCCTAGGCCTCGAATGAACACTGACAAACACCTGTGTGTTAGTATTGTTAAAATAGGTAACAGGGTTAGATAAATGTATTTAGACTTTATAGGATGCTTGTAAGTTGCTGCCTGTATTAGGCTATGTCTACACTGCCAAGTTTTTTTGCCAAAAGTTATGCCACTTTAATTAAAACACTGTTGCACGTCCACATTAGCTCCTTGTGTCGGCAGAGTGCATCCACACTAGCAGCTCTTGTATCGACTCCGAGAGCAGTGCACTGTGTGTAGCTATTCCATTGTGCAACTGGCTGCAGGGTGCTTTGGGAAGGGTTTGCAATGCCTCATTGGGCAGGTACAGTGTCACATGATGCAGGTTTCCTACTCCCATTGTTCCATGGGCACCCTACTAGATTGCCAGCTGCTTTTCAACTGAAGTGTGCGGGGGGAGTGTGTGAGACAGGGAGTGTGTGTATGGAGGGAGAGAGACAGACAGTGTGCTTTGGGGCACAGTGAGTGTGTCAGCATGCTGTCTTCTAAGTTCAGATAGCCGCAGAAAGCAACCTGGCCTGAGGCAGGGGCCGGTGAGAGGGGGAAACACCGACATCAGCCCACACCTCCCTCCCTGGCTCTGCACAGAATCTCTCTCTCTCACACACACGCATCCACCCCTGCCTTTTGGCAAAAAAAATCTTGGGAGTGTAGACCAGGCCTTATTCTCACTTTTAAAATCTATATCCCATGTTATAAGGTAATACATAAGTGTTTGCGCTGTACCTGTACATCCCCAAGCATGGGAGAAGCATTACCAACTGTGAAATACTAGTTTGCCACAGTAGGTGTTATCTCCTGCCCAACAAAAGAAGGCCCATAGATACCAGACAAATCATTGTGGAACATCAGAGAACAAAAGACTTTGTTGATTGCCTCCTGCCCACCCCCAAGAAGAGGAGATGTGGGACTGAATTCATCCCAACAGCTGAACTTGCAACTCAAAGAATAAGGGAGGGAAAGAATAAAAGGCCCTAACAAGGAGAAACAATATTTTTTATGCTGGTTGGACTCTGAAGGGCAAGGATGACTAAGCATAAACAAAAGATCCCCAGTGCTTGGCGTGGGTTAGCCTTAAAGGACACAGAGAGTTTGCTTATCATAGAAGCTTCTACTACCTAGCAAAACTTCAAATGAACTCATTTTGCATACTTATGTTTACTTGGTTTAACCTTGTAAATAAATCTAATTCCTTTTCTTAGTTTATTATAGGATTGGCTACAAGCGTTGTCTTTGGTGTGAGATCTAAGGTGTGATTGTGGTAAGTGGCTGGTCCTTTGGGACTGGGAGTAACCTGAATATTGATGGTCCCTTACACCAAAGATCACAGCTATCACAAAGACAGACTCACCTGGGTGGCGAGCAGATTGGAGTACCCAAGGAGACTGTCTGTGACTCCATGTTAAGGCTGTTACAATGCCTGAGGGGTTCGCATTTGATAACTGGTCTGGTTGGTGAAATCTATGTATAGAACTCACAACCAATTTAGGCCTTTTGTCCTGCTACATAACAGCCTGCCCTGAGGTTGGTACACGTGTGACTCGTGGCCAGAAAGGGTTAAACTTCCTGCAAAATAAATTACTCAAATTCAACCCTTAAAGACATGTGGGGAGATAATGTTTGTGTTTTTGTGTATTTACAACTATATGGGTAGTGGTCGACAATGTAATCAACAGTCCCTGTCTATGCTGTATTCTGATAATTCAGAGATCAAAACAACATCCTATCATTTAAATGAATTGTAAACATGGGATATCTTTGTATTCATCTCTCTTTGAAATGCATAGCAAATCACCTGTGAACTGCGAAGGAACAAGCAAATTGCCTTATGTTAATTTATATAGCTAAGTACCGGTGATGGACCTCCTTCAAAGTCATCCTAATTATCTTTTGTTCTCCAAGGGACTCCAAATTGTCAAAGAAGACATGCAACTGTATAAAGGATCCTTGAGTCCTGATCTTGTTCATCCCAGATCTGCTTGATGCTTCATCAGGGGAAGCTTAAGCCACCAGACTGGGATCCCAGTGCTGACTGGTCCGCCCTGAATATGATATTGGACATTGGACTGTAACCTATGAACTATTTCTGAAAGAACTCTTTGCAACTACAAAGCTCACCATATCCGTTATGTATCTGAACCTCAATAATTAAGCTCATGTCTGTATGTATATTAATCTTTTAACCATACTCTCTGTCATAAATATAAAGGGAAGGGTAAACACCTTTAAAATCCCTCCTGGCCAGAGGAAAAAACCTTTCACTTGTAAAGGGTTAAGAAGCTAAGATAACCTCGCTGGCACCTGACCAAAATGACCAATGAGGAGACAAGATATTTTCAAAGCTGGAGCGGGGGGAGAAACAAAGGCTCTCTCTGTCTGTGTGATGCTTTTGCCGGGAACAGAAAAGGAATGGAGTCTTAGAACTTAGTAAGTAATCTAGCTAGATATGCGTTAGATTCTGTTTTGTTTAAATGGCTGATAAAATAGCTGTGCTGAATAGAATGTATATTCCTGTTTTTGTGTCTTTTTATAACTTAAGGTTTTGCCTAGAGGGATTCTCTATGTTTTGAAACTGATTACCCTGTAAGGTATTTACCATCCTGATTTTACAGAAGTGATTCTTTTACTTTTTTTCTTCAATTAAAATTCTTCTTTTAAGAACCTGATTGCTTTTTCATTGTTCTTAAGATCCAAGGGTTTGGGTCTATGTTCACCTATGCAAATTGGTGAGGATTTTTATCAAGCCTTCCCCAGGAAAGGGGGTGTAGGGTTTGGGGAGGATTTTTGGAGGAAAGAAGTTTCCAAGCGGGCTCTTTCCCTGTTATATATGTGTTAGATGCTTGGTGGTGGCAGTAATAAAGTCCAAGGGCAAAAGGTAAAATAGTTTGTACCTTGGGGAAGTTTTAACCTAAGCTGGTAAAAATAAGCTTAGGGGGTTTTCATGCAGGTCCCCACATCTGTACCCTAGAGTTCAGAGTCGGGAAGGAACCTTGACACTCTCTCTCTCTTTTTCTTTTTAATAAATTTTAGTTTAGTTCATAAGAATTAGCTGTAGCGTGTGTTTGGGTAAGATCTGGAATATTCATTAACCTGGGAGGTAATTGGTAGAACCTTTTCTTTTATATGATGAAAAAAGATTTACAGGAATCTTCATCATATTTAACTTGGGTACCTGGATGGAGGCCTGAGGCTGGGTACTTTAAGGGACCTGTATTATTGACTCCTGAATAACCAGTGAGGTAATTAAGAAGCTGTTTTATGCTGGATTGGTAAATCTAAGTATTAAATTATCCACCAGCTTTGGGATTTGTCTGACCCGTTCTTTACAGTTCACCCTAATTGAGTGACCTCAGCTGGCCCCCACTGGGACCCTGGTCACACTATGCTTTGAGCCACTGCAGGACAGCTTGCCATAGATAATGCAGGGGATGGACTGGCCTGGTGACGTCTAAGAAGTCACAAGGGGTTTAGGTAGAAAGTTCTCTGTGGCCATATCACTGCACTTGCCCCACAGTAGCCAGCAGGAATTGGAATGGTAAAGCCTATTGCTTTGGTAGTTAAATTAAATGCAATGTAAAGGAATTGAAGAGGGTAAGAAGGAGTTTGAATAAGGTGACAAAAAAACACACTCACACTCCACAAACAAGACAGGGCTTGGGTATGCCAGGGTTTTCCTTCCCTTGCTTTACAGAACCTTCTCCACCTTGTACCTACCTCTTACTGAAAGTAGATGCCCCAGCTCCGCAGCAATCACGCTCCCGCCCCACCCCCACCAGAACCAAAGCATTCCATGCATTGACAGTCACTCAGAATGGGCCATGTGGCTGGTAGATAGGGCACCAGGTTGTGAGTCCAAGATCTAGGTTCTTATCCTGCTTCTGCCCTGAGCTGCTCTGGGACCCCAGATAAGTCACTTGACCCCTCTGTTTCTCCTGACGTTCTCGATTGAGCTGCTTGGGCCAAGGCCTGTCTCTTAACCTCTTTGTGTGTACAGCACCTTGCACAACGGGGCCCTGAGCTTGGTTTGGGGCCCAAGGTGCTCCTGCCATACAAATCATAATATACTGGGGGGTACCCGCCTGAGGTGCCTGCCTGAGGTGAGGGGGTCCGTTGTGCCCAGAAACACTGGAGGGTCGATGTAGAATGGCCCGACTGCTGAGATCGCAGGGCAGAGCAGGGGAAGATGAGATGAGGGATCCTTTGACTGAGGCAGCAAGTTCGTTTTCACTCAGGCTGGGTGGCTGACTTGTTTCAGGGAGAGGCAAGAGTGAGGGAAGGGAGAGGAGGGTCCCCACCGTCTAACTTGCAGCAGCTACCATGACGTAGGGTTACTGAGCTCCCTTCCCCTAGGATACCTGCAGCCCTTGGGCTGGTGAAGAAAGTGTCTGGTGTTGGCAGAGACAAGAGGCCCACACAGTTAGAAACCCTGGATTCGCTGTTGTGGCTCTGATCACTGTTTGCTGATCAAACCCCTCACCACCAACATGCTTGGGATCCATCTGGTGCTGACAACGGAGCAGAGGCTCTGGGCATGCGGGTGCCAATGGCCTCTAGCATCAGACCTGCCGCTGCCTCCGTTTCTCGCCTTCCTCCACCAAGGACACTGCTACAAACTGCTTTCAAATTACTCTCCCCTTCTGCGGGCTGAGTTATTAACCTCAACCAGCGGTTCAGCTTTGAGCTAGAACCTCTCAGGCTCCCTCTCCCAGCTCAGCACTCCATTTCGCCCCCCCACCCCCCCCCGCAGGCTGAGCAGCCCCTCTATAGGCCTTTTTCCTGCTCCTCACTGCAGGTTGCTCCAGCCAGGCCTTTCCCTGTTGCTGGCAGGGAGAGCTTCTTCCCCAGGCCGCCAGGACCCTGGGGCCCCTTGGGATCTCCTGCAAGTGCTCTACTGGATGTCTTTTCTCAGCCGCCCCGAGCCCTCCGCCAGATGCTGGGCCCTCCAGAGATTTCACCCATTGGCCTTTCCCAGCCCCTAGGCTCCCTCTCTCCCACATAACTGGCTGCCTCTTATTGGAAGCCCCGCTCCCAGGCTACCATGATTCTTCAAGGTGCTGCTGAGGCAGTGTTCGGGCTGCTCAGCAGGTCACAGGACTGGGCTTTAGATAGGAGCCGCTCACAGTGGCAGATCACTGAGCTATTAATCCAATTCCCTATTACTGCACAACAGATACACAAAGGTTAGAGGGACCTCTCTGGTTCCTTTTACCTGAGTCATGGGGGCTCTAGGAACACCTTCAGGGACCACCTTTGGTCTGGTTTTGTACAGCACCTAGCCCAATAATAATACCTGGCTCTCAGTAGATCTCAAAGTGCTTTACAAAGGAGGTCAATATCAGCACCCTCATTTGGAGAAACTGAGGCACAGAGTGGGAAAGTGATTTACCTGAGTCACCCAGCAGACCAGTGGCAGAGCTGAGAATAGTCCTGTGGTCTCCTGAGTCCCAGTCCTGGGTCATGCTACAGCAATACAAATAGTAAATAATAATAATAACACAATGAAAACAAAAGCAACTATAATGCCACTGTTCTGGAGGCTAGAGTACGAGAATCGGAGCAGAAGGGATAGTACCCAAAGCAGAGATGTTCAGAAGGGACACGGAAATGGACTAGCCAGAACAGATTGCACAGAAAGTAAAAGAACTCAGAAAAACCTCAAAAACAAATTCATTCCCTTTTCACACTTCTGACAATAGCCGAATTACACCCCATAGAAAACCCCAACACAAGCTAGGTCATGGCTCTTTGCTCAAACACCAGGTTGGCTCTGAGGTGAAAATGAGTGCATTTCTACCCAGAATTGAGCCCTACTGCATTTTTTGGGCAACATATGTGAAATTGTCAACACTTCTTAGGCCTGTGGAGAAAAAAACTCAGCTTGTATGGAAAAGACACGCATAGTTCAACATTCCAAATGTTTTCACCATGAAAATAGCCACAAGTTTCACCACACAGGACAATTTCTGGTCTGTAAAATGGCCTGGAATTAAATGAGGACTCTTTCCAGGAGACACTGCTTTCACATAGCTGTAAGAAATGCCATCAGAGCGTCACTGTACAGGAACAGAATTTAGCAGCCTGGGTGAATTTCCCTCTGTGCAGGGAGCACACAAGGCTTATGTTCTATCCTGAGGGCGTCAGTGGCCTTTAGCGCTTGTGCTGACCTTCTGCATGGCGGCAGAGTAACCCTTGCAAAGACGACTGGGGCTTAAGCAATAAGACTCAGTTGATTATATTGAGGTTTGGAGCAGACCCTCTCCCACCTGCCTGCACACCTCTCTGACTGACAGTGAGGGCAGTTCTTGCTGGGCTGGAAAACACCCTGTCTGAGAGCGTTGGACCTCAGTAAGGCCTTTCCTGGAATGATCAAACCCGGAGCTGTGGTGAACGTGCATCAGGCTGGCATCAGGCAGTGCTAGGCCAGTACCCAACACCAGGTCTCGGCCAATCTTGCTTATTATTCATGGAACAACGGCTTCCCTGGGCTCTCTGTACAGCTCAATAGGAGATCAAGGATTCGAAAACAGAATGTTCCACAGCAGACGTCATTTGTGGCTCTTGTTTAAGATTTCGGAGGGGCACTGGCTCTGACTTTGCCAGCAGTGCTATTTGTAGAGTGTATTTCATAATGAACGTTCACTTTGGTGTCTTCTTCTCACCCTGTGACCCAAACACCAGTCAAAGTCCTCACCAGCTGGGTTTGTTGGAGATTACTGGACTGAATATTTGGTAGAAAAGACCGACTGACTCATCAATCCCGGCTGGCGTGAAAGACAGTGGTGAGCCCTTAAACTTTCGTTCATGGTATCACGAGACTCCCATATTAACAAAAGCTCTATCACATGCAGTTAAAAGCACAATATTAACTCTGTATATATGCTAGTGTGTTCTGCTGAACAGGCTATTGTGCATGTGTCACTGCTGCCTTTTGCTGGCAGAATACAGGCTACTCAACCATGTGTCAGATGTCCTATACTGCTTGCAATTACTAGAGATTCTCCTTTAGCTCAAGTATTTGAGGCCAGTGCTCTTGGAATAGGAGGATCTGAGCTATTTTCCCATTGCTGTCATGAAGTTGGAGAGGCCAAGTGGTGACACTCAGTGGTTGTCTGGGTGACTATGGATTTTATTAGGGTACTTATATAGCACTCGCTGCATTCCAGTGGATTGCAAAGCCCTTCCCAGGCTACAGTCTGCTGCACACCACTGAACGCAGCCACTCCCTCAATGAAGAGCAGCAGTCAAAGAGCACATTCAGGCAGAAGGGCAGATCTTGACCACTGACAGCAGGGCAAAGGCCTTGTCTTTCAGGAAGTGTCGTGGGATCTTTCATGTCGATGCCGAGCAGCCAGGATCCCTGCGCAGTGAGCTCCTTGGAGCTCAATGGGCTCCAATTCTCTTCCCATTGTTGCCAACTCTTGCAATGTTATCACAAATCTTGTGACATTTGGTGTTTCTCTTAAAGTTCCAGCTTCTCGAATCCTGCAATTAGGTGGGAATCTCAGTTGTCATATAAAAAATAAGATTCTAGCCTTGCTGGTTGCAGAGAAAAGGAACCAAATGCATCTGAGAGGCTCAGAAACCAAAGGACATAAGACAAATCCAACATTTATTACTTTTAAAATCTTATGATTTGGAGGGGCTTAAATCCTGATGTTTGATGAAGGGGCTTGCTGGGGACACTGGGGCATGGCCACTAGGTAACTCGAGGGGATGAAAGACCACGAGTGTCGATAAAGCCCCCTCGCACTAGGCCCAGGTGTCATTGGCCCCCCCTCCTGCCTGGAGGCACTCGCAGCAGCTCTGCGTACTAGGCCCAAGTGTCCTTGGCCCCCCTGCCTGGAGGCACACACAGCAGTTATGCTGAGAATCTGCAACAGTATGTTGCAGAGTCAGACTGCCTGAAACTAAGCAAGGCCAAACAGGGGAGATATGGAAGAACAATGCTGAATAAAGCAGCTTTATGTATAGTTTAACAAATAATACAGAAAATCAGGGAACTAGCTGGGAACTGGATTGGCTAGCTATATGGATACTTGGGGCAGCTTGCTATTGGATAAGTATGCTGGGGAAAAGGATGTATAAAAGCCTGTGTAACTTCCTGCTCTGTGGTGCAGGATTTGAGATTTTATTCTCCCTGTACCTTTTTGCAGCTGCAAATAAACTTTTCTGCTTCTCCACCCTGTTGTGATTATTGGGTGTAGCACACCGGGTAACGAACCACTCAAGCTGTTGTTCAGCCTCTCGGCAACAGCTTTTGGCAACAGCTTTTGGCGTCCCTGGGTGGGCGACGAGGCTGCAATTTAGCCTTGCCCGGACCCCTCCTGGAGGTCAAGGATTGCGGCGAGAACCGACGCCCAGCGCGCACCGGTGAGTTCATCGGGGGCCTCGGAGGAGACGCGATTTGATCGACCCCAGAGGGCACAACGGTGCAACACACTCATATAGTGGAGAAGCTGTTGTGGACGGCGGTGAAGAACCGGTCCCTTAGACATGGGGGAGGAGCAGCTGCAGGCCACGGTGAAGAACCGGTCCCTTGGATAAGGTAGGAACCTTTTAAAATCCGGATTGTATGCTCTGTTGGAACCTGGGGACGCCCAGAGTTACCCTGTAGGTATGGGACAGGGACAGAGCTCAGAGGTTAGGGCACGGTGTACGCCCCTAGAGTGCATTCTAGCAAACTGGAAGGTATTTGGTGTGGATCCGATGACTAAGAGCCAATTAAAACCATTCTGTACAGTTGACTGGCCTCAATATCAACTAGAGGACCAGGAGTGGTGGCCACCAGGAGGGTCAATTAATTACAACACGATCCTCCAATTAGTTTTGATTTGTCAGTGAATGGGTAAATGGAATGAACATATGTATGCGCATTTGTTTCTGACTTTATGTACTCGACCAGATATTTTACAGCACTGTAATCTGACTCCGACTGGTTCGGTAGCAGCTAATGTTAGTCCCCAGACCCCCAACCCCCACTGTAATGGCAGAGCCGGTGTCCCCTTCGGCCCCCACACCCCCACCTAATAAGGATAGGATGCCTCGGGTTACAGAGATTGCCCCCTCGGTGGGACTCTATCCTTTGCTTACCGAGACTGTTGTGGCTTGCCCAGGGGCAGACAGACATCAGGCTACCACTATGCAAGTTTACATCCATGTGCCATTCAATCCAATAGACTTAGCAGCTTTTAAAACACAGGCTGGGGAATTCTCAACGAATGCAAGCAGGTTTATTTCAGTCTTTAAGGGGTGCCTCAGTAGTCACAAGCCAATTGAGACGACTGTAATATCCTCCTGAGAACCCTGTTGTCTGAGGTGGAGAGGGGTCAGGTTACAGCTAAGGCAAGGGGAGCGTCAGCGTTCAAGCGAAAAAAAAAGAAAGGAATCTATCTGTCAAGTTCCTCTCCAAATAATTGTAAGCGGCTCAGGGCATTTCTGGGTATGGCAGGCTTTTGCAGGATATGGATCCCAGAGTTTGGACTGTGGGCTAAACCCCTGTACGACTGTGTAAAAGGAGCGGATCATGACCCCTTCTATTGGACTCCAGAGGCTGACAGGGTGTCATAAATATAAAGGGAAGGGTAAACCCCTTTGAAATCCCTCCTGGCCAGGGGAAAGCTCCTCTCACCTGTAAAGGGTTAAGAAGCTAAAGGTAACCTCGCTGGCACCTGACCAAAATGACCAATGAGGAGACAAGATACTTTCAAAAGCTGGGAGGAGGGAGAGAAACAAAAGGGTCTGTGTCTGTCTGTATGCTGGTCTTTGCCAGGGACAGAACAGGAATGGAGTCTTAGAACTTTTAGTAAGTAATCTAGCTAGGTATGTGTTAGATTATGATTTCTTTAAATGGCTGAGAAAAGAATTGTGCTGAATAGAATAACTATTTCTGTCTGTGTATCTTTTTTGTAACTTAAGGTTTTGCCTAGAGGGGTTCTCTATGTTTTTGAATCTAATTACCCTGTAAGATATCTACCATCCTGATTTTACAGGGGGGATTTCTTTATTTCTATTTACTTCTATTTTTTATTAAAAGTCTTCTTGTAAAAAACTGAATGCTTTTTCATTGTTCTCAGATCCAAGGGTTTGGGTCTGTGGTCACCTATGCAAATTGGTGAGGCTTTTTATCCAACATTTCCCAGGAAAGGGGGGTTGCAAGTGTTGGAGGATTGTTCATTGTTCTTAAGATCCAAGGGTCTGGGTCTGTAGTCACCTAGACAAACTGGTGAGGCTTTTTACCAAACCTTGTCCAGGAAGTGGGGTGCAAGGTTTTGGGAAGTATTTTGGGGGGAAGGACGCGTCCAAACAGCTCTTCCCCAGTAACCAGTATTAGTTTGGTGGTGGTAGCGGCCATTCCAAGGATAACGGGTGTAATATTTTGTACCTTGGGGAAGTTTTGACCTAAGCTGGTAAAGATAAGCTTAGGAGGTTTTTCATGCAGGTCCCCACATCTGTACCCTAGAGTTCAGAGTGGGGGAGGAACCTTGACACAGGGCATTTAAAATCCTGAAAAGAAAATGGATGGAAGCCCCAGCTCTGGACCTGCTGGATCTCTCTAAGCCGTTTCAGTTGTATGTACATGAACAAAGGGGGGTGGCCCTAGGAGTGCTTACACAGCTGTTATGAGCATGGAGACGTCCCGTGGCTTATTTTTCTAAGCAATTGGATCAGGTTGCAAAGGGTTGGCCGGCATGTTTACGGGCGGTCGCAGCTACTGCCCTAGTGCTTGAGGAAGCAAAGAAGCTAACATTGGGAGGGGTTATGCAAATCTATACTCCCCACATGGTCCGAGCCTTATTGGATGCAAAGGGAGGGCTTTGGCTCACCCAGGCTCGGATTGCTCGGTACCAGGCTAAGCTGTTAGAGAACTCTGAAGTCACCCTACAGCCTTGCCCCTCCCTTAACCCAGCCACCCTCTTGCCAGAAACAGAGGAACAGAAACATGACTGTTTAGAGATCATAGATGTCCAGTACTCCAGCTGTCTGGATTTAAAGGATGTACCCATCCCAAATGCAGATTATGAGTGGTACACTGATGGTAGCAGTACTGTAATAAATGGGCAAAGGAGGGCGGGTTATGCTGTTGTGACCCTCCATGACACTGTGGAAGCTGAAGGTTTGCCTGCTGGGACCTCTGCCCAGCTTGCCGAACTAATAGCCCTGACCCGTGCACTTGAACTGTCAAAAGGAAAGCGGGTCAACATTTTTACTGATTCAAAGTATGCTTTTGGTGTGCTGCATGCTCATGCTGGCCTATGGAAGCAAAGGGGAATGCTGACAGTCCAAGGCTCCCCAGTCAAGTACGGGCCCCAAATCCTCCGGCTCCTAGAAGCCGTACAACTCCCCTCGGAAGTGGCTGTGGTACACTGTAAAGCCTATCAAAGGGAGGATCAAGATGTGGCCAGAGGTAATGCCCGGGCAGATAGAGAGGCTAAGCATGCTGCCACCCTGCCATCCCCTCAGGCTGAGAACGCCCATATGCATGCCCTTATCCCATCAGTAGGGGAGCTTCTAACCCCTCAGTACTCTGGGGAGGAGAGACAGCTAACTGACAAACTCAGTCTCCGGGAAAAGGAGGGATGGCTCCATTCCCCAGAAGGGAAGGTCCTCTTACCAAAGGGCCTAATCCGGCCAGTGCTGCAGAAACTACATCAAACCACTCATGCTGGCAGGGAAGCACTTATCCAGCTAATGGGAAAATACTTTATCACTTCCGGACTCCAACCCCTGGCTGCCCAGGTACAAGCGGACTGCTTAGTCTGCCAAAAGAATAACCCCCGACCGGGACATCCTGTGCCACCAGCTGCCCTAGAACCCACTCCAGGCCCCGGACAAGTGTGGCAAATAGACTTTACTGAGTTTCCCCGGACCCAAGGGTTCAAATATCTCCTTGTCATAGTGGATCGGTTCAGCGGATGGCCAGAAGCCTTCCCATGCTGTAACTGCACTGCCAGAACAGTGGCCCTCAAGTTTGTTAGGGAAATCGTTCCTCGCTTTGGACTCCCCCTGTGGATGGAATCTGACAATGGGACACACTTCACATCAAAAATCATTCAAAGCATCTCACATTCCTTACAGATCCCCTGGAAACTCCATACGCCCTGGAGACCGCAAGCCAGTGGTGTAGTGGAGCATACCAATCAGACCCTTAAACGGCATCTCTCAAAAGTGTGCCAAGAAGCCTCACTGCGATGGCCTGATGCTTTGCCCCTTGTCCTACTCCGTATCCGCGTTCTCCCAAAGGGTAGATTAGGGCTCAGTCCCTTTGAAATTATGTTTGGAAGGGCATGGCCTATGAATGGCACCCCGGTTCTGTCAGGGGAAGGGGAGTTGGGTAATGGTTTTTTGTCACAGTATATGTGTTCCCTGTCTGCTGTTCTCTTGTCTCTTCACAGGTATACCAAGGATTCCCAGCCTGTCCCCTTGGACTCTCCCGTTCACTCCTTACAGCCCGGTGACTCTGTGCTTGTTCGCACCTGGGAAGACGAGCCTCTCCAGGAAAAGTGGAAAGGACCCTATACCATCCTGCTGATCTCCCATACAGCGGCAAAGATCGAGGGACACAAGAACTGGATCCATCACTCTCGTCTGAAGGCAGTAACCGCCCCCTCGTCAGCAGGACAGTGGACCATCCAACCTGCTGACTCCTCATCTAGTGACGATCTCGGGCTAAAGCTACTGTTTAAAAGACACAAATAGCGGGCACCTTAATGCTAAAATGGGCCCACCCAGGTACTGGAGACCCTGGGTTGGGAAGACTCTGGTAATAATTAATTGGGTAACATTGTTATTCTCTGTATTGGTATTTCCAAACTGTGCATATCGGGAGCATAACTCCTTTGTTTTGCTTGCGCACCATGTTGCTAATTTAACAAACCAGACTGATTGCTGTGTATGTGCTCCAACTCCACTATCCCCCAAAACGGGAATGCCCCTTGACATACTGCCCTTGACCCTAGCAGAATTAGCCACCACCAAAGAGCAGGAAAGAACGGACTCACCGTTCTGGAACAAGATCTCTTTACAGCAAGCCACCTATCAGGACCAGGAGTATTCAGTTGCAGTACTCACTAAGGGAGTGTTATGTTTTACCCGAAACCAATCTGATCACTATGGGCATCCTGTGGGAAAGAGCTCCTGTGTTATTACACAGTGGGCTGATGGGTATTGGATAAAGACCAACAGGGGAGGCCAACAGTGTGGGTGTAATGGTTCCTCCCCTTTTAGGGAAACTCTTACAAATAATCTTACCACAAAAAAGGGGTTTGAAAATGTAACTTGCTGTCCAGTTAATATCTCCAATGTAGCAAGCCCAAGTGAGAAAACTCAGAGCCAAGGCTGTTGAGTGTTCTCAAAGGGGGGAATTGCTGGGGACACTGGGGCATGGCCACTAGGTAACTTGAGGGGATGAAAGACCACGAGTATCGATGAAGCCCCCTCGCACTAGGCCCAGGTGTCATTGGTCCCCCCTCCTGCCTGGAGGCACTCGCAGCAGCTCTGCGTACTAGGCCCAAGTGTCCTTGGCCCCCCTGCCTGGAGGCACACACAGCAGTTATGCTGAGAATCTGCAACAGTATGTTGCAGAGTCAGACTGCCTGAAACTAAGCAAGGCCAAACAGGGGAGATATGGAAGAACAATGCTGAATAAAGCAGCTTTATGTATAGTTTAACAAATAATACAGAAAATCAGGGAACTAGCTGGGAACTGGATTGGCTGGCTATATGGATACTTGGGGCAGCTTGCTATTGGACAAGTATGCTGGAAAAAAGGATGTATAAAAGCCTGTGTAACTTCCTGCTCTGTGGTGCAGGATTTGAGATTTTATTCTCCCTGTACCTTTTTGCAGCTGCAAATAAACTTTTCTGCTTCTCCACCCCGTTGTGATTATTGGGTGTAGCACACCGGGTAACGAACCACTCAAGCTGTTGTTCAGCCTCTCGGCACTGGGTGCCGGCAACAGGCTGGCCCTACTGCTCGGCTCTGGGAGGGGTGATGCAGGAAGAACTGCACTGATGTTGCACCAGTGCAAGTGGCAAATGAGATCCGAGTGTATTGACTGTGCGGGGATGAAGGACTGTGTCAAACCTGCTGGGATTTGAATCTGGGGCTGGACCTTGTGCTGCATGTCTGGGAAGCCGGAATCCATGCAGAAAATGTGATCTTGAAAGGCCAGTAAGTGATTGTGTTCCCAGTCCTCCCACCCACTAAAGCCTGTGGGTTTAGGACCATCTCTTCTGCCCTCAGGGGTCCCCCAGCTTGGAGAGACATGTTTTCAAGAGTACCTGTGTTACAGTTTTCAAGAGTACCTGTGTTACAGCGTGCCCTAGGGTTGGTCACCATCAGCAGAATCAAAGCTGGGACCTCTGGTTCTAACAGCACGGGCCTCTACTGCCTGAGCTAAAGGGCCCACTTCTGTTAGCCAAGGCTGTTCCAGGCTCATCAGCCCCACTGTGGCCCTGCCACTCCAAAATGGGACTAAGTGCCATCCTGTGTGACTGCAGGTTACACTTGCTAATTCCGAGGGCCTCTGGTGGGCTCCCACTTGGATACAAGCCAGGATGTCAGGAGCCCTGAGCATCTGCAACACCCAGGGCCTTCAGAGGGCTCCTCAGAAAGTTTTGGTCAGAGAGCATGGTGGCATCTAGGAGCAGGACAGGCCTGGCGCGCCCTCTGGTGGCTGCAATAGCAATCAGCGTGATGGTAAACATAACACTCCTGTAAAGGCCAGTTCCTATAGAACAGTGGTTCTAAACCAAGGGAGTGTGTATCCCTGGGAGTCTTCAGAGGTCTTCCAGGGAGTACATCAGCTCATCTAGGTATTTGCCTAGTTTTACAACAGGCTACAGGAAAAGCACTAGCCAAGTCAGCACAAACTGAAATTCCATACAGTCAATGACTTGTTGATACTGCTCTATATACTATACCAGGGGTAGGCAACCTATGGCACGCGTGCTGAAGGCGGAATGCGAGTTGATTTTCAGTGGCACTCACACTGCCCGGGTCCTGGCCACCGGTCCCGGGGGCTCTGCATTTTAATTTAATTTTAGATGAAGCTTCTAAAACATTTTAAAAACCTTGTTTACTTTACATACAACAATAGTTTAGTTCTATATTATAGACTTATAGAAAGAGACCTCACGCCCTCCCACACCCAAACTCCCTCCGAGATCCCACACCCCCTCACCCACCCCCACCCCAACCCCCTTGCCCCAGCCCACAGCCTGACCCCTCACCTTCTCCCGCACCCAAACTCCCTCCCAGAGCCCACACCTCCTCCTGCACCCCAACCCCCTGCCCCATCCCTGAGCCCCCTCCTGCTCTCTGAACCCCTCGGCCCAAGAGCCTGCACCCCCTCCCGCACGCCAACCACCTGCCCCAGCCCGTCGAAAGTGAGTGAGGGTGGTGGAGAGCGAGCAACAGAGGGAGAGGGGTCTGGAGTGAGTGGGGGGGGTGGGGGCTTGGAGAAGGGCAGGGTAGGGGCATTGGCTTGGGGAAGGGGCAGGGCAGGGGGCGGGGCAATGGTGTCTGGGTTTGTGCGATTAGACAGTTGGCAACCCTACTCCAGACCCTTCCCGCTTCCCTCCCTGGGCCCCAGGTCCACCAGCAAGCACAGCAGGAAGGGTTTAGACCGGACTCTTCTCAGGTGGCCCCAAGCCCAGTGTCCAGAGTCCTCTTGGGACCCAAATTGGGAGCAAGTCCCATGGCAGGCCTATGCAGTCACAGCAGGTTCAGTGCCCATCATACTGTATCTTACCTGTAATGGATTTTTCTCTAGATTGGAAACAGGTTAGACCTGGCATCAGTATCATGATGCTCACCAACCACATGGGTCTCAGTGGGAACTGCAGGTGCTGGGCACCTCTTAGGACCAAGGCCCTTAGTGTACATGCAAATAAATGCTCTATTTGGGGTTGATTTGCTGGTATGTGATTAATCTACAAGGTTTATCTCCATAGGCCTCACTTGCCTGAACCCTACTGTGCAGCCATCAGAGCCAGGACAGGCTGCCCTGTGTTTCCTGGGAGGAGTGTGAAGGGCCAACCTGTTGCTACATCCCCAGTGACAGGGTGAATCCTGGTTACTACGACAACACTGGTGAGTCTGAGCATGCTAAAGCCAGTGACTCTAATAACCACATCCCTTGCAGCCTCTGGCCAGCTGGACTTCAGCTAGGTCTTTGCCTGTTGTGGGAGCAGCTAGGGACCCCAAATTCAGTCCCCAGACAGCCCTATCCAAGGGCTCGTTGCCTGTGGACAGCATCGGTTTCTATCTAAAACCATGCACGTCTACTACTGGAGCTAAAGAGGCAGTGAGCCCAGAGGCGGTGGTGGACTTACAGACCTGCCTATAGGTTCCAGAGGGGGCAGAGCCACAGAATTAGTTCTGTTACGCACATGTCCTGTCCCTGCTGTTAACGTTCCTCCGCCCCACCATGTCAACATCTCCTCCTCTTCCCATCCTCTCACACCTTGTGGAAACTCAAACTCCTACATGCTCCCCGCTGCATACCTGAGGCCTGCATGCCTCGCGTCCTCCCCTGACCGGCCCCTGCCTGGCTGCTATACTTCTTTCTGCGTGGCTTCCCCAGGCATCTACTCGCTTCCCAGTTTTGAAAACACTACATCACACACACACACACACACACACACCCCGTGTGAAGTTCAGGTGCTAATACAATTCACGTGACCTGTCGCTTTGTCCCTACTTCGTCAGGCATTAACTGTCTCTTCCTCGCGCTTTGGCCTCATCTAGACTGTTAACTGTTCTGGGCAAAAGCTCCATTGCTGTAAAACACCCTACCTAATCCTGGCACTGCACCCACCAAATGGTGACTCGTGGTTCCCTTGGAAATATTCCAGTCCACATGTAGCCTAGGGTCTTGCTCCCTTTCTGCATTGAGTATGGTATGACCCTGGATGGCGAGACTGGCAAAGGCTCTGTACACCATATAAACCTCACTCCAGCTGAGGACCCCTCACCTCCAGACTTAAGTGCTGTCACCTGCCTTTCAGTGACAGCACAGTGCACTCCAGACAGCCAGTGCTCCCTCATGGTCTCTCAGGCTGTGACTCTGCCCCCCCTCTCCCCCCCCCCGATCCTGGACTCGGTGCATCTGGCCAATGGGCACGGTGCTGGCTGTGTCCCTGTGGGGCAGAACAACGCCTTTGTGCTGTTCCGGTTCCCACTCTCTGCCTGTGACACCACTTTCCAGGTAAGACGTGGAATTGATCCTAGATTCCAGAACCTGGAGGCACCAAGGTGATCGTCTAGTCTGAGCTGTCTAACACAGGCCAGAGTCATTGGATCATGTTAGATTATATTAAAAGCCTGGGGGTATTTACACCTTATCTTCCTCTTTTGCTCTCTGCAGGGTCTTTGTATGTGTCTGTGACATTAGGAATGTCTTCACTGGGCTCACAGAAATTAGAGTTGGAAAAGACATTATCTATTATCCTGTTCAATGAAGGATTTTCCTCAGTGTATTCAGGGAGATTTTTCCAGTTCACTCTTAAATGATTCAGGAGCCAGGGGTTTCACCATTGTTCTTTGAGATAAGTCCACATTCTGATAAATGTCCTTGAGACTCAGACAGTTTAGATATTCAGTCTAAAGTTTGCTTTGTGGCTACCTTCAACTCATGGAAATGAAGAAGAATATGGAGAACCCAGCTTTTACTCTGTCCTTTCTTGTACAGATCTCCATTGGCTTGGGAGTCTTCCCTGTGTTGGGACCTGAAGATTAGTAACACTACTACTATTTCATTGCTATGAAATGTGTATTAGCGCGCACAGTCTCAATCTCTTCCCCAAGGAGCTCGGCCTGCACAAGACAGGACCCAGGGACAGTTCCACAGAGGGGATGGTTCTGGGAGACTCTGTGAAGGAGGTGGGCTAGAGGGAGGGATCTGAAGAGGGAGGGCATTTGCCAGATTATCACAGGGAGAGTGTTGCAGGCATAGAGGATAGTGTGACAAGAAGCACAATGCCCAGAGCTGGAGGATACATGACCTGGGAGAAGTGTATCTTATTTAATATACCTCTCAAACACCTTGACTGAAAGCAAAGCTGTCTCCAGGAGGTGAGGGTAATTTAGATTGGTTGCTCCTTAAGAGGAAAGCACATTGACTCCATTAGCTCTGTAATTAAGTTCTTTAGGATTAGAGACTGTAAATAACTGGATGTGGCCTTAATTCCACCTCAGACTGAAGGGGAAGATTTGCTTAATGTCCTCTTACATATAGCAGGGGTGTCCATTTAACATGCCAGCATATCATGGCTGAGATCTCTGAGCCTCCCCATTGGTGGCCGGACACTAGAGCAAAAAGAGCCAGTTAAATCCCTGATTGGGTGGCTTGTGTCCTACAGACTGCCCTTGAGCTTCTCAGGACATGCAGGAACCAGGTGAGCTAGAAGGGGGCTTCTCCTGGGCTCAAGCTGATTTCCTGTGCTAGAACTGTCTCAGCTGGAGGTCATTCCCTGGGTGTCTTCAGACAGAGCAGTCATCAGTTGGCCCGTTATTAATTTGCCCATACTCTATAACTGTGCCTGTAGAGTTCCAGTACAGTGTCAGGTTAAAAAACGGCATTGTACCCATTATATTAACAAATGTATCAGTTTCCTGTGCTCTGTCCATCCCTGCAGGACAAAGTTGTCTCTACAGAGGTGTCCCGACAGTTTGTCATCTAAATTTGTACTATCTAGATTGAATAAAAGCTCATATTGCCTTAAAATGTTTCTGGGGGAGACTGCCGAGCCAAATGGCTCAACCTTAATATTGTGCATTGCATGACAGTTAACTTTTGCTGTTAATATTCACTGATAGTTTTCACCCGCTTTCAGTTCTGTAGTGGCTCTTCCATGTAATGATCACTTCTCTCCACTAGATGGCTCTGTTTCTAGGTATCTTAAGTAGCCTGGCTAGTGACCAATTTTAGTCATCCACCACCAGCTTAGCCATTGCAACCCTGCTTTATGATGAACCTATGTTGTTAAGGACACAGAATATCAGCTGATTGGATTTGGGACCAGATCTCACATGGTGCTGAGCTGTTCCTGTGATGGGGCTGCAGGTCTTCTGGTCCCGCTGCAGGACTTGTGGAACTTGGGGGCAGGAGATGCTCTGTAGCTGTCAGGGCCAACCCTCGGTTTGTAAACCCTGACTTGCTTTGGTACAACAGGCAGTTCTACCCCTCTCCCCTCATTGGCCTCTCCTTAAAGCCTCAGGATCCACACCTGCTCCTACAGCCATCTGTGGGAGCAGGATTGAGCCCATGTTCAGGGACTTTCTCTCCTTCCTCCATTCCCACTTCCCAATTGCCTTAACTGTAAACTTAGCATCTCCTCCAGTGTTTTCTATGCCTGCAAACTCCCTGTCAACGCTGCTGCAGCATTTCTCGTGCACACCCCTGGCATGTCTCCACTGCTGCTGCCGTCCTCCACCCTGGCATTCTCTCCTCTCACTCGGACTACTGCAGTTCACCACTGCTCTCCGAATGGGACAGGCACCTGGAGGGCCTCAGCCTGTGCCAGGGATTAGGGGTCATAGAAGAATAATGGGGATGGAGACAGTTGCTTGACCCCTCCCCCCAGCCGACCCTCCCAATACAGCTCTGTAGCTGAGGCTGTGTCTAAAGCAGTCAGTGGTCCTTGAAAAATCACCGGCCCTCTCTCCTCAATCTCCCAATAGCCCCTATGCTAGCTGATCACAGAAGCAGCCCATGTTTACAGTGTTGCAGGGTAAGATGCCAGCTTCTTTCCTCAATTCCCATGCTATAGAGCTAATCTGCAGGAGCAGGTGTAAGTAACCTGGCTCCACAGAGCCACCAAAGGATGCAGCCACCCCAAGCAGCATGTAGCCTTTTAGCCTGTGGGGAACAGAGAAGGGCAGCCACAAAACCTGACAGGGACAAAAAGAAGAAGGGGGAAAAAAGACAGAATGAGAGAAAGCAGATGCAGGGGGGGAGGTAGCATCTGTCCGCCACATGGTGGGAAAGGACATAATGTGGGGGGGAGGTTGCCAATCTGTTAATCTATTGCAAGAGAAAGAGGATGCACCAGAAAGAAGTTGAGTGCCAACACCTTCCTTCAAGACCCATCCCAGCCTTCGGGGTTCCCACAGATGTGGGATGCTGCTGATTGCCTTCTGACACAAATACAGAAAAGCTACTGTGGGAATGTTAACTGGGAATGTTCTGATTTTTGTACAGTTAAAGTCTCAGCATGGCACTACGTAGCCTTGAGTGTGTCATTATACAAACATAGTAAGATGCAGGGGTTTGAATAACCAGCTCCTCGGCCTTTAGCTTTCAGCCACGGTGAAATCAGAAACTATTTCAGGTCAGCAGAAAAATCCAGCTGCAGTTTATCTGCTACTGGATTCTGTGAAAACTTATAATTAACAAAATGTTCGCCACAGGGAGGTGCATCAACAAACACAAGGAAGTGCCAAACCCACTGCTGACAAAACTTCCATTGACTTCTCTGGGAATTCTGCCTGCCTAGAGTTTGACCCAGCAGCAGCAGCTAGACCAAATGCAAACAAATATGGTTAAGTTTTATGTACAGAATGTACATGACACTTAAGAGGAGGCACAGAATACATGAGCCCCATGCCAGCGCCTGTGCAAAACAGCCCTTTCTACCATGTAAAATGAGAATACGGAAAGATGCACATCTCATGGAGTAGTGTAGCTGACCTAGTAAAATTGGATGAATGCTTAGAGTGTGCATGCCCCACAAATTGTGTTCAGTAGCCTGTCTGGTTTGGATCTAGACAAATAGATATGAAAGAGAAAAAGCTAAACAAGTCCTATCAGATGCTAGGATGTGCCATTGGAACCAGGGAAAGCACCTTCTGAATAACAGATTTAAGAGACAGCCTGGAGAAACTATCACCTCTATGCCTTGGGGAACTCCAGGATTGTTTGACAAAAATACGGGGATGCATCTATAGATACAATCTAAGCACCACTTGCCCATCTTGTGGTGAGAGAAATGGAGCAGCCATCAGGAGCAGCATGCAAGCCCGCAGTATATTCTGTCCAAGTTCTGACTCATGAGCTGTAATACCCTTTTCAGTGCCATATTTTATTAGTTAAGTAAAAATCAATACAAATGCATTTTTAAAAGCCCACCTAAACTAATATGTCAGCTAGAAAGAGGACTCCTGCTATGCGATCACTTGCTTGGCAAAGGACCAAGACTGGGTTTCTGTGCCCAGCATGAATAGACTCTAGGTGCAAGCCCCTGGCAGGAAAAGAACCAGAAGTTGAATGGAAGAAGAACAAAAACCAGCCGAAACTGACTGGCTTCAGGCACTGAATTTAATTTCAATTTTCCTGAGGTTCTAGTACAGCCAGTGCCACGTCTCTCCCAGAAGAGGGAGCCTGTGTCTTTTCACACCGCTAGAACCAACCAAAACAGACTATTTGCTTTGGGGATTCAGCCAGGTGCACACAGACACTTGGGGCTTTATCCCCCTGGGAGGTGCTGAGCTGAGTAGTGTCAACTCCTGGCTGCTGAGGGCACTTAGCTCCTTGCAGGATTGAGCTTTTAGTAACTGCCAAAAGCAAGTGAAATCTCCAAAGAAGAAAATTTGTTCTGCTGGTTTTATTTACACCAGTCAGGTGCAGCTTGTGTGAGAAAGTAGCTGTTCTCATGGGAACGATTGCTAACTGAGCGCTGAAGCCATCAAAAACCTCAGAGTGCAGGTTCCATTCCACCATGCTGCAGAGCCAAAACACGGACAAAGGCTGGCCCATGCCAATACAAAAGCCCTTCATCTGGAGCCGTAATCCTTGCACAAGTGTAAACTTCTTTCCTCTTGATGAGCACAGTTCAGGGCTCCACTGCACCTGTGTATATAGATTGTCCTACTCCCAGCAATACACGCACACACATCTGTGAACATATCAAAAGCTCCTTCACATCTGTGTGAGCAGAACTAGGGTCTCACTTCACCCATATGCACTTCTGTGATTTGCAAATACTCCAGAAACAATTTCCCGGTCTGGTGAGACCTTATTCCGTGGCTATGAGACAGCTTTTGTGAGAGCCAGTGTTCCATACCAAAGGGACACTTAACATTGAAATAATACCCTCTTCTCTGGCATAGAAGTGCCTTTAAATATTTTGAGGCATTTTGATTGAGCAAATATTTGTGTTCCAGCAGAGTCAGGTGCCTGTTCCTTCTGGCCTTCACTGGGAGGAAGTCCTTGTCACTGCAGAGGTCACAGTGGCGGCTTTTTAATGGAGATCCCAACCCAGACTGACAGATCCTGGATGTAATGTTTTTAACCTGTCAAGAACTATCTTTTTTTTCCTTCTGCAGTTTATTTTTATTAACAAGATGCAAAATATGTCCAGAAGGAGACTTAGGAAGAAATAAAATGTGCAGGCCACTCCACAAAAAAGTGCACCAGGAGCCTGGCTAGGAGCACAAGGCCAGTTGATGGAAATCTGGTGAGAGTCGGAAGCCTCAATGCCTTAGAGTTAGGACAGCTAGTCACTATTTGTGCCTGAGCAGGGACACTGAGTTCTAAGCCTTGCTCTGCCACTGCCTTGCTCTGTGGCCTTGGGCCAGTTCCTGTACTTCGCTCTGCCTCACAAACTACCCTTCTCCCATGGGTGTGGTGGGATTAACAGTGGATGTTTGTGAAGCACTATATTATCATTACTTAGGAACATTAAAGTCAACAAAATGTACCTTTCCCTGTCTGCTTGACTCGTACTTGTCACATAGGTGAATAACTGAACCCCTGATAAACTGGAGAGTCTAGTTCATGGAAAACTGTAATCCCAGCTACCCTTTTGCTGCATTTGTTGTCTTAGCCTCTGTTTGTAAACAGTCGCAGGGCCTGTCTCTCAGATTGTTCTCTGGAGCCAAATATTCATTTGATGTTTAACAGGATGTGTGTGTTAATTAATTTATTTATTTTACTCAGGGTAGGAAATTGCTGCCAATGTTCTTTGAAGAGTCATGCACACTGTGTCTCTCCTCGCATAAACACTCAGGCAGCTTTGGTTAACGTGTTTATTTTTTTTAACAATGCATAAATGTTAATCTGGCTATCTCACAGAGGAAGGGCTATGCCAGCTCCTTTAGACATGACCTTGACATTTTAAAACCAACTCAGTGTTTATACAGAGGAGATACAGTTCTGGACCACAGGGATTGGAAACAAAAACCAAGATCTTCCATTAATGGAATTTTAGAGTTTAGGGCTGGTGAAAGGTGCTGGCTGGATAGCCTTGGAGAGTGATGGACTATTGGCCTCTACATTTATTTATCTGCAGATAGTGCATGGGCAGTGGTAGTGTCAATATTTCCACATGTGCCCCACTGCCTGTTGTATCTTGGCCCTGATCTGAAGGGACCACTTTTGCCCAGTCCTTGGCTCTCTGCTGAAGCTGCCAGCAGGGGCCCAACAGCTGTGGCAGTGGTGTTTGATGTGGAAGTGGACTGATACAATGAAATGCATTTCATGTAGCACAATGAACAATAGAAAAGGAGTACTTGTGGCACCTTAGAGACTAACCAATTTATTTGAGCATGAGCTTTCGTGAGCTACAGCTCACTTCATCAGATGTATACCGTGGAAACTGCAGCAGACTTTATATACACACAGAGAATATGAAACAATACCTCCTCCCACCCCACTGTCCTGCTGGTAATAGCTTATCTAAAGTGATCAACAGGTGGGCCATTTCCAGCACAAATCCAGGTTTTCTCACCCTCCACCCCCCCACACAAATTCACTCTCCTGCTGGTGCTAGCCCATCCAAAGTGACAACTCTTTACATAATCAAGTCGGGCTATTTCCTGCATAGATCCAGGTTTTCTCACATCCCCCCCACCCCCATACACACACAAACTCACTCTCCTGCTGGTAATAGCTCATCTAAACTGACCACTCTCCAAGTTTAAATCCAAGTTAAACCAGAACATCTGGGGGGGGGGGTAGGAAAAAACAAGAGGAAACAGGCTACCTTGCATAATGACTTAGCCACTCCCAGTCTCTATTTAAGCCTAAATTAATAGTATCCAATTTGCAAATGAATTTTTTGCGAATACAGACTAACACGGCTGTTCCTCTGAAACCAATGAACAATAGGTTGTCATGGCCTTTCAGCCACTGCTGAAGTGGGTCAGGTTTGAATCACAGTCCCAGACGAAAAAGACTCCATATTTATAGCTGTCAAAGGATTATTCCATTTCATGCGTTATATTGGCCTCCTCTGAACACTCCAATTAAGGTTTAGAAAGGGGTTTCTGTTCAAAACCTATGTTTCAGTTAACAACTTTGGCAAAAATAATCCTTTTTTCTCTGAAACTTCTCAAGCTTGATGAAATTCCATTAAGCTAGTTTAGAGTTGGAAGACAGTAAAAACCTATGACTTTTTTCATGTAAGTTATTTAAAAAAAAACAACCTTAAATAACTCAATTGCAGTTTAAAATCCCATCATGGGTATGAGGAATTGGAAATGAATGCAATTAATATTTATTCATGTCTGTTATATATCTGCAAAGCTGTTCACAGCATTTTATAAAACAGATTAAGATGGAGTCTCTGCCCTGAAGAGATAGTAAGATAAGGCCCTGATCCTGCAGTGAGCTCTAGGTGGGCAGATCCTGAGCCCCCAGGGATCTCTACTGACTACGCTGAGGCTCGGCACAAACTCAGGAGTCTTCTTGAACAAAACTCACTGCAGGATTGGGGCTCCAGGGCCCTATCCTGCAAGACGCAGAGGCTCAGATCCTCAAATGATACGTAGGTGCCTAATTCCCATTGAAATAGGCACCCACATACCTTGAAGGATCTGAGCCAGAATGCCTTCAATAGCTGCCTAAGCCAGCAGGAGCTGAGGTCACTGAGCACCTCCCAGAAAGCATTGATCTTGGCACTGGTTTGTATCATAAGTGAAGATGACAATAGAAGGAAGGGGTCAGAGATAGGTTGAGTGAGAGATCTATGGAGCAATATATCTTTAAATATGGGGTTGAATCCAGCCGATAGTGACCCAAACCATATGTTGGTTGTTCAGTGGCCTAAGTGAAATTAGCCTGTTTCTCCATGGTTAGGTGTCCATATTACAAAACTTACCACATCTGGCACTAAGTGGAACCCTTTTTATCAATATCTGTTCTTCAGATGATAGAGTGAGCACACACTGTTAATCATTGACATAACAGCCAATGCATTGGCTTAATCTTGGTACAACAAACAACATGAATCTCAAAATAGGCACTGAACGTTCCATCATGATGGCCATTTTAAGATGAGTGTTCAGAACATTTCATGCCAGTATTTCATCACCACTGTACCCTCATCTAGCTGCCATCCAATGGCAAGAGACTTCAGTGTCAGGCCCAAGGCCAGATTTTGGGGCCTTCCACTCCAGAAACACAGACCCTTTCCACTTGACCTAACATAGTAGGAGTATCTGCCTCACACTTGCCCAGCCACGGGATGAGACGGCACCAGTCTGAGACTGTGTCCAGTTGAGGGTAATTTTAACAGCCACCCCCACAAACTGCAGTGTTATCAGATGAGTTATGATTGGTGTTTGCAGTGTGATATTGTCTTCATTTTATATTCATGTAAATGGTGGCAATGTTTCCTGCTGCTGACTTGATTAACAATTGATACTGACTGTGTTTGTGGATGAGAGGACAGAGGAAGAAGGACTGGAAGCTTGATATCTTTCTAAGAATGAGGAACTTCCACTAGGAATGAGCACTGCTGTAGTCCAGCTGTGCTACGC
Source organism: Caretta caretta (assembly GCF_965140235.1). Lineage (NCBI taxonomy): Eukaryota > Metazoa > Chordata > Testudines > Cheloniidae > Caretta > Caretta caretta. Next base: position 55,073,865 of record NC_134212.1, on the reverse strand, counting down.
CTCCTCAGTGTTTTATATAGCTCCTGTTTAAAGTTACCATATAATAAATCAATCAGCTAGGGGAGTGGGATCAATCAGCTAGGGGAGTAGCCAGTGGCTACTGCAGCTTAGGATGCAGGGAGAGAGTAGCGGACAGTCCCTTCCTTAGCAAGGCTGAAAGCTTCAGACAGGGTGCCACGAAGGCTACTCCTGCTGACAGTTAAAGTAGCCTCTTCTGTAGCTCTGTCATGTACCAGTGTGGGAGCCAGATATGGCTGGCTCATACTGTGGAAGGGCTAGATTCCTCCCAAGACAAGAAACATGTCATGAGATTGTCAGGGAGACTCTCACAGCTTTGCTGGTGCCAGCCATGCTTGTATCAGGAATCGAGACCAGACTTTCTGCCTGCCCCAAATGCCCATAAATGACTGTGCCTAGGGTAGGAGTGCCACTTCAGATGGGGGGTGCAGGGGCAACTTTAACCATGATTCCAAAGCTACTTAGGCACTTGTAAACTCTAGTTTTCTGGCAGGTAACTTAGCAATTAGCTGACAGGAGCCCTGGATCTAATTCCTATCTAAAAGAAAGAAAATTAAATACATTTTAGACCCACTGAGCTCTAATACTAACATGTTCTGACATCTTGTGGCAAGTCATTTAAGGGACACTGGTTGGGTTTAAAATTGTAATGTATATTCTTACTTTTTTATTGACTCTGTGGAGAGAGAGAGAGAGCCCCATCAGGACTCCTGGGTTCTATCTCAGCTCTGGGAGGGGAGTGGGGCTCTAGTGGGTTTCAGCAGGGTTCTATTAAAAAACATCAGAATGGCCATACTGCGTAAAACCAATGGTCCATCTACTCCAGTATCCTGTCTTCCAACAGTGGCCAATGCCAAGTGCTTCAGAGGGAATGAACAGAACAGGTGATCATCAAGTGATTCATCCCCTGTCGTTCACTCCTAGCTTCTGGCAAACAGACACTAGGTACACCATCTCTGCCCATCCTGGCTAATGGCCATTGATGGACCTACCCTCCATGAAGTTATCTAGTTCTTACTGGAACCCTGTTATAGTTTTGGCCTTCACAACTTCCCCTGGCAAAGAGTTCCACAGGTTGACTGTGAAGAAATACTTGCTTTTGTTTGTTTTAAATCTGATGCCTATTAATTTCATTGAGTGACCCCTAGTTCTTGTGTTATGCGAAGGAGTAAATAACACTTCCTTTCAATTTTTCCCCACCATTCATGATTTTATACTCCTCTATTATATCCCCCTTAGTCATCTCTTTTCCAAGCTGAAAAGTCCCAGTCTTTTTAATCTCTCCTCATATGGAAGCTCTTCCATACCCCTAAGCATTTCTGTTGCCCTTTTCTGAACCTTTTCCAAATCCAATATATCTTTTTTGAGATGGGGTGACCATATCTGTATCCAGACAATGTTCCCTCTAATTTTTGACAGGCGGTATACACAAAAAATTTCTTCTGTGCAAATTTTTGACAGGCCATGTGTGCAAAAAATTTCTTCTGTGCAAATTTTTGTGCGCATGGTGTTTTGCTGTGTGCACGGGGTTTAGGATCTCTGTGCACGTGCACACGCGTACAGCTTAGAGGAAACAGTGCATCCAGTATTCAAGATGTGGGCGTACCAGGGATTTATATAGAGGCAATATGATATTTTCTGTCTTATTATCTATCTCTTGCTTAATGATTCCCAACATTCTGTTCACTTTTTTGACTGCTGCTACACATTGAGTGGATGTTTTCAGAGAACTATCCACAATGACTCCAATATCTTTCTTGATGGGTAGTAGCCCCATCATTTTGTATGTATAGTTGGGATTATGTTTTCCAATGTGCATTACTTTGCATTTATCAACATTGAATTTCATCTGTCATTGTGTTGCCCAGTCACGCAGTTTTGTGAGATCCCTTTGTAACTTTTCACAGTCTGCTGTGGACTTAACTATCATCAGTAATTTTGTATCATTTGCAAATTTTGCCACCTCACTGTTTACCCCTTTTTCCAGATCATTTATCAATATGTTGAATAGAACTAGTCCCAGAACAGATCTCTGGGGGACACCACTATTTACCCCTCTCCATTCTCACCATTTATTCCTACCCTTTGTTTCCTATCTTTTAACTGGAGTTCCTGACAATGTTTTCAGGATCATCTAAGGAACCTTAATTTACTTTATATGAACTCCCTGCTCCAAAGGCTGTACTGCTCCCAGCTTCCAAACTCACTGCATATCACACTCAAGCTGTGTTGCCGTTAAAAGCTCCATCTGGGGCTAGGATGTGCACTGTGAGTAGACCTCAGGTATGAAACTTGGGGGGGCTGCCCCCCCCAAATGGTGCCCCTGGCCTCAGGTCCCTGGATTTGTGCTGCCTGCGGTCCCACATAGGAGCACTGCTCAGAGGGTGAATTCAGCAGGCTTGTGGCAGCGCCAGGGAGCCAAAACTCATTGCGAAGACGGCCATCTCATATGCCAGAATCCAAGCTTCACTTAAGAAATCCAAAGTCTCAAGCCCTTAGGGGTGAGAAGAAAACCAAATTTCTCTTCTACTAAGAGCCCTGTATTCCAGTCCTTGTAAAATGAGTTCTGCAAGTCAGCAGGGCAAGGGGAAGATCCAGCACCCAGTGGGCAACTCAGTAGCTAAACGGAGACCCACAGCAGCCAGAGGTGGAAAGACTCCTGAGAGTAGCTGTTAGTCCCCTCCCCATTTCTTTGAGCCCCTTCCAGTGCTTTGCAACACCATGGTATAGGCATATAAAACAGGGGATGCTGATCAGACATGCCTGTTTTCCTTCTCCCATAACATGAGAACTAATGAGGATTCAGTAACATTAAAACAGAACACATTTATAGTGTTAACAGATCGTAGTTTGTATGAACCATATAATTAACGTGCTATGGGATATTATTGACTTATTATTATGAGGAGAGGCTGAGGGAGCTGGGATTGTTTAGTCTGCAGAAGAGAAGAATGAGGGGGGATTTGATAGCTGCTTTCAACTACCTGAAAGGGGGTTCCAAAGAGGATGGCTCTAGACTGTTCTCAATGGTAGCAGATGAGAGAACGAGGAGTAATGGTCTCAAGTTGCAGTGGGGGAGGCTTAGATTGGATATTAGGAAAAACTTTTTCACTATGAGGGTGGTGAAACACTGGAATGCGTTACCTAGGGAGATGGTAGAATCTCCTTCCTTAGAGGTTTTTAAGGTCAGGCTTGACAAAGCCCTGGCTGGGATGATTTAACTGGGAATTGGTCCTGCTTCGAGCAGGGGGTTGGACTAGATGACCTTCTGGGGTCCCTTCCAACCCTGATATTCTATGATTCTATGACTTAAATATCTTTAGTAAGAATCAAGAAAGGATTAGGCATTGACATGAAACAGAATGGCATCTGCACTGGTACAAGACAGGATTAAAATTACAAGTGCTACCAATCCTCATGCTTCAGGGCATATTCTGATTAACAGCTGGGGAGGGGACAGGAGGAAATACCCCTCCAAGATACAATATTGCACAAATGTGTAGGTGTGTCATGTGGGTCTCTTGTTTGTTTGATTTTTCCCCCCTTCACATTTATCATCTGGAATAAGTCTCTGATGGAGACTAGGTACTGAATTAGATGGATTGTTGATTGGTATGTTCTAATATGGTTATTTCTATGATTGCCTCTTTCCAGCTCTCCAGAATCTAGTGAGTTTTTCATGTAAAAATTTTAAACTCATCTGTTTAAAGGTTCCTCTGTTTCCTTTCTCACTTCCTTTTGTGCTTGGGGATGTGTGTTACCCACACCTGTGAGTCACTTAGATTTACCCAGGTGAAGATTGTCAGAAGTGAGTCGTGATTTTGGCTGCCTCACGTTTTGGGTATCCAGCCTCACACACCTTAAAGGAACCTGATTTTTCTGGTGGGTTCTCAGCATTTTCTGAAAGTCAAGTTTGGCACCAGAAATGATTAGTTAAGTCTCAAAATCTGCACTCTATATATTTAGAATCAGTTTTGTTCTGTACATGCTACCTTCTGCCTCATCTGTCATTCCTGGGGAGCTGTGCCTGATTAAGACAGCCCTCCACACTCTTCCTCTGCAAAGACAGACGCAAACTCACTACTTTTCATGCCTCAGTAGATGCTCTTAGCACTCATTTGTAAGATGGCTCAGTATTTTGTATCTCCTCTCTCTGGTTTTATTACAGCGGTACCAAGAGACCCTACCAAGAGCAGAGCCCCACTGTGTTTGGTGTTGTACAACAGGCCCTGCCTGAAAGAATTTGCTTTCTAAATAGACAGACAACAGGAGGGAGGAGAAACAGAGGCACAGAGAAATTCACCATGGTCAGACCAGGAGTCTGTAGCAGAGCATGAATAGAACCCTGAGTACCTCTCCAGTACTCAGACCGATACACTAAAACACGTGTATTTTAAAAACTTTCACTGGTTTTTAGATTTTTTTTAATTGGTTGCTTATCTCTTTTTTTTCTTGGCTCCCCCTAATTTCCCCCCATTTGTTTCCCTCTCTCCGTCTTCAGCCTTCCCAGTTTCTTTATCATTCTTAGTGTCATCTGTTCATCTCTTACACAGCTTGGCACCACCCTGCTTGGCACGTTAGTACCTATTGCCCTTTTTGCTTGTTTAATATTACTGGAAAGATTGCTGTGTGCAGCTTCCCTGACAGCTAAATATTGTACTTTCCCATTTTCCACTGTGAGTTGAATTCCAGCCAATTTCCTTTCACTTGTTTTGTAGCCCTGCACTTTGCTTTCCTAAGGTCCAGTCCTTTTATGTTCCTGCCCTTCCCACAGATACTCATCAACATTCCAAACCTAACATTAGGGTCTGGGGGTACCTGGGGCCTGAGCCAAAACACATTAAAATCAATGGAAAGGCTCCCATTGGTTCCAGTGGGCTTTACATAAGGACCTAGATTATTTACATTTTTTTTTGTTTGATCGTATCTAACTCAGTGCCAGTTATTAAACCCAGATTAATCCCTGACCTGGCTGACGGTGTAGTATAAGGAAGCAAACCTGTACTACCTCCATGAATGTGTCCTCCTTAGAGTTCCCACTATTGTTTTCCTAGTTGGTGGGCCAAACTCTGCCCTCCAAGCCAGTGTAAATCTGGAGTACTCCACTACAGGCAATGCACTGTCTCCAGATTTTATATGGGGGTAACTGAGAACAGGATATGGCCCAGTATCTGGTAGCTGAAATCCCCCATGACCACTGAACAGCCTTTTCAAAAGCCTCCTTTATCTCTACAAATATTTTCTAGTCTCTACTACATAATTCTGTCCAGGCACCATCCAAGCTTCCCTTTTACTGCAGTGTTATCCTTTAGCCCGATGCAAGTAGACTCTGCTATGTCAGCCAGAACACTAATATTTCTTTCTGTTGACACAATACTCTCTTATCCATATTGCTTCCCCTCCTCCTGCTTCATTTTGCCTAGATTCTTTCTGAAAACTCTATACCCATAATTTAGTCTGCCACTCGGTACTTGGTTTAATTAAGTCTGTCACCCAATTTATACAACACTTCTTTCTTAATGCAAGCTTCAAAATCAGGAATCTGGTATCTGCTCGGGCAGTGTAGAACACACGTTCAGCTTTTCATTCCACATTTGCTGCCTCCTTTTGTTGTCTCTACTCCCCACTTTTTCTTGTAGCATTTGTGGATACCAAACATCCTCCTTTGTACCTCTCCCCTCGCTATTGTTCATCACCTAGTTTTGTGGGATCAGCACAGCACTCGGTCACTGATTCCCTATTAACTAGATGAGCTTGATCCAAAGCCCGTTGGAGTCTATGGAAAAGTTCCCATTGACTTCACTGCAGGCCTTGGATCAGGCCCAGCAATGCTCATATAATTAAAAGAAAATGACATTTCCCCTCCCTTGTTTAAAGACATGATCAGTTGTGTGTGATCCCTGGAGTCTGGTATCTTTTTTCTGTCCCCTTCAAACTACCCTTGGTCATTACAGAAGGTTTGTTGGTTTCTAGTATGTCCTTTGCTGTCAATGGTTGTCCCTTTCTTTATTGAACGGTTGCTATGTATGGGGTTTTTCATCTCTGGATATTGCCTAGGAAGTGAAGTTCAGCCTGGTTGCTGGTGCATGTGTCCCAGTGTTGGTCTTAGCGAACCTGGCAGGCACTTAGCTGACCAGGAGGTGAAAGAGGCAGGTTAGCAGTCTCTTCGCACTCTCATTGATACTCTCATCCTTTCCTTCCAAACTCCTCCTTTCGATAGGTAGGGTCAGAGACAGGGTTTAAAATGGACTCTAACATAGTGGTAGGTCATGATCTGATAATGGATTTTCAACAAAATCTAGACTGGCAGTTCTCTGGGGCAAGGACTGTCTCTGTGTTTGTTGGTACAGTGCCTAATACAAAGGGATGCTAATACCTCTCTGGGGTCCTCACATGCTACTGCAATAGAAATAATGACATTCTTTAGAACAACACCATTTTCTAACTTGAAGGGAGAGCTTTCTGGCTTTTTAAAAAACTTTTTCATTCTTTATATTTATTTCCATCTCTCCGCCCCCACCCACCCCCTTTTTTTTGTTGCTCTATATCTCTTGTTCTTTTTCCCTTTTTGGTTATCCTTTCCTCTCTCCCTCTTCTGTCTGTATCCTCCTTCCCCTGGATCCCCATCTCACTTGATCTCTCTTCCCTGCTTGTTCTATCTCTGAACCCAGGCCGGACCCCACCTCTGTTTAGTATTTATTTTGGCTGCATCTGTGACTTAGCACAACCTGGCCCACTTTAAGTTCATAAGGTGCTAAGAATTAGGAGTCTTTCTCCATCTCTGTCTCTTTTCCCATCTCTCTACCTTTCCTTCACAGTAAGGAAAAAAGAAGCAAGCAGCCTTACTTTGATGTTGGACCCCTCCATCCCTGCACGCTGCTAACCGTCGTGCTGCCCCTCTCCCCAGATCCCACCTGCATTGTTTGGATCTCCTTTGTACGTTGTTGGGCTCCCACGCTCAGATTTGCTGGCTTAATACATGGTTTGGGGTGTTTTTTCTGCTGCTGTATCCATTTGTGGTGGTTTGTGCCCCTTTTTCCTAAATCCTCTTTCTTCTTCCTGCAGGACCCCAGGACCAACACACAAGCCCAAATTTTCTCCTCCTGGCCATTCTTGCAGTACAAAGTGGTATGACCAGGCCATAAGTGTCTATCCTAAAATTTGCTTGATGTACAGGAGCTACAAAGTGGCATAACCGTCTCCTCTGCCAACTGCCTCCAAATGCTCTGATGCGGGGACAGGGTCAAGTGTGCCTGTACTACAGCAATTCACAACTGGCATTAGGTCCCATCTAAATTCATACAAGAGACCCGAGCTAGCTGACATAAGTTAAAGCAGCCCCTGAGTTGCTCCAACTTATGTCAAGTGCTGGGTTCAGCATAATTGCCCTACGGGAATCAAGTGCTTCTTGCTGGCCCACCTCTTCTGTTCTGAGTGTATATGATGAACTTTAGGCCACAGAAACCCATTACCGGGTGTGCATCTGCTTGATCCATAGGTGCTGGAACTAGGGGTGTTGCTGCACCCCCTGGCTTGAAGTGGTTTCCATCATATACAGGGTCTACCAGTGGTGGATGAATGAGGCCATAACAGCAACTTCCATTCAACACTAACGGACCTGCTACTAGGCAGTCTCAGGGGCACTGGCTGGTAAGATAATTTGTGGGTCTCTAAATGATTGTTTTGTCAGCAGGTTTCCAGCACGGTCAGCATGGGCACAATAGGAGGTGTGGCATGCTGTGGTTTCTGACTCACCTTTCCGCTGTGTTGTTTTTTTGTAACATTGTTGTATTGTCCTATTTTTGCTGCCTGTTTTCCACATTTGCCCTTGCTCTATTTCAATCATTTATGTGGCCTATGCTTCGAAGGCTCAGACAGACTGTATAAGCCCCATACAGACAGACAACTGTTCACTGATGTTTTCCGTTCTTGTTACTTTGCTGAATGATAGAAGAGGGCTTCCTTGCTGGTCCTTTCACATACAGTAATAATACCTAGCACTTCTATAGTGCTTTCAATCTTCAAATCAGTTTAATACTAATGCTTGATACTGCTTGGGTGAGTTGGTCTCCCTGTGTCTGTAACATGCTCCTTTTCCTGGCTCTTTGGAGAGGCTAAAGAACATTTGCCCTCTTCAGCTAGCCCTGCCACTGCCCCAAAACACAATTTCCAAACTAGACTCGGTTTGTCATAAATCAAAGAATAATTTACTGGCAATCACTCAGAGAATCCTTAAACAGGAGAGTTGAAAATAAACTTGCCTATAAAGTTGCTATGGAAAGCATCTCCTGAATGGCACAAACTGCAGAGACAGAATGGAGTCTGGTTTACTTTCCTGGAGAGCGCAAGGCTGGTGCTTTGGTGGGTACCAAGTGGGACCAAGGCGTGTGTGTGTGTGTGTGTGTGTGTACCAAGTGGGACCAAGGCGTGTGTGTGTGTGTGTGAGAGAGAGAGAGAACATGCAGGGTAAGGCTCCATCAGTTTTAAGGCATTGCATGTGTTACTATTCTGCCATTTCACCAGCTGGTTATTTTCCTCAGTTTAGATTTCTGCATGTAACCAACAAGACAAAGCACCCTCTGGCGAACGTTTTTTTCCCTCTCTCCAGCATGTGTCTATGAATGCTGGGGTAGCTGCTCAGGATGTACCTATTTTCCAGTTCACATCAGCACTGCCAGTTTCTCTTATCAGAGTGTAGTTCCTTCTCCTTGGTGGCAATGTAAAGGTGCAGCCCCCCTTTTTAGGTGCATGTTCTCCACCTCGCAGGGCATGCAAGGGGTTAGCCCCAATTCACAGGAGATCGGTCAGCCTGCAGTTACCACCTTCTATGTGCACGCAAGGGTTAAGGGTTAGTTTGCTCCCTCTTAACTCCCCCCTCCTCCCCCGCGATTGGCCCATGGAGAGGGGAAGGGAGAGACTGCAGTTTTCCTCCTCCCCTCTTCGTATGGTGGGGTCAGACTGCACTAGTTCCTTCTCTTGGTGCACGTAAGGGTTAATCTCCTGTAGCCTTATTTATCCGCCCGGGGCTCTCAGCTCGCCCTAGTGCACGCTCCCCGCGCAGCGATCTCAGGCTGCAGCCCTCCCCTTTTCGGTGCATGCAGGAAGTTTATCGGGCCGCACTTCTACCCGCCCCTGTGCCTAGGAGCAACAAGGGGTCAGACCCGGCCCCGGCCAGGCTGCGGGGAGCTCTCGGGCTGGTTTCCTCCTCGCTACCACTCCCTCCCTTATGTCTCCCCGCCCCCCAGTAGCCGCCCCACCCACGCTCGTGGGACTCTTGCTGCGTTGGGGGTGCTCTGACTGTGAGTCTGGGGCGCACGCGAGGGGCTCCCGCGCCCCGGTTACTCCGCTGCGTCTCCTCCTGCTCCGTGCTGGGGGGCGGTCTGGCTGTAGCCCCGCGCAGACAAGCAAGGGGGGGCTCTCCAGCTGCAGCCTGCACGGGGCTCGGCGGCTCGCGTGCGCCCCCGGGCCCAGCACCGCCCCGCTTGCCCCGAGCGCCAGGGCGCGGCCCCACCCTGGGGCCGGGCGGAGGCAGGGGGCGGGCGGGGGGTGTCTCCCAGTAAGATCTCGCGGTGCTGGCGGGGCTCAGCCTCCTTCTCCTCCCTGGCGAGCGGTGACTGTGCAGGGCGGCGCGGGGAGCCAGGCAGCAGCCGGAGGAGGCTGCCCCGAGGACAGCGCGATCCGCCCGCGCCGGCCGGCCGGCAGCAGCCCGCGCCTCGCCCAGCCCCATGCCCGAGTGGCGCTGAGCCGAGCCCAGCCCAGCATGGCCACCACCGCCCCGTGCACCCGCTTCACCGACGACTACCAGCTCTACGAGGAGCTCGGCAAGTACGGAGCCCGCCCGGCCCTGCGCCCCGGGGACCTCCGGCTGCGTCCCACCCCCAGCCCAGGAGCCCCCGCCCGCCTGCCTCTTCCCCCACCCCCCTGCCCTGCCCCGGCGCCGCTGCGGCACCCTGGCTGTCCCGCTCCACCTTCCTGTGCCGGACTGGGTGCTGCGAGCTCCCGGGCTCCTCCCGTTGCCCTGGCCCTGGGACCGGCAACTGGCGTCCGCTACACCCGAGGATCCTGCCACCGCCGCCCCTACAGTGGGACCGGGAGGGGTCTGCTGCACTCTAGGGCCTCCCGCGTTCCCTTCGTCCCTGTTCTGCATGGGGAATGGGTGCTACTGCCCCCCGGGTTACTCCTATCTCAACCCCAGGTGTAGTTACAAGCCAGGGTGCCCCCCATCCCTGCACCATGTGAGGCTGTGTACCCCAGGACTTACTTCCCATCTCCTAGCTCTGCTCTTGAACTGCTTGGGGCTGCTGCACCCTGCTCCCCCAAACCATCCTGGTGATAGCCATAATCCGGGACACTCACCCAAGCTGTCCCTGCTATCGCTCCAGCTTCCTCCTGAGATACTCCCCTAGCCCTGCAAGAAGGACCAGGTTCTGCGGCTGTATAGGGGATCTCCCCTCCCCAGTATTGGGATCAGGCACTGCTGCACGCAACTCTCCCCCCCCCCCCCCACACTTAGACCTGCAGTGGGATCCTGTGGGGATGTGGAGGAGATGCAGCAGTATACAGGATGGGATCATTGGGTGTTGATGCATCCCTGAGTACTGCTGCATCTTTCCCCCTCCTTCCCTGCACCAATCTCTGGGCACTGCTGCATCTCTTTACCCCATCCCCACATGGATTCCTAGGCTGCTGCTGCAGCCTGTGTCTCAGCACCCAACCCTGGGCCAAGGAATGGTGCTTGCAGTGTTTCTGGTTGGTTTATGTGGAGAGGTTGGGGGTGGGAGCAGAAGTTGAGGAGGGGTCAGGACTCTGGAGTGTAAGGAGGGGCCCAGCTGCCTAGAGCCAGATCCTCTCTGATGGATTAAGTTTTCCATGGGGCTGCTGTGGGTTGTCTGTTCTGTTTTGTTTTCAGTTCCACTGTACAGACTTCTCTGGGGACTGGTGGGACCTAGTTCCCCACTCAGAGGCTTGGATACCTCACTGTCAACTTCCCCTTATTCACACTTCTGACCTCCCTGAGTTTTTCTTCCGTCAAGCCCGTTCTCTTGTCTCTCTCCCCACCATTTTTTCTGTTGGGACCACTTTCCAGGTTTTTTCTCTCCCCACAACCTCTTAGGGCTTGGGCTGTCTTTCCTTACACCTTTTTTTCTTACGCTATCTCCCTTTTCTTCTAAGAATCCTTCCCCTTTCTGTTCTGCCACTTAGTGCACTTCTCCCTACAGCCCGTCGCAGCAATAATAATTCATATTTATAAAATGTTAACTTACAAACAACAGTTAGCCTGCCAGTCCCCCTGCACCTCTGGGAAGAGGAATTTATCTCTAGTTCACAGATAAGGAAATGGGTGTAGCAGAGCTAGTGGCTCATCCAAAGTGCTGCGGTGATTCAGTGGCCCAGCTGGGACAAGAACCCAGGAGAACTGATTCCTAGTTGTCTTCTCCAGCCACTAGACCATTATGGGATGGACTTCTTGGCGATGTTTCCAACCTTATGGGCTACTCCTCTTTCACTCTTCAGCTCCTGTATGTTATGTCTCTGCACCCTTCTCCCCTCCCCACCATGGTGTACTGTTTGTGCTTTCCTGCTTAAGGCCCCTAGGAGGCCTCAGCCAGGCATTTGGGTATACACTTTTCCTCTGGCGTTATTTGCTGACTTGACATGTCTAGGTTGGGGGTGGTAGTCGTTCCAGTTGCATTATTATTTTCAATTTCACAGCCCCCGCTATCTTTCTTCTAGGGGAGCCTTTTCTGTGGTCCGCCGATGTGTGAAGAAAAGTTCATCCCAGGAATATGCTGCAAAAATCATCAACACCAAAAAGCTGTCAGCCAGAGGTTAGTATCCAGATCTGTCCTTCATCCCATTGCCTTTCTCTATGAACAGGAGAAACATGATTGGAACTTTAGTTGCAGCAAGATTATGGGCTTTGTAGGTGCTTGTCTTGTAGTTTTAAGTAATAAGTAGTGATGCAAATGGTAGACTGAAGAAGTGTTGCAAGGATCTCAACTTCTGGGAGTACTTCCTGTTATCTTTTCTCTTTTTGAGGACCTACTATGTCCTCAGTGTGCCAGCATTGCTGGAGGTCTTCTGTGCTTTGGGGTATAGTCTTGTTGGATAAAGGATCTTTTTAGTTTCAGGATGTCGTCATAGATGGTGTATTCCTCTTGTAGCTAATCCTATGTCTAATATGCTCATATTTGAACTGGATGGAAGGGTTCTCTAAAGCTTCTAAAAGAACCAAATTAAATTTCTGTTGTTCTCCGCAGCCACCTAACTCCGAAAGCCTCTCTTCAAAACCTGTACGTGTCAACTGAGCTCAGAATAGTGGTACAGAAAGGAACAGAGAATCTGTCATCCCAAATTTATTTGCTGAACTTTTCTTGTGATTTGTCCTGGTTCATTTCACAAGGAAGGCTCTGTATGTATGAAGAGTGAGGTGGCTTCCACTGTGGAGGGACATGGGCAGGAGCTGAAATCGATTGGAAAAAATACTGAATTGGATTGCAGTAGGAGGAACTATAAAGAGAGATGTAACTGGCTGAGATCTCCAAGGGAATGAATGTGGAAGAGGAGGCTAAGAGAAGACTTAATGCACTTAGGCCATTCAGTTTTGACAAAAGTGACAAATACTATGTCCCTGATGAGCTAGATGATCAGCCGGAGGCTGAGAACCAGGTAGTATATTGACCAGCAACTGAAAGGGTGGCACCAAAGAGGCGATGAACATAGCTCAGGCTGTCTGATTCCTAAAAAAGAGAAAAGGACGATACACTATCTCCCCAGTGCCAGCGCGTGAAATGTGATGACAAGAGCAAAGTATAGCCTGCAGAGAGGCAGTGAATGTTCACCTAGTGTAGTTCATGTAAAAGCTAATGACAGGCACAAAGGGAGAATCTGTGGATCAAGAATGATTTTAGAACCCTGGGAAGAGTGCTGCAGACCGAAGTCAACATTGGTGATGTTTTGTCTTTCTAGTAACTAGTGCAAGTAAAGTCAAGAGTGATACTGGAGACCAGCTGATGGATCTGTGGATGGCCTAGAAGGGGAAGGCTGTCGATGTACAGAACGGATGCCAATGCTCTGTGAAATCTCCACTGAAGCACATGGGATCCCAGTTCTGTGGGTTCAAAACTGGCAGGGCTAGTTACGCAGACTTTAAACTGACTAAGAAATGGGTAATTGGGAGCGTTTGCTTAATGAAAGGAGAATATGATGTAGTGGACATAACTGAAACCAAATAATGCAGAGAACCATCTCGTCAGCATTAGTGGGTATAATCCTCTTTGTCTGCGGGACAGGGTAATACTCTAAATTAACAAAACCAGCAAGAAACAATTTTCCCATTAACAGAATGGTAGCGAAATAATCTGGTAAGGTTGCAAGAAGTGACAAAGCTGTAGGGCTAGAGGAAAATGAGAACAAAAAATTCCTAAAACAGTTACCGTGGAGTCCAAAATCTCCAGATAATGTGGTCATGTAGGATTTCAAGTACTCAGACAGCTGTTGAGTTACAAATACAAAAAGTGTGGAACATCATCACTTCTCAGATTAACTAAAGGTTAAATAAATGAGCCAGGAAGTAGGGAATCCAGCTAGAGGAGAAATCCTCCTTGATCTACTTCTTACCACTAGGATCTTACCACTTGATCTACTTCTTACCACTTGATTGAAAACATAAGTGGTGTTGGACGCTTCTGTGCTAGTGATTTGTGAGCTCTGTTAATTCAAGGTATTGATGAATAGGTTCATAGAACACAGCTGTCCAAAGGTATCTGATTTGGAGAGAGCAAATGTGGGGGGAATTATGAAACTGGCTGAAAGAGAGAAATATTGGGAGGAAGAAGTTGTGGCTGATCAGGCTTCTTGAGGTCCCACTGAAATATCTGATGGCCACAAGGAACTTGTATTGGAAACGAAGTGGGGAAAGACAAGGCAACAAAGAATTAATGATAGTCAAAAGGGTTGGTGGGAATAGAGGCTCAGATACGGTGGGACTGGGCGCCATGTAAGAACCTAGATGGATAAACACTGTAAAGGCTCTTCAAACTAGAAATGTTAGAGAGATGTTAGGGCTGTTAGCCAATGATAAGGGAGATGAAATCAACAACTGTAAAACGGCGGAGCTGATGAGCAGTTCTTTTTAAAAAGCTGTCTGTTATGGCAGCAGGACCGTGAGTGAATTCTGCAATAGCCTGGGTGTACCTTGCCTGCTGCTTCCCATTCCCATGTTAGTTCTTGCCTCATTGGGAGCACACACCCATATAGCTTCTGCATATATTGGGGTATCCCCCCATTGCCCCACTCCCAGTACCCTCCTCAGACTTCTGTAAGGCGTTTGACTTGGTCCCACTCAACACTTTAATTAAAAAAAACTCTAATGATATGAAATTAACACGGTACATGTTAAATAAATTAAAAACTGGATAATTGATAGGTTTCTAAACGTAATTGTAAATGGGGAATCCTTATTGAGTGGGTGTGTTTTTCAAGTGGGGTCTTGCAGGGATCTGTTCTTGGCTATATGCTGTTTAACATTTTTTATCAGTCATGCGGAAGAAAACCTAACATCCCTGATGAAGTTTGCAGACAACACAAAGATTAGAAGAGTGGTAAATAATGAAGAGGACGGGGTCACCGATACAGAGTGATCTGGATTGCTTGGAAAGCTGGGTGCAAGCAAACAATGTTCGTTTTAATATGGTTAAAAGCAAATGTCTAAATCTAGGACCAAAGAATGCAGTCCATGCTTATAAAATGGTGGAAGCAGTGACTCTGAAAAAGATTTGGGGGTCATGGTGGATAATCCCAGTGTGATGCTGTGCCCAAAAAAGGGGGTTCTCAAAGTGGGTTGCAAGGTGTCAGCCCAGCCAGGACTGGGGCTGACAGCCCGAGTCCCTGTTAAATTAAATTAACACCCTTCTCCCCCCCCCCACCCGTTTTTAATTGAAAAGGGTGGTCGCACACAGAGGCTTGCTGTTTGAAAAGAGTCACCAATACAAAAAGTTTGAGAACAACTGAGAGCTAATGTAATCCTCTGATGCGGAAATGGGGATCTTGAGCAGGAGCAGAGAGGTTATTGTAGCTCTGTATTCGGCACTGGTGGGATCGCTGCTGGAATAGAGTGTCAAGTTCTGGTGCCCACAATTCCAGGGCATTGATAAATTGGAGAGTATTCAGAAAAGAGCCACAAGCGTGATTTAAGGATTGGAAAACTTGCTTTATAGTAATAGAGACGGACCCAAGGCGCTCAAGCTATTTAGCTTAACAAAGAGAAAGTTAAAAGGTGATTTGATTACAATCTAAAAGTACCTACATGGGGAACAAATATTTGACAGTGGGCTTTTCCGTCTAGCAGAGAAAGTGTAACACGATCCAGTGGCTGGAAATGTAAGCTAGGCAAATTCAGCCTGGAAATAAGGTACACATTTTTAACAGTGAGGATAATTAACTATTGGCACAATTTACCAAGGGGCGTGGTGGATTCTCCATCACTGACAATTTTAAAATCCAGCTTGGATGTTTTTCTAAAAGATCTGCTCCAGGAATGGTCCCTTGCTGGCCTTGGAATCTAGACATTAGCATAGCTCCTGCCTTCCACACAGGTCAGTCCAAACCTCCTGACCTGCCTCTTGCACTGGAGGAGGGTCCCCCTTGCCTTGGCTTCTACATTTCAGAGCTCTCATATGCAGGGGAACCACACACCCCTGACCCCGAATAGCATTGCTAAATTGAACATTTAAAATCTGCTCCTAGCAGGATTTGAACCTGTGTTTACCCAGGGTACTTACTACTGCTTCAATGAGAGGTGCCACACCACTGGCTAGGAATATAACTCATGCTCCCTTCACAGGGGTTGACCTGCAAGTATGCTTCCCATGAGTACAATCATAGACTATTAGGGTTGGAAGAGACCTCAGGAGGTCATCTAGTCCAATCCCCTACTCAAAGCAGGACCAACACCAACTAAATCATCCCAGCCAGGGCTTTGTAAAGCTGGACCTTAAAAACCTCTAAGGATGGAGATTCCACCACCTTCCTAAGTAACCCATTCCAGTCCTCACCTTCTAGTGAAATAGTGTTTCCTAATATCGAACCTAGACCTCCCTCACTGCAACTTGAGACCGTTGCTTCTTATTCTGTCATCTGCCACCACTGAGAACAGCCGAGCTCCATCCCAGGGCTTACTAAGGGCAAGGAGCTCTGACCTGCTTCCATGCTGGCTTTATGGGAAGAGGTACTTCCAAAGGAGTCTTCCTCAAGAAAAGCAAAGCAGTGGGGTGTGACTGACTTGGAAGTGATGGAGATCATGATGTGTAGCTGAAAAGCAGGGAAGGGAATGCTTAGGGAAAATTAAATGTAATATGAGAGAAATCATTGAATCCTAAAGCCTCTGTTAATGAGCTTAATGAACTGCAAACCGTTGTTTTTATCTTGAAAGTCACGAACTGAAGGGGAACCGGCGGGTTAGAAATAACCCTACGTGGCACCCATACAGTGTTTACCACCCTAAAAGCGTAAAAAGCAAATACTGTCCTGATTTTTTTTTTTTTTTTTTAAAGGGAAGTCCTGGCAATCACGGTCAAATAAACTCATCCCTTTATAAAATAATGGGACAAATATGAAGGGACAGATCTGTAAGCACCTCAACACAACCCTAAACCAACTTCCTGGCATTATAAAGAATAAACTTTGTCAGACAAATCTGATCTAAATACAGAGTCAGTGGACGCATTAGACATCATAGTTGGAATTCATTAAGCTACTTGGTATTTGTGTTATGGTGGAGTGTAGGAGGCAGGGCCCACTGTGCTAAGCACTGTATAGCAGAATGACAGTCCCTCCCCCACACAGCTTGCAATCAAAGTCAGGGGTTCTCAGACTGGGGGTCATGACCCCTCAGGGGGTTGCGAGGTTATTATGTAGGGTGTTGCGAGCTGTCACCTCCACCTCCAAATCCCGCTTCACCTCCAGTTTAGTGTTAAATGTGTTTTTACTTTATAAGGGGGGGTTGTACTCATAGGCTTGCTGTGTGAAAAGGATCACCAGTGCAAAAGTTTGAGAACCACTGGTCTAAGTACAAGACAATAGCCAATGCTGGGAGCGGGATACAGTGCTTCAGCCACCTGAAATTCAGGTTGGCTTGGATTCAGTCTGTCACATGGCCTGAGAACTGGCTGGAAGGACTAAAGGGTAATGATAAACAGCCATGTCTTGACTCGTGGGGATGTGTGTTGTTGGAGCTGCCGGGATAGTTGTTAGGCCTTATTTTGACTTTAGATCTGTAGAGTGGCTTGGAAGATACCCATGAAGTAGGAGTGAGTGAATTGCTTAAGGTGAGCCAATGGGTCTGACTAGCAGTAATCGCTTCAGAGGAAAGAATCAAGGAAAATTTAGTCTTACTATTGGAGGGAGGCAGGGACTAGAGATTATTCTGTAGGGAATTCATCTCCTTAGGGGAACGATGGAAGCCCCATCAATAGCTTCTTTTCAGATTAGGCTGCACAAATTCCTCCAGAATAAATGGTATGAAACAGTCCTACACTGGAAAGGGGTGGATAGGACTCTGCTGTGGTTCTTTCATCCCACCAGGCCCATCTATACTCTTGACTGTCAGGGAGGTTTCTGGGGCAGTTCACAAACAGTAATGGGAGCAGGAGAGGATTTTCTGCTGTTGGCCTTTGCCGCTGTTGTATTTGCTGCTGAATCTTTGGAAGGTGACATCCCCAAGGACACAACAAAAAGGGCAGCTTTCTGCCCTCTGCATGAAGGAGGACGTTCTTTTAGGCCTGATCTTTGTTTCTGAATCAGCACCTGTAATAGGGTAAATGTCCTTTTTGAGATGTGAGGTGGCACCTAATTTGGAACACAGGCACTGCTCACCCCTCACTGGATGCTGGAGCTGAAGCGTAGCCTGGGGTTTATTGCCAGGATGTGGCCCTTGTGGGGTTCAAAGCAGCAGAAGTTCTGCAACTCTTGAAAGGCTCCCTGGAGGGTCCTGGCAATCACGCCTGCTCTCTCTCTCCTGCCCTCCTGCCACTGGAAATAGGAGATGATGCTCACCCTGTCTTGGGGAGATTCTGTGCTGCACCCAGGCTTGTAGTCTGCCTCATTTATTGCTCCTGGGTGCGCCAAGGAGGCAATCTGACAGTTGTCCCTCTCGGGGGTCTGGATGGTACGAAGGCTGGGGATTGCTCTCCCAGCCCGCCTTTGGCTCCGAGAAGCTCATCACCTTGGACTGAGTCCTGTCCCCTGTAGCTCAGTCACAGAGGGGCTCAGTTCCATGAGGGCTGTGGGTGGGGTTTCACAGTAGCAGTTTCCTGGCCTTGCGAGGCTCGGGTACCAGGTGAGTGCAGTGTGTGCAAGTGCTGACCTCCAGTTGAGCATGGACTGCTTTCAAGGTATTCAACCTCAGTCTGGCAATCCTCAGAGCAGCCCAGGCTCCTCTGTAGCTACAGCATGCCCAGCTGAATTGGATGCAGGCATCAGTAGTGTACTGCAGCCCAGTGCGTAGGCTCCTCATTAAGGCAAGGAGAGCCCACAACACCACTCGCAGGAGCTTGAAGCACAGATTCTGGGGTGTGTACAAGTGCCTGTGTGTGTGTTTCCTTGCGGAGACAATGCATCAGACCCTGCCTGTCAGGCTGCACTTGGAACATCAGGATGTGTTAGATGGAATCTGGTGGTCTGGGCAGGGAGTGGGCCTTGCTGCTAACTTCTCCCATCCCAGCTCCTTCCTCCTCCTCTGTTAGCTGTCTGAATGGCGGCATGCATAGGAGCGTGTGAGAAATAGACTGCGGTGAGAATTTGGGATTTTTGCTGGCCGTGTGTGTGTGTGTGTGTGTGTGTGAGAGACATGGGAAGTGACACTGTATCGGTTTCTGGGCCACTCACTTATTGTCTGATGTGGATAATGTTCAAATGTAAGGAGTGGGAGAGTGGGGTGGAGTTAATAAGGGAGGGCCCCTGAAAAATATTTCAAGGGCCCATCTTCTCCATTAAATGTATCGATTGCCACTGGCTGGACTTCTCCATTCTGAATTTTAATACACATGCATGGAGCAGGAAAGTAAGAAGCCGGGGGAACGGGGGGGGGGGGGTATTAATACGCTTACGTCATAAACTGCAGCCTTGCACCTCGTGCTAGCTGTCTTTCTCTCTACCTCTCCCTCCTCCCCCCTGGTCTGTGCTCACCTCTTCATCTTGCAGTGTCACTTTTTAGAACACTGTTTTGAATCATGATTATTTATCACTGCAGGAAACTTACTTGGAGAAGGGGGGTGTGCATGTGGGGGGAGAGAGAGAGAGACCCTGACCTTGAAGAGATGGGGGAAGGGACTGATGGCCGCATTTCACTTTCACCAACAGCATTAATTGCTCTCAGTGTGGCAGGAGGGCCAGCAGTGGGGGGTGCTGCTTGTGCTGTGGTTTGCAATGGCCGGAAGCTGGTTGCCTGACATGGGTTTCAGTGCAATGGCCAGCGTTACCCCAGGTTGCCTCTCGGTTTACGCTGTATATTTTATAAAGGAGCTGGAGCGGGGCAGGCAGGATTTCAGCTTGCTGTCTGTCTGTCCTCTTTGGTCCCACGGGGTGTTAAATTACCGGCATCAACAATGGGGAGGGGGAAGGGAGGAGATGCAGGCACACAGATTGAGCAGGCGTTCCTAGTGTGGAATTGTGGCCCCTGCAGAGGCCTGGGAAGGGGGACTAGGGTTTTTTCCTTTCCTGTTCTTAAGACTGGGTTTGTGCACGGCCCAGATGTGATGAGACTAATTCTTGCCAGTGTCCCAGAGGTCCTGGGCTCTGCAGCACTAACCCTACTGGAGAGCCTGGTCTGACACATGTCCTGGTGTTCCTTAGGCTGAGCAGGTAGGGGTGGTGGTTTTGGAGCACACTGTGGATTCTTGGGACAGGGAGCATTAACTGTGCTTCTTGTGTGAAAGATGCTGTGCAAAATCAAGTTGCACGTAGCGCTTGTGTTGAATTTGGGTGTGTGTGGAAATTTCCCTGCTGCGGATAGATTTAATCTCCCTCTCTGGATATAGCTAAAACTATCCCTGCCAGAGAGAACGCTTATCCCTGGATCATAAAAACACTTCTGAAGAGGGAATTTTTTCCCCTCTTCTACCAAATGGCAGGTTATTATCACAGATGTTCTCAAGGAAGGATTGTACTAGCTTCCTCCCCTCCCCCCATAGGATTTTATTTCCCCAACCCCTGCAAATTAAAGCACTGGCTGTGGGTATTATTGCATATGCAATAACTTGTCAGAGACGCCCTATAAAAGGGGAAACATACAAATATAAAACCTAGGTTAATTTTGTCCATTTTCCCCCCTCCAGCCCCTTCACCTGCCCACAGTCTGCTTAGGCATCTTCCCCCTTTCTCAGGTTCTCATGGTTGGTACACATAGTGTGTTTTTCTTTGTGTAAGAGTTAACTTACCAAACATCTTAATGACCATTTGTAAGCTGTAAAAGGAAGGGAGGACACAGGAGTGAAGTAAAACAGCTGGTTTTCAGAGCAGCCTGTGGCTGGGGAGCTGCTGGCCAGAGAGGTGCTTGGGCGCAGGATCACTGGCATGGGAAGGTAATGTGGGATGTTGTAGGAAGCAGTTCGCTGCTCCTTGCCTCGTTCTGCCCACTTGCAAAGCAGCTGGCTGTGGAAGGTAGGAGGGAAAAGAAGCAGCCAGAATGAACTGGTTTGTGATGGGCGGACACACTTGCTCACTGGAGTTTCTGCCCATGGAAGAAGAGAGGAAGTGTAAACTCTGCAAGTCATACAACTCTTGTTCCTGCCAGCCATTACCACAACACTAAGCTTAATGTTTCAGGCCATGGGGTTCTGTGAGACAGGTTGACCTCAGATTCTCTTCCATCCCTTCTTAAATTAAATATCTGTTGAAATACCGCCACATACTGCAGTAATGGCTCCTCAAACTCTCTAATGACAGGTTTCAGAGTAACAGCTGTGTTAGTCTGTATTTGCAAAAAGAAAAGGAGTACTTGTGGCACCCTAGAGACTAACCAATTTATTTGAGCATAAGATTTCGTGAGCTGTAGCTCACGAAAGCTTATGCTCAAATAAATTGGTTAGTCTCTAGGGTGCCACAAGTACTCCTTTTTTTTTTTCCAAACTCTCTAGTGTCATTGCTTATATGCTCATTGAATATTGCAGTAGAGTATTTCCTAGGAAAAGGAGTTGGTAGAGTGGAAAATCTTCAGCAGTAAGCATCTTGATTATTGAAAGACTAGTAGGGCATGAGCCTCAAGTCCCCCTTGAGGGAATTGCTGGTCCCTAATCCTGAGGTTTTGTGCTCTGGTGGCTTTTTGCACCCGCTGCCTCAGGTTTCAGTCCTAGCTCCTACTTGGACACCAAGGTCCTTGTTGGGTGAGTGTTCAGTGTGTCCATCAGTGGCAGATAATTTAATAGTAAAGTAATTGATCGTAACAGTTTGTTCTAATGTATGCCTTTTAAAAATTGATGCCGCTCCCGCCCCGCCCCCCCCCCCCCCACACACACATCTGATTGCGTTGCAGAGTTGCTGTTATGTGTAATTCTGAATTAGGGGGAAGCTGGTGGTTGGTGCACATGGCTGGTTCCAGAGAACTGCAAGCCTAATTTAGAGCTGTCTGGAGAGCTGATTAATGTTGGATATAGTCTGCCAGATCTAGCCTGTTTTGTTACCAGGGGGCAGGAAGTTAAGAGATGCCTGTGGCTCGCTGTGTATGCTTGAAACTCTGTTCTAGCTCATACTGGCAGGGTAGAGTCTGGAGGAGAATTCTCTCTCTCTCTGAGACAGGAGTTGAGTAAATACAGTGACCTTTTGAGGAACGGGTGTTCATGTGCCCAGGTGTGATACTGGAGTCTCAGTATTTGTGTGTTAAGCTCTTAAGAGCCGGAGCTACCAATGTCCTAAGTAATGAGCCTGTTGTTTTGGTGGCTCAGTACCAGGTTCCTGCTCTGGGGGTAAGTCCTGTTCCAGACACGCACCGTTCTTTAAGGCCTAGTCTGCACTGTGGCAGGAATCATACTATCAAGGACCATGCACCGATCTGGTGGTTATGCTCCATTTCCCTGATCAGCAGAGCTACTGATCTCTTTCTGAGAATCCTGTTAAACTGTGCTGTAGGCCAGCCCCTCTTCGCCACCCAACATGCTTTCAAGGAGAGTTGCAACACAGCTCTTCAAGTACACAACACTTTCTGCACTGATAAGCCCTGGGAGCAACAACTACAGTTAAAATAAAAGGAGTTCTTGTGGCACCTTAGAGACTAACCAGTTTATTTGAGCATAAGATTTTGTGAGCTACAGCTCACTTCATCGGATGCATAAAGTGGAAAATACAGTGAGAATGTTTTTATACACACAGACCATGAAAAAATGGGTATTTATCACTACAAAAGGTTTTCTCTCTCCCCACCCCACTCTCCTGCTGGTAATAGCTTATCTAAAGTGATCACTCTCCTTACAATGTGTATGATAATCAAGATGGGCCATTTCCAGCACAAATCCAGGGTTTAACAAGAACGTCTGTTAGGTTTCAGAGTAGCAGCCGTGTTAGTCTGTATTCGCAAAAAGAAAAGGAGTACTAGTGGCACCTTAGAGACTAACCAATTTATTTGAGCATAAGCTTTCGTGAGCTACAGCTCACTTCATCACGAAAGCTTATGCTCAAATAAATTGGTTAGTCTCTAAGGTGCCACTAGTACTCCTTTTCTTTTTAGTTAAAATGTTGTTATTGCTAGCATGGTTCAATGCTTGGGGCCTAAGGCCTTGTCTACATTGCAGTTTTGTCAACAAAAGTCAGCTTTTGTTAACAAGACAGCGGAGTGCACACACCGAAATGGTCCTCCCACCGGTGCAACTCCCCTGCTATGCCAACAGTAAAACCGCCTCAACAAGGTGACGCAGTGTCTGTGCCGTAATTAACGTGGTGGGTAACCTAACATAGGCCAATTTATCTTTGTAGTATACAAATGGGAGTTCTGGTCTGCTGGGGAAGGAGTGGGTGAGGAGTTGGAATAAGGACCTGGTTGCCTGAACAAAAGTGGGGGAATGGTGGCTGGACAGACTGGCTCAGTGGTGGGCACAGGGATTCAGACAATAAGTGCCAGAAGAGGTCTAGGGATGGCATTGAACCTGCAGTTGTGGAGCTGTTGAATTAGCTTTTGGGGGTATTGCTGTGATGGGGGGTGGGGACAGGGATTGACAGATTAACCAGATGCCTGCCAACCATAGGATTCAAGCTACTCACTGGAGGGAGGGGGATCTGCCAGCAAAGCCAAGAGAGAGCACTGCTTTGAGAAGCCCAGCTGCCCCACTCTTCAGCTGCTGGGATTCCTAGCCAGGTGCTGTCTCTGGACTCCACATGTGAGCTCCATTTGCCAGATCTGGCCCTGGAGAGTAGGGGTCTGACAGACTTCAAGTTCTACTTGCTTCTTAGCTCCAGAAGAGTCTCTCCTTTCCCAGAGCCTTTTGGGTGCGGCAAGTTTGCAGTGAGAAGGGGCGGGGGGGGGAGAGGTCTCTGCTACTCTTCTCCTTTCAGCCTCTTTGCTTTGGTGTGTGTGGGGGGTCCTCTCTCTTCCTCACCAGGAATAGCTCCAGTTGCCTACCTTGTACTCAGCTTTCCTCGGAAATGGGGGTGATTCTTGAGTTTCACTGGTGCCCACAGGGTTCAGAAGAGCAGGCACAGAACTAGCCAGCCTGGAAAAGTTCTGAGCATCAGCTGAGGCAGCAGCTTGAGCTGTCTGCCTGCAGATGCTGCATCAGCTTAATCCCGGTTTGTCCCCAAAAGGCTTTCTTCACAATACAAGCTAGAAATTTACTTCACTTTTTAAATGAGAGCATGAGCAGTTTCTATAGAAACTGTGGTACAGGTCTCCCCACTCATGAGGGGGTTTTCAGCCCCTTTAGGATCCCCTGACTTGAGGATGAGAATCATAAAGTTCAGAGACCTTCTGGTGAGAGCTAGGGACATGGGGAGAGGGGTCAGGGAAACATGCTCCCCCCCCTTCACCTCCATTTCTCTTTCTGCAAGATGCAGGGGAGCTGATGCTTGCAGTCCTTAGCAACGGACTGTCCTGTGGAGGCTGCCCTGCAGCAGCAGAGCAGGAAGTGTTGCTTTCCCCTCTTACTCCAACCCCTTTCTAGCTGTGGTTTGCAGTATGGGGGTTCTTGACAGGTGATGCTTGTGGAGGGGGAGGAATCATTGCTTGGAGATGGTGGCTGTTATGGAGGGCAGGGTTCTCCCAATCCCAGGGGATCTCTGAGAAAAAGGGGAGCAGCTGTTCAACACCCCTGAGTAGAGTCAGAGGTCCTGGATGGAGTGGGGAGTGAATAGAGAGGTTCTTAAAGATAATCTGAGAAAGCACTTGTTCCCCCTCTCCTCCCAGGTGGGACTGAACACACTTTAGCCCAAGGAGAGGAGTTTCCCCCGACTGGTCTCATGCAGCGGAGCCTGGATTATTTCCTGTCACTGCAGTTCTGTTTTTAATGTGCCTTACATTCCAGAGGGGTTTGCAATGGGCGGCTGAGCTTCTAATTGAGGGATCTCCTTATCTGTGCAGCAGAATGTGGTATGGGTGTAAAGTTCTCCCTCATCACGGAGATGATGCATGTGTTCAACCTTCTGGCTCACTTGCTGCCTGGGACTTGATGTCATGCACCTGATCTGAAATATGAAGCATGACTGCAGAAGGGATGGTTGTTCAGAGCCAGCTTTGCTGGGATATGCCTGTTAGAGGCATGTCGCAAATAGCATGCATCCAGTGGAAGCTCTCCTGGGGGAAAGCAGTTTGTTAAACCTTCTCTTGTATTGGTCTCCTGTGCTTGCCAAACATGTTTTAGCATTTCTGCTACAGCACTGAAAATTCGAGTACAATTTTCAGTGCTGGAGAGCACTGGCCATCCTTGCCCCCAACATATGTTTGATCTAGGTTTTCAGCTACTGTGGGCAGTGTCAGCTAAGTCCAGTGCTAATTCTAACGCATGGCTTACCTTGTGTGTGGGGTCCGCTGTGCGTTGTTAGTCTGGGATAACTCAGCTGACCCTCTCCTCCGCCCGCCCAGAACAACAGCGTTTCTTGGCGGGCGGAGGAGCGTGGCAGCCATGTTTGACGCCCATTGTCAAATACTGCTGAGAGGTGTAGGTGACTCTGGTGGCTGGTCACATCTTGGGCTGCTGCAGAGCAGGTGACCCAGCTTTCTGGACACGTGTTGCCTCCTTAGCTCTTTGTGGCTGTGTGGTACACTTAACTTGGGCTCGTGCCTTTACCATGAAATGGGCTGCTTATCTACGGCACCAGATAAACGTGGAGAGATTTCTAGGCTTGCAGATGACTTGTTTCATAACTTCCTCTATCTCCTTTGAGCATGTGGCTGAATACCTCTGCTTTGGAAGTTCACTTTTCCTGTACAGAAATACTCTTGCTCTGTGTTGGCACTAAATTCAAGTGTCGTCCACACCTTTAGCTTCTCTGGAGAGAGGGAGGGTTCTGGCTTAGAGAGGGACTGAAAGGAGAGCGCAATTGAATGATTAGAACATGGGAGTTTGCCTTCCTCCTGCATCTCTGACTTCCTGGTTGCTGCTTGGCAGTGACTTGGAGCCTTCTGCTGACTTGTATCTCTGCTGGCACCTAAGTAAATGGATTTGGGTACTAGTAAAGCGCTCCTTGTGGCCTTTGATCTGACCCAGATGGGTTTCTTCCAGCTGAGGGATGAAATGAAGCAGCGTGGCGGAAACTCAAGAGACACTGGATGCTGTGGGCCTGGTTCCCCTTCTTGTTTAAGAAAACGGGGGGCCTGCGCAGAATTCAGTGGCATTAAACCAGTGCAAAGATATGTGGGAGGAGGATCAGGCCCTAAATGTCTGTATAGGAAAGCGTGACTCTCTCCAGAGTGGGGTAGGAGCTCCCTTGATAGAGGGGCACATTCTGGACTGAACAAATGTGGAGCATGAATTTTCTGAGTGAGAGTGTGGGTCCCTCTAGGTCAGTGGTTCCCAAACTTTAACAGCTCGCGAACCCCTTTCGCTAAATTGTGAAATCTCCTAAAAATGAATATTTCCAGGGATTTAAGTTAAAATTTCCTCCACACTCCTTGGAGCTCCTGCTGCTGGATCCCATTGACCACCGTGGTCAACTGAGCTCGGGCTGCAGGTCCCGCTAACCACCGGGGCTCAGGCTGCCAGCCCCAACTGCCCGGCCCCGCTCTCCCTGGGTCTCAGGTTGTCAGCCCCGTGCGGAGTGTTGGGGTTTGGGTGGCCAGCTCCCCCGCTGATGGGGGCAGGGCTCGGGCTGCCAGCCCCAACTGCCCGGCCCCACTCTCCCTGGGGCTTGGGCTGTCTGCCCTGCAACTGGGTCCCACCTGCTGTCTCCAATGCCCGGGGTCCTCTGGCCGCCACTAGTGAAATTTTTCTGGCGAACCCCCTGTAACGTTCTGTGAACCCCAGTTTGGGAACCACTGCTCTGGGTGATTGTGGGTCCCTGCTTAGCCAGTAGCTTTTACCATCTCCTCTGTCAAGCTAGTAGTTGATATGTAATTCCCTCAGCCAAGCCTAGCTCTACTTCATTCAATGGGAGCATGCTCCTGGGGCCTGAAATGAGCTCACTTGGTTGAAAGTGTCTGTATCTAGTTAAGTGCTTCAGGACCCTCTGCTGTGAAGTGGCAGTGGGCTTGAGGCAGAGGTTGAAGTCCTGGAACAAACAGGTCACTGTGCTTCTTCAAGAGAGGCAGCCCACATATCTGCATCTGTTTCTGAATAGCTCTGTGCCCTGCTGTCTCAGTTGCAGTGTGTCCACTTTAAGATGGTTCATCTGCAATGCAGCTGTTAGCAGGGAAGTTCTGTAAATCAAGAGGGAGCGAGCACAAGCGAGTCCAGCACCCGCAGTTTCTGTTGGGTCCTTGTTGTGGCAGAGGGAAACTCCTTCAGAGAGAGAGAGAGAAGGAGAACGATGCAGATAATAGAAGCCTCCTTCAGTGCTTCTATGTCCACCAGCCGCTCAGGGGCTGCATGAAAAGCACAATGGGTAACAGCCATGGAACTAGAAAATCCTGTCATGTTCTTCTCTTCTTGCCCCTCCCACCCCCAATAGTCTAACCCGGTGTTTGCTTTGAACTGACATGTCTTGCTGTCTTTATTGCCTGCCCACACCCCCTTCTCACACAGGATGTCCTGTTACAGCAA
Source organism: Caretta caretta (assembly GCF_965140235.1). NCBI lineage: Eukaryota > Metazoa > Chordata > Testudines > Cheloniidae > Caretta > Caretta caretta. The sequence continues at coordinate 55,046,671 of NC_134212.1, read as the reverse complement.
AGGGCCTGGGAGCTTCCGTTTGGAACTCTGATCCCAAACTTGGAAATTCAAGCCAGGCTGCGAATCTCTAATCTTTCCATCTGCTCCACCACGCGCTGCACAGTCTGGCCGGAGAGTGGGGTGCTGCTGAAGTGGGGACTGTGCTGGCGACCTGGCAGGCAGGATTGAGGTGCTGCTGCTATGCAGGAGCTCTGGGGTGGGAATTGTGTGTCCAGCAAGCCGAGTGCTGCTCAGGGCTCCTGGGGAATGAAGTGTGTAGGGCGTGACTGTAGCATTGTAGCTGTGGGGGCTGCACATCCGGTGGGCAGGATGCAGTGGCTGCAGGGAGCTCTTGGGACCTCAGCCCAACAGGCGGGGCACTGGTCTGGGGCACATGCCCAGGAGGTGCACTCAGTATTCAGTTTCCTGCTTAATTCCTTTCCCCATTTGGCACACACAAGCAACTGAGTTACTGAAAGACTTGCCCAGCGGATCAGTGTGGACTGGTATCACATTCGGAGTGAACTCTCTGGTCTTCCAACCGGAGGCTGGCTGCCTTGCATGTTTGAGGAGGAAAGTGCTCCATGGTTTCTGGACTCAAGGGTGTGTCAGTTCAGAGCAAATGCACCTTTATTCCCCCTCGGTGTCCACCAAGGGGACCCACCCTCAGGCTTCTGGCTCTCCAGCTGTTCTCTCCAGGGCGGAGATAGGCATCTCTCTCTCTCCTGATCAGGGTATTTCCAGGCTGCACAGCTCCCTGCCTACCCAATGACGTCTCCAATAAGCCAGACTGCCTAAGCAGGCCAACATCTGCGCTTTGCTTTCTCTCCAAAGGCTGTGAACAGTGTACTGCTACAGTTACCACCCAGCTCTTTCTAGGCAAGCACTTATTCTTAAGGTGAAAGCATCACAGAGAAACCAAATTAAAAGAACCTACGCACGTGCTAACAAGCTTACCAGAGGTCACCCCAACTCCAGCCTCAGGCTCTGGTGGGTGTCAGTCCTTCAAAACCCACAGCTAGGCTTTCCCCAGGTTACCAGTTCATCACTATGTAGGTTCAGAACCGCTGTGAATAGCTCAGTCTTTCCTTATTCAGCTTTGGCCTTAGATCTTGGCCTCACGGAACAGGTAACCAGCAGACAAAGGCCCCTCCTCAGGGTGTAGCTTCAAAAGGCTGGGTTTTTGCATGACTGGAGGTGGGGAATTTACATTCACCTCCCCCTACATATTTCCCAGGAAATACACTTCACACATATTGTCCCCAGGGTCCATTCTAGTCTGGCATGTTGTTCAATATAGTCCTGTGATCATCTTACAGGCCTTACATCATCTATCCTCCCAGATAGGTTACATCCAATCCCAGCCCACAGCAATACATATATTTTGCCTTAAATACAATGGACTCCAAATAAACTTAATTCCTAAGGATATTGCTGTATCTGCCAGAGGGGTTGGGGCTGTTGCTACTTTTAGACTGGACCTGCCTGGAGAGGGAAGAGTTGGGGAACAAGTATGTGCATCCTTTGACTCTGTCCACTTGACGTGCAGCCAGGGTTGGTTGATTTAAATCACCAATTTTAATTACGATTGAAATCAGCAAGGAGGAAATCTGGATTTAAATTATAGATTTTAATCAAATTTTGCCTTTTAATTTTCAGTTATTTTCCTAAGGTTACGTGGTAAACATGAAAGCATGTTATTTACAACAAAATATAGCCTTTCCGCTAAACTTGATGCTGCTTTTTGCTGATCAAGAGGATGCACTATATCTATATATGTTTATTTAAGCAGTTATATAGCTTAACTTGTATTTATTCAGATTCTTAATTTTTACATTAGTATTTTAGAAAATGGTGTCTGCATTTCTTATTTACTAGATTAATTTTTTACTTGTGATTTGTGTCACATACTCTTTGAATGGAAATTCAAATAGTGCACAGTATTTTAATTTTTTTATTAAATAAAACTTCCTTAAAAGTGTTGCATATATAAGAAAAGAAACTGTTTATCAAAACATGTTTTGCATTGGAACGTAACTGATTTATTAAACAAAGGAAGCATTATCTGTAGATAACGAATTGAACTGATTTGTTCTTGGTCACAATGTCCTTCAGGAATTTATAACTAATAGATCTTATTCTCACACCTAGTTTTTATTCATAGATTGGAAGAGAGAAACAAGCTTTCCTGTTTTGCAACTCCCAGTTGGTTATTTAACTTTGAATGAACTAGTCATTGAACTGAACTAGCTGAATAAACTGACATGAAGAAAGTATTCTCTCTGCACCTGCAGGAGAGGCTGCTGCTGTCAAAAGCTGGTTCAGCACTTCAGTAAACTCTGGCTTCAGGTGCTTGTCTGGTGACTTCCACCAGTTCAGTATTTGACTTTCTTTAAAACTTGGCAGCAAACATGTACTACTTAATATTATTGTTTTTAATTTAATTTAAATAATTTTAATACGTTTAGGCCTGAATGCAGGTTATAGATTTCAAATTGGATTTTAAACAGTTTTATTTTTAATAATAAATGTGGATTGAATTAATAAAAATAATCCGTTTCTTGTTTCTTAAAAAAAGTCGATATTTTTCCCCTACTAATGCAACACTCCCTTGCCTGTGCTCTTCCCACCCCCGTCCTATGGTTAGAAGTGTTTCTGGGAAGGTTTGTTCTGGGTTTTCTTCCTCTGCTTTCTCACCTCCCTCATGCACTTTTTCTCTGATTAAGTACGAGCATTGGCAATGCAGGAGGGTGTATTTTGTAAAAGGCCACCCGATCTCCATCCGTTTCCCCCATTAGGCAAACTCTTACTCCTCCCTTTGCCTTCATCATGGGCTTTCATCCTCTCTCTGTTCTTGTCCTGACTGAATTGCTCTGACCATGTATGAACCATGCCCCTCCTCCTTTGCTGGCGGGCTAACTTGCTGCAAGAAGCTATTTTTAGGGTCTGCTTCCTGGGATATTCTACCCACGTCTGGTTATGGTGATAAAAATGTCACTGAGGCACAAGATGAAAGGGCTTCAAGCCCATCACGAACATCCCTGCTTCTCTGTTGTAATGGTGAATGGCGGGAACTACTCAACCGCCGCCTCCCCCCTCCCATGAATAGGGAGACAACCACTAGGACCCCATAATGCATGCCCCTGTGCACAGACTTTCAGTAGCATCCTGAATTTCTAGGGAAATGCATTACAGTGTGCTGTATTGCATCTGAACTTGTAGAGCAGGGGTGGGCAAACTTTTTGGCCTGAGGGCCACATCGGGGTGCGAAACTGTATGGAGGGCCAGGTAGGGAAGGCTGTGCCTCCCCAAACAGCGTGGCCCCTGCCCCCTGGCTGCCCCCCTCAGAATCCCCGACCCATCCAACCCCCCCTGCTCCTTGTCCCCTGACACCCCTCCCAGGACCCCCCGCCCCAACTGCACCGCCTGGGATCCTACCCCCTATCCAGCCCCCCCCAACAGGCCCCCCCTGGACTCCTACGCCCTATCCAACCCCCCCCTGTTCTCTGACTGCCCCAGAACCTCTGCCCCATCCAACCGTTCCCTGTCCCCTGACTGCCCCCCGGGACCCCCTGCTGAACTGCTCCACCGCCGTGCCACTGCTGCCCCCTTACCATGCTGTTCAGAGCGGCAGGAGCTCACAGCCCTGCTGCCCGCGTGGCTGCAGGCGAGGGGGGACAGTGGGGGAGGGGCTGGAGCTAGCCTCCCCGGCCCGGAGCTCAAGGACCGGGCAGGATCTGGCCTGTGGGCCGTAGTTTGCCCACCTCCGTTGTAGAGGGAAATGAAAGGCTTGCCATGGTTCTTTTGGAGTTTCTTCCCATCATTCTTCAGGGTTGGTGGAGGGCAACCAGTTTCCGTGCGCTGGGAAGTCTGCGCTTCAGAGTGGTATTCAAGGTTGTCCCAGACTGGCAATTGGCTTCCTTTGCCGGGTGATTTTGGCAGCAATACAGTGAAATTTAAGGTGGAGGCTAGACTACAAAAGAAGGTGCTTTTGAAAAATGTGTTGGCGTGTGGCATAGGGCTTGACATTTGTAAGAATCCCTTGGGAGGTTGTGGTCAACCTGGGCTTCTGCGCAAGGTTGACCATGACCAGATGACATTGTCTTAAAGGCATCAACACCTAGTATAGGCACGCTATACCTAGTTTTAAGTTATCCTTAATGAAAACTTGTTAGTTAACCCTTTTTTCTCTGTGTTTTCCCCTGGTGTAGATGAGGCAGAAATGTTTCCAGTGCATGTAAGTGCAGTTGGTAAGGGCTGTGTTGCTTTCTGTGTCCATGGCTTGTCTGTTGGGATGAGACTACTACTCTGTAATCCTTGGAAGTGAGAGGCAGCCATTTTTCTTTTCCTTCACTTGTTCTTGACCATTGGCTGGACTGCCCATCTTTCTAATCTCTGCCTTATGGTGTCCTTTGTTGTTTAATATAACATGCATTTTTGGGGGGTTGGTGTGGGTGACATCTAAATTACAGTTGATTTGAGGCTTGAGCCTTCTCTCATGCACTTGAATTCCTAGGGAATTTGATCTGTACTTACAGGGGGGTCTTCTTAATTTAAAACCATCCCATTTCTGCTCAGGGAAATTAGGCCACATTGTCAACTTTTAAGACTTTCTTTAATTGCTCTGATCCCCTGAGACTTCTTTCTGTGCGTTTCTCCTCCTCCTCCTCCAGATCATGCTCCTGCAGGGTTTTCCTTCCCTTTCAGTGAGTGGATGTTTAACAGTTGGCTATAGAAGTGCTTCATCTATGCACTGGTCCCAAGGAGGGTACATGTCTAACTTACCCTTCAAGTTTCTTTTTAGTTCCCACCCCTTGAAATATTGGAGAGGGAGCTTTTCTGTTGGCTCTGTCTCCTTGTAAAAGTTTTTATAGGGGATGTGGTGAGCACTGGCTGTATGTTATGTTGACCACATCTCTGCTCACCCTATCAAGCAAAGCATGTTCTGCTGCATCTTGAGTGTGTTTAGAACATGCAAGGGTTCTCTGCTTTTGTTTCCTTTGAATCCCACTCCCACCCCTTGTCCAGAGCTGCATCTCCTTCGGATAAACAGTAACGCTGAGACTAAAATGTCAGGGTCTTTTGGAAAAGAACTCTCATAGCCCCTCCTCTGTGAGAGAGCCAGGTTAACACTTACGCATTGTTAAAGATACTTTGATGGAGCTGGGAGTATCTACCCAAGGTTTTGTGATGGATTCGGGCTGGCTCTGGAGAGATGCTGTCACAGGGTGGCTGGCTCCTTAAAGGGAGATGGGTCACAGTTCACCTGTGACAAGGTTCACTCACATCCCCAGGTGGGGGAAATAAAGGTCATGTAATGAAGGACAGGTGTCCTTCGTGGGAAAGCACAGGAAAGTGCAAAATTAGACAGGCTCCTGCAGGGAAGGAAGACCCTGTCACCAGGTAGCCAGAGCCAAAAGGCTGAGCTCCAATCCAGTAAAGCCTTGGGGATAGTGGTTGAATCAGAGGAGGGAAGATAGGTCTCTCAGGAAGGAAGGGTTCGGCCCAGTCTAAAACTGGTGTAAAGGCTTTGATTGTTTTTTATTCTTGGGAGAGATCATTGAGTTCTGTTCATGACAGACTTTGTTGCCAGCCTGAGTGGAACTGGTGAAGGGTGAATCAAAGGGACCAGGGAGGAGATCAGCCCAAGATCTGCGGCCTAGAGAAGTAGTTTTCAACCTTTCCAGACTGCTGTCCCCCTCTCAGGAGACTGATTTGTCTTGTTTCTCCTCACTTAAAAGCTACTTGCTTACAAAATCAGACATAAAAATACAAAAGTGTCACAGCACTCCATTACTGACAGCGTGCTGACTTTCTCATTTTTACCATATAATTATAAAATAAATTGACTGGACTATAAATAGTGTACTTACATTTCAGTGTGATACTTGAGCCTGTCTTTCACATATGAGCCTTGTCTGAAGCCAAAGCCCCACCTCCCAGGGCTGAAGCATGTAAATTAGCAATTGCCCTGCTTGCCACCCCCTAATGTTGGCCCTGCACTGGCAACTCCCCCAAATCCATCCCATGATCCGCCTGGGGGCTGCAATCTCCAGGTTGATAACACTCATCTAGATGAGTTGAGTACCCCTTGAAGACCTCTTGAGTACCCCCAGGGGTACATGTGCCCCTGGTTGAGAACCACTGGTTTACAGGACCACTGAAGACTCTGTGCAAGATCAAATAAATGGGACCACCCCCAGAAGGGGTAATCTTGTTTGAAATACTGTGGATTGTGCATTTCTTAGAGGATCCTGATGGTGGGGACGAAACAGAGGCAGGGCATTGCAGAGCAACCTTTTCCCATAAGGAGATGCTCGGGAGGCAGCTGCCTTGTTCCGGATATCAGTATTTAGTTTCTGGATCATTTGTTCTCTCTCAATCGTGATTTCCTTCAGCATTTCCGCGCCCTCCCCCCGAAATGTCTGCTTCTGGCACTGGCCTCTCCCCTTTAGAACACCGAGACATGAGTCCATATCACTTCTTAGCAGTGTCTGTTCTGTCAATAGCTCACTTTCACTGACTACTTAATGCTTGTGCCTTTCATCCAAAGAGCTCAGAACTGCTTAAGAACGCTTTATCCTCCCAGTACTGCTGTTGGGTAGGCTAGTGTTAGCCGCCTTATTTTATAGATGGGAAAACTGAGACGTGAAGCAGTTCTCAGTGACATGCCTGAGCACTCACAGCAACTCATGGACCTTAGAGAATCCAGGACCAGTTTCTCAATATGAAACTGATAAGAAAAATTAAGATTGTAAGGAAAATGGCATCTGGTTAAGAACATATGTAAGTGTGTACCGGGGGTGGAGGAGGGGAGGGCAGTGTAATCTAGTAGCCGGAGCAGGGGAATATTGCTCCATCCTCTTCCTATGCCCTTGCTGGGTTATTTCTCATCACACAAGCATTTGGAATTCCTTTTGTTACCCTATTACTGGGATGGCTTACACCTCACACATGTAGCTTTAGACACTCTCTTCCACACTCCTCTCTCCCACATGACAAGAGGCAACACAAGAACAGATTGTTTCTCTCAATATCTTTGAATGTATGAGGAGTAAAAAGCATGTGGATACGCTGGACCCGTGGGATATGAAGGGTTACTGAAGGGGGTAAAAGAGACAGCATAGACGCATCAGTCATCACTACAGAGGCTGAGAAGGAAATACCTACCCAGAGCTTACTTTACAGAGGTAGTCGAAGGGGACGCCCTGTCTGATGCAAATCATTTTTAAAAAATGGTGGGACAGCTAGCTGAAGGAACTGAAATGCAGTAAATCACCAAGACAGGGAAACATTCATCTGTGAGATCTGAAGGAACTGAACTGCTAGCTATAAGCTTATTTGTCACTAATACAAGCTACTGTACTTGAGTGCGACAGCCATATTCCCCATCCGTATACTAAAAAGAGCTCAGAGGCATTATAAGCATAGCTTTACCTCAGAACCAGGAAAAGTAGCTGAATCGGTCACAGAAACTTCAGACAGCATAGTCAGGGAAACTGGGTTTTATTCCTTCCTTGCTGTGTCTTTGGGCAAATCACTTTGGCCACATCTACACTACAGGGACTATAGTGGTCTAGTTATGGAACTGTAGCTATGCCAGCGTAACCCTGTAGTGTAGACACAACCTACAGTGACAAGGGGTTTTTCTGTTGCTGTAGGAATTCCACCTCTCTGAGTAGTGGTAGCTAGGTCAAAAAGTATTCTTCCTTCGACGTAGCTGTGCTTACACCGGGTGTAGGTCGGCATAGCTGCGGCACTCATGGGGTGGATTTTTCACACCACTGAGCACTGTAGTTGTGTCAGCCTAAATGGAGGGGTAGATCATGCCTTGGTCTCAGGCCTTGTCTACGCTACGAAATTAGGTCGAATTTATAGAAGTCGATTTTGTAGAAAGCGTTTTTATACAGTCGATTGTGTGTGTCCCCACACAAATGCTCTAAGTGCATGTAATCGGCGGAGTGCGTCCACAGTACCGAGGCAACCGTTGACTTCCAGAGCATTGCACTGTGGGTAGCTATCCCACAGTTCCCGCAGTCTCTGCCGCCCATTTGAATTCTGGGTAGAAATCCCAATGCCTGATGGGGCTAAAACATCGTCGCGGGTGGTTCTGGGTACATATCGTCAGGCCCCTCTTTCCTCCCTCCCTCGGTGAAAGCAACGGCAGACAATTGTTTCTCGCTTTTTTTCCTGAGTTACCTGTGCAGACGCCATACCACGGCAAGCATGGAGCCCGCTCAGCTAACCGTCATCGTATGTCTCCTGCGTGCTGGCAGATGCTGTAATGCATTGCTACACAGCAGCAGCTTATTGCCTTTTGGCAGCAGACAGTGCAGTATGACTGGTAGCTGTCGTCGACGTATTCCAGGGTGCTCTTTTAACAGACCTCGATGAGGTCAGGGGCGCCTGGGCAAACATGGGAGTGACTCAGCCAGGTCATTACCCTTTTAAGTTTCGTCTCATGGCGATTCAGTCCTACTGGCAGTCCTACTGCGCCGTCTTTTAATGAGCAGCCAGGAGATGACGATGGCCAGCAGTCATACTGCACCATCTTCTGCTGAGCACTCAGGAGATGACGATGGCTAGCGGTCATACTGCACAGTCTGCTGCCAGCAAGATGTATAAAGATAGATGAAGTGGATCAAAACTAGAAATAGACCAGATTTTTGTATTCATTTTCTCCTCCCTCCCTCCGTGAAATCAGTGGCCCGCTAAACCCAGTTTTGAGTTCTATCCTTAAGGGGGCCATTCTGTTTCTCGCAAAGCCACCCCTTTTGTTGATTTTAATTCCCTGTAAGCCATGTTGTCGGTCGCCCCTCCCTCCGTCAGAGCAACGGCAAACCATCGTTGTGCACCCTTTTCCTTGGATTGCCTTAGCAGATGCCATAGCACAGCAAGCATGGAGTCTGTTCAGCTCACCGCAGCAGTTATGACCATTGTAAACACCTCGCGCATTATTGTGCAGTTTATGCAGAACCAGCACCTGAAAAACCAGGTGAGGAGGCGACGGAAGCGCAGTGATGAGGATATGAACACACCTTTCTCTAAAACCGCCTTTCCCTGTAATTTGGAGATCATGGTGTTAATGGGGCAGGCTCATGCCGTGGAACGCCGATTCTGGGCCTGGGAAACAAGCACAGAGTGGTGGGACCGCACAGTGTTGCAGGTCTGGGATGATTCCCAGTGGCTCCAAAGCTTTCACATGCGTAAGGGCATTTTCATGGAACTTTGTGACTTGCTTTCCCCTGCCCTGAAGTGCAAGAATACCAAGATGAAAGCAGCCCTCACAGTTCATAAGTGAGTGGCAATAGCCCTGTGGAAACTTGCAATGCCAGACAGCTACCGGGACAGTCGGGAATCAGTTTGGAATGGGCAGATCTACTGTGCGGGTTGCTGCGATGCAAATAGCCAATACAATCATTGAGCTGCTTCTATCAAAGGTGGTGACTCTGGGAAATGTGCAGGTTATAGTGGATGGCTTTGCTGCAATGGGGTTCCCTAACTGTGGTGGAGCTATAAACAGAACCCATATCCCTGTCTTGGGACCGGACCACCAGGGCAGCCAGTACATAAATCGCAAGGGGTACTTTTCAATGATGCTGCAAGCATTGGTGGATCACAAGGGACGTTTCACCAACATCAACGTGGGATGGCCGGGAAAGGTGCATGACGCTCACGTCTTCAGGAACTCTGGTCTGTTTAAACGGCTGCAGGAAGGGATTTACTTCCCAGACCAGAAAATAACTGTTGGGGATGTTGAAATGCATATAGTTATCCTTGGGGACCCAGCCTACCCCTTAATGCCCTGGCTCATGAAGCTGTACACAGGTACCCTGGACAGTAGTAAGGAGCTGTTCAACTATAGGCTGAGCAAGTGCAGAATGATGGTAGGGTGTGCATTTGGAAGTTTAAAGGGTCTCTGGCGCAGTTTACTGATTCACTCAGACCTCAGCAAAACCAGTATTCCCATTGTTATTGCTGCTTACTGTGTGCTCCACAATCTCTGAGAGTAAGGGGGAGACGTTTATGGCAGGGTGGGAGGTTGATGCAAATTGCCTGGCCACTGAATATGAGCAGCCAGACACCAGGGCAGTTAGAAGAGCACAGCAGGAAGCACTGCACATCAGAGAAGCTTTGAAAACCAGTTTCATGACTGGCCAGGGTACTGTGTGACTCTTCTGTTTGTTTCTCCTTGATTAAAACCCACCCCCTTGGTTGCCTCTAAATTCCCTGTAAGCTACCCGCCCTCCCCCCTTTGATCACAGCTTGCTTGCAAAGGAAATAAAGTCACTATCATTTAAAAAACATGTATTCTTTATTAATGGATTATAAAAATAGGGAGATAACTCACAAGGTAGCCCGGGTGGGGTGTGGGAGGAGGGTAGGAGGGAAGGAAAAGGCCACTTCAAAACTTGTTGAATGACAGCCTTCTGTTGCTTGGGCTGTCCACTGGGGTGGAGTGGTTGGGTGCCCGGAGGGAGGAGGCCCCCCCCGGCATTTTTGGGCATCTGGGTGAGGAGGCTATGGAACTTGGGGAGGAGGGAGGGCGGTTAAGCAGGGGCTGCAGCGGCAGTCTGTGATCCTGCTGCCATTCCTGAACCTCCACCTGTTGCTGGAGCATGTCCATTTGATCCTGCAGTAGCCCCAGCGTTGCCTCATGCCTCCTCTGATCTTCCTACCGCCACCTCTCCTCACGTTCATCGGCCACTGTCCTGTACTCTGCTATTGTGTCCCTCCACACAGCTCTGTCAGTGCCGGACGACTGCATGAGCTCAGAGAACATTTCATCGTGCGTGCGTTGTTTTTTTTTTCTCTGCCTTATCTGAGATAGCCTTTGGGACAGAGGAGGGATGCTTGAAACATTTGCAGCTGCTGGAGGGGAAAAAAGGGAGTGAAGTATTTAAAAAGATACATTTTACAGAACAATGGCTATACTCTTTCATGGTGAACAACACTATTCATATTACATAGCACATGTGATTTTGGTACAAGGTCGCATTTTGCATCTTATATTGAGTGCCTGTGGCTTTGGTGTTAGAGATCACACACGCAGTGCCGGGCAACAGAATTTGGCTTGCTGGTGGCCATGGTAAGCCATAGTCTTTCGGCTTCTGCAACCTTCATAACGGCAGCGCCCTCCTTTCCCCTACCAAGCAAAGCCCGTTGAGTTGGCCATTTAGTGCTGCAGTTTTCCTGTTAACATGCAGCAACAGAAACCAAACTAACCTCCTCCCCCAATCCAATTCTCTGGGATGATCACTTTTCCCCTCCCCCCACCGCCTGGCTGGTATCAGGGAAGATCCCCGCTAGCCAAACGCAAACAGCTCAGCGCCAATGCCACCCCCACCCACCCCCACTGCGTGGCTAACTGCAGGGAGGATTTCTTTTCAGCCACAGGCAAACAGCCCAGTAGGAACGGGCACCTCTGAATGTCCCCTTAATTAAATTCCCCTATTTCAACTAGGTTACCATGAACAATATCACTCTCCTGAGGATAACACAGAGAGATAAAGAACGGATGTTGCTTGAATGCCAGCAGACACTGGGACCATACGCTGCCAGGCTTTGTCATGCAATGATACCAGATTACTTGCTGCTAGTATGGCGTGGTAAAGTGTCCTACCCTGGAGGACGGAATAAGGCTGCTCTCCCCAGAAACCTTCTGCAAGGGCTTTTAGAGTACCTCCAGGGGAGCTTCATGGAGATGTCTCTGGAGGATTTCCGCTCCATCCCCAGACAAGTTAACAGACTTTTCCAGTAGCAGTACTGGCCACAAATGCATCCCAAGTCCTCAGGGCTACTTAATCATTAAAAAATGCTTGCTTTTATAACATGTATTGTATTTAAAAAGGTACAGTCACCAGAGGTCCCTTCTCCCGCTTCGTTGGGTTGGGAGGGTATTTCAGTCAGGGTGATAAAAAGATCCTGGCTGTTGGGGAGAACAGTGTGCTGTGTGCTCTCCCCAAGCTCGTCGTTGTCCTCGTCGTCCTCCTCCTCCTCTTCCCCATCTGCAAAATCCTCAAGCATGGCGGAGAGTACTTCATCATCGGAGTCCACGGACGGGGTGGGGTAGTGGTGGCGGCCCCCCCTAGAATTGCATGCAACTCAGCGTAAAAGCGGCATGTCTGGGGCTCTGTCCCAGAGCGTCCGTTTGATTCTTTGATTTTCTGGTAAGCTTGTCTGAGCTCAAGTTTCACGCGGCACTGTGTTACGTTCCTGATGTAGCCTCTGTCCCTCATGGCCTCTGAGATTTTTTGAAATGTTTTGGCATTTCGTCTTTTGGAAAGTAGTTCTGATGGGACGGATTCCTCTTCCCACACAGCGATCAGATCCAGTACCTCCCGTTCAGTCCATCCTGGAGCTCTTTTTCGATTCTGGGACTGCATGGTTACGTGTGCTGATGAGCTCGCCTGGCCAAACAGGAAATGAGATTCAAAAGTTCCCGGGGCTTTTCCTGTACACCTGGCCAGTGCATCAGAGTTCAGAGTGCTGTCCAGAGCGGTCACAATGGTTCACTGCGGAACAGCTCCCAGAGGCCAATACCTTCGAATTGCGTCCACATTAACCCTAATTCGAAAAGGCAATGTCGATTTCAGCGCTAATCCCCTCATTGGGGAGGAGTACAGAAATCGATTTTAAGAGCCCTTTATGTTGGAAAAAATGGCTTCGTTGTGTGGACGGGTGCAGGGTTAATTCGGATTTAACGCTGCTAAATCGACATAAACTTGTAGTGTAGACCAGGCCTTAGTGTGCCTCTGTTGCCTATCTGTAAAATGGAGATAATACTTCCCTATCTCCCAGGGGTGGCTGAAAAGATTTACTTTATGGAAAACTCATTTGAGATCCCAGCAAGTAGCTGTATACTACTAGAAATCACCTTGATCTTATGATACTAACAAACTAGCATGGCTTAAAGGTAAGTCATTCCTTTCCAACTTTGTAATCGTTAACAGAATTGTGGCTCTACTTTATGTGGATTTCTATTAAAATTCTTTCCAAGTAGCTGTTATGAGAGTCTAGTAACCACATGTGAGAAGTCCTGTTGTAAGTTAAAAACTAGTCCGGTGGGAAATGAAAAGTGGGAGGAAATGGCCAGTACTTGGATGGAAAGTAGTAAAGGGCCTCAGGGATTAGTATTTGGGAGCTTTGTTCAGCATGTTAATGATCTGGAAGATAGGATGAGCAAAGGTAGGTGAAATTTGTTGGTTCCACAGTTACTTAGGATAGCTGGAAATTTTGAGGAACTGCAGAGGGACCTAGCAAAACTGGACAACAAGATATGAGGTAACAATCAACAATTTAACTACCAGTGGGTTATGAATTAGTTCTGATTTCTCAAGGAAAAGATCTAGGCCTTGTTGGAGCTCAGTGAATCTGCTCATTATGTGTGGGCTGTCAAAACCCCAAGAATAAGATGCTAAGTGTTACTGGGATGGGCATAGAAAACAATGAAGAAAATATTCTAAAGCCATCGTGCACTTTATGTGTGCCTTGGATGCTGCATTCAGTTGGGATTATCTGTTCTAAAACTCCCCATAGAGGGCAGTGGAAAGGCAATAGAAAAAGTAATGCAGAGGTGTTGAGGGCACTTCCATAAGAGGGAGAGGGAGTTGAATGGAAGGGAGAACAGTAAGAGAAGATGTGACTGAAATTAAGCGTGCTGTGAAAGCCAATTAGTGTTCCATTTTGGCTTGTCCCATAAAGAGTGTGACACCTAATAAAATTTAACTCTTCTATACAGCCAACTTGTAGAACTTGCTGTCAGTTTCTTTTTGAGGCAGATTCCTTGGATCAGGAAGAAGGATGAGATGCGTCTGTATAACTAAAGTTAGTGTGTGCAGCAAAGCAAGTAGAAATGGCAAGGGCTCTCAGTCCTCTCCCTTCGGGTCATAGTGTCGAGGCCAGGAAGAAATCCCCTTTTTACCCTATGCTATGGTATGTTACCCATTGTGGCTTGTCTGGTTTTTCTTTTCTTTAAACATCAGGCTCTAGCCCAGAGGTGGGCAAACCTACAGCCTGTGGGCCACATCCGGTCTGCGGGACCCTCCTGCCCGGCCCCTGAGCTCCTGTCCTGGGAGACTAGCCCCCGGCCCCTGCACTGCTGTTCCCCCTCCCTCGCAGCCTCACCTCACTGCGCTGCCGGTGCCATGGGGCTGTGAGCTCCTGGGGCGGGGCAGCGCAGCTGCAGAGCCCGGCCTGACCGGGCGCTCTGCTGCACGGTGTGTGGCTGGCTCCAGCTGGGCAGCGCAGCTGCCTGTCCTGGTGCAGCCGTGCCGCCAGCCACCGGCGCTCCAGGCAGCGCGGTAAGGGGGCAGGGAGCACGGGGGGGTTGGATATAGGGCAGGGGAGTTCGGGGTGGTGGTCAGGGGGTGGGAGTGTGGATGGGGTCGGGGCGGTCAGAGGGTGGGGAACAGGGGGGTTGAATGGGGTCAGTCAGAGGCAGGGGTTCCGTGGATAGTCCGGGGACAGGGAGAAGGGGTGGTTAGATGGGGCAGGGGTCCTGGGGGGGGCAGTCAGGAATGAGAGAAGGGGTTGGATGGGGCTGCAGAGGACAGGGAGCGGGGTGGGGGAATGGGGCAGGGGTCCCGGGGGCCGTCAGGGAACTGGGGGGTTGGATGGAGCAGGAGTCCAGTGGGGGGCCATCAGGGGGTGAGAAGCGGGGGATAGGGGGCAGGGGCCAGGCCATGCCTGGCTGTTTGGGGAGGCACAGCCTCCCCTAACCGGCCCTCCATACAATTTCCAAAACCTGATGCAGCCCTCAGGCCAAAAAGTTTGCCTGCCCCTTCTGTAGCCTCTGTCAGAGGCAGAATCCTAGGCTTAGTAGGCCCTCAGGTCGGGCACTGAGCTCATGTTTACTTCCAAAGCTTTGCCAGCTTTTTCACCTTGGAAATGGGAATGGGAAGTTGCATTTGTCTTCACCTGGCTTTGAGCTTCATTTATTTAATCTCCAGCAGTCTGTAAAGTGCACATGACCCTATTAGGCTAATGCACACGTGTGGGGTTACAGTACACTTACTGACCATTGCTTTTTGGGCTCCAGGCTGAGAGGAATATCTTTCTACCTGGAGACTCCTTTTTTGTAGTCACAGGAGCACTCACTCATAGATTCATAGATATTAAGGTCAGAAGGGACCATTATGATCATCTAGTCTGACCCCCTGCACAATGCAGGCCACAGAATCTCACCCACCCACTCCTGCGATAAACCTCTCACCTGTGTCTGAGCTATTGAAGTCCTCAAATCATGGTTTAAAGACTTCAAGGTGCAGAGAATCCTCTAGCAAGTGACCTGTGCCCCATGCTACAGAGGAAGGCGGAAAAACCCCCAGGGCCTCTTCCAATCTGCCCTGGAGGAAAATTCCTTCCGACCCCAAATATGGCAATCAGCTGAACCCTGAGCATATGGGCAAGATTCACCAGCCAGATACCCAGGAAAGAATTCTCTGTAGTAACTCAGATCCCACCCCATCTAACATCCCATCACAGGCCATTGGGCCTATTTACCATGAATATTTAAAGATCGGTTAATTGCCAAAATTACGTTATCCCATCATACCATCTCCTCCATAAATTTACCGAGTTTAATCTTGAATCCAGATAGGTCTTTTACCCCCGCTGCTTCCCTTGGAAGGCTATTCCAGAACTTCACTCCTCTGATGGTTAGAAATCTTCATCTAATTTCAAGTCTAAACTTCCTGATGGCCAGTTTATATCCATTTGTTCTTGTGTCCACATTGGTACTGAGCTTAAATAATTCCTCATGCACTAGAAGCTTGAAACTTCAGATTGCCACATTAGAAAAGGATTAATATTGTTATGGTAATTAAAGTAACTATCCCTTAATTACTCACCAGTCTGCTCTGTTTTCAGAGTTGTCTGTTGACTTTAGTAACAAGGGGTTTTTTTTTGTTTTAGTTTTGCTGGTGGTTTACTGCATGACGAGACTTCTAGGACAGTGTGAGCAGGCATCTGTAGCGGAATGCCAGTCGTCAACAACTATTAGCCAAGTTCCAAACTCAGAATCTGATTTTGGTGGTTATGTATAAGCCAAAAAGAACCCAGCTTGTTTGTCTGCTCGTTCCCAGGGGGATTTTGCAGAGCTGACAGTTAGGAAAACTCTCTCTAGCTAGATACTGAGCAGATTTGACTTGGGGCATACATAGGAACCCACGGTGCCATTTTTGTAGTCACTTCAGGGTATGCCTACATGTCGAGAAACTGTGGTTCTTATTGTCATAGAAGTCTCTTCCCAGCATGGGAAGGTGCTCTCTCCCTGTGAAGGAAGAAGCGATATTCCCAGGATAAATGTTTGTACAATAGCTGGACATGATAAATGGATCCAAGTAATTATTACACTGTGAATATGAACAATGTTCTAGTTAATGTGAGCTGTGCTGAAATCAGCAACCTAACCTGTTTTCAGCCATAGGACTAGGAATCCAGTTAGTTTTAATTAATTTCAGTCTGAAGCATTAAAAGTGCACTGCACAGCTTTTTTGTAAATAAAATAAGACCCCAAATCACTAGCCAGTTCAATACAAGCTAAAATTACAAATACAACTAACTATTTAAAAAAATACACCACAGCCCCCGTTACTCTGCAGTCTCTGTGGGACACCTGAAACCTCTGGATAATTTGGGGAGCCAGCCCAGCTCCTGGATTCTTAAGTGCTGACTTTAAGCATTAGCTGGGGTGACTCCTGTGACTATAGAGAGCTTGCCAGATTCCCAGGGCCCAGACACTCTGCAGGACTGAAGTGCTTGCACAGCTTACCACTACAGCCCTCCGCTCAGACCTTCAGCTGAGAGTGTGTTATCCAGGCTCTGTCTGCTTGAAAATGGGCTCCTCCACTTATTTGCCTGCCAACCCTTGAATTCAAAGGTCTGTGTGCAATTATCAGAAGTGAGTCCCTTGGAAGTTTTTGAACATGTGTCATAGAAGAAAGGTAAAGAAGAAAGTGGTGATTCTGAAATAACTTCAATGCGTGAAATATTTAGGCCCACACAGGTATTACTTAATTGCTGATTGGAGACCTTAAACTGTCCCTTTTTAAAAGCCTTTCGGTTACATTGAGTAACTGTGCTGTGGACATGCACAAAATGCAAATAGCACTTGTTCTTCAATTATCAGCCTCTGTCCTCCCATAAAGTCGGTTCTCTCCTTTCTCCTGACCTTGCTATGGTAAGGGCATTGCATTTGTGCAGTGTCAACTGCATTCAGTAATGGTCATGTGCTTAAGCACCTCTTGTTAATGAACAGTAATGAAAAATGGGAGTCCTTAAACTGTAGATTTAGTCAGAAAAGTGACTCCCTAAGAATTACATTGTAGAGCTTCGTATTTATTGTCCGACCCCTACTGATCTAACTTGTCAGGGAAAAAGCCACCTTTTGACGTGTATACGAATTGCTCTGCAGCAAATGCTATTTGTGATCTGCAAATCCAGCTCTGCTCTCCTGGGCTCCCACTTCACCGGTAGTGAAAAGTTTTGCCTTTAGAACCCGGCTGACAGTCTTGCTGTGTGAAGCAAAATATACTCGAGCTCCCTTTCCTGTAGCTGTGTTGGTTCTGCAGGACTCCCTGTAGTAAAAGCTAGCTTTCATCAGTAGCGTGAACAGATCTGACTCAGCAACACAGAGCAGTGGTAAGAAGGTGCTGTTTTTACATAATTACTCATCTGACTACACTCGCGTTTTAATGTGTTGCCACCTCCACATGGTGTGCCGCGTTCGTTGGGAGGGATGTGTGTTACTCGTCAATGAATGAATAGTTCTGCCTGAGGAAAGAGGAGGATTGGCAACCTGTGCTGTACTATACTTCTTAAAAATAGAACATTCCTACTGAGGTATCGCAGAGACAGCTGCACAGATTAGTCTAGTCATACAGATAATAGTACCGTGTGAGGGCTTCGATACGCCACAGGGAGAGTCTGGAGAGGTGGGAGCATTCCTTTCTACTTTCTCACCCTCCTTCTCTTTGCACTGTGCCCAGATATCCTCTCCAATCTTCCGTAGCCCTTTCTAGAAATTGTAGCCTTTTGTGTCATGCTGCAGGCCTGGAATAGCTTCTCCTTTAATAACAAAGCTTTTGAGGGGATAGATGGAGCTTGTTCTTTCTCTTGTTCCTCTGTCTGGTAGTGTGCTGTATGCCACTCACTGTACCTCTAGATCATAAGCTCCTTAGAACCTGGGGTCAATCTCTATTTGCCTCACCTAGCCTGGTGTGGGGTCCTGTGTATGTTGGAGCTGTTCTAACAAGTGTGGTAATGAGGGTGGCCAAGGGAACAATCCGCAAGTTCTAGAGGGAGTCTGGGGGATGCTGGGAGGCTCTAGGATGGAGAGTGAGTGTTCAGAGTGAAAGGTGTATTTGGTTCTCCCATTTGGGGGCAGAAGCTGGCTCTGCTAGTGAAGGTTCAGAAGGAATGTCCCTTCCTCCTACCCCAAACGCAACCACATCTGTTGGATTAGTTGTGTTACGTGCACTTCACTTTTCATTGAAGCAAAAGCTATTAGCCACTGCCTGTGGCAAGATACTGCAGTAGGCAGAGCAGTGGGAAGCTTTATGGCAGCTCCTGCCTCTCTCCTCATTTGGTGTGAGGAGCAGGTAGCCGTTTGCTCCTAATGAAAGACAGACGGTGTCATAGAATCATAGAATATAAGGGTTGGAAGGGACCCCAGAAGGTCATCTAGTCCAACCCCCTGCTCAAAGCAGGACCAATTCCCAGTTAAATCATCCCAGCCAGGGCTTTGTCAAGCCTGACCTTAAAAACCTCTAAGGAAGGAGATTCTACCACCTCCCTAGGTAACGCATTCCAGTGTTTCACCACCCTCATAGTGAAAAAGTTTTTCCTAATATCCAATCTAAACCTCCCCCACTGTAACTTGAGACCATTACTCCTCGTTCTGTCATCTGATACCATTGAGAACAGTCTAGAGCCATCCTCTTTGGAACCCCCTTTCAGGTAGTTGAAAACAGCTATCAAATCCCCCCTCATTCTTCTCTTCTGCAGACTAAACAATCCCAGCTCCCTCAGCCTCTCCTCATAACTCATATGTTCCAGACCCCTAATCATTTTTGTTGCCCTTCGCTGGACTCTCTCCAATTTATCCACATCCTTCTTGAAGTGTGGGGCCCAAAACTGGACACAGTACTCCAGATGAGGCCTCACCAATGTCGAATAGAGGGGAACGATCACGTCCCTCGATCTGCTCGCTATGCCCCTACTTATACATCCCAAAATGCCATTGGCCTTCTTGGCAACAAGGGCACACTGCTGACTCATATCCAGCTTCTCGTCCACTGTCACCCCTAGGTCCTTTTCCGCAGAACTGCTGCCTAGCCATTCGGTCCCTAGTCTGTAGCTGTGCATTGGGTTCTTCCGTCCTAAGTGCAGGACCCTGCACTTATCCTTATTGAACCTCATCAGATTTCTTTTGGCCCAATCCTCCAATTTGTCTAGGTCCTTCTGTATCCTATCCCTCCCCTCCAGCGTATCTACCACTCCTCCCAATTTAGTATCATCCGCAAATCAGACCCCTGCATGGGGATGGAAGAAACCTGAGACACATGAATCCTGACAAACTGTGCCTGTGGGTTAATAAGACTTTGAAACCAGTTCCTGAGGCAATTCCAGAGCCTGCTGCAGTGTTATCCCAGCCCTGCTGGCTTCCCAACTTGCTGCAGCCTTGATAGTGATATTGGGGGGGTGGGGGGGGCTTTTCTCCCTGAGTTTGCTTTATAAAATCCCACCTGAATTGCGCTCTCCACTTCCCCTCCACAACACAGCCGAAGTCCTCTCATCCTGGCATCCATCTCTTCGGAGCTTGGGTGGGTTACTTGGGAAACAGCTGGTGGGGTTGCTGCCTGGTGCTTCCACCATCCCCTGGACCTCTCTGCTGTCTCCTGCAGTGCAGTGTTTCTGTTAGCCTGGAAAAGAAAGGAAGGATTTTAAGTTTCCAGGGCCCAACCTGTACGTGTGGGCAGAGCGGACTTTCTATGACTTGCTCATCAGTCTAGCTCAGGGGCTGGCAAACTAAGGCCCGCGGGCCAGATCCGGCCCCTCAGGGCTTTGGATCCAGCCCACGGGATTGCCACCACCTTGGTGCCATGGCCCCTGCACCGCTCCTGGAAGCAGCCAGCACCACATCCCTGCGGGGGAGGGCAAGGCAGAGGGCTCTGCACGCTGCCCTCACCTGTGGGTTCCACACCCGAACCTCCTCTTGGCCGTGGTTTCCCTGTTCCCGGCCAATGGGAGCTTCGGGTGTGGAACCCATAGGTGAGGGCTGCGTATGGAGCCCTCTGCCCCCCCAGCGCCTGCAGGGATGTGGTGCCGGCCACTTCCAAGAGCGGCTTGCCTTAGTGGCATGGCGCCGCTGCCACCCCGGAGCCACTCCAGGTAAGCAGTGCTGGGCCAGAGCCTGCACCCCAACCCCCTCCTGCACCCCAACCCCCTGCCCTGCCCTAGCCCTACATTCATGGCCCTGCATGCAATTTCCCCACCCAGATGTGGCCCTCGGGCCAAAAAGTTTGCCCACCCCAGTCTAGGTCTAGGGAGATTGGAAAAGATTGATTGGCTCTGCCAAAGTGTTTCAAGCACGATGAAGTTCCAAGGTACTGGAACATTAAAATATCACTCTGATTGCCATTTTACTTTTTCTGCCCCTTCAGTTCCAACGTGATTTGAGCATTTAATGAATCACTAATTAAAGAGCAATACATCATAGCATGTGAAAAACAGTTCTGCAAAGTTTCAGGCTGCATGGAGCATTGGCCTTGTCCTGTTCTTCGGACAGCAACTGCTAAACTTAAATGGAAAATTGTGGGAGAGCAAATATGACCGCTATCAGCCTGACACAGTTTTAAAGTCTGATCTCTTGGACTTGATATGTATAGGTGCTAATTCTGTGTGTCATTGCTCCAGGCTTTCCTGAGAAGATTAAAGGCCAGGTCTAGGAGTTCTGTTACATGCCTGACTCTGTGATTGAGCCCCTGGATGGCCTTGGGCGGGAGTACTGTCATGTTTGTAAAGCACTCTGAGATCTTCAGGTGGAACGCACTGCAGAAATGTATATTTATCAAATGTTTCTTTCTAGCCCTTCTGTTTCTGAAGTTCTGATCTGCTTCTCAGATCTTGGTCTATCAGTTTTGGCACTGGTTCAGGGACTGAATAAAGCCAAGTCTTGGACTAGTGTAACTTTAGATTCCTCACAATGGATTGTGCTGTATCACTACACCACCTGGCTAGCTTTTTAAATGTGAAAGCTGAAAATAATAACCTCTCTATTGCCCCTTCTAACACTGACACTCTTGGCCAAAATGTGAAATAAAGAAGTGAAATGTTGTAAGTACATTGACTAGCATCGAATGGTGATTTACCATTAATAAACAGCTGTGCTATGTTCTAGACCATGCTCGAGGAAATTTTCTGTATATATAGACAGTCTTTGAAACAAGACTCTCCTCTTCTTGGACCCGTTGCGTCTTCCATATGGGGCCCAAGGGCTTTGGAACGTATAACTTCTCAGTGTTGTGTGCATGTACAATTGCCTTTTATGGAAGGAGGGAGAAGTATTTGCACATAGGACACCGCAATCCTACTCTAGGGACTGTGGATCCATCTGAGAGAGGCACAGCTGCCTGAGCAGAAAACACGTCTGTGGTTTGAAGTCTCTCCTTTATGTACGGAAATTAGAAACTGATGGATGCCTGAAGTGTGCAGCCAGATTGGCTGGTGGTTTCAGCTATACCGAAACCAGAGCAAAGCTCTCTGGTGAATTATAGTATGTTTCCCCCGTGGAGCTGAAGGGCAGCAAGAGTGTAGAGCCGGAAGTGGCCTGTTGTGTGGAGAAGGAAGTGGCTGGCTGTCAAAGAGGAAATGAACCCCTGTATTAATGTTGTCCAGGACACTGGTGTCGAGATCAGAAGAAACTAGCCCTTAGAGCAAAATATTCTGTGGCCTGTTAGTTGGGTGGCACAGTAAGCGTGGCTAATCACAGAATCATAGAATATCAGGGTTGGAAGGGACCTCAGGAGATCATCTAGTCCAACCCCCTGCTCAAAGCAGGACCAATCCCCAATTTTTGCCCCAGATCCCTAAATGGCCCCCTCAAGGATTGAACTCACAACCCTGGGTTTAGCAGGCCAATGCTCAAACCGCTGAAATGTTTCCTCCACTGCTTTTGTGCACACGGTTTGACTGGATCTTACTTAAGTGGTGCCACTATCCTGAGTGCACAGAACCAGGTTTTTATGAGTTGGGCCCATGAGAATCTTCCAAATCAGAGGATGGTTTTATTCTGTTTCCTCAATTTGTCTTGTGTGAAAATTTGTTTATACTGCAACTAGAAACTTGCTGCAGAATCTTCCTGGGATTTGACTTAAGCATTTTAATATTTACAATAAACACAAAACAAAAATGTCTTGCAAAGTCAAACGCTTTAAAGTCAGGAAATGCCAGAAGTTGGGAAATCCCAAATTCTGTCACTAGCATAGGCAATTCCGAACACCCAACCCTGTGGTCCGCTCTCTAGACTACACTGTCTTATGACCAGATGCACTGAGCAGTCACAGCTTTAGTTGCAGTTATGAGTGCCCAGCACTTCTGACCATCAGGCCTCAGGCATCCAGTGTGTGACTATGGATGAAACTGTCATAATGCATCTACACAAGGGATAGAATTAAGAGTGCACAGGCAGCATTATACTTAGCATATCCTAGATTTCAAGTGTTTAACCAACCTAAACGTACTTAACATTGTTTTTTGTATGTAATTTAAAATCGCAGGAAAAAGGTTAAAAACAAACTCCAGTGTGCAAATACATGGTCCCAAGGAAGCCTTTTTTTCTCCAACTGTTCATTAAGTGTCAGTAGAATTTGAACCCTGCCTCTTCAGCCAGACATCTACCACTTGAGCTACAGGAATAACTAGCTTGGCTGGCAGCAGCAGGCCTTCACCCCCTTTAGCGAACTAGCCACTAAAGGAGGATGCATAACACACTGAGAAAATGGGTTACCCTGTGCACAAGTAGCTCTCTGTAACAGATAGCATAGGAAAGGACAAAGCTATGGTAAGTTCTTTGAGACGTGGTGGGGCTAAATGGATGGGATTGGGTCTGCTGTAGAGAGCTGGATTCTAATCCCAGTTTGTATAACCTCTCTCTGGGGGGGTCTGAGGCCTGATTTAAGAGCTATAAAGAGTAAAAAAAATCAACACCAGTCATTAGAAGCGAATCTAGAATTCAAGCTTTCTTGGTTCCCACTGCCATTATTTTGTCTCTCCTCCCACGCTTCTCATCCCGTACCCCTGGGGCATTTGGGCTGAGAACCCTCTTGCCCTGTGCTCTAGTCTGATGGCCCATCTTCCCCCTTAACCCAAAAAACAGATATATGCCGAGTCCTGGATGAGTCTGGCCCAATGCCTGGCCTGGTACACCTGCTCCAGCAGCAGGGGCCCAACTCTAGCAAGGCAAAAACCCTGAACAGTCTCTCAATATAGAGCAGTAACACCACAACCTACAGAAAAGAAATGGTAAAGTTTCAGGAGTTAAATCTGGTTAAATTGGTTAAATCTGAATGGGATTGTACCACACCAGCAAAAGGCACTTTCCTGATCCCAGGGCTCTTCCCCTGGTGAAGTTCAAAGCCCTGCTACATGCAATAGAGGTTTCTGTGTTGCAGCACGTAGTTTCACGAATCCTTTATACTGGAAAGAGTTGGAGGACTTAAATATAGGGGTCGGGGTCAGTGCAGGCTCCCACATTAGTATTCAAATGAAAAGGGTAAATGTGTTGAAACAGCAAAGAATTCCCTGTTTTGAGTCTAGTCTTTTATTGGGATGTGGTAGGGAGGGAGGAAAAACTGCAGAGTGGTAAATCAGAGCCATTATGCTTACCTGCCATCCTAGTGTCTGCAGCAGACAGATGCCCCAGTCTCTGATGCTTAAAACAGGAAACTAGATTGTTGGAAATTGTGGGGGGAGTTGAGCCTGTTTCTGGCTCTGCCACAGGTTTTCTGTGTGGCCTTGGGCAACTCACTGTTCCATTAGTTTTGGGTGCTCTACTTGCATCTAAGGCCTGATTCTTTTTCTAGAGGTGTTGAGCCCCTGTTCCTCCAGTTAGTCCATTGGAACTGTTTGGGCGCTCAGCACTTAACAGAAATCTGGGCCCAGGAGCATCAGATTGTGCTTTCCAAGTAAATGGATGCTTTTGGGCCTCACTTTCCCCTGCTGTAAACTGACCTCTTTGTCACTGGGGTATTGAGATTAAATTTATGGAGCACTTGTGAGATCCTCAGATGGAAGGTGTCATAGGACGGGCTGGATGTTTACATATGGAATAAGAAGCACTTACACACTCTTCCCCCTCCAGATGGCAGAAAGTCCAGGGATTTTTCAGAATCCTGTACTGGGTGTCATAACAAACCTGACTGTATTACCTTTCCTCCTCCCCCCCCTTCTGTAAATACTTCTCAGAGGCCAGCAATTAAGGGAAACTAAATGAATTTGTTCAGATTACAGGGAAGACGCTGCTATTTTCCATGTGACTTCTTAGGGTATGTCTATATTGCACTCACAGAGCAGCTCATACAGAGATACCCGAGTTAGCTTTACTCCAGCTAGCTTGGATACCGAACAGCGAAGCTGTGGTAGCACAGGTGAGTAATTAGCAAGCATTCCAGACGGGCTTTGTATAATGCGCAATGCCACGGTCTCACTGCTCCAGTCCTTGAGCTAGTTAAAGTTAGCTTGCGTCTGTCTGCCCTTGTGCCCCGGGATTGCACTGTAGCCATACCTATAGTGTATTAGCCTTGCTAATAGTGATACCGTCTACTGCAGGGCAACTCCAGTCTCAGTTGAGGTAGCTATGCAGGGGCAACATAGTGTGCCTACAGAGCTGTAGTCAAGCAGAATGACAGTCATTGAGTGGTGGGAGCAAATTGCTGGAGTTGGGAATTTCTCTAACATCTTACCTTTACTAGCATGTTTCCTCTTGTAAGATCCCAAAGCACTTCACAAACTAAATAGACCATGCATGTAGCACCAGTGATGCTGTCTTTGGGAAGGAGCACAGAGCAATGCTGGGTGACAGGTACGGGCTGGAAGTGGCGAGGTTTGGAGAAAAGGCAATTGGCATGTTGGAATCAGAAATGGGATGCTGGAACATAAAACCAAAAGACTCAATAAGGCCCCGTTACTTCCTCTTTTTCAGAAATTGGAGGAGTGACAGCAAATAGTTGGGTTAATCTGCTACAATAAATTTAAATTACAAAATTAAAGTTGCTGGTCTAGGATGGGCTGTTTATTCCTGCCCAGGTCTGGGTCAAACTGTACCCACCATCTTAGCCTGCCTTAATCATCATGGGAGCATGTGGCATCACTAGAGCGGAGTGGTGTTCAAGCAAGCCTTATCCAGTGCAAAGGCACAAATATAGTGCATTTGCATCATGAGGACAGCCAGCAGGCCTAAAATAAATGCAGCCTCCTGGGTCAGGAGCTGGCTCAGACATGGCAAATAGACATCATGGTGATAGGAAGTAGAGGACACTAGAAAAAGTCATAGGAGCTCCAGCCTTGCTTATCTGCAAAGGGCATCCATCCCCATTCCCTGACTTCAAAGGTGGCGTGCAGCCTCAGGGTTCTTCGTAGCTACTCCTGGACATCCAAACTGGTCCAAAATGCTACCTTGCGTCTGTGACGGGCTAGGAGACTGCATCCCTCCCATCAAATGCAGCCCTAGCAACAGTGATCCATGCACTTATCCTCTCCAGCTAAACTCCTGCAGCATTCCCTACCTGGTACTGGCCAGGAAGGCCACACAAGGAAGGCCTGTCATGCTGCAGCTTGCTTGCTACTTAAGACTGATGGTGCATGTCACCGCAAGGCTCTGTTCTCTGTGCTGGCTCCTGGTCCTTACCTGTGGAACCCTCAGTGACCATTTCTTGCTCTAAGACCCACTGTGAAATAGCCCTTTTTAACAGACCAGCTGGAGGGAGAGACTTCTGTGGGACCTGTTTCCACTTTCACTGCTCCTTCAGTAAATCCTGCATGACTAATGTCAGCTTTCCTGCATTTGCATTTCCCCTCATACTAAGGAGGGCTGTGCGCTGGGCTGGTTAATTTGTCTCTACTGCCAGTACCTAATCTTGTGTTTTCTAAATCAGTCACTCCTTCAGTTATTGCTCCCCCACCAAAGCTTCCATCTTTGTTAGTCATGGAGTCCAGTCGAGTGTCATTCTAATTGGTGCGGGATTCCACCTGCCCTTGTAGCGTGAAGGACTGGGAGCTCTAACAGGTCCTTTTCATTTCCAAATTCTGATCTGATAAATTCCTTAAGATCCTGGCCTGTTAATTCTCTTAACCAGCTAGAAGTAGTTAGAAAATCAGTGTGAGTTATAAGTAAGATGAGAGACTAGCAATGTAGGATATGTAAAAGGGGATCATTGTTTAGACTCAGGAGTGAGGATACTGTATTCTTGGCTGTACTTGTCATGTGGCAGCAGACAACCTGATAAGGGGTGTGTGAACCCTGTCTGACTGTTCATAGGTACTATCTCTGGTACACTCGGACTATCAGCTGCTATGCTTATACTGGAGTAACTTTTGTAT
Source organism: Caretta caretta (assembly GCF_965140235.1). NCBI lineage: Eukaryota > Metazoa > Chordata > Testudines > Cheloniidae > Caretta > Caretta caretta. The sequence continues at coordinate 55,020,091 of NC_134212.1, read as the reverse complement.
TGGAATCACTTATCTTGTGGCTGGCTGACTAGCCCATGTCTAAAGCAGTGAATCCATGCTACATCTCCCTCACATTGCTCCAGCTCTCATGCTACATCCCTGGTGTAGGGGACTGAATTTGGGCACAGGAACGAGGGGTTCTTGAGTTTTAATCCTAGCTTTGCCATTTGCTCATTGCGGTTTTAGACCATATAGTATAGAGAGCCAAACAGTCAGAATTTCCCCGAACACATCCGAAGAATAATTATCCGAAACATTCCCAGACCCAGTCTAGTGTGGTTTGGAGGCCCCTGCATGGGACGTATTCTGTTTAATTAGGAAGTCGACTGTTTTATTGTGCATACAAACTCCATGGCTCTGTTGTTTCCATTTCTATTGATAGAGCCCTATAGCCTCAACGCTGATTGATAGCTGGTGCCCAGCTGTTACATTAAGACCCACACTTTGCCTCTGGTACATGGGATTTGAGATTTGGGGAACCATAACATGAACTGTGAGGAACCGTTCCTCCTCGCCAACACACCTCTAGAAAGTGGAGGCTGAGCTGAGCATGGTTGGGGCCTTGTTCTTCTTTGGCTTAATAGATGATCAAATGTGGAATCAGCATCCATATCTCTACTGGGGAATCTGTACCTTGTATGGGAGTAGTGTTGATTTGATATGGTAGGTCCTATTTGTGTGAGCTTCACTTCTGTTGCTGGACTGCTGCTGCAGATACCATCTGCAAAATTTGGGTCTGGTGCGAAGGGTCTGTTTCCCTAAGGGAGTGGCAGTGGTGGAGCAGGAGACTACAGAGGCTCTGGGCTGTTGGAGTGGTGAGAGCTGTCAGGTATCTCTTGCCCCCTTGGAGAGAGGTTTTGCCACGGGCCTACAGCTGAGCCTCAGGAGCTGGGAGCAGGTTTCTTTGTGACCCCTCAGTGTAATTGCGCACACAGGAAGTCACTGGTTGTGCCTGAGCTCTTATTTTTAGTTCTGATGCTGCCATCAGTCTGTGGCCATTAGCCAGTAAGAGACTTAACTGAAGAGATAAACACGTTAATCTCTCTACGCCTTCCCCCTCATCTGCTGCAACTGCTTCTCTGTGCATCTCGACATGCAGCTCTCCCAGGCCCCGGGGCTGGCCTGGGCCCCCTGGCATAATATCATTCAAGTCTCTTCTCAGCAAAGTTGCTGGAGCCCTCAAGTGTGTGATTTGTAGTGTTCAAGGGGGAATATTTGCCCCCTTATTCTGTCCTCCACGCTAGCGGCAGGAAGATCAGCCTGCTTCCCCCCCCATTTGGCAGGGAGCAGCCCTAGCTCTCCCCTTGCTTTATCTCCCTTTTCCATCCCTTTTCCGTGGAGAAATCCCGTACAACTTAATGGGGCTGGAACAGAAACCTATGGAATGTAATGGAAGATGCTTACCCCTTTCTATTGGATTTAAAGCATCCTGTAGAATTCTACAGCAGGGAAATCACTCTCTTTGAAATTCTGTAGGACTTTCTGATAAAAAATGTTTCATTCCCCTCCCACTTCACCAGCTGCTTTCCTGGGAGGTTGGGGGGCAAGACTGATTAGAGCATCCGTCCCCTAAGTGGCCATTGAGCACGAGTGGAGGATCATTTTCCAGACCCTGGGATTCTGGCTGTCTTTCCTCCCCCACACCTTTCTGATTGCATGCCCAGGTGTGACTTCATGGAGCCTTTTGCACAGGGTTATACCACATGGATTTTGGAGAGGAAGTGCATTCCACCTGGCTTTCCTCTGGTTGTGGGGGCAGATGAGTTTTAAAGGCTGTGTGTGTTTGGAGTTTGGTTTTGTTTTATTGGCGGGGGATGAGGGAAGGTCTGAAAGACAGGATATAGTGCTAACCAGCAGTGGTGTCCTTACGCCTGTGTGGCAGCGTAGGACCCTGTTCTCCCAGGAGCCCCTGGCCACAATGCTCACCTCGTGCTGTGATCCACAGGCTGAGGAGATACTGGGCAGTTTGTTGTGAGCATGTTGAGGATGGGACCAGTCGTGTGGGAAGGAAGCTGGGTAGGGTCCTGCTTCATATTTCTGGATTCTAATGGCACCTCCCTGTAGAATCAGCCCTATTCAACAGTACAATGTTTTTGCGGCTGTGTCCCATTTGTGTGCCCACGCATGGTGCTTTGAGATCCCAGTGGAGTGGGAAAGGCAGTAAGACTTGTGCGTAGGATGCAGTTAGTTTTCATGCCCAGGTACCATAGTGATGGGTGCTGTGAGCTCCATACTGCACTGCACTGCGCTTGCTCATGGCACTGACACTTGAGGTGGCTGCAGATGAGGGCGCTTGTGCTCTCTTGCCCACAGGGGATTTAGAATGAGCTGGTTCGGTGTTGAAGGGGTAGATTTCTAGGGTGACTTCCCCTCCGCAGCTGCTCAGGATTGAGGGTACCAAGTGGGAGCAGGGTTTGACTCTGAAGTTGAGCCTCGTGTTGTATTGAATCCAGAGCCAGACTCAGTGGAGGTGCTGCAAGGGATGGAACTGAGAGCTGGGTCCCTGCCAGGCTTAGAGCGAGGTTGCAAGCCTCCCGTTCAGGACTGATAGTGTCCAGCAGGAATGATGTCAGACATCAGGTGTCTGTGTTTCCTGCCCGAGAGAGAGCGCCGTCTCCAAAGAAGGTTATTTTGTAGCTTGTTTGGCCCTCCCCTCTTTTCCTAGTGTTCAGTTTGCTTCTGCAGTTTAAAGTGACAGTCTTGGCTTCATGAAGAAGAGCTGTCTTTGGTGTCCCCTTGCAGAGGGTCTCGTTCGCTGAAGCTTGGCCCCCGGGAAGTTGTCCACCCACTGAATCTACCAGGAAAGCCCCAGCTGACTGCTTGAGCCATCGTGAGCAAAGCATCCTCGCTAATGCTGGAAACTTTGCTGGCCAAGTGCAACAGAGGGCATTCCCCTGTCTTCTCTATGTTGATGCAGGTGGGAAAGCAGGTGTCTGAAGGTGCTATAGGGACAGCACTGCTGTCAGCTCAGAAGGAAGGAGTGAAGGGCGCAGTGGTGTGTCCTTGGAGGTGATAATGTTTAGCAGTTGGGTAACTCTTCCTGTCCTCAGACTCCCCGTTTGTTGAGAGGTGGTATTCTCCCCACTGTGTGGGTGGGGACACTGCGGCAAAGAGCTGTGTGCCTTGCCCAGAATCACAGACCACGTTGATGGTGGGGATGGGATTAGAATGTGGGGGGTCTGCCTCATTCTGGTTACGTTTTGCATCTTTTCCGTTGAAAGAAATTGTCGTATTTCACACTCCACTTCCTTACAGAACCACTGCATTCAATTAGCAAATCCCTCAATCTTCTCGTAGCCTTGCTAGAAAATAGGGCAGACTTGACTGAGCTGACTCATGGGTTTGGCATGGGCCACCACGCAGTTGGCCAGGTGACCTAGAACCAGCCTTGCCCCTCTTTCTGCTCTGCTGTGGAGCCCAATTTCTGAATTGGTCCTTTTGCTGCTTATTTGACACCCACACGGTCCTCCTCACTGATCGGTGGCTTAGTGGGGGAAGAGAGAGACGATAGCCTTAGCATAACTGTGGGGAGTGTCCTATGGTGCTGAGAAAGACGCAACATGAACTGGAGAGTATGAACTCTGGTCTTTTGGCTGAGCAGTGTCCGGAGTTGCTTTGAAATTGATGTGACGGAGAAGGGTGGGGTTCCGAGATCCCGAAGACCCTGAATGCATTTCAGTGTGCCATGTCTTCCCCTCCTTGCCTAAACCAAAGGAATTTGAGTTCAGCTGTGGCAGGTTTGTGCTGAATCACCTTTCTACACAGGAGAAACAGCTCAGAGCCATTAGAAACGGTAGCCCTCCTAAATCCCAGCAGCTGCATTGTTTTTTGGCTTGAAGTAGGTATGCGGAGGCTCCACTTTGCTGAAGGCTCCGAGACACACTCTCTCCATGGTTTGTACGTGTGCACTCACGTACCCCACAGCTCCTTGGGGCAGGTGCTTAGGGGCTGTGTACCTAGCTTTCTCATACCAGGAGCAGGGCTGGGGGCATGCACTGGGGAGTGGCAGGAGAGGAATTCCAGGTGCTGGTGGGGATTTCTTCAGCTGCTTCTTGGGACCAGGGTAACAAACTGAGGCTGTAGTGAAAAGTGGTGGACGTGCCACTTCCTAGCACACGGGTGATGGGAAGAGGAAGGTGGAACCAACCCCTCGGGAGCTGTGATTGACAGCTAACCATCTCCCATCACTGGCACCAGTGACTTAAACACTGAACTGGAAAACGCCATCAGACACAGGGTATCCTTGGCAGATGGCTCCCTGCCCCAGTTCCCCCACTTGCTGCATCCCACTACGATACCGTCCCTGCTTCAAGCTTCTCTGGACCCTCTTGGACTCCCTGAAGCAGACCATTGGGCAGGATGTGACCTACCCTAAGTCTGCAGTGTGGTTAAGAGATTGGTGCAAGAACCTGGCTGATGTGTTTCGCTGGACTTGTGTAGCCTCTCCCCAGCTTAGAGAGGGACTTGCATGCAGGAGCAGAGAACAGCTTCTACGCAAATTGTTTAGCCAGCCCCCTTCCATGGCTCTCTTGCACCAGACTAGCTTCCCCTTTTGCTGGGTCCTGCAGTGCTCGGTTTGTGACATCTCCTTTGCTTCCACAGCCACAGACTGCAGCATCCCCCGCCCAGGATTGACCTCACTGCAGGCACCGACTGAGCCCTTCATTTTCCATAGCATTCCTGCTGTCTTTGTCTGCCACAGTTCCCAGGTCCCCTGTGTCTGTCCTCCTGCTCCCATCCAACAAAGATGAGGGCTTAAAGCCATAGAGCTCACTCCTGCACTGTGTTCTGGTCCTGGTCTCCATATTGTTTGGGCAGGGGCAGCAGGAGCTCAGAGCAGTCTCTGCCCACTGGACAGGTGCAACAAGAGACAGGAACTGCTATCTCTGCCTTCAAGTGAGGGAGACTGGCCTCTGCTGTAGAGGTGACATGATTGTGGGGCATTGTGTTACTGGTGACAAACAGAAGCAGGAAGCAGGGTTAAGAAGTTCAGGGCATCATCTGCATAATCCCTTTGCTGTTTTGCCTGAAGCCAGTTTCTCTGCCATGAGTCGGGGAGACAGAAAAATAAACGCTGTTATCAGGGCATACCGGAGTGTGCTTCCAGGTTTGGTTTGCATGAGGGAAGAATAACTTTTAATTCATTATTGTAAATGAATGTTAAGTGGGGGGGTTCCCCCCCCCCGGGAGATTTCAGGAGCCCTCTGGAGTTCTCGAGAGAAATCAGATTTGAATGTAAGGAACATTTGCAGTCCCAAAGCCCTTGAACGGTGCATAATGAGGCTCACGATTCCAAGGGGCCAACTCTCACTTCCCCCTGGTGTCTTGAACTCCCCTCCCCCCCCCCATTGGCATGTGCCTGCACCGTTCTGCAAGTGCAGATAGAAACAAAGCCCCTCTGTCACCTCTGCACCTTCTCTGTATTGCACAGCATGGCCTGCTTGCCCATCTCATCCAGCAGGCTGCAGCCAGCTCTCATGTGTGACACGAGGTTTGCAGCAAAAGGAAAGCACAGACTTGTGTGCAGCAGGGAGCTAGAATTTCTGCCTCCTGCCAGAGAGTCATCTTTTGAGGGGCTGGGGAATCTGAAGGAGTACCCGTTTTAGAAGGTGTGCGACAGTACAAACCTCGTCCCAAGCATTCCGGCTTACAGTAGGGTCACTGCAGTGGTTGGGTCTATTGCTGCAGCATGCTGTTGTTTATTAGGGACAGTCTTAGGAGTGGCCTGGCTTGGAGTGCTTCAGAGCTGCCTGCCCCCCGAGCCTTGCCTTCCTCTGTGGATGGATTTTCATGTGAGCTCCAGCAGCTGCTAGAGAGGCTGCAGCCACAGTAGTTTCCCTGCTTTCCTCAGTAAGGAACTTGCTGTATGTTTTGATGTTTAATAGTCTGAGCTGCCAGAGCCAGTGTAGGACGATGGTGATGTAGGGGGGTCGTTTTCCACCTGCAGCTTCTGAGTCAGTGTCTGTCTGAGAGCAGGAAGCAGTCCCTGGCAGAGGAAGTATGGATGTTACTCTGATACTAAGCACGCTCGGGAATGAGCGTACCATGGGTAGAGATTGTGCTTTTGAGTACAGAGGCCTCCTCTCCCTTGGAAGCCAGAAACACAGAGGCCTCTGGTTCCTCTGGAATGAAATAAGCTGTGTGCTGACTACCATACTTCTTGTATTTATAACTTACCCTATCGGTGACTAATGTGTTTGTTTTTGTGATTTGCTAAAATAAAAAATGTTAGTGTGAGCGCGGGTATTGATGGGAAGTCTTCCCCTCTGCCTCCCTTACCAGCAGCGTGGTCAGGGGCTTCGCGAGGGGCTGCTTGGATGGACTTTATTCTGAGTTCAAATTGTAAACTGTGCCCGCATAAGCGGGCTTTCGTTTAGTGCCTGCTTGCCGACGTGATCTCCTGTCTCACGTTCTGATCTCTGCTCCTTCCTATGTTGATTTCTGTATCGTTTCCACAGATGTATGTACTCTCAGGAGGATAAAATCTTATTTCAACTTTCCTGCTAAGTGCATTGACCATTAAGTAGAAACCTAACAACATGGCTGTAGTACGAAGTGTTTGGATCATGATCAAATCACTCCTTCCTGGTGGCTTTGTCTGCATGGTGGTAGTGTCGATAGGGAAGCCAGCTGTAGTCAGTCCCTGGGTGCTCTTGCTCCCTCCTGGCTCCTCCACCTGTGAGTTGGTGGTAGTGTTAGGGAAGGGAAATAGGTTGCAGACTGGTTCCCAGGGCTTTTCCTATTCTTTGTGGGTGATTTGCAAGTGGATCGATGATGGGCTGATTGGGAGGCCAGGGTGGAGAATGGTTTGCTGATTTTAAAGTGCCCTACTGTCCTCCTTCTGACCAGCTTACCGCTAGTGCTGGCAAGCTATCCTGAAGTAACGCAGCCTAGCTGCTCGGGGGATTGTCACCCCCCCATTGCCCGGTAAACATATTGCCACCTCCTGGAAGGTTCCAGGGAGCCCCTGGCTATGGGTGAATCCCACCCCTCTCACCCCAGCACTAGTGATCTGCCTGGAAGGAGCAAGCATCCGTTCAGTCAAGTGTTACTGAATGTTTTCATGTGCCATATTCAAAGCCTGTCTGATAGCTCCACCTCCTACACCATTCTGATTGAACAGACCCACCTTCGCCCCAGTCTCCTTGTTTCCCTGTGGTCACTACGGCAGTAGCTTGCGTGCAATGATAACGATGGGGAAGAAGTGTTTGTTTTTTAACTTTATTTTATTTGATGCCAGAAATATTGTTCTCTTTTTTGGAAAAACTGAATCTCACCATCTGCTTCAGCTCTCAGCTTCTTGCCGCTCCCTTGCAGATAAGTCCCTGCTTCCCTGGATGTGTTGCCCTGTTGCTTTTTTTCCAGGACACTTCCCTTCTGCTGGTTGCCAACGTCTCCTGTCCCCGCAGTGACTCCAGTTCCTAATGGTTGTGGCTTTGCTTTCCTCCTCCTGTGTAGCACTGGCTCATAGCTGAGACAGCTGTAGTAGGATGGCTGCCCCTCCTTGCATACAGCTGCTTTATAGGCCTCCAGGATTATCTTTGCAGTAAAGAACTGGGACCCCTTACAAACAGCTGGGAACAAGAACCAGTCAACTTTCACAGATCGTCAGCTGTCCTCCTTGATCCACAGCTCAGAACCTCTGCGTTAGAGAGCTGGATTACAGCCTGTAACGTTTGAGCTAAATTATGTCTCCACCTTGTGGTCAAAAGCCAAAGTAGCACTTGTAGTGCCTGGAGTGCTCCTCATGACTCTTCTGCAGAGTGGCTGAGTACTCGGTGATGCATCATTCAACGGAGGGGAAAAACTTTGGTTTTGTTTTTTAAGTTTAGTAGGAAAGTTAGGTGAGATTTGATTCTCCTGCAAGTGTGTAGGTGTGTGGGGAGAAGCAGAGAACATTTCAGTCTCGTGCTGCTTTGCGAGCAGACATTTAAACCAGACTACCAGAACAAAAGCAAAGAGCCATTAAAACCAAGCATCAGTTCCGTGTAGCAGAAGGGCATGGAGCTGCTCCCTGTGCTCAGAGGCAGAGCCTGTTGCATGCAGGCACAGCAGTCTATTTCAGATGGCTTTTCTCTTTGTATGTTTGAATACTAGTGCTCAGGGATGGCTCACGGAGGATTCCTGCGCCCCAGCTCCTGGGGAGCTTGGCTATAGAGGCGCCACTTGCAGATACGACAAATGGTGGTTACAGACAGGACCTCAGCTAGTTGATAAGAGTCTGCCTCTAGCCACCCAGGTATAACTGTTAAAATGTGGGCAGGGCCGTCCTTAGGCATACGCAGCATACACAGCTGCATAGGGCACCATGAAATTTGGGTCACCAAATTGCCGCAAATTTCATGGTGCCCTAGGCAGTTGCGTGCTGCATACGCGGCAGCACAAGCCCCGCGACCAGCCCTATCCCCTGGCCGGCCCCTCCACAAGCTGCGCCCACTGCAAGGGGCAGGGCCGTCCCTAGGGGGGTGTGGGGCAACTCCCTCTGCCCCACCTCTTACCCTCCCCCCCCGGCTCTGCACCCGGCCTGCCCCCATTCCACCTCTTCCCCCAGCGACCCCGCACTCGCCGGCAGCGCGGGAAGCGGAGCAGCCCGGCCCCAACCAGCTCTACTCCACCAGCTCCCAGCCGCGGTGCTCCGCGTCCCGCCGCCAGTGAGTGCGGGGAGGTTGGGAAAAGCATCGCCTCCCGCACTCGCCGGCGGTGGCAAGCGGAGCGACGCGGCCCCAGCCCGCTCCGCTTCCCTTGCCCCGGCCCCAGCCGTGTCACTTGGGGGCGTGTGTGTTAGGGAAAGGTCGTCCCGTTTTCCTCTCTCTCCCCCGCCCCCCCCGACTCACTGGCGGCGGGAAGCGGAGCCCCGCAGCTGGGAGCTGGTGGAGTAGAGCTGGTTGGGGCCGGGCTGCTCCGCTTCCCGCCGCTGCCGGTGAGTGCGGGGGGGATCCCTTGCCCAAGTAACACAGCTGGGGAAGCGGAGCGGGCCGTTCCCGGCTCCCCGCAAATCCCCCGGGCCACTCTGGGCCTGTGGGACCCCCAAAAGTGTGCCCCCCCGCTCCTGCCTCCCAGACCCGGGGGTGGGGCTGGGGCCCCACACAGCCAAATGTAGGGCACCCAAATGGCTTGGCATGGCCCTGGATGTGAGTTCTGTGCTCCTGAGCCACATGCTGCAGGCAAGTTAAGCGGAGGTTATATTGGGCTGGGATTGGAGGAGCCAAGTCATCTGACAGAGACCTGTGAAACCTCCTTTATTTCCATGCCCCTTCAGACGTGCTCAGCAGGGCTGTCCCTCCCTGTTCGAGGGCACCGGGACCGTCGCTTTTTAAACGTGGTGGTAGTGGAGACCAGGGAGCAAAAGGGGAAGCTCCCTTGATTCTGGCTCTTCCTTGGATGGAACTGGTGTTCTGAGATGTCAGCCAGGGCTTAGAAGTGGGAACTGCCCCATTTATCTCAAATAGGGAAGGACTCTGAAGCCGACAATCTAAACAGCAGCCTGGCTAACTTCTGCTGCTGATTTTAGCAGCTTATTCTAGGATCGCAGGTTCCTTTCTTACCTCCCTAGGGGCCAACCCCCTAACCTATCTCTAGACCCTTCAGCTTCCCCGTGCCCTCCCCCCCCCCACCTGCTTCTATAATGCACTTGTGTGATTGATTTTTTTTTTTTTTTTAATCTGTGGCACAGTGAAAGCTGAAGTGTGGAGACAGTGTAAAAACTGAAGTGAACACCACAACAAATAGCACAAAGGCCCCTGAATGGAGTATGGTATTTGGGGGGTTAATTCATTAAAACCCTCCAGTCTTAATTTAAATGAAGCTGCTGCCAGATTGGCAGTTTGTGGCACCAGGATCCAAGGATTTGTTCCTACTTTCTGCAGGATAAGCAGGGCCTTGGCTATAAACTGTGTCCCTGATATGGCTGTGTTTGCAGGGCAGACAGATTGTGTGTGTGGTTTAGAGTTGGAGATTAAATTTTATGCCTCTTCTGCTTTTGAGGCATTTGATGGCCTCACTGTCACCTCCTTCCTGAACTTCTGACCTGAAATAAGGAATCTGAAAGATCACACCGCTGCCTGGACAACATGGTGGAAGTGGAGAGCGGGGGCTGTGAATAAGCTAGTGTCACTCTGAAGGAGAAAGAATGCCCTTCTAATCAGTGTTGATGGCAAATCTTTCAGGATTTCTTCTCCTGCCTTTTTCACCTGTCCCCTCCCCTCTTTAACAGCTTCCCTGCATCACTTCTGCCCCTGGCATGTCCTGCCCTGAAATCCCAGCCCTTGAGAAGAACTTTGAGAAGCTGCAGCAGGGACTTGGGTAAAAGCCCATGGTTGCCTCTAGGTTGTGACTCACTTGTTGGTGCGGAGGCTGCTGTGTGTGATGTGAGCATCGAGCTGGCTGGGAGAAGAGCTGCAGGAGTGCTGTAGGCTTGAGAGTTGGTTGGAGGCACCCACCGCTGAATGGCAGCAGCACTTATCTGGGCCAGCAGGGATTCAGAGAATGAGTGAGTCACCCTAGGATGGTACCTATCTGTCACAGCTGTGGCTCTGCCACCAGCCATTTGGGAACTGGCAGCTTTGTTTGGTTGTTGCTAGCAGTGGAGAGTTCCTATTGATGGAACTGATGGACGTGACAGGTTACCTTATCCTGCCCACAAGCTGGAATTTCTTTCCCTTCACCAGGGGCGGCCAGTCACAGCTGTATTCTGTCCTTACTCCTCATTCCCATCTTCCTCAAACCAAGGATTTTCTTTACTGTCTTTTTCACAACCCAGTGTTTCTTTGCACTGCTCTTCCTTCCATATTCCTTCTCTTTCCTGTCTCTTTTCCACTTCTTTCTCCTCTGCTCTGGCTCCCCTTCTGGGACACTCTCCGGTCTCCTTCTCCTGTCACTTTCAAGTGCCTGCAGGTGTTTAAATCTTAGAAGCACGCACATTATGTTAATATTTCCAGGGTCTCTGGGGGACAAATTCTGGGTCGCCCTCTTGCTGAGTCTTAAGATTCTAAATGTGCTTGGAGGTATGTTCACAGCTGCAGGATTGCTGTCCTTGGAACGTGAAAACACAGGCTCCACCTCCACTGCCCCTGCCCTCTTGTCTCCTGATTCCTAGTCCCTGTTGGTCTGCTTGTGCTGTAGAGCAACACAGCCTTGCATGGGGTACAGAGCAGGGACCTATCTACACTCTCCACTCCGCACTTCCTGGACTTCTGTGGCCCACAGCAAAATGGGACCAACAGGTCTTTAATGGAGAGAAGGGGAAGCAGGCTGGAATGGCTATGGGTTTGCCAGTATTTGTCTTGGAAGGAGACAGCCTTCTCATTTAGCCACCAAGAATGCTAGCGGGGAGCCAGCTGGCTACCAGGCCAGGCATCCAGATTTGAGACTGCAAAAACAAAGGACAAAGACACTTCTCTGGTGCTTTCTGTTTCTTTGGGTGTTAGATATTCTGGGAACGGCTCTGGTGGTGTGGCCTGGATGAGATCGGTATGTGTTGGGGCATGGAAGGGACGGGATGGCTTGGGGTTGCTCATGGGATACGATCTTCCCCTCTGTTGCTAACTTGAATACGGGTCAAGTGGATAGGAATTGAAGGTTGTGACCAATGATCCTGGAAGTACTTGTTCTAGGGCCGACCTGAGGCATACTAGTGGGGCATAGTGGGGAAAGCTTGCACTGTCGCTGTCCATGTTCTGCTTTTCCTGTAGATAAATAAGACTAATCTCTGGGCCTGTCAGTTGGACACTTCTCTGGAACTAAAGCTCAGAATTCCAACCATTGGTCTCAATAGCTGGCAAATGATTATCTCCTTCCCGATCTAGTCCTGTGGAATTTAATGCTTAAATGCACTATTTATTGGAGCCAAACAATAAAAAGCACCCATGCCAAAAGCTCTAGGCACCCTAACAGCTCATTAGACTTACAATAATAAAGTAATTACCATCCGGCAGCCTTAAATACTCCTAGACAGGTGAGATGCTTAGCCAGCCAGCAGTGTCAACTAATCGTAAACGGGTCACAAATGAACTTAGCTAGCCAGTAAATCAAAGCAACAGAAGAACCCCTTACCCTCCTCCCTATGGGGAAACCCTCAACTTCCCCCAAAATGCCTGCTAAGAGAACTGCAAAAGCCAGTTACCAAGTTCTCACCAGGGGAGGGCAAAAGTTCGAGTCTTGAGTGCCTTGTGGTGAATGACCTGCCAGCAGCTTCCCCTCTGCTATAAGGACACAGACTTCCCGGGGAGATCACCCTACCCAGCCACGGTTTAGTACAGGTTTTTTACACGCTTCCTGAATGGTGAGCACTAGGATACAGACCTGTTAGGTCCCAGAGTAGGATTGTTCCCTACAGCACATTCCCCAGTGTCCTGTCTGACCTGGTCCTTGTGTTCCAGGCTTTGGAGATGCTGCTGTCCCCTTTCGCTTTGGGAAACTGTTCCACAGAGTAATGGATCTCATGGTTGGGAGGTGTGGCTTTCGTGGTAACCTGCCTGAACGCCTCATTTTCTTAGTTCCCCCTCCTTTAGGGGATAATCAATTTATGGGGGATCGTCAGAGTGAATTAATTAATGTTAGTAACTTGCTTTGAGATCCTCTGATGGAAGGTGCTTTACAAGTACAATTTATTATTACTCCTAATTATGCTTGCTTGTGCACCCCAAAACCATTCTTCTACATCTGTGGGGTTTGCACCCTTCAGCTATTTGTAAAAGGTCTCCAGAATTTCCCTAAATCACCACTTTGTCAGGCTGTAGGTAGCTCTTCCTTGGCTGATGGAGAACCCCTCTGCATTGCCCTGGAAGTTGGCATGCATGGCTTGTTTTGCATAATTTACTTCCCAAATCATCATTTCCCCTCCCACTCTATCTGCAGGGACAGGCTGGGATTGCTGTTTGTTGAAATGCATACATGGCTGTTCCACAACTGTTCTGCCCCCTGCTTCAGGAACACTTTAGGCCTTTGGCCAAGACACGCAGTTGGGCTCATGGGGGTGGAGGGGGTGGGGTGTTTGGAGGGGAGGTTGGAATCTTTAGTCCAAACCTCATGCCCCACATTTCCATAACCTATCCCCTTGTCTTCCTCTTAGTCTGGAGAGGGGGGGAGGCCAGATCAAACCTTCTGCAATATGCATTCCAAACCAGCTTCCATTTTACTGGGTGGAGGAAGAGGTGGAAGCCCATTGCAGACTCTCACTAAACCTGGAGAGTCTGCTGTCCTGGGATAGGGGCTCATCTGCGCTGCAGTACTGCTGGAGGCTGTGCGTGCTACTGTCTCAGGTGCCTTCCCTTATTGCCAGCCGCTTGTGAGCAGAGTCTCCCGCTAAGCAGAGGGAGGGACTATGTTCAATGGGAGCCCAGCATCACTCTTTCCCGACTGCCCTGTTTCTGTGCCATGGTTTTTCACTATAGTCCTCGTCTCCCCAGGGCCAGGTATCTCTAGTATCATCTTCTCCGTTTTGTTGAATAAACGGAAGGTGCAGTGCAGTGAAAGAAAGGGGATGAAGATTTTGTCCTGTCTGGCCTGAAGCCTTTCTCCCCACTGCTGGCTGGCTGGCTGGTGTCAGAGGAGGGATGTGAAGGCTGTCAGGAGGGGCCTGGGAAAGGAGGTTAGCTGAGACAGGAGGGGGAAGTCCCACTCTTGTTCTTGAAGTGGCTGGTAAGCTGGTCACACAAAACAAACCATAAAAGAACCTCTGCTCCCCTCCCCCTACTCATTGGAATGTTTCTTGGCTCTGTACCCAAACTAGCAGCTGAACATAGTGGTCTTATAAAATGCAGTGTAAAAAGGGGTGGCATTAAAGAGTGGGCCAGAGAAGAGGGTTCAGCACTGACACTGCTGAATGCACAAGGGGGCTCTCGGCTGGGGAGGGGGCCCGTACTGCTGGATTGCAGCATGCAGGAGCAGCCCAGCACTGCAGGGGAGAGAAGTGTGCTGTAGGAGTGCAGAACGTTGATGGGGGAACTGTTCTGTGCTGCAGGATGTGGTGAGGAGGGGTGATGCTGCAGAGTGCAGTAGCTGGATGGAGGCTCGACCAGTGCATGGCACTGCAGGATGTGAGGTCTGGCTGAAGGGAGTACTGGCTCTGCTCTGCAGTGCACTGAGAGGCCTGCGTGACCCATCCGGTGCTTGAGTGGGTGGAGGTGCTTTTAGCAGTAGAGGTTGGGATCTCCTACTCAGGAAAGCGTACACCTTTTGTCTGTCATCCCCCTATCCCGTAACCCTCTGGACTGCAAAGCCCCTTCAGCTCCTGACTGTTACTGACCAGATGTGCCCAGCTGGTGCTAAGTAACCCTTCCCTCCAACCCGAGAGACGTGGCTGAAACCTCTCAGCCTGCCAGCCAAAGGGGGCAGTTGCACCGTCTCTGACCACCACAGGCACAGTGACACAGACTTTCCTGCTGAGCCGGCCCCAGAGCAGGCCCGCTGGATACAGGGCCCCTGTCTTTCATGTGCCTTTGTGCTAATTGGACCTTTGTCCGGCCATGTTGGGGGAGGGGTGAGTGCATGTCTTCCGTGTCTGTATGCTTGTGGATGATGGCCCTAGGCACTGAGGGCCCTTGCCTGTCCCCAGAGGAGCCACACTATGTGCTGCGGCCTTGCGAGCTCCCTGCGCTGCCTAGCCTGGGTCCTGTACTTGAGGGGCTCCCTCTGGAGGGCAGAAGGTCGCTAATTCCCTGCCCGGACTGTCCAGGGGGTAGCCAGCCATTGTGAGCCATGGTGGCGGCTTTGGTGGTTGGTTGTTGGGGCTCTTGCTTTAGGCCACCAAACAACAAAGATGGACACAGATCTTGAGTGCTGCCAACCTGGGCCGTGATTAGCGTGCCAGCCTGAAGGGGAAGTGTTCAGAGTCCCATGACTGCCCCACCCAAACGGGGAGATTGCTTGCCTGGCATTTCTTGGGCATTTCTGGAAGCAGAGCATTCACAGCCTAGCTTAGCAGCTCCGAGCTGTGCATGCAGCAGTTGCTTCAGCTATCGAAATAGGAATCCAAGTCAGACAGGCAGAGGGACTTGTTATGTTGTTATGGCAACTACAGTAATTAGCTCACGGGAAGAGCAAGGCACGGAATAGGGGCGTGAGCGTGCGTGAAGGCCACACACTTGGAAGAGACGGGCAGGGTGCAGGGCTGGTGTCACTTGGTGGGGAAAATGGGGAAGAATATCCCCTGTCCCACAAGGGGCACTGGCTTTCTTCTGCGAGGCTGATGGAGACCAAGCCTCTTTGCGGCTTTTACAGATGATTAACACCCAGTTTTGTTAGCACCCTCTGGTTCCTGTGCCACCCCACGCTGGGCATGTGGCGTGGATCCCAAGGTAATGGTGAAGTAGTCCCAAGTGCTCTCTGCCCTATGGGGGCCAGCCCCCTGAGGTAATTTGACTCCCTCCCGAGTGTGTTTTGGCCTCCAGAGGCATTTCCCTTCCCGTGAGTGCTAGGGATGCTCGGACTCTGATGTGAGAGCTTTCCCCCCCAGACTTAGTATAAGAAATAACCTCTTCAGGTGGGCTCTGGGATCCATCCTCTGTGCTCCTTGTCCAGGGGGCACAGTCACAGGTGACCCTCCTCTTCCCTTTCAGCACCGGGCACGTGCTCACCTTGTGACACACAGGGCTCACTAACTTTGTGCCATGACCTCCCTCCAATGAATGTGGAAACGCATTGAGCAGTGAAGACAAATGATCCAGTCTCTGGGGATCTCTCTCCTTCCGTGTCCTGTTCCCCGCAGCATTGGGAGAGCGGCTTTTGTGTTCCCAGAAGTGCCCTGCGGGAGCTGTGAGCAAACAGTATGCCAGGCATTTACCTCTTGAAACGTGTGGGTTGCAGCTCCTCTTGGCTGCCCTGCCCTGTTGGCGGTGGCTGCTTTGGTGGCTTGGTGCCACTCGAATGGGCTGTGTCTGTGTGCTGCAGCGTTTCTCCCACCTGTCTGCCTGGGAAGGTGTTTCATGCACCTTTTGATCTGTGGAGACCCTATGCCGGGGTGTGCACTGGTGGGTGCTTTCTCCTCCCTATGTCTCCTCACTGTTGCCCCTGGATCTCATCATCCAGCCTGTGTGTGTTGCTACAGGCCAGCTCTTCCCTTCCACCCTCAAGAAGGGAGCTTGTCCTACGCCACAGCAGTGGGGTCAGGGGGTCTTGCAAATGGGATCCAGGTGTCTGGCACATGGAGAATCTGGCATTTTCCTGGGAGGTGGGGGCAGGTTGGCACTGTGCCCATCAGGAGATGTTGGGGAGTGGGGTACCTAAGTGTTGCAGGGATCCCCTGGCCCTGGGGTTTGTGTACTAGTTCGCAGAAGTGTCATGTGAGGTCTCTAATGAAAACCTGCGTCAAGAGGCATGTGGGCATGGTATGTAAGAAGGGGTGTGTGTGTCTCTGTCTGTTGGCCTTAAGAACATAATTTCCTTGTAGTTAAAGGCAGGTCAGTCAAAGGCAGCATGCCTTGAGGCATACTTCTCCAACACACTTATCTCCCTGGGGGACCACTGTGTATTGTGTGTCTCACAATAGAAGTCTATTAGCATACTGAGTCAAATGCTAATGAAGAGCTTGTGGGGCTTCAGAAGAAAATTGACAGGAAGAGGTAAATAGCGTGTGGTTTTCAGGTGAAGCTCAAACGTCTGGTCTGGTTTGTCCTGTCTGGGGGTGAACAAGACTCCATAGACTCCTTCACCAGGACGTGAGCAGTGGGTTGGCTTCTTGAGAAAGAGCTCTCAGCCAGGCTTGGCTGAAAATGCTCGGAAGAACTTTGGGCGAGAGACTTCTTTAGACAGGGGGATAACTTGTCCCCTGAGCTTAGGCCACAGAAAGCTTGTTATGATTTTGTTTTATATGTGACCCTTTGTCTCCAATAGTTCTGTTTGCTATCATGACCCCGTGGTCTCTGTTAAATAAACTTGTACTTGCTTTCTCTATAAACAAGTCTGAGTGATGTGTGTTGAGCGAAGCTGTGTTCGAAGGGGAGCGAATAGGCAGCAATGTCCTATTCATTGGGGAACAGCAGGCCTGGTAATTCTGTGAGCGTCCAGTGGAGCAGGGGCTGGACAGCACAGGGGACGCTTGGAGAGATCGGGGCGTGCCTGATGCTAGCCTGGAGAGAGAGCGAGGCCTGGAGGGGAATGCTTGTGTGGCCGGTAGCTGCTAGTGGTGTCAGGGAACTGACCCTGGGCAGCACAGGCAAGGTTCTCTCATGCTAAGAACAGGTAGTAGCAAGATGCCTCCCCACCTTGGGTACCTGCGGGGAGTGTCACACCTACTATCTCCTCAGCTCCCATCTATGCATTTCTGGCCTAAAGAAAGAACAGGAGGACTTGTGGCACCTTAGAGATTAACAAATTTATTTGAGCATAAACTTTCGTGAGCTACAGCCCACTTCATCCGATGCATGCAGTGGAAAATACAGTGCGGAGATTTTATATACACAGAGAACGTGAAACAATGGGTGTTACCATATACACTGTAACGAGAGTGATCAGGTAAGGGGAGCTATTACCAGCAGGAGAGGGAAAAAAACCTTTTGTAGTGATAATCAAGGTAGGCCATTTCCAGCAGTTGACAAGAACGTGTGAGGAACGGTGGGGGAGGAGGGGAAATAAACATGGGGAAATAGTTTTACTTTGTGTAATGACACATCCACTCGCAGTCTTTATTCAAGACTAAGTTAATTGTATCCAGTTTGCAAATTAATTCCAATTCAGCAGTCTCTCGTTGGAGTCTGTTTTTGAAGTTTGTTTGTTGAAGAATTACCACTTTTAGGTCTGTAATCGAGTGACCAAAGAGATTGAAGTATTCTCCAACTGGTTTTTGAATGTTATAATTCTTGACGTCTGATTTGTGTCCATTTATTCTTTTACGTAGAGACTGACCAGTTTGGCCAATGTACATGGCAGAGGGGCATTGCTGACACATGATGGCATATATCACACTGGTAGATGTGCCGGTGAATGAGCCTCTGATAGTGTGGCCGATGTGATTAGGCCCTATGATGATGTTCCCTGAATAGATATGTGGACACAGTTGGCAACGGGCTTTGTTGCAAGGATAGGTTCCTGGGTTCGTGTTTTTGTTGTGTGGTGTGTGGTTGCTAGTGAGTATTTGCTTCAGGTTGGGGGGCTGTCTGTAAGCAAGGACTGGCCTGTCTCCCAAGATCTGAGAGAGTGATGGGTCGTCCTTCAGGATAGGCTGTAGATCCTTGATGATGCGTTGGAGAGGTTTTAGTTGGGGGCTGAAGGTGATGGCTAGTGCCGTTCTGTTATTTTCTTTGTTGGGCCTGTCCTGTAGTAGGTGACTTCTGGGTACTCTTCTGGCTCTGTCAATCTGTTTCTTCACTTCAGCAGGTGGGTATTGTAGTTGTAAACACTCGATAGAGATCTTGTAGGTGTTTGTCTCTGAGGGTTTGGAGCAAATGCGGTTGTATCGCAGAGCTTGGCTGTAGACAATGGATGTGTGGTGTGGTCTGGATGAAAGCTGGAGGCATGTAGGTAGGCATAGTGGTCAGTAGGTTTCCGGTATAGGGTGGTGTTTATGTGACCATCACTTATTAGCACTGTAGTGTCCAGGAAGTGGATCTCTTGTGTGGACTGGTCCAGGCTGAGATTGATGGTGGGATGGAAATTGTTGAAATCATGGTGGTATTCCTCAAGGGCTTCTTTTCCATGGGTCCAGATGATGAAGATGTCATCAGAGTAACGCAAGTAAAGTAGGGGCATTAGGGGATGAGAGCTGAAGAAGCATTGTTCTAAGTCAGCCATAAAAATGTTGGCATACTGTGGGGCCATGTGGATATCAATAGCAGTGCCACTGATTTGAAGGTATACATTGTCCCCAAATGTGCAATAGTTATGGGTGAGGACAATGTCACAAAGGTCAGCCACCAGGTTTGCCGTGATTTTATTGGGGATACTGTTCCTGAACGCTTGTAGTCCATCTTTGTGTGGAATGTTGGTGTAGAGGGCTTCTACATCCATAGTGGCTAGGGTGGTGTTTTCAGGAAGATCACTGATGGATTGTAGTTTCCTCAGGAAGTCAGTGGTGTCTCAAAGATAGCTGGGAATGCTGGTAGTGTAGGGCCTGAGGAGGGAGTCTACATAGCCAGACAATCCTGCTGTCAGGGTGCCAGTGCCTGAGATGATGTGGCATCCAGGATTTCCAGGTTTATGGATCTTGGGTAGCAGATAGAATACCCCTGGTCTGGGTTCTAGGGGTGTGTCTGTGAGGATTTGTTCTTGTGCTTTTTCAGGGAGTTTCTTGAGCAGATGGTATAGTTTCTTTTGGTAACCCTCAGTGGGATCAGAGGGTAATGGCTTGTAGAAAGTGGTGTTGGAGAGCTGCCTAGCAGCCTCTTGTTCATATTCCGACCTATTCATGATGACGACAGCACCTCCTTTGTCAGCCTTTGGGAAAGATCAGCGATGACTGGGGGTGACATGAAGCAAATCTGTCTCCTCCCTGGAGCCTCCTTCCAGTGTTGTTTTTTAATATTAATTTATTCATACAATTAACCCTGACTGCGCTGTCGGTCTTGGTGCTGCAATTCTGCACTGTTTGAGGAATTTGACCTCCTTTGTCCCTAGAGGCTCCTGGCAAGTTGCTAGTGTAGCATTCAGCGTCTGTCTGAGAGCCCCAGACATTAGTTTCTTCCTCCACCTCCAACACAATCACATTGCTTTCCCCCTACTCCCAGCTGTAGAGGATGTTCAGTGTTAAGGTTCCTTCTGGAAGTGGAGAGAAGCAGGGTGCCATGTGCAGAATTCTCCTTCCTATTTCCAATCCACCTCCCTACCCCATCCTAAAGGAAGAAACCTCCAGTGCATCACCTAGCAAGTTTGCTAAGAGAGGAAACAAAAATATACACATGCGTAAGGATGCGGCTTGTGGCATTGAGGTAGCCGTGTCAGTAGGAAGGCTCAGGGAACACCTTTTTGGATCAATCGCTTGATCAGTCTATCTTTAGGTGCTTTATATCCCCCTCCCCCATTTCCCCTCGCCTTCATTCCTAAAATGCCCACAGTTTTTAATGTATCTATCCTTGCTTACCCCTCTGTGGGTCTGGGAAGTGCTGTGATTGCCACCTTCCATGTGGGAGCCATGGCACAAAAAGAATAGATGACTTGTCCCAGGCTAGTGCCCGAGCCAGTGGACTATCTTTGCTCCCAGCAGCCATCTTGTAAATGGGGCCAAGGAGGTATTGCTCCTTTCTCTGCATGGTGCAATGTGGCATTCCTATTCGTACAGCTCTCACACCCAACTATGGAAACTGCCTGCTAGCTCTTCTGTTCTGTGGCTTTGTCTTTCCTCAGGCTTTATACTGCTGCGCAGCCCTGTAGTATCTGAGCACTTTTCTTGCATAATTGATAAGCAAAAGTGCAGTCCCTAATGGACTTCATAGAGCCTTTTTGGCTCTTTTCCCTTATTAAGGTATAAAACAGTGCGAGGGAGGGGTATGCTTAGTTTGTTTTTTGGGAAGGGGTGGATAGAAGAGAGTTGTTATTGTCATACATGTTATGGCAGAAAGGCTTTGTCAGAGAGGAGGGTTTTGCAGCATTTCCTCATGAAACTGCTGTTTGAGAGGTTTCAGAGGAACAGCCGTGTTAGTCTGTATTCGCAAAAAGAAAAGGAGTACTTGTGGCACCTTAGAGACTAACCAATTTATTTGAGCATGAGCTTTCGTGAGCTGATGAAGTGAGCTGTAGCTCACGAAAGCTCATGCTCAAATAAATTGGTTAGTCTCTAAGGTGCCACAAGTACTCCTTTTCTTTTTGCTGTTTGAGAGTGGCAAAAGCAACTTCTTTAGTGCCATATTGGTTTTGTTGTTGCAGATTGTAGCCAGTAGCAGAGGGTACAGTGAAATGAAATCTCACCTTCCTGCCCTCAAATCCCTCTTTGGGTGGAGGGGAGTATGACCACTCGTTGCTCTTGACCAGGCCAGCAGCCGCTTCCCTTCAAAAAACAAAAACAAAAAAACACTGTGTGCAGGATTGACATGCTGGTAGTGGTCTGATAAGAGGTGGAGGGAAATCCTGTGGTTTCCAGAGTCCATTTAAACATGCTGCTCAGTGCCATCAGAGTACTGCATGAGAGACCCTGAAGCTGAGTTTGGTCAGGAGAAGTGGCATCTGCAGTGAGCAGAATTTACTACTGCTGATTGATTAATAATAACTAAGAGCATATTTTTGATCCCCAACATTATGTAAGAAATTAGGGAACTTGGGGAAGTCTCTGGTTTCAAGTCCAGAGTGATGGAGCTAGGTCTCAGCGAGTTCGTTAAGGGTTCCTGAGAGTGGGAGTTTAAAGTTAAATGGATGAAGAAAAGCATAGAAGACCTAGAGGTGCAGATTAGTCCCTTGCTGCAAAATCTATTTGATGCTAATTTGATTCCCATCTTAAAGTAACGTAGAAGTTATCTTAGTAGCTGGCACAAATTGACTGTCTCCTGGATTGGCACAATGGCAGCAACTGAAATGAAATTGCCCTGAGTTTGCTTCCTCTTCTGGACTACTCCCATTCTTTTTCTCAGAAAGGTAATCTAGAATGAAGATGCCGTTCTCCAACAACAACCACAAAATTACATGTATTTGTCTCGTGCAGGAGGACTGGCAATACCCAGACGGCATTACTGGGCAGCTCAATTATGTACTCTAGTTGGTACCAGGAAGAGTGAAACACTGGTACAGAACAGAGCTGGAAGATTTCCTTGATTCTTTAATCTTTTGGCTGACTTTGGCTGCCTCCACAGATAGGTAGACAGCATGTGTTTTTTAATTATAACACTTAGGCCATGTCTACACTAGTGTTACGAATTACACCTGGTAGGACACGCATACAACTGCTGCGAATTATACCTTGTAGGACACGCACACAAATGCTACGAATTACACCTGGTAGGACACGCACACAAATG
Organism: Caretta caretta; assembly: GCF_965140235.1. Taxonomy (NCBI): domain Eukaryota; kingdom Metazoa; phylum Chordata; order Testudines; family Cheloniidae; genus Caretta; species Caretta caretta. The sequence continues at coordinate 54,998,216 of NC_134212.1, read as the reverse complement.
CTGGATCACTCCTCCTGGTGTATAATGTGCTGGCATTTAAACAATGTTGGGCCCCAAACCAAAATGGAGTCACATGTGCTAACTTTTCCTTAACGCTAGCATTTATGTCAGCAGAACGTACGTCACTCGGGGTGGTTTTTTTCATACCCCTGAGCAACATAAGTTTTGCCAACATAAGTGCTCGTGTGCACAGCACTATGATGGTGGGAGATGCTCTCCCACCAACATAGCTACCGCCGCTTGTTGAGCTGGTTTTATTATGTCAACGGGAGAGCTCTCCCATCGGCATAACGCAGCTACGCAAGCAATCTTACGGCTGCACAGCTGTATCAGTACAACTGTGCTGCTGTTCGCTTGTAAGTGTAGACATGGCCTTAGTGTGTGTGACAGAGTAAGTGTCAGTCTGATCCTGCCCCTTTCTAGCTTCCCTCCAGAGTATTTGGACTTTGAGAGAAGGGGATGGAGTTAGAGCAGTGGATGACGCTTCATATGCAGAAGCTTTACAAAATATATCTAAACTAACTTGGACCATTTTTCATTTGGTTTTTGGCTAAGATGCTGTTCTGGTGTGCCTGCCCGTCTACTGCTACCCGTAAGGGTGTGAGCACCTGCACCTCTGTTAAAGCGGATAACATTTCCAGCACCTATAGCCCTTATTGTAATTATTGGTATTATCGTAGTGCCTGAAACGGAGGCTGTGGTAGGTGCCTACATATACTCTTACATGCTTAGCTTTTAGTCACCCCAGTTTTTGACTATTGGCCTTCTTGGAACTTCCACATAGAGCTCACCATCCATGGCCATCTTTGTAAGTGCGGGTCCCTGACACAATGGGAACTATCTACTGGAGAACAAACTTCTCTTGAGCTTGAGGTTCCTAGTTTGAAGAAAAAAGAGCAGTCACTTTCTTTACGAGAGGTGCCATTTGTTTACTGGATTTACTAGAGGCAGTCGCTACAAGGTGTTTTTTCAGTGGTCGCTCACTGTCGTTGCTATGAAGTTGTTTTAGAATGGTGTTTGCTACTTTCTGGAGAAGGTGTGGGAGCAGACACATCTTCCCCCACACACTTCTGATTGGTATAAATCCTGGTTCCATTTCTTGAGGTTACTGGACCCCAGATTCACTCTGGACTCTTTGGGACTTTTAACTGTCATCTCTTCCCCCTCTCTCTAACATGAAAGGAACCAACTTGCTGACAAACTGGCAACTACCAAGAGCTGGGAAATAAGTTTCAAGATGGTCCTGAGCTGAACACTTAAAACCCTTGGCTCTTAGATGTTGTTGCTTTGATTTTGAAAGGTTTGGGTTACCTGCCTGGTAGAAAGTTCACACATCATGAGAGAATGGATCTTTATGGTTGTGTTTCTCAGACTAGGAACCAAAAGTCCCTCAATCAGTGAACAATGTTTTTTCTTTATGGTGATATTGCATGTGTGTTATGACAGTAGTAGGCTTCCTGTTTGTCCCCAGAATCTCCTGCCTTGGTTCCTGTTTGGCATCTTCTTGTAGTTGTATGTTGTATTTCTTTATGATTGCTCTGCAAAATCTCTCCTATTCTTTCTGTCCTCTTAATTTTTATTCTGTTGGCCTGAAAGAATCATCTAATGGCTTAGCTTTAAATGTCGCCTTTCGCTTGTGTTTGTCAAGGGTGGGAATCCTCGTAAGCTGGCATGGTTTTTGTTTGTGCTTTTCCTAGGACTTTCAGTCGAGAGAGCTCTTGGACAAGTGGGTGGGAATGAGAAGTGTGCACATACTCTTAAAATCTCCTGGGTCAGAGTATATCCTTTGGGGGCTGTTGGAAAGTGGTGTTTGCGGTTACAGCTGCCTAAAGCTGTAATGAAGACCCTCCTTGCATCTCCTGGGAGTGAGAGGCGGTCAGAGCATCCACAGTTACGGATGAGCCTATTGGGAGGGGAAGTTGATATTGTGCAGCATATGCATAGCAGGAATGTCATGCTGCCGTAATGCACCTGACAACTAAGAATCTCTTCCAATGTTCCCTACGCCCTCCTCTCAAGTTCTCAAACCTCGGCCCCAGCTCAGTTAGGACTCAGCTCCTTTTTAGGTTTATTGCAGGTTTCCAAATGATTCAGGTCTGCCTTTTGGAGTCAGAATGAAACACAACAGAGTTGCATCTTTTTGTTTGTGTTATATAAACGTTCCTGGTTGACAGCTCTAGACTGCTGTGGCTTGCAGATGTCCTGTGCACTGTGTGTCTGTCTGAAAGTATTCTCCTCCAGGCTCTGATGTCCCTGCAAGAAAAAGCTTCCTAATTATAATTCTGATGGGAGGCATTGTGAGCTAGTGGCTGGAGGTGGGACTCCTGGTGTCTGTTCCTAGCTATGACCTTGGGCAATCTTGGGTAAACTTCAGTTTCCTCATCTGTAATATTTACATATTACTTATATGTAATACAAGCCAGCTGTGAAGCTAGATTGAAATGTTCAGAAGACTGAGAACTTCTAACGACTGGGACTGGGGAAATGCGCATTATAGTGGTGCAGGAGTGTCCCTGTAGTTAAGGTTGCATCGTGACACCTGTTTAAAGACTGACCTTTCTAATTTTTCAAATATTGACATGCTTCGTATGCTTAGTTGGATTTCCTTTAAAGTTGGTGTGCTTCAAGAGGGTGAAGGGTAGGTAGTGACCCAAATTTGGAGTCATTTGAGGCAGGGGTTCCAGAGAATAAGCCCCCAAAAGAATAACCATTTTAAAATAAGTCCCTAGGTGGGACTTTTTGCGAAGTCAGAGACCAAACTGTTGAAGAGCTATGAGTGAAAATGGTCTCAATCTGTTGAGTTTTACGCCCGGGACTGCATGGCACTCACTAAATCTTTGGGGGATCCGAGTTCAGAACAGTACTTAGGAAAATATACACTTTTACAGTGTACATGCACCAGTACAGAAAAGCAGCTAGAGGGTTTCCATTTCTACCATCTTATATGCTTTAAAGCTTGACTCTTGTAAGTGCTCTAAAATCTGAGCGGTTAGTCTAGCTACTTTGAAATTAGGTGTGCCTCATGGGGTTGCTGGCGTAGCATTAGTGATCCAAATTCGGGGTCATTTGACCAAATGGTTCCAGAGTTACAGGCCCACCCCATACTCCCCCTTTCTCCCAAAAAACCCTTTTCAGGGCTGTGAACTCACTCTTCAAGTAACATAACTATGGATAAGTCCATCACAAGCCCCTACCTAGGCCAAAAGGAGTTTTGGATGGTGTGGCTGGAAGACACTACGAGTGTGTTGTGGGTGGCAGTTGTATTTTGACAGAATGTAATCAAAGTCTTTAGGCAGGGGGGAATTAGACATAGTGCTTCCTGGGAGATGAGGTGCATTAGGGGGCAGAGGAATGGGGCACTGGGAGAATAGAGTGAGGGGGTGTGGGGCTGCAGTGAGATGAGGTGGGGGTAAATGGGGGTGGGTGGATGGTATGGGGGGGGAGAGGCTGGGAGATCAGATGAGAGAGGCATGACCCTTCCCCCCAGCTCTGCCAGTAAATGCCAGTCTCTGTGTGCTGTGCAACTCTGCCAGTGGCTTCCAACCACCTGCGCCCCAAGGCTATGCCACTGCATTATGTAGCTGTCCTTTACTCCAGGCCCTGGAGGTTAGTTGCATTATAGGAAGGGGGAACTAATGGCAATAGAAACGTTTGTGTATCTGGGAGTGAAGACTTCATGGAGACCTTTCCTGCTTGGGATGTGGGGGCTGGGCACAGGAGAGCAGGCTGGTTGGAGTGGGGAGTGTAACGAATGTGTCACAGATGTGGCTGGGGCTGTGTGCTCAAGTTGTGCTGGTGGGACTCTGCTGATGTTAGGGTGCGAGGGGGAGCGAGCGGTCTGTTAATGGGGCATTGCTGGAAGATGGTGGGGGTCAGGTTACATGCGCAACCTCAACTCAGCTTTTCCTGCTTTACAGAAGTTTGAGTTTTGCTCAGCTCCATGTTCTGCAAGCATGTGATATGCCACCATGCAACCTTAACTGCACATTAATGTTTGTTTTTACCACTGAATTATTATTCCTATCAAACGTGACTCTTCCAAGGAATTAGGCTCCTATACACAGCTGATGTCCTATGTGCTGCTACACAGAGAGAAACAAGAAGTCTTTAAAAATCCAGGTTTTCTAGGCTTGATATAACAAACCCAGATGTCTCTTTTCTCTGAGTTATTTCCTTCAAGTGGGCAAAGGAATCTGATCTTACCTCTAGAAGTTAATGTCTACTAAATGAAAATATTTATTTAGCTTAATTTTACTCCATTCCTGGAAATTTCAAATAATTTACTTAAAATTACTGGATGTTTCTCCTGGATGGTCTGCATCAGGATCTCACTAGTGAGACTTCCCCATTGTGGTCCTTAATTTCCTCACAGAGATGCTGTTCAAACTCTACTAGAAATCACAAATTAGGAATTTGATACAGCATAAAATATGAGATTAGTATTTCCTTGTATTTTATTTATTTAGCAGCTTAGTTCAAAGCTATTCATGTTCCCAACACCACTGGTTGGAGATTATGAAAAATTGATAGAACAATGTACAGCTGATGTGTTTTTGCTATCAGTTCCCAAATCTAATATAATTTTGTTTAACCCATTCCCTTTGGTTTTTAATTGAATGTAATATATTTGGAACATATGGGCCAATATTGCCAAGATCTTAAATTCTCTCGGCTCACTCTCTCCTTTTGTCTTCCATACACAGTGCTTCCTGTATGTGTGTGTGTGTGTGTGTGTGTGTGTGTGTGTTTTTCCCCATATGTCTAGCAGATGGTCCATATGTTGTAGCGTACAACCACTTTCCTTACGCCCTGGTCTTGTAACGAGTCTGTTTTAACTTGACACTTGCGATTAGTCCCATTCATTTGAGTGAGACTACATGTATGTGTAAAGTCTATGAAGCAGAGGGTACGACTTTCTACAATCACTCATGGAAAAAGAAAAGGAGTACTTGTGGCACCTTTGAGACTAACCAATTTATTTGAGCATAAGCTTTCGTGAGCTACAGCTCACTTCATCGGATGCTGTAGCTCACGAAAGCTTATGCTCAAATAAATTGGTTAGTCTCAAAGGTGCCACAAGTACTCCTTTTCTTTTTGCAAATACAGACTAACATGGCTGTTACTCTGAAACCACTCATGGAAAAGCCCATTCTAGATAGCACATGAAAACTGAAGGGCAAATACAGGTTTTGTATTTGCATTAATAATTTTAACATTTAAATATGTTGTCTTTTTTTAAAACAATTTTTTAAAACAACCAGTTAGTTAACTATCTGGTTATTAAGCAATGTTTTGCAGAGTAACAGTATTAATAAGGCTTTTTGTTAGCTTGGAGTTGCTCTTTCAGAATAATAATGCTAAGAGAGGTAGTATGATCTAAAATGTACATCTTCCTAATTGCTGAACAAAAATCCAATAACTGAACTTGTTTAAAATCCCACAGTATTCTTGCCAGCAAGTTAAAGAAGTATGGACTGGATGAATGGACTATAAGGTGCATAGAAAGCTGGCTAGATAGTCAGGCTCAATGGGTAGTGATCAATGACTCCATGTTTAGTTGGCAGCGGGTATCAAGCAGAGTGCCCCAAGGGTTGGTTCTGGGTCCGGTTTTGTTCAATATCTTCATTAATGATCTGGAGGATGGCGTGCACTGCACCCTCAGCAAGTTTGCAGATGACACTAAACTGGGAGGAGTGGTAGATACGCTGGAGGGTAGGGATAGGATACAGAGGGACGTAGACAAATTAGAGGATTGGGCCAAAAGAAATCTGATGAGGTTCAATAAGGACAAGTGCAGAGTCCTGCACTTAGGACGGAAGAATCCCATGCACCACTGCAGACTAGGGACCGAATGGCTAGGCAGCAGTTCTGCAGAAAAGGACCTACGGGTTACAGTGGATGAGAAGCTGGATATGAGTCAACTGTGTGCCCTTGTTGCCAAGAAGTCTAACAGCATTTTGGGCTGTATAAGTAGGGGCATTGCCAGCAGATCGAGGGATGTGATCGTTCCCCTCTATTCGACATTAGTGAGGCCTCATCTGGAGTACTGTGTCCAGTTTTGGGCCCCACACTACAAGAAGGATGTGGAAAAATTGGAAAGCATCCAGCGGAGGGCAACAAAAATGATTAGGGGTCTGGAACATATGAATTAGGAGGAGGGGCTGAGGGAACTGGGATTGTTTAGTCTGCAGAAGAGAAGAATGAGGGGGGGATTAGACAGCTGTTTTCAACTACCTGAAAGGGGGTTCCAGAGAGGATGGATCTAGATTGTTCTCAGTGGTAGTAGATGACAGAACGAGGAGTAATGGTCTCAAGTTGCAGTGGGGGAGGTTTAGGTTGGATATTAGGAAAAACTTTTTCACTAGGAGGGTGATGAAGCACTGGAATGCGTTACCTAGAGAGGTGGTGGAATCTCCTTCCTTTGACGTTTTTAAGGTCAGGCTTGACAAAGCCCTGGCTGGGATGATTTAGTTGGGGATCGGCCCTGCTTTGAGCAGGGGGTTGGACTAGATGACCTCCTGAGGTCCAATCCAACCCTGATATTCTATGATTCTATGAAAGGCAGCCTGGCAGAGGGATCTCAGTATTCACCGTCCTAATGTGCACATTAAGTATAAATAAGTTTTGCCCTTCAGTTTTCAGGTACATGCAAAAAAAATTTTGTGTTAATCATAATATTACTCAACACCAAATTTTGTATAATTTCTGCTTCACCACGAGTAGTCTATCTAGAATGGGCTTTTCCATCAGTGATTGTATAAAGTTGTGCTCTCTGCTTCACGGATTGTGGAGTAGTCCAAAAATCATAAGATTTTGGTTTATGGCTGGAAAACATTTCAGCTGACTTAGAAAGATATTGTAGAGAATACTCTACTTTAGCTTTGTGAGGTATTAGCAATCATTTGGGAGGAGACTCTTTAATTTAGCAAAAAAGACATAATGAGATCCAATGGTTGGAAAGCTAGACAAATTCAGACTAGATATTAAGGGCAAATTTTTAGCAGTGAGGGTAATTAATATTTGGAACAACCTAGCTAGGGCTAAAAGAAAAGGAGTACTTGTGGCACCTTAGAGACTAACCAATTTATTTGAGCATGAGCTTTCGTGAGCTACAGCTCACTTCATCAGATGTATACCGTGGAAACTGCAGCAGACTTTATATACACACAGAGAATATGAAACAATACCTCCTCCCACCCCACTGTCCTGCTGGTAATAGCTTATCTAAAGTGATCAACAGGTGGGCCATTTCCAGCACAAATCCAGGTTTTCTCACCCTCCACCCCCCCACACAAATTCACTCTCCTGCTGGTGCTAGCCCATCCAAAGTGACAACTCTTTACATAATCAAGTCGGGCTATTTCCTGCATAGATCCAGGTTTTCTCACATCCCCCCCACCCCCATACACACACAAACTCACTCTCCTGCTGGTAATAGCTCATCTAAACTGACCACTCTCCAAGTTTAAATCCAAGTTAAACCAGAACATCTGGGGGGGGGGGGTAGAAAAAGCAAGAGGAAACAGGCTACCTTGCATAATGACTTAGCCACTCCCAGTCTCTATTTAAGCCTAAATTAATAGTATCCAATTTGCAAATGAATTCCAATTCAGCAGTTTCTTGCTGGAGTCTGGGTTTGAAGTTTTTTTGTTTTAAGATAGCGACCTTCATGTCTGTGATTGCGTGACCAGAGAGATTGAAGTGTTCTCCGACTGGTTTATGAATGTTATAATTCTTGACATCTGATTTGTGTCCATTTATTCTTTTACGTAGAGACTGTCCAGTTTGACCAATGTACATAGCAGAGGGGCATTGCTGGCACATGATGGCATATATCACATTGGTGAATGTGCAGGTGAACGAGCCTCTGATAGTGTGGCTGATGTTATTAGGCCCTGTGATGGTGTCCCCTGAATAGATATGTGGGCACAATTGGCAACGGGCTTTGTTGCAAGGATAAGTTCCTGGGTTAGTGGTTCTGTTGTGTGGTATGTGGTTGTTGGTGAGTATTTGCTTCAGGTTGCGGGGCTGTCTGTAGGCAAGGACTGGCCTGTCTCCCAAGACTTGTGAGAGTGTTGGGTCATCCTTTAGGATAGGTTGTAGATCCTTAATAATGCGTTGGAGGGGTTTTAGTTGGGGGCTGAAGGTGACCGCTAGTGGCGTTCTGTTATTTTCTTTGTTAGGCCTGTCCTGTAGTAGGTAACTTCTGGGAACTCTTCTGGCTCTATCAGTCTGTTTCTTTACTTCTGCAGGTGGGTATTGTAGTTGTAAGAAAGCTTGACAGAGATCTTGTAGGTGTTTGTCTCTGTCTGAGGGGTTGGAGCAAATGCGGTTGTATCGCAGAGCTTGGCTGTAGACGATGGATCGTGTGGTGTGGTCAGGGTGCAAGCTGGAGGCATGCAGGTAGGAATAGCGGTCAGTAGGTTTCCGGTATAGGGTGGTGTTTATGTGGCCATTGTTTATTAGCACTGTAGTGTCCAGGAAGTGTATCTCTTGTGTGGACTGGACCAGGCTGAGGTTGGTGGTGGGATGGAAATTGTTGAAATCATGGTGGAATTCCTCAAGGGCTTCTTTTCCATGGGTCCAGATGATGAAGATGTCATCAATATAGCGCAAGTAGAGTAGGGGCTTTAGGGGACGAGAGCTGAGGAAGCGTTGTTCTAAATCAGCCATAAAAATGTTGGCATACTGTGGGGCCATGCGGGTACCCATAGCAGTGCCGCTGATCTGAAGGTATACATTGTCCCCAAATGTGAAATAGTTATGGGTAAGGACAAAGTCACAAAGTTCAGCCACCAGGTTAGCCGTGACATTATCGGGGATAGTGTTCTTGATGGCTTGTAGTCCATCTTTGTGTGGAATGTTGGTGTAGAGGGCTTCTACATCCATAGTAGCCAGGATGGTGTTATCAGGAAGATCACCGATGGATTGAAGTTTCCTCAGGAAGTCAGTGGTGTCTCGAAGGTAGCTGGGAGTGCTGGTAGTGTAGGGCCTGAGGAAGGAGTCTACATAGCCAGACAATCCTGCTGTCAGGGTGCCAATGCCTGAGATGATGGGGCGCCCAGCTAGGGCTGTGATGGATTCTCCATCACTTGAAGTCTTTACATTGTGACTGGATCTCTTCTTAGATCAGAAGTTATGGAGGTTAGACCAGATGATTGCAGTGGTCCTTACTGGCTGTAGAATATGAATTCCTCCAACCCAAGTCAGGATGTGTTGCTTCATTTGTTATTAGCTGCAGAATTTACAAATTCCTGGAGATTTGGGTATGGGGGAAGGAATGTTTCCTCGCTCGACAGATGGTGTGTGAAAATCTGTGAAGTTTGATCCATGGGAAAAGTGACTGGCCTTCTGAACTGTTGGTAAGACAGATATTTGAACACATGGCTGCCTTTCGTCACTCCTGCTGAAGCTACATGTCTTACAAACATCTCTCCTTGGCTTCTTAGGATTCTATGAATGCACTATTAGTTTAGTTTTTTTCTTACTTCCTTGGTTTTATGTAATCTTGCTTTATTTGTGACCACAATAAACAAGCCAGTAAAAATTGGAAAGAGCATTAGGAAAAGATGCAATAGGAAGCCACGCTGTATTACAGGGCATAAGGTTAGACTAGATGGGACCAAGCAGGCCTCTTCACCTCTGATCTCTGGTCAGAGATTGAGTGTACTGTGTGTGGCAAGGAAGAGGGGTTTAAAAGGACCGTCTCATCTGGTGGGGCCCTTCTCGAGTCAAGAGTTGAAGGGCGCTCTGCTGTCACCTGGAATCAGATCCGTGATCCTCCAAAGCTCATGTGAGTCAACCTTTCTGTGTTTGCTTGCTGCCCTGCAGGCTGAACAAGGCTCTTGCTGTTGGGGGCTGGAGCAGCTGCATGTGGTCAGGAGGTGCCTTCCCTCTTGGAGCTGTGCTGGAGTTGGCCTGTTTGGTTACCCTGGAGACAGAGCATTGTGGAACGCTTTCCTCGGACCAGAAATAGTTTGCTGTACCTTGTGACTGGAGCGCTCTCCTCCTTCCCTGGTCTGGGGCCAGCCCTTGTGTGTGCTGGGAGATGAGGGTGTTGGGCCATGGCCCCATGTCACAAGCTCTGGTGTGGGTGGGGTCACGGTCACCAGCCTGGTCCCCTGCTCCTGCCCCCTGCAGTAACAGTGTTAGGTTTCAGGGGAGTAATTGCACTTGATTTCTGTCCCCCCTGGTGTTTCAGTGGTTATGTCATATCTGTTGAGGCTGTGACGCTGTAAGCTGGCTGTCAGGGCCCAGCAGCTGAGTAGCACGTAGTGCACTCCTACCTCTCTCTCCCTTCTCCTTTGCTCAGCTGTTTGGCCTTTGGCTTCCCCGTGTCCCTACACTTCACAATAGGTTCTCTACAGGCGTCACTTGTTCACAAGGGCAGCGCGGTCCATGTGGGCAGCAGGGCCTCCTGATCTGTAAGTGCTGCCATGTGGAGTTGGGAGGCTCTGGGTAGAAGGGGGAAGAGTTTATCTTAATCTCTGGCCACTGAGATGAGGCTGATAGGAAAGGGTGCCTGGTGCTCTACTCACTTATGGTTTGAATGGCATCAGGCACTCAACAGGTGCAATGGGAGTGTGGGGCCTTCTCTGGAGAGAGCCTGCAGCTCTGGAGTGCTCCGCCTTTAGTGTGTCACAGCCTCTCCATCTCATCCCCTGGGGGAGGCAGTAATCTGTCTCAGATCCCTTTGCTGCTTGTGGCCATGATTTTAGGCCAGTACAGTCTCTGGCCATTTGGGCCCTGTTGCTCTCTGGAAATATTCTGCTTTCAGTTCCTTCTTTTTCAGGTGCAGTCAGGCTGTGATACTATGCACTGCTGCAAGGCATTCTTGGTAGAGTTACACAGAACTTGGTAGTCTCTTTTCGGGAGGGCCTTGCATCAATATTTTTATTTCGTGTTTTCTCCTGAGGTCCCACGCATTGTTCTGGGGGTACAAGTGTGTCTACAGTCCACCCACCCATCACAATTTCACATACCTTTGATGCAAAGCTATATTGTGGCTTAAATTTGTTCTAACCCCAGCCTTCCAAGGGCAGAGCTTACAGGGCAATCTGGAAGCAGCAGGTTACTTTCCGGCTGCTTTGCACAACGTTTGCTCTGAGGATACCGCTACAGGCAGAAGCCAAGCCGCTCCTTTTTCAGCAATGCAGCAAAAGGCAGGGGCACTGCACCATCTCCCCACCAAGGCTTTGAGAGTACAGGGCTCCTCCAGGCATTCCTTCTTCCTGCTCCTTATTTGGGACGATTCTGGAACGGAACAGTGAAAACCTAACTGCTAGGACTAGGAAGGAGGGAAGGGTAAGAAAAAGATCCTCCCCCCTCCCCAGTGGCAGCAGATGAGGAAGTGAGCATCTCTCAACCCGTAAAGTCAGGATATTTGCTACACTGGAGCAATGAGAAAGTGAAGACAAAAACCCTGCTGGTCCTGGGCTGCTGCTCCCATCCCAAGAGTGAGCTATTGTGTGCGGCGCCTTGCTGTGCTCTCCCTGCGGTGCAGCTGTGTTGTTACTTGAGGCTTTCAGGTGCAAGAGGCAGGGTGGTGAAGCCTCGTGAGGAGCCTGTCAATTAAAGCATGGTTTCATTCCTGCCACTGACCACACCATGTAGTCCAGCCAGCCAGCCAGGCCCCTGCCGCTCATGCGGCAGTGTTATTCCCAGAGAGAGGGCCAGGGTGGACACACATTTTCAACTCAGCCTGATGGAGGCCCAGAAAGGAGGAAGTGTAGGAGGTGGAGAGGGGGTCAGTGCCAGTTTCCTCCACCTTCCCCTTGTGTTGGTGGGTGGGGAAGAAGGACATCGCTGACTTCTCTGTTTCTGGGGGTCTGCACCCCTGGGAGAGCTGGGGTTTAGCAGCTGTTAAAGTTCCGGCTCTTTCGTGCCCTCTCTGTGAAGCTTTGCTCTCCCCTCACACCCTGAGGTGTGCAGGGCAGGGGTGGGCGAGGGGAAGATGAGGATGGGGAGAGCCAAGGCTCAATCAGGGAATTACACCTCCTTTCTCTTGGCTCCTCAGTGACTGAAAAAACCCTCTGTTCCTTGGCTAAGATGGGCAGAGCCCCTGCAGCTCCCTTCCCTGCTTCCATATGTGTTAAACGTTAGGGGCAGAGAAGCCTTTTCCCCTCACCTTGATATTTTTTCTTTTAATCCAGATGACAGCCCTGCTTGAACTGACATTGCCTGTCTGTTGCAATAAATATGCTTAGCACTTAGCAAGCACTTCTTGAGTGCTTGATCAGCGTTCCACCACAGAGCCCATGCACCGGCCCTGAATGCAACTGGCAGTGCTCCCCGCTCTGGTCCTCCGGCCCACGTGATGGCTGTGCATTACTGTAACTCGATTTATCTTCTTGTCTCTTCTGATCGTTCCTTTTGCACTGAGATCTGGCAGAACTCATTTCACATGAGTGTTCCCAGGTATCTACTCACACGCCCCTCCTTGAAAAGAGGGCCAGTCTCAGCCATTGAACTCAAGTTGGTATTTCACATCTGTGGCAGAGACGAGCCCAAAGCATTCCACCCCTGCACTACTTGCTTTAAAGGCAAGTTGGGAAAACCAACCCAGCAATGACCGTGGCGGGCGGGATGTCATCCACAGCCTTCGCTATGTGCAGATGCGTTGCCCCAGGCAGCCTTGCCCCGTGACAGTTGTGAGTTCCTGGGAGACTGCTGCATTCCAGCCATTTCTAGTCTGTCTCAGCCTTCTGCTGAACAGCCGATTCACTGTCTCCCTATGCCATCGGATCTAAACAAAAGTCTAGTTTTCAGTTTGCCAGCTTACACCCTCTTTCTTGCTTTCTTTCCAGATCACCAGAAACTGGAACGTGAGGCCCGAATCTGCCGACTTTTAAAACATCCAAATATTGGTAAGTACCCCTGTGGGGGGGTGGCTAGTGCTTGCTAGACTGTTCCTGGGAATAGATGGTGAATGCTCACTGCTAACCTGCCCAATTCTGGCCTTATTTGCCAGTGAAGCCTCCTCAGTTATTCCTTCTTTCTGCAGTCCCTGCATGCAGAGCCATTCCAGTCCCTGCTGTGATGCTGGAGATAGAACCCTGAACCTCCTGGCTTAGGTTCACGCGTATGGTGCTCCATGCCGTGCACCAAACTGTCCCAGATCCGGCTCTGTAGCCTTTTTGTTTGGCATTCTGCACCTGGAGCAGGCTGCTGTATTCACCACACTTCCACCTCTTGGCGCTTCTTCTGTACACTACTGTAAAGGCTGCATTCAGTGAGATCCCCAAGTCTGATGCACAGTGGGCTAAGCTGTCAGCTCTCTCACCACAGCAGTCACTAGCTCTAGGAACAAAAGAGCTGATGCTTTGTTTCTGTTCTTGAAAGTGTTTTGTCTTCTGCTGAGTATGGCTCACACACGGTTGGTTTCCATGGTTATCCTGCATGCAGGTTTATTTTCTTTCTCTCAGTGAAATGGGGAGATGGAGAGAGAATTGCCTGCGTTGAAGGCTTTAGTGACAGGCTAAAAATAAGTGGTGGAGTCACGGGGACAGCTTTGACTTGAATTACAAGGAGGGGGAAAAAATAACTCAACTTCTAACAAAAAAACCCACGTTATTTACTAAACTGCGGAAACAGGAACGGGATTGTTTTGCCTTCTAAAGCTCCATGGAAGTTTGCCCGTCAGTCCCTCTCCAGTGAAATTTGCCATTGGTTGCTAGAAACTGTCTTGAGCAAAAACTTTGAACCCTATTCATTGCTTTTATTAATATATTTTATTGTGATCTAAAGAAGCGTTGGAGCCTACCTCGGAACTAATCTGAGGTGGTTGTGCTTCTCTGGGGCAGAATGTGGAATAACACCTTCAAACAGATCTCTAATATTGTTCCTGTAGAGCCATAGGGAAGGCTTACCTTTGTCACAACTGCCCTAGGGGACGACATGGATTTTCTTTCACACAAGTATCCACGGTGGTGGTATCATGCCCCCCATCCCGCCCAAATATTTATAAAAAGTGAATTGGAGCCATGGTACCAGGTTTGACAGCGCCAAAGACTAACCACTATAGCCTCAGAACAGGGACTTCCTGGGAAGCATCTGCACAAGCCTCCCCCAGGCTGCTGCACCAGGGTGCTTCCATCCTGACCTGGGTAGAGCAGCTCTGGCCATAGTTCAGTCTGCATGATCCAGCCAGTCCATGGCCTCTTCGCTGATACTGCTAACAGAGACAACAGGATGGCCCTTGTTGGGACATGGACATTTATGTCTTAATTTAGATTTATATGATCACTAAAAAAGTTATTGTCCAAAGCTTTGGGTGCTCTTGGCATTTTCTGAGAATACAGAAATAAAAGGCAGCAAGTTTCCCAAAAAGGAAGAGGAGGGGGAAGGTCCCCATCACTAGGTGCAGCTTCTTTCCTTCATGACACAAGTCCCCACTCCCTTCCTAAAGGCCAAGGAAAGGAGGTGGCCCTTGCAGCGTGTTCTGAAGGCCAACAGGTATAGGCTGTTTCAGACCGAGGGAGGTGGTGAGTGAATTCCATTATTCAGGGCCCCTCATCCAAAATGCGCTGCCAGCAGCCTTCAAACAGAGGCTGCTCCAACTCTGCTGACTGTGGCAGTATGGCATAGGCAACAGGTAGGGGTGCGGGGGGTGAGGAGAGAGAAAGAGGGTCCCTCAGATAGACTGATCCCAAGTTACGTGGAGCCTAATCAGCCTAAACAATTTATCCACTCTGAACTGGTGTCACAAACCACTTCAGAGCAAGGCAGCGATTAGTTAAGGATATTCTAAATCTAACACAACTTTTTTCAAAGTCTGTTGTTCCATAGATTAACTGATGCATTTCCCATTTATCAATTGACAGTTGTTTGATACAGTAATTGTAATTCTGGTTTCTTGAGTATAAATGTGTGTGGATGAATAGGGAAGTGTGTAACATTGATTTATGGTGAAAGTATGTACGTATGTGGAGTGGCCTTCGTGGCTGATCAATGTACATCTATTCCTGTTTTTTGTTATTACTGAGTGTAGTATTCATTTTGGGTCAGAGTTCAGGTGGTTGTGCTGCACTCGTCATTTCTTCTCTCTCCTTGATCAGTGGGACGTATTTCAGCACCTCTTCAAAATCAGTAGCTCACTCTGGGTATCCAAAATTCAAGGCAACTTTCAAAAACAGGCATCCAAAATGCGATACATGTCACTAGTGACAAGTTTGAACAAGCTTTGTTTAGAGCTTTATCACAGGTAAACCCTGAGCTTCCATACTGTCAGGGAAAACCCATCAGAAAACGAATGGAGCAGAAGCTCAGCAGCAAAGAGCCAGATTAGCGATACCAAACTCAGCAGGGCCATCTTAGTACAAAAGCAGCCAAATCAGGGCACCCACTCACAGTTAATACTTGCAGCAGGCTTTGGGACTGTACATGCCTGAGCCCGTCTGTGCATGTCTCTAGAATGCCACCAGCCTGAGGAAATATCTTGGGGAGTTCAGGAGGACTTTTACCCAGAGGGTTTAAAACATGATCCTTGATCCTGTCTTCCCATCCCACTTTTTTAAGTGATTAGTCTCTGTGAATAAGTTGATCCATGGATCTCTTGCATAGTAATGCAGTAAGCTTCAGTGACTCATTTTGGTAGCTAATGTCCAAACTTTTGGTGACCCACAGTATTTTTGTACTGAGAATCATGTAGGAGAAATGGCCATCAAGGTTGTCTCAATATCTTTCTCCTAGTGTAAAAAGAAAAGGAGTACTTGTGGCACCTTAGAGACTAACCAATTTATTTGAGCATGAGCTTTCGTGAGCTACAGCTCACTTCATCAGATGCATACCATGGAAACTGCAGCAGACTTTATATATACACAGAGAATATGAAACAATTGTATATATAAAGTCTGTGTATATATAAAGTCTGCTGCAGTTTCCACGGTATGCATCTGATGAAGTGAGCTGTAGCTCACGAAAGCTCATGCTCAAATAAATTGGTTAGCCTCTAAGGTGCCACAAGTACTCCTTTTCTTTTTGCGAATACAGATTAACACGGCTGTTACTCTGAAACCTTTCTCCTAGTGTGAATTTTTCTTCTTTTTCCTCTCTCCTTCTTTAAATTAATCCATACATCTCTTCTCTTGTCAAGCTTTTAGCAGATTGTAAGGCTGCACTCAAGGACAGAAACACTCTACAAGCAGAGCTGGCTGCATATGGAAACTGACCAGGATCACATAAACCTAGTCAGTTTCTCTCCAGTTTGATCCATGTGTGAGGTACTTCAGCTGGTATTGGGTGTGTCCCAGTCTTGTAATCAATTACCTGGTATAGTGACCTTCACCACACCTAGTGGGAAGATACTAATGGCCAGTGGCCAGCAGTCTTTCGGCAGAGGATTTCTTGTCCTAGAAAGAACTTTTTATTTTTAAAGGCAACTAGCAGTTATAGAATTAATTTGAAGACCCCAAATAGCTAGGGACAGGGTACATTCAGTATACCCCCCAGCTTTAAATCCAAGACAGTTGGACCTTCCTGGGCTTAAAGGTTTCTGCTTGTTACACTGCCCCAATATGCACTGTGCTGGTGACATTGCACCACCACCAAGCAGTTCTGCAGATTGGAGCCTGCATATAAAGAAGTGGGTTAAGTCGTCAACTTTTTGTTTGGAAACGCCATTCTGACAAGTACTGTGATACTGTGGTGAGCTGAAGCAGGCTATTACAAAGTGAAAGTTTTAAAGTTGGATGTATGTTTGCTGTCCCTCTTCTGGTTATTTGGAGCATGCAACACACCTTTGTTGGCTTTGCAAGTGATCTGTTGGGTCTGAAAAGGCCAGCTCTGGTGTGGTAACTCCAGAGTGTAAATCCATGCCCACAGCATATGTCAATCGTGTACCAAAAATGGCTAAAATAAAGGTTATTTTGGGTATAAAACAATTGTGGGGAGTGCAGATGGTGTGTCTATTTCTATTATATTTCTCTTGCTCTTACTTTTTGTGCTGTGACCACCTGTCATTTCTCTGAAAACGCTACCACCAAATCTCAGCACTCGTTATGGACTACTGCTGTATAATTGGTAGTTCTCTTGCTGTGTCTGTGGCTACACACTGGGGCCGAGGTAACCTCAGCAGTATACGGCTTCAGGGGGGCTGAGTTTTTGGTCCCAGTTATTCTGCAGTCCAGAGACATTGTCAGCCTCTGGAGGGAAGAGACTGATGTTGAGGCAACTTCCAGAAAGTCTTGCTTTCCAAAGGCAAATTGCTCTAATGCAGTGTATCGAGCGCTGTCAACTGGCTGCCATCCAAATGTGTCTGGCTTTTTGTTACCATCCATTTGTTACCATCCATTGTTGTTTTCAGTGGGGAAGGAGCGATGTCCTCTGGGATTTCCTTCCCCAGCCCTTCAGTTTCCGATGGGTGTAGCCTTGCTGGGGCAGGAAGACTCTCTGAAGTCTATCCACACTGCTTTATGCATCAGAGGGGCTGAATGCTTTGTCTGTAGTATTCTGGAGTTCCTTCGCAAACTCAGATTCCCACTTCACCTGCATAGCCCATTGCTCTGTGCTGGCCAGGAGTGGCAGTTAAGTGCAGTCAAATGGGAGGGGGATTAATTGGTGACCAATCTATCTTCATCCTTTGTTTCAAAGGGAAAGCAAATCTGACTGACTCATAATGAGGGCAAGGAAATACAGAAGAGAGGGCCTGGTCCAGTGAAAACTCCCATGGAGATCAATGAGAGCCTTGCCTCCGCAGGGGATGTTGGATTTCTTCTTTCGCTGTCTGATCTGCCATTCAGACAGATCTCGAAAGCTTTGCAGAGCTGTGTCTGCATCAAAGGCTCGCAAAGCCCTTTCACTTCTTTGAAAACCAGAGACAAGTTTTTTAACTTAATGGGAGGGGCAACCAAATGCTGTCTCCTGCTGTGAGTTGCAGAACCAAGTCTCCCTCGCTGGAGTTCTAGCCAGTCTCTTCAGGAGGGATATTTAGGCTCTGCTCCCTTCTCATCACTGAACATCGTGTGACTGCCTAGATACTTTTTTAAAAACAAAAAAAAAACAACCCACCCTTCTTGTTTAACACACAGCTCAGCTGTTAAACCAGATGTGGAGTTAATCCAGGTGTGAAGTTCATTCTGAGGCTACGACTACACTAGCACTTTGGTCGGCAAAACTTTGTCGGGTGTGAAAAAACTCCCACCTCCCCCGACCAACATAAGTTTCACCGACAAAAGCGCCGGTGTGGACAACGCTGTGTTGGCAGGAGACCCTCTCCCGCCGACATAGCTGCCGCCGCTCATTGGGATGCTGTAATTTTGCTGACGAGAGAGCTCTCTCCCATCAGCATAGAGCAGCTACCCAGGAGGCTATACAGTCGCGCAGCCGCAGTAAGGTCCGTAGTGTAGACATAGCCTAAGAGAGCCCACTAATTCAGGCACTGTCTATACTCTGTTCCGGGGGGGAGGGATTTCAGCCATTTTCTACCCTTGCTAACAGCAGTGCAGCTCTCTGAGGTCAGGATGCCCTAGTGTATGAGAAGCAGATTTGGGGTCCTGGATGCAGACAAGGCTTCAGGGGGTCACCAGAAGCTTTGTGTTGCTCAGGGCAGGTTTCAGCTTCCTGATGCTAAATGTGGCCTTGCCACTAGCACTCCTTAAAGCTACAATGGTGGGAAATTTTTTGAAAGTGCTACCCCAGAAATCAAGGGCTCCTAGAATCTGATGTATCCACCCCTGGACTATTTATAGACTGCTATCATGTCCTCCCCTCCTTAGACGGTGCTGAGTCAAACCACACAAATTTAGCAGGCTCCCCAGGACTCCCATGCTTATCCAACCCCCCTCCCCTTCTTCCCCGTCCCCTGACTGCCCCCCGGGACCCTCCATCCCTTATCCAACGCCCCGGCCCCCTTACCATGCCACTCAGAGCAGCATGTCTAGCAGCCGCACCGCCCAGCCGGAGCCAGACGCGCTGCTCGGCAGGAGCACGCAACCCCGCCACCCAGAGCCCCACTCAGCAGGAGCAGCGGGCTAGAGCGCTGCTCGCGCGGCGGTGTAACTGCGGGGGAGGGGTAATAGCGGGGGAGGTGGCGGGGACTAGCCTCCCCAGCCAAGAGCTCAGGGGCTGAGCAGGATGGTCCCGCGGGCCGGATGTGGCCTGCGGGCTGTAGTTTGCTCACCTCTGCTCCATATGCTTCAGTACTGTCCCAGGCTTACTTTACTCTGCCCTTCCAAACTCCTTTAAACTGCTAGGTCCCTTTCAGAACTAGTGCTGTCTAGGTTTCTCCCTCCCTTCAAATATCTGTACTCCTGATTATTTTTCCAAGTGTAACTTTTGCATCTTGTTGCTGTGTCCCCAAGTTCTTCTCCCTCTTGGGCACTTCTATTTTTAAGATTTGGGGAAAGATCTAGAGAAATCAGTTGTGGAAACTTAATTTCCTCTGATCCTGCTCAGTTTGATATTCCTTTATCACCTGGTGTAACACTTTAGAAGTCCATTCCTCAGGGAATCTGATGTTGGTGGCTGTGTAAATAATACTTGTAGTTTCTGCGTGCTGAGATTATGGTGATCAAATGCAAGGATTGCTGAAGGGACCAGGAGAGAAATTTTTCTTGTGTATACAGCCCTGCACGGTTAGCTGGGAATGTTGTATGGTAGTTTCACCTGCCTATGAAAGGTTAGGCACTGACCACCTCTGGAGGCAGGAGACCAGACTTGAAGGCCTAATGATTTGACCCAAAACTTCAGGCCTTCTTATCTTGAGAAGCACATTCCTTGTTAACCAGATCCTCATTGATTATGTGCTCTGGAATGTTTTCCCACAACCTTTTTTAACAAAATAACTCCAACTGCCCCCGTTCTAGCAAGAAGAAACTCTGGACAGTGTTTGCCATAAGCAGCAAGTTCAGTTGTTGTGGACTGCAGAGGTGTAGGCTGCCTTAGAAAGTGGGTTAGAGAAGATATGTGCTTAGAGAATAGTTAAAATGCTGGCCGTGGGTACTTTCCAGCAGCCCAGCCAAATTCACCCCTAGCAGAGCTCAGTTGACTTCCTTGGTGCGACACCATGGAGGAATTTGGCCCTCTATGTTTAAATGTGTCTCTGCCATGTGACTGCTGCTGCCTGGGGGAGGTGGGGGTGCTGGATGTGTTCCTTGTTCCCCTGTGAACCTGTTGGTGGGGGGAGGAGGGACGGCCTGTGTTAAGTCCTTATAGCAGGAGACACAGTTCACTGCTTTCCCAGCTCCCAGTTCGAATGGCTCTGCCTTGGAACGGGCTCAGGCTGTTTAGTGGGTTGCTATGGTTCCTGGGAGTTCTTGTAGGGTGACAACAGCGATGCCTCCCCTTCTTCATTCTTCCCTCCTTCTCCCATCTCCCCACCCCCAAAATGCAAAACACCACCTCAGCAGTAGAGCTTTTCCCTCCCTTAAGTTTGTGCCAGCTGAGCTGCAGGTTTCCCTTTCTCCGGTTGCACAGGGATGGTGATGCGTATCTGTGTGCACTGCAGAGGGGTGGGGGTGGGGTGTGTGCTGAGAATTGGCCAGTCATCCATCCCTTCATGTTCCTGACTCAGATTCTCTCCCTCTCACTTTTTTTCTCTCTGATTTTTCTCCTCTTCCCTTCGTCCCTTTCCCCACCAGTCTTGTTCTTTCATCTTGGGAACTATATTTCCCCATTACCGCCTCATCTTGGGGGCTGCACAGTGACTCTCTTGGTCCCTGCTGGTTGATGTGTGTCCACTGCACAACTCCAGCTTTGTGCTAGTTCATAGAATCATAGAAGATTAGGGATAGAAGAGACCTCAGGAGGTCATCTAGTCCAATCCCCTGCTCAAAAGCAGCACTAACTCCAACTAAATCATCCCGTCCAGGGCTTTGTCAAGCCAGGCCTTAAAAACCTCTAAGGATGGAGATTCCACCACCTCCATCGGTAACAACCCATTCCAATTCACGGCACTTGCAGCAGCATTGGGAGCGGTGCATTATGGGCAGCTATCCCACAGAGCACCTCTTCCCATTCTGGTGCTGTGGCTTGTGGGAAGGAGGCGTGGGGTGCGGGCAATTCTGGATTCTGTCCCAACGCCCCGTGATGCATGGCTTCACATCCCAGCAATCCCTGTGTTTCTGTCCACATTTGGCCCCATCTTTCAACGGTTTCTGTGCGGCGCACTCTGTCTTCCCTTTCGGTCTGCAGGAACGGAGCCCGAACTGCTGAGGAGGATGCTGACGAGTCTCGCCAGCACGTCACGTTTATCATTCGAGCTACTCCTTAAGATCCAACGTGCCAGTAAGGAGTCCGAGGATATTGAGTCGTGTAACGCATAGGACACAAAATTGCTTGTCTCATTCACGGACATGCTCTCCACCTTGGAACGCCGCTTTTGGGCTCGGGAAACAAGCACTGAGTGGTGAGATCAGATCGTTCTGCAAGTCTGGGGTGATGAGCAGTGGCTGCAGAACTTTCGGATGAGAAAAGTCACTTTCATGGGACTGTGAGCTGAACTCGCTCCCACCCTACGGCGCAAGACACGAGATTGAGAACTTCCCTGCCGGTGGAGAAGCAGGTGGCTATTGCAGTCTGGAAGCTGGCAACTTCAGACAGCTACTGATCAGTCGCTAACCAGTTTGGAGTGGGAAAGTCGACCTTTGGAATTGTGTTGATGCAAGTTTGCAGGGCCATCCTGCTCAGAAGAACCGTGACTCTGCTTAACGTGCATGACATTGTGGATGGCTTTGAACAAATGGGTTTCCCTAACTGCGGAGGGGCTATAAATGGGACGCATATTCCTATTCTGGCACCAGACCACCTAGCCTCAGAGTATGTTAACCGAAAGGGGTCTTTCTCCATGGTTCTCCAGGTGCTTGTGGATCACCGTGGGCGTTTCATTGACATTAACGTAGGCTGGCTCGTACAGGTGCATGACGCACACATCTTTTGGAACACTGGCCTGTTCAGGAAGCTGCAAGCCGGGACTTTTTTCCCAGACCAGAGGATCACCGTAGGGGAAGTCGAAATGCCCATTGTGATCCTTGGAGATCCTGCTTATCCTTTAATGCCATGGCTCATGAAACCCTACACAGGGAGCCTGGACAGCAGCCAGGAACGGTTCAACTACAGGCTGAGCCGGTGCCTGCTGACTGTGGAGTTTGCTTTTGCCCATTTCAAGGGCCGCTGGCACTCTCTTTATGGGAAGCTGGACTTGGCCGAAGCCAGCATCCCCACGGTTATATCCGCGTGCCATACCATCAATAATATTTGTGAAGGGAAGGGTGAAAGCTTCACTCAAGCATGGGCCTCGGAGGTTCAACACCTGGAGGCTGAATTTGCACAGCCAGAGAGCAGGGCTATTAGAGGGGCCCAGCGTGGGGCTGCAAGGATTAGGGATGCCTTGAGGGAGCAATTTGAGGCTTAAAGCCACCAGTAATGTGTGTTGCTCTGCAGGAGTTAAGTGCAGTGGCTGTGTTTGGTACACTGAATTGTCGTGCTTGTTGCTTTCCTGGGCTAAGGTATATTTTGCTTTATGCACTAATAAAGTATGTTTTCAAAGTGGAAAAACTCCATTTATTGAAAAGAAAATTAATTTATTGAAATAAAAACAAAGTAACACAGCAATACCACAACGGCAAGGGGGTGGGGTGGGAACCGGTTCACTCACAGACTTGAGTATGTCCTGATTTCATACTCTGGAATCCTGTCTGGAGTGCTGTGCAATGCGTGCTGCACTTCAGGATGGCTATAAGGCATGTTGAGGGGGGTTGAGTGCAGTGGGTAAGGGTTGTAGTTTTTGTGGGTGGATGGTGAAGCTAGGGGTGTAGGAGGCAGCTGGGGGCAGTAAGAACCCGGATGTTGGGGAAAGTGGGTTAGAGGGGACATGGGGGCACAAGGGAAAGAGTTTTGGGACAAAGGCTGCGGGGGGTGGGGGGAGTGAGCGCGGTAGTGCTCCGCCTGCATGGTGACGAGCACCTGGATAGAGTCTGCTTGGCGCTACATTATGCTAATCAGCTGATCCATGCTTTGCTGCCGGAGCCGCGTTTTGCTGCCGGCGATCCTCATTCTTCTGGCGGATCCTCCTTTCACTCTGCCTCCACTTCTGTGCCTTTCGATTCTCTTCCACAGACTGCCGCATCACTTCCTGCAGCATGTCTTCTTTGCTTTTACGGGGCCTCTTTCTGAGTGCTCTCAGTCTGTTGGCCGGTGATAACGCCAGCGGCTGAGATCTCAAGGTTGCACCTATACAGGCAAAATGCAACACTTTACAGAGGAAGCACTGTACACACCGGACAGAGCACTTAAGGAGGGCAATCACAATCCATACAAAACCGTACTTTGCCTGTCCCAAAGCGAGCGCACGTAACCCACATGAGACCCAGAAATGGTGAGTAAGCACAGGGTCCAGGGGGACTGATTGTTTCATGGATGTACTCTCCTCTGGGTTTCTGTGCCTTGGGGAGAGCCAACAGCTGCAGGGGAAACCTGCACTGTCACAAGATTCTCCACAGGAGTTCGTCCTGGAAGATATCTCGCTGCTGAGGGTGACCGGGGAAGCAAGGGAGGGTCTTCTACTACAATGCAATTTCCGGCCTGGCCCATATGCAGCTTGCCTGTGTGCAGCAATGGTTCCCCCGCCCCTCACAGCACAGTGGCACGGACACGTTAGCCTGACTGGGACAAGAACCATGTTGGCTCTCCCAGTAAACCTGCGCAGGCGCTTTGCCCATGTTCTGTCTGAGACTTTTGAAGAGATCACCGACGCCGATTACCATGATGTGATAGAGCACATCAATGTGCTGTTCCGCATCTAGGCGTCCATGCATCCCAAACCCTCCTCGCTCAAAGAGCCCGCACCAAAGAACTTCCTTCCTGAAAAAAAAAAGCCACTTACTGGGAACCTCCTCTGGTGTTTGTCCTTCCCCAAGCACTGGACGCCGTGACTGGCTGCCTTCCTTCTGGCTTGAGAAGAGCTCCTGGCTGCATGCATCTCGGGATTCCGGGGTGTCTCCCCCCACCTCAGCACCCTCGCTCGCGTTTTCATCCTCCTCCTCCCCGCTTGCTGTGCTGGGCTCAGAAGTGTCCATGGTGGTCGTTGGACTGGAGGTGGGGTCGCCCCCAAGTATCGCATCCAGCTCTTTGGAGAAACGGCAGGTCGCAGGAGCAGCACTGGAGTGGCTGTTTGCCTCGCGGGCTTTGCGGTAGGCTCCTTCACTTTAACCCTGCACTGCACAGCGTCCCGGTCATGGTCCCTTTCCGTCATGGTCCTTGATATGTGCCTGAAGGTATTGTAATTCCTACGGCTGGAGCGCAGCTGGGACTGCGCAGCTTCCTCTCCCCAAACACTGATGAGGTCCAGCACCTCACCATTGCCCCATACTGGGGATCGCCTGGCGTGTGGAGGCATGGTCAACTGGAAAAATTCGCTGATAGCACTCCACGCCTGGCATAGCAAACAGGAAGGGGATTTTCAAAATTCCCAGGGAATTTAAAGGGCGGATCTGATAGTTGGTCACCTGAGGACAGGGCATCAGAGTTCAAAAGTGATGACCAGAGTGGCTAGAACAGGCACTGTGGGACACTTCCGGAGGCCAATCAGAGCACATTAGGTGTCCACACCGGCACAAACATTATTCCTCTCGGGGAGGTGGAGTACCAGGAACGCTCCAGCCACGGAGTCAGAGCAGTCTAGGTGCCTTGCCAGTGTGGATGGGTAGTAAGGTAGAGCGCTCTTGGCGACTTTATTGCGCTCACGCACAAGTGTAGCCAAGGCCTAACTTTCTGGCAAGAATACTGTAGGAGACCATATCAAAAGCTTTGCTAAAGTCAAGGTATATCATGTCCACTGCTTTCCCCATGTCCACAGAGCCAGTTATCTCATCATAGAAGACAATCGGGTTGGTCAGACATGACTTGCCCTTGGTGAATTCATGTTGACTGTTCCTGATCACCTTCCTTTCCTCCAAGTGCTTCAAAATGGATTCCTTGAGGAACAGCTCCATGATTTTTCTGGGGACTGAGGTGAGGCTGTAGTTCCCCAGATTCTCCTTCTTCCCTTTTTTCAAAGATGGGCACTATATTTGCCTTTTTCCAATAGTCTGGGACCTCACCCGATCGCCACGAGTTTTCAAAGATAATGGCCAATTACTCTGCAATCACATCAGCCTCAGCATCCTTGGCTGCATTGCATCTGGCCCCATGGACTTGTGCATGTCCAGCTTTTCTAAATACATACACTTGCGCACTCTCTCACACTGAAAATTGCAAGGTACTGTGCTTAGCTGGTACATGGATAATTGGGAACTGTTGCTAATTGTCATGAAAAGGAATGAGTGCACTTTAACCAGAATGTTTGCTACTGTCCCAGCTAATGTAGACTCGCTTGGCTGGTTCCCTCAGGTTTAGGTGGGAGATGTTGGGCTCTAGTCTATCAAGACAGAAGTTGCAGAATAAAGACTAAAAGAGGAAACAAAGGCTAACTAAAACTGAAATGTCACGAATGTAACTTCTATTCAATGAAATACGTTTCTCTTGTTACTTTTAAATGTGTCTGTGAAAGGGAACAGATGCTTAAGAGGATATTGTGATGCAGTGGAGTGTCCAGAGAACAGAACCCTGTTTTCCAGTAGAACGTTCTCTTTCTGGAGTCCCTTCGTGGCAGGGATAGCATTCTCTTGCCCTCACTGTCCAAGGCTGGAGTTGTTACGGGTTTCTCTGGCCATAAGAATTACAAGAAGCACGTGGTGAAATCTTCCTTGTAGTTTTTCATACTAACTTAGCCCAGCTCATTTTGCTCTTTCAGTGGCGATCCTTTGGCTGCATCTGCAGAGGCTTGGTCCTGTCTGAGGGGAACTGTGGGTTGAGATGGGAATGCATTGCTGTTCTCTGGGGCTTTAAAAATTCAGTCAGTGTGAAATGTTTGGGGCTTGGGGAGTGTGCAGCCAGCTGTCACGTATACAGCATCCTGTAACCTCTCCCTGTCAGAGCCAGGAGGGGCGGAGGGGAGATGCCATCATCCTAGGGGACTGCTTAGCAGCAGCAGGAGCTAACCATCCTGCTCCTGTTAGTTACCGCTCTAACGAAGCCGGTCATTAGCTGCTGGAACAGATGACTTCCAGAGGATTATTTGTATTACACACTTTAATGCTTTTTAATAGCAAAATTTTAATTAAAAGGAAAGTCTTTTTGGAAGCAGCCTGAGCAGCTGCAGCCAAATTCTGCGTGTTTAATATAATTAGGGAAACAGCTGGAGTGGGAGCTAAGCTGCCTCAGCAGCCCCAGGTTCACCATGAGCTCCTGGCTGGACAGGTGTATTGTATGTTGGGAGCTGTGCTGGGAGAGTCGATACACCATCCGTTATTGAGGTGGTGGAACAGTTCCTCTCTCAGGCTGTTAGGATGGTGAGCAGGTGGGGAGATGGGGCGTGGGTGGTAGCCATCTGTGTCAGTTCACTTGTTAGTTGCGATGTTGCAGATAGTGCTCAATTTGCCGTCTGTTAAGCCATGTGTATTTGTATTTGTAGCTTCAGCATCCTCTGGCTAACGTGAGAGCATTACTTTGGGCGAGGGAGTGGGGCAGGTTTTCACAACTCATTTTATTTCACCTCTTCTCCCGGTTTGCTGACTGCTTGCCTGCAGTGTCTTTCTTTTGCCACCGAGCTCAGTAAAGTTACCACTCCAGTACATCTCCGCTGCTAGTCATGGGGGAGGGAGAAATCCAAGACATCGCTTACTCCTTGAGGGAGGCAAACGCTGCCTAATGCTTGGCTGGAACCTGCCCAGAGGTGAGGCCACTGCCGATTCGAATGAGCAGCTGATATTTATACAGCACTTTTCATTCCAAAAGATCTCGGAGTACTTCTGAGATCGTACCACTACGGCTGCTTGAACGAGGTGCTGTGCTGCAATTACCCTGACATGGGCTGGGAATCTCCATTACAGTGTATTGGCTCTGCTGTGGGTATTGCGGCAAAGGCACCTCTGGTTCAGCAGCTTGAGTGATATGTAATCACTGCCCAAAGTCTTGGTTAATGCAGCTAGGGATGACTGGTGGTGCCTCATAACCTCGTAAGCATTGAATGCACTTAAAAGCCAGGAAATAGAGAGCCAAGGTGTAGCCCTACCTTTCCCTACAACCCTCACTCTGCTCCCTGGAGCTTGTAACAGCCCCTGGGGGGTAGCCTGTGTAGTCCTATAATAAACAGACATGAGCAATTGCTATGGATGTGTTTCGGTCCAGGAAGCGTGTGGCGTCCTATGGAATTGTTCTCTCTCATCTGCATGCGCTCCGGTCGCTCTGCGCTGTGTTAGGGTTGGCTGTGGCACGGATTGGTTGCAGCAGGCTGGCAGCGCTCATGCTGCGCTCTGAGAAGTGCATCAGGACCGTTCATCGCAGTGCTGAGTCACGTGGGTTGTGCTAACAGGAGCCCAACGGCGTATTGCTGTGGGGCTTTGTAGCTGTTGGGTCGTGTGCATGACAGTGAACTATAAGGCAGGGGCAAGTGCAGGGTCCAGAGGGAATCTTTAGGGACAGGGTCACATGTGGCAGTGGCTTGTGCAGGCTGAGTGAAGTGATTGAGTGTAAGCCAGGCGTAGCCAGCTGCTGCCTGCTCAGCCCACCCTAAACGCAGCTGGTGCCTTAGTGAGGACACAGTCTGGCAGATACACCTACCGTACCTGTGTGCTGCATCCCAGCACTGAGCCAGTTTGTGTTTAAAAGGACCGCGTAGCTAGAATTCACAAAAAAAAAAAGGACGACTTGTGGCACCTTAGAGACTAACAAATTTATTTGAGCATAAGCTTTCGTGAGCTACAACTCACTTCGTCGGATGTCAGCCTCCCGTTCCACAGAAGCTACAGGCTGGGGAGATGTGAAATGATTAGGCGTGAGAATCTTTGGTTTGTGCCGATCGGATGAATTATTGTAGAAAGGAGAAATTTGGTTTTGTTTTTTTGTGATTGATGTGAATTGTGGTCTCGAGTGAGCAGTGTCCTGACCCTGTCTTAGTCAGTGTCGACCTTACACCAGCCCTTAAAATAGGACTCCCAACAGTAGGTGTGTGTCTGTATGCTTGGCCACCCCTCTGATCGTGCAAACATTTGAGATGGCAGCTACTTGCTTTCCTTTGATCGTACTTGCTCCCAGTGTTCAGGAAAGGGGTGAGGAGCCTGTGGCATGATCACATTACCCTAATAATGCTGTGTACTCGTCGTTCACCTTCTCTCTCCAAGAATCTTTTCCCTGAACAACTTTTTAAAAATATTGCTTCCCTGAAGGAGCAATGGGCACCAGATGCTATCTGAGCTCAATTCTGAGCAGATGATATCAGTTTGGGGGGAACAAAGCCATAGTTTGAGCTCCAGGAATGTGTTAAAAATGGGAGAAACATCAGGTTGTCCTGGGTGTGTGTGGTTTTTTTTTTTTTTTTTTTTTAGGGGAGGTTGTATTGCAGGAACTGTTTGCTGAAATGACCCCAAATTGCCATGAGACAGAGCAATTGAAGGCAGAGTAAGCATGTAGATGATTTTAGAGCACTTTGAAAAACCGGTAAGCTAGTCTCAGCCTTAACTATAGTGGTGCCTAGCAGCAGTTTAACAGCATAGCACAAGGTTACACTGTAAGACAGGACCAGAAGTGAAGAATAGTGTATACTGCAGAGGTACTTTCAGGTGGCAGGATGTAATTATCTGAGCATCTAGATGTCCCTTGGAGGGCTCTCCTCCATGTAGTGACCTGTCCAGGCCCTGCCTAGGTTGCTGGGTCTGACTGATCGCAGCACCGGGTGGTATGGCTGCAGACAACAGAGTAGCCAGGCATTTGTTACCTGCCCATTTGATTGTGGGTTATATGTGCATCACTAACCTATGGTATTTAGATTGCTGAAGGTACCCTTGGACTTGTGCACTCTACAAACTCGGTCCAGGGACCTGGTTACAATGCTGGTACAATTTATATTGTAGATAAAACTTCTAACTGTATTTAGGAACCAGTGAGCGAGATCCTTTACTGTGTTATGTAGCCAGGTTAATGCCCCAGTGCCTCGTTCCTGTTTTCTTTTTGACCCCACTCCAGTTGGTTCAGTGGTAGGCTCATTCACTTGCTTCACCTCCGCTTGTCACTGCCGCTCAGGTGTCTCTGGAGCAGTACCTCTGACTTTCTCGCTGCAGCGTGTCTAGCCTGGAGCTGGAGGTGTGATTTCCAGCTCAAGTAGACAGGCACGCGCTAACTCTGATTGAGTGAGCATATGGAAAATCAAAGTGTAGCCGTGATGGTGCAAGCAGTGGGATGGACCAGCTGCCCTGAGTACTATCCCATCTGAAAGCCTAGGTATGTACTTAGGCGTGTGGCTACCCTGCCTCACTGCTGACACTGCCACGTCTGCATTTGTTTTTAGCATGCTGGCTTGATCCAAGCTACACAGTTATGTCTGCCTGAGCTGGAAATTACAGCTCCAGTGTAGACATACCCTGAGATGCAATCATGGGGCAGTCTGTGAGCATGCAGCCTTGGCAGGGTGGTGTTTCTCTACAGCTGCAAGATGCAGGCAATCATGCTTCCCCCATCCACCTCCCCTCCCTTGTTTTGAAAAGAGCCTTTGGCTAAAACAGCCCTGTTGGGAAGAGAACCTGGTTTGAATTATCTCTTTGTGGCTACTGTATCTGCCAATAAAAGTAATTGTCCCTCTCTGTTAGCATGATGTGAGGAGCGAGAATGGACTCCTCAGGGAAGTGCTAGGCATTCACTAGTCTGTAGGAGTCCGGTATTTCCTGGGTGCCCTGGTTCCTTATTAATGCGACTCAAAGCTCTGTTTGTAGAGCATGCACTTGGATAGCTTGCTGCGCTCGATGTAGGAGGCCAAGAGCTGCAGGTTTGCGGTTGTCTCAAAGGGAGCGATGGAAGCTTCATTGCTTGAATAATTAAAGCACCATTGAATGCTGTGTAGGGAACAATCCTGCATTGCAGGGGGATGGCCTGGATGCACCAATCCATCTTTTCCATCTCTCGTCTATGATATCATGTCTGGAATTTTTTCTTGGCTCTGCCTGCCCCCAGCAGCTATACGTGAATTTCCCCCTCCATCTGCTCTGAGATGCTGTCACACCCCACGTCAGGAATTAGGGAAAGGTCCTGGCGTTTCTGCGCAGCTGTCCCAAGATGGTATGTCAGGCCTCCCCAGTGTGTGGGGGAGGAGAGCACTAGGCAAGGGTGATGGGGCTGGCAGCCTCTGCAGGACACCCCAGGGACCTTGTTAGGAACAAGAAAAACCTCCACTCTTGCTGCAACTTTTTTGTATCTGCCCCTTGCCCAGGGAAGTCTGAAGCTGAGAAACTGCTCTGCTTTGGTCTCTCTTGGACACGTTTGGAACTGGTCAGAGCCAGGACCCCATCTCCTGGTATGCAACATCTGCTCTCTAGCAGGCCATGGATATGGAGGAGAGTGCTATATGCTGGCTAGAAGGAGGGGGAGTTGGTCAACTGGAGATTGCAAGATGCATGGAAAGTCATGGTGAACTAAGCAGAGGGGATTCAGAGACCCGTTTAACCAACTAACTAACCAACACCCCCCATGCTCTATCTGGAGGGCAGGGGAGACATTTGCCTGTTACGTGCTGAGTGGTGGCGGGAAGGGGAGATAATGTCGTTAAGCTGATAGGCTCTGGTAATTGGAGTTGCGTTGAAACTAAATCATTTAATCTCTACGTCAAAGCAGTAATCAGGCAGGGTGGAGGTTAATAGCAATATCAAAACAGGAGCCTGGCTCTGATGGCGAGACTGCAGAGTACGAGTCAGTTTGGTGGGCAATGCCCAGGACAGAGTGAGACAGGCTGTGTCTGGCTGGCTGGTTCTCTTCCTTCGGATTAGCTCACTGCAGTAGCTAACTCCAGCTAAAGCAACAGCAAAGGCTCTGCTTTTAACTCCGGTTAGCAGCGCACGTTCACCCCAGGTCTTCTGCAGGTGTCCACTCAAACTGTGAACCTGAGCTAAAAGTAGAGTTTCTTTGTCTTCACTCGTGTCCTAACTGGAGTTAGCTAACCTGAGCTAAGAACACACTTTGTTTTTTTGCAGTGGAGACGGACCTTGAAAGAGTGCTTCTGCTGTTGCATTGCTAGGGAGAAGCAGACTCATTACACACCGGTGGCACTCATGGGCCGGGGGGCGGTACTGGGCTGGGATTGAAGGGGTGGAGAGTTTTCAGTATATTCCCCATTCCTCCTCATGGTCTCTTTCCTTTTCTGCTCTTTCCGGAGCCTTCCCTCTTCTGTCTCCTGACCGTTGCTTGTTACGTTACTGCCATTGTTGGTCAGCCTGCCTGTGTCCAGTCTCCTCTTTACAGACCTATCTTGGCCCTGAGGCTCCAGCTGCCACCCTCTCCCGGAGCTTGCAGCCTCAGCAAACTGCTTAGGAAAGGGGTTCTCCTCTCCTAAGTAATCTTTTAGTGACCAGACTCCAGGCTGATTTCCATCCGAGATCCCCAGGGGCCGTAGCAGGGAAACGGCTCTTCTCTATGTGGCTAACAACCTGGATTGGTGGGAAGGCTCATTCTTCTTTTCTTCTGTGCAGCCTTTAATGCTGGGGACCATTCCATCTTCCTAGCTGTGCAGGCATCTCTGGTTCCCTCCTGTGATGACTTTACTCTTACTTATCACACTGCTCTTTGGCTGTCTTTGAAGGTGGCTTTTCCACAGCCCATGCTGCCTTGTGCTCCCAAAGCTCCATTCTCGGCCCTCCCTTCTTTCCTACTGTCTGCCTTTGTCACCTGCCATCTTTACCTTCCCTTTAACCGTAGGCATGTACACCGCACCGTCCGTGTCTTTGAGATGTTCTGGTCCATGTTCTCTGCCTGTCTTGGCCAACTGATGCTCCACTTCCTTCATCCAAACATATCAAAGGCAGAAGTGCTGCCCTTGGCCAGGAAACGCATTGTGAACCACAAACCTAGCTCCTTTATGTGTGTCCATGACTCACTTCCCAGATCTCTTCACTGTCTACATGCTTAGCATCATCCTTGATCCTGAATTTCCTTGTCCTTCCTACTCTCCTGGGTCTGAACACCCGTTCGTTGCCACTTCTGCAGCACTGCCCTTGTATGCCACTGGCTCCACTCCAGCTCTGCTGGAATTTTCACCCCTCCACCTCTCTCCTTGCTTGGACTACTGCAGCACCTGTCGGTGACCGCTCCTGACCCCCGTGCATGGAGACTGCTGGTGCCTGCCCTACCACACATGCAGCATCTCTGGGGCCCCACCTTTGTCTCACAGCGTCACGAACGGAGCTTTCCTTCTCGTGCCATAATCCTGGCTGTGCTTTGCTGTTTGTAAGATCCTGCCCTTGACTTGCTCCCATTGATCTCACTGCTTGTGGAGTGAGAGCCTTCTCCTCTGCTGCTCTTGCCAACTGTCCTGTTCTCGTCAACTTGCCTTCTCATGTCCAATTACACGTGGAAATCTCCCCCTGGAAATTGCTCTCCCCCACTGTAATTCTTTTGTTAACTCTTTTTGACTCAGCAAAGCACTCTTGAGGCTAGTTGATAGGACAGATACTTTTAAAAGCAGACTTGTATTGTGGTTACTGCATATTTCAGCTTTAGCAGACAGTTTGAACAGATTTTTCAGGGAGAGCAACTGGCTGAACTGGATTCCTGAAACATAAGATTTGAAAACCGAGATCCCTCATCTTGAGGACCATGGTGTGTCCCCTGAACTCTTTGCTTTATGCGCTCCTCAATAGCACCAGTGTATTGGTTCCGGTGCTAGAGGGGCAGGAAGTGAAGGATGCTCATAAATTATTTGGGATAAGGGATGGTGGGAGGGAGGGTTCTAGATTCCAGAGTGAGGGTGAAGGGGATGAAGGGAGCAATAGGTTGCCGGATGGGACTGGAGAAATGTGGTCATGGATTTCCAAGGGGGGTGGATCAGATCTGGAAAATGTTAAATGTCCCTTGTTTCTTGCTTGTGTTTTTACAGTGCGGCTCCATGACAGTATTTCAGAAGAAGCTTTCCACTACCTCGTCTTTGATCTGTAAGTGCCTCCCTTTAGCTCTGGTGCTTCGTGGCTGAGACAAAGCTGTGGGCTGCTGATTTAAGAGCAGAATGAAAGATCCTTGAACCTCTATTTCCTGCCGCCTCCTTTCCCCACCAGGACCTGTATCCCAGTTCCCGACAACAAGGCTATAATCCACTGACAAAGAACCTCCTCCTAAAATAAGGTTTTGGTCTCCTCTCCAGGGATAATAGTCACTGTGCAACAAAATCACAGGTGGTTTCATGCTGGGTCAAGGAGCTGAAGATCAGTGTGTCCTAGAGCCAAAGACTCATTGGACCTGACACCTTTGGAAATGTTGGCTGGTGTACAGTGCAAGCTTGCATGATTCTGTGTGTAGTGTTGAGCCTTCCCAGCTTCTTCTGCAGCGTGAACTCTGCATGTAAGGGAGGTGGACAGGGGTACAAGATGTGGGTGTGGAAAGGTGAGAGGGGAATAGATGATGCAGGTGCCTTGTATGAGAGAGGTCAGAAAGTAGGACAGAGAGGTCTGGGGGAATGGGGGGGGGTGTCCGGGGTGTGTGGGGGAATGGATGTAGGAACTGCCTGGCAGCAAATTTAGGGGTGAGAGGTATGTAGTAGGTCAGTTTCTGACCTGTGTCTGCTATCTAATTTTAGGGAATGATGCGATGGTTCCAAGGGCGACAGGTGTCCTTTCCATGTCACAGATACGAGAGGTGGAGGGGAGGGAGGCCACCCGGTGTGTTTATGGCATCTGTACTGGCTACAGTTATGTGGTTCAAGATGCTGGTGCCCACCATGCTTGTTTGCCAGGGAAGTGGAACCCAGAGCACTGTGGATGTGAGTGCAAAGATGCCCCACTGTTTGGGTAATGATCCCTTGATGCTCTCGATGCCCTCCCTGACCTGAGTGAGGACCTGGTGCTCTGAGGTTTCTGGCCCTGGCTTGCCCTCCCTCGGGATAATCCCGGGCAAAGATTCAGACAGGCTGGCAGAGGACAGCCTGGTACCCCAGGAGCGAGTGTGTACCCCTTGTGCCTCCTCGCTGTGCACGAGTCTCCTAACTTCCCTCGGTCTGTCTCCTCCAGGGTCACTGGTGGAGAGCTCTTTGAAGATATTGTCGCCAGAGAGTACTACAGTGAAGCTGATGCTAGGTAAGAATCTGTCCTCAGACTCTCCCTGTTATGTGCCAATCATGTCAGACAGTATGGCGTGTCTGCACATGGCTGTGTTGTAAAATAAATGCTCCCCATGTGGGAAACCCCTCCTCCGCATCCCATACTAATGCAGCCTTTCAACTGTAGCTGTGACAGACTCAGTGTAGCTGACTCAGTGTGGCGTTAGGCCCTCCTCCCTTGGAGACGTTGCTTGTCTCTGGAGGGCCTGCTGCTGGCGTCTGTCTGACCTGGCTGCTGGAGTGGGAGCAGCAGTGTGTGTTTGGAAGAGTAAAGCACAAGAGGAAGAATTGTTTTCAGTCGCATTAGAGGACTGGAAACCTGGACTATTGGCTTCTTATCCCAGCTCTACCAGGAACTCATGCTCGCCTTAGGCAGTTCTGTGCAACTGACCTGTGCCTCAATTTCCCCATGTGTAAAATGGGTGTGCTTCTTGTCCCAGTGTGTGTAAAGCATTCACAGCCTCTGCTGACAGGAGCTTAGAAGCACAAGGCACAGTATGAGAAGGGAAGCTTTTGGTTCTCAACTTTAAACGGACTTAAGTCCTGTCCCTCCTCTGTGTGTCCCCCACCTTCACCCCTAAAGAGTTGGGCTTCCCTAAACGAGTCTGAACTGGGCTCACTCCTGACATCTCTGGCCACCCCTTAATTGTTGGCTGACAGTATCCCATTTCTCATCAGTCCAGATGTGGGCTCTGGATACCTAGTCTGCCTCCAGAAATGGGGGCATTTGAAACGGGATCTTTTCAGCTCTGGTTTGGGGGAGGCAGGAACGGGGGAGCAGAGGCCTACAGTGAAGTTTCATGGAACCCTGTCCTGCCCCTACAAGCTATCCCTGCCTGCCCTTGGCTGGAGGGGGAGCTGAGTAGAGCCTGGCAGGAGACCGGAATAGAGGTGTGCAGCAGAGAAGGAGCGAGCTCCGTTGGGGTGCCTAGATTGGGGTGACGGGGTGTGGCAGTTCTGGTGTGATGTGCACTCCTGGAGCTGCTCTGTGGCATATGTAAAAGAACAGAGCATGGCCCTTGCAGGCATTTCCAGGGCAATGTTTGGGTGCTCATTTGCCCCTGCTGTGGCTCAGTTAGAGCCTCCACCTGCTCCCTGGCTCTGGAAGTGCAGCATTACACATGACTCTCCCCTGCAGGATGTGCTGCAAGAGGCAGCTGTGTGCTGAAGGTGAAGGAAGTCCAGGAGGGCAGGCGCTCTCTGAGGGAGCGGGTGATGTTAGGATCCAGGAGCCCTTGGGATGTGTTTAACAGCTCTGGGGCTGTTGCATGTGTGTTTGTCCCAGACCAAGTGATGTTCCCTGGCTCATCCATTTAGTCCAGTGGGGGCGGGAGGTGATTGGGTTGTCCCCGCCTGCCCTGGAGGAGGATGGGAATGAGGAGCAGTAGTGAGGGACACTAGTGGCAGAGGAGGGGGACCCTGGTTAGGTTAAGGGAAGAGGAGAGAATGTGGCACTGCTTCTTGTCCGTGCCTATGCAACGCCCTCTTGTCCTCTCCAATTCAAGCTGGGCTGATTGAACCATGCCCACAGAGCCCAGCGTTTGCTGAACAAGTACAAAGCCCTCCCTTTCTAGCCGCACGCCAAGCTGAGCTGAATTCCAGAGCAGGCTGGGAGAGCAAGGTTCGTGCCAATCCGCCTCGCTTGGCTCGCCTGGGACACCTCGCACTTTTGCCATTTTTGGCCAGAAAGTCTCTCACTCAGGCTTGGCTCTGTTCTAATTATACATTTTTTTTTTTTGTTTTGGGAGCAGGGAGATATTCACAGAATCTGACCCAGTGGTTTGTGCTGCCAATTCCAGTGGGAGGGGCTGGTGGGGTAACGATATACAGTGCAGCAACTACCTCCTTCCCCCCCCCCCCACCATTTCACCCATTTCCAATCTGTAAGATCCATAAAGAAAGCCTGGGCCTCTGAGACTTGGAAAAACATCTGCTTATTCCCAATGGGGCGGCCTGCTCTGGCTTCTCCAGAGTGAATTGCCAAGGGAGGCCGACCACCCCGACTTCCCACAGACAGGCTCTGACTGCCTGGCCGCAGGAGCTGTTTAAATCTGTGCTCCTTTCCACATCAAAGAGGCTTCCTCTCTCAGGATGACACCTATGTAAATGCTGCTGCATCTGCTCCAGCCCGAGAGCTTGGGAAACGCTATCTGGCTGAGTAGCCTCCTCCAGCAATCTCAGCTGTGTGCGCGTGTCTGGTGCACACACTCTGTGGGTGTAACATTGACTCTGACAAGCCAAGTGTAAATAACGTCTTGCTCCTCTCCCTGTGGTGTCAGTGTCGAGAATGGCACTGGTATTCTGCAGGCTGGGGGAGTGCGGCAGGGTGCACTCAGCAGGGAGCGAGTGTTTTTCAGCTTCTAACTCCCTAAGTGGGATCTGTACTTAAAAGGCGCCCGGCTAGCGGGTGCGTGCATGGGGCGGGGGGGGAGTGGGCGTGCACATTGTGTATGTAAAGTGCTTGAAATGCTGCTCTGAAAGCCGTGTCAATTGGCAGACACCCAGATTCTTCGTCTGGAGCTCGATGGAGTAGGCTGCTGTTTCATGAAAGCTTAGGCCAGGCCTAGCTGAGTGTTTCTGTGGCTTGGCCTTGTTAGCCCAACCCTGAGCTACTGCTTACACACGTGCGGGTGTATGTCCTCAGCTGATGAAACAAACACAGTGCCTAACGCCAGGAGCGGGGAAGGAGGTGGACAGGGAAGGGGGGGGTCAGTGGGATGGTAGGAGGGGGCAGTGAGATCCTGCTATCTAAACCCACTGTTGAGCTGTCTTTGAAACCCTGTTGCTAAGCAACAAAATTCCAGCTGTGGTAGTTTGGCGGCGGCAGCAACAGCTGGTGGGCATGATGGGGCTGGAGGAGCCCTTTGGTTGCAGGTAACTGCTGAGCCTGGCCCAGAGTCCCTGAACTCTCCCTGCCATGGCTGGGAAGGATGGGGAAGTGGAGGTTAGAGGCTGAGACTGTGTGTAACCCTGTGTCTCTCTCTTTTTCTCCCTCTGCTCATCTTGAAGCCACTGTATTCACCAGATACTGGAGAGCGTGAATCACATTCACCAGCATGATATCGTGCACAGGGATTTGAAGGTACTCCACTACTCAGGAGTGGGACAGCAGTCAGTGTCATGGGGAGGAACCTCGGTGGCTGATGTCTGCATCTTGTGTTGCTGGCTAGTCGGAATTCTTGCTTGTGCTGGGCATGAAGGTTCCTGAAGCCACCCGTGTTCTCCTTGGGGTTTCCTCAGAGGGCGGTTGAGCTCCCATAGGTTGCTCAGAGGCAGCCTCTCTGCGAGGCAGCCCCAGGTGGGGGGAGGAGCCAGGATCAGTCTTTGGGGAGGGCGCAAAGAGGCTCTCTAGTCTAGGCCTGGTGTTTAGTCTGCTAGGATGAGTCTGTTTGTATAGCGCATGGATTTATTGATTCCACATTTGGATTGCCAAAGACCTGCCATTGGGCTAGGCCGGGGTCATGCAACATGAGTCTCTTGTGCTGGTCTCTCTTGTCGCTGGTCAGTAGAGCCTTATAAGTAAGGCTGCGTGTCTGTCACGGAAGTCACGGATTCCATGACTTTCTGTGACCTCCATGACTTCTGCAGCGGCTGGTGTTGGCTCAGGGGCTGCCCGAGCCTCGCAACCCCTGGGCCAGGTAGCAGCAGTTTGGGTGTGTGGGAGGGGGCTCAGGGCTGAGGGTGTTGGGGTGTGTGGCGATGCTTACCTGGGTGGGGGGAGGGCTCCCTGGCTTCCCCCCAGCATGTCCCTGCAGCTCCTAGTCGGAGTGGCCAGGGGGCTCCGTCTGCTGCTCGCACCCAAAGGCACCACCCCAGCAGCTCCCACTGGCTGTGGTTCCCGGCCAGTGGGAGCTGCAGAGCCCAGCGCTTGTGGCAGGAGCAGCTTACAGAGCCCCCCGGCTGCCCCTCCCCCTACAGAGGGAGCTACAGGCACATGCCGGTTGGAGCAGGGTAGGGAGCCTGCCAGCCCCGTTAATCCTCCCCTGCTCCCCCCACCAGCACCAGTGGGAGTCCCTGGCCACGTGCCTTTCCCCGCAGCACCAGCAGGAGTCCTGGGCCAGCACCCACGGTGCCCCCGGCCCGCCCTCCTCGAGCACCCGTGGTGCCCCAGCCCAAGTTTTAGTTAGGGGTATCTAGTAAAGTCATGGACAGTTCACAGGCCGTGAATTTTTGTTTACTGCACGTGACCTGTCCATGACTAAAACGTAGCCTTACCTATAAGTTTAATCAAATAGCTAATCCAGTAAGCACTGGCTGAATCAGGCTTCTACCATGCTACAGCACACTTATGCCCCCAGAGGCCCCTCACAGGAGAGATTTCAGCTCCTTTCCCATGGAGTGCCTGCTGCTGTACTGGGAGTTGATTTGACTCCAAAAAGTAAAAGCTTTGCACCAGGAGGCCTATCTGTCCAGCAGCATACTCTGTTTTACATGGGAATGTGACAGCCAGAAGCTGCTCTGCTAGATTACTACAAGGTGGCGCCCCCTTCTGGCGCTGCTTTGCTGTAGGGTGACAAGGTTACATGACCCTGGGAGTCTGAAGATAGCAGCCTCAGCAGAAGCATGATATTAAAAAAAACCTTCCAGAGGGCATAATAAACACATGTCTGGAAGCTATACGGTGTCAATGAAGCTAGCATCCTCAAGGATGGAAAAAGTGACCACTGGGCATGCTAGTGCCCAAGGCCAGGGAGTCTACGGAAGTCCGGGTAGTTCTTTGTGCCACAGAATAGCAGAGTCGTTTTCCGCTGTAGGCCTGTACTCCAATCCCTATGTTGCAGTATGAACACAGTGCTTTCCTGCTCGCTTCTCCAAAGGCCACCAACGGGATGGGTGTGAAAGCCAGGGAGTTCTGGTAGAATTGGCCAGCAGCTGGGCTCCCAAGATGGCTAGTTTGTTCCTCCTCACGCCCAGTCCAGTTCCCTGCAGCTGCTCCTCAATCTCTGTCATTCTGCTCTTTAAAAATAAATTACTCCATGCTCTTTGCTTAACACATGGCCCCTAGGGGCTCGGCCCTCATCAGCTGCCCACCATAACAGACCACAGATAGTCTAGAGCTGCAGAGCTCAGGCGTATTTGTTTTTGATATTCTGCTTTTTGCCCTCCTCTGTTACAAACCAGTCCTAAGGAGCAACCCTGCAATAGCAAATCAGCAAACCCAGCCCATGGCTTGTGAGCGTCCCTGCAGCTACAGTGTGTTCCAGAGGACCACAATTGTGCATGTGGAGGAGGAGACATTTGGCAATAGGTTTCAGATTTTGCAGGGCTGTAGTGAAGAGCTAGGGTGAGATAAGTGAAGCTGATCATGGCCCTTTTTAAAGTAGAACCCTGGGTGTTGCAATGGCATGAATTAACTAATGAGAGGAGAAGCAGGGTGGTTTCAGGAGGTGCTGTCACAGCAGGTTTGTCTTGCCTAGGAAAAATGGACATGCTTAGGTCTGGCTCCGCTCACTCACGTTAGCTAAGCCCCACCTAAACTCAACCCATTTCTAGGGTGAGGGAAGGGTAACAGCTTGAGCTTGACTTCAGCCAGTGGGATTCTAGCCTACAGAACATGCAGGTAGATACGCCTGCACACAGAGCTGGAGTCCCGCTGAAGGGGTTTCCCTCTAGGTAGATGTCTGCAGGGAATAGGTGGAGTTTTGGAGGGATTTAACTAGCATGAGTTGCTGAGCCCAGCCTAAGCACAACCACCGTCCCTAGTTGAGACATATGCAGTGTGAGTTGTGGGTGGGAGGGAGGTCCTAGATTTCCCACCAGGCTTGTCTACACTGGTGAGTTTTCCTCTGCGATAACTGCAGTGGCACTGTTCCTGCTGGCGCAGAGAAACGTGCTGGCACCAGTGTGAAGTGGGGCCTGACCCTCAGGCAGGGATGAGGGGACATGTATTTCTAACTCCCCACCATCTCCTTGCAGCACAGGCAAGGCAGAGGGCGACGCATGTCTGATCTTCCTCTCTGCCTCCTCATCCCACCCTCAGACCACCACATGTTCCTAAACCACCTTCTGCGCAGTGCAGGCCGGGGTGGGCTTTGTGTGCATGCCTCACCCCATCCCCACTGTGCAGGTGACTGAGCCACACCACCTTCCTCATCCAGCAGGACTGCAGTTCTAGGTCACCATGGGAGACAGATGCCCTGCTGTGCAAATGACCTCCAAGGAAAGTGAGAGTCCAGTTTGTGGATTTCCAGCCTTCTGTCCTGCTGGAGGCCACCTTTCCCACCCTCCCATTGGTGCCTGCTGTAGACTCCAGTCTGTGTAGTTTGTTATATCCTGCCCAAGATAGGAGAGGTTCTGGGCTCCTCCCCCTTCTGCCCTTTCCAGCACACCCCTGTCCCTATCTGCAAGTGCAGTGGGAACTCCATTTCCTGCTGAACTGCTGCAGCCAGTGTCTTCAGGGCATGTGTGTTAGAGGCAGGGTCCCCTTTGCTAGCTGCTCTGGCAGACAACACCTCAGCCTGGAGGAATGTTTTGCAGCCACTTTAACCCCTTCACCGCTTTCTCCTGCTGAAGCCTCCAGAACACAACCGAGTTCCTCGAACGCCTGAGGTTCTATTTGGGTGACATCCTTTTTCCTAATACTTCAGAGGTAGCGGTGTGGGGTCCCATCTCTGGTATAAGGTGTTTTCAGGAGCAGGGAGAGAGCAGCAGCATCCCATCCTTGGCATAGGAAAGGTCTTGTCCCTCATCAGAGGAGAGGGTGATGTAGGAGCATTTAATAAATTCCTGTAGGTGGGGGTTCACCACTCAAAGAAAGGGAGCTTTCATTAGCAGCATCAGCAGCACTGCAGTGAGCTATGTGGAAAGGCACTCTCCATAAAGCTACTGCCGGACTCGACTGGCACATTAGATTTCTCTTTGGCAGCCCTTATTATTGTGTTTGCTTGTCCACTGCCTTAGGGACTGTGTGATGTTCGTGGGGAGCCACATCACTGCAGATTGTTGTATCTGCGGCATCATTTTCTCTCTCTGCATGGATGGGTCGGAATCACGTCCTGGAGGGACTGTGCTGTCAGCGCCACCTGGTGTCAGCGCTGGGTGTGTGGGTTGGGCTGGGAGCAGCGCTTGCATTGCGTGTGAGAGCAAAGGGAGATGAGATGAGTGTGAGACCGAGGAGGCTCTCCCCTTCCATCAACAAGGCCATTGGCAATTGCTGGGCCTTAGGTGAATGGCTGCTTTCACACAGGGCCCTTGACTGAATTTAAACAGATCGAAACATCGAGGAAAGGAGATTAATGTAGATTTCTCTTTCTCCCACCCCTCCCTCCTTTCTCTTCTCTCTCCTTTCCCCAGCCTGAGAACTTGCTACTGGCAAGTAAGTGTAAGAGTGCTGCTGTCAAACTGGCCGACTTTGGACTGGCTATAGAAGTGCAGGGGGAGCAGCAGGCCTGGTTTGGTAAGAAGATCTGAGCCTTCCCTTTTCTAGCTGCCCCTTCCAGCTTCCTTTGGACATGCCAGGCCTTAGGAAGGGTCTAGTTTATTTGGGCTTGACGTCTTCCAGCTAACTATTAGACAAGTTCAGTGCCACACCTTCCTTGCCCAGCACTCCTGCTTCTGGGGCCTTTGGACTGGGTAAAATGGGAGCAAGAGAGAAAATGTGACCATATTTGAGCCTTAAGGCTGAATCTCCCCTCTTGTTTTCCTTCCCAAATGTACAGTAGGAGTTAGTCACAGAGCTGCCCCAGCTGCAAAGTCCACACCCTGATACAAACTTTTCCCGTTCCTCAGGAGTGTTGGGATCTGCGGATTTTGTTTCCCCTTTTTGTATAAATGGGGACAGCTGCAAAGTCCAGGCCTTGACCTGGACTCCTCAGGTGTGTTTGGGTCTGGGCTTGTCTCTCTCGAGGTATAGCAGAGTTAGGAACCAGATCTTTTCTGTCTGAACATTCCTGAGAGATAGCAATTGCTGTGGGTCTGTTCACATCCTTTGGCTAAACCATGAGCCAGGGTTTGTTTTCTAACTCCAAACCACACGGGTAGCCATGGTCTAGATGTGGCACAAGGACTTGTGCTCTAGAGGGTGACATGATCCCATTCACTGCTCGCTCTTTGCTTGCTTATAGCATTTTGAGCTGGTGGACTGTCAACCCATTCCTTTGCCTTCCCTTTCCTGTGTCCATTGGCTTCCACAGAGGTAACTCAGGGAAGTCTAGGCAAGAGGGGAAGCATGGGCTTGTGAAAGTTAAATGTTACAGTTTTCAGATCGTGTGGTAGGAGTCAGCAGATCTTTCTAGCTGGGTACTATGTATGCCCCATGTCGTTCCTCTCCTGACAGGGTTTGCCGGTACTCCAGGCTACCTCTCCCCTGAGGTGTTAAGAAAAGATCCTTATGGAAAACCAGTGGACATATGGGCATGCGGTAAGATCTCATAACAGTGATAACGCTTTGCACTGACACTGCATTGTTTACAAACATCAGCCATTCTTCGCAGCCCCCTGTTAGAAAGGTCCTCATCCCCCTTTCACAGACAGGGAAAGGAAGGCACAGAGGGGTTAAGTGACGTGTCCAAGGTTGCAGATGGGGCTGATGGAGCACGGATTGCAATTCAGTTGCTCCTAACTCCTAGTCCTGTGCTCAGAC
The DNA here is from genome assembly GCF_965140235.1 of Caretta caretta. Lineage (NCBI taxonomy): Eukaryota > Metazoa > Chordata > Testudines > Cheloniidae > Caretta > Caretta caretta. The sequence continues at coordinate 54,955,536 of NC_134212.1, read as the reverse complement.
AAGCCATCAGAGCCTTCTGCTAGGGCTAAATAGTCAGAACCCATCCTTGCCTCATCGAGCCAGCACTCCATTGTTTAGCTCTATAATGCTCGTTCTGTAGGTGCTCCTTTCTAAAAAGGAAGCATAAGTGTAAATATAACTGAAGACTGATCAGTTTAAAGCCCCAGGACCTGGGGGATGTTGAACTGATATGTGGCAGAGACCTATTCCTGTAGGCCCCCTGGGTGTTAGGCTTTCCTGCCGTGCGAGCGTGTGAGGCCAGCATGGAAGAGTCTTGGAAGCGCCTGTAGAACCTTGCTCTCCAGTGTCCTCACTGGGCGTGGTTTCTGGAAGCAGCTGGGAGCTGTGGCTCACTAGCCGTGATGTATGGGGAGGTAGAAGGACAGCATGCGCCTGCTCTGTCCTAGGAGCTGGGGATCAGAGCTGATCTTGGTGTGCCAGGACCAAGTCCAGCAGCTGAGGGGAGATGGCTCCTGGGGCTGCTCCTGCTCCTTGTTCACCATCACTTTCAGACCTCCAAGGTACTGAAGTCTCAGCCCAGACACTACTGGAGAAGGAATGTTGAGAGGGCAGGAAGGGGGGTCTCCTCAGCTCTGAAGTGGGTGTACAGATGGAGGACAGGAGTAATCAGAGCCAATGAACCTAACCACAGCATATCTGTCTCTCTCTCCCAGGAGTGATCCTGTACATACTGCTAGTGGGTTACCCTCCCTTTTGGGATGAAGATCAGCACAAGCTCTATCAGCAGATCAAAGCTGGAGCCTATGACGTAAGGACACTTCCTCGCTGAGTACCTGCATGGTGTAGAAAGCCTGTGCCATCTAGCCAGCCAAAATCTGGCATCATTTCTTGTGGTGACCGGTGGCAGCCGCACAGCTGCTGTGCCAGGTGGTGCTTGGAATGTCTGCCTTGTGTTCGTTGGGCTTTTTTTTTGCTGCATGCTTAGCATGATACTGTGTGGGGCTACCATTGGGGTCCGGGGTGGCAGAGGCGTGGTTGTGGGTACAGGGAGCTAATTGGGTCAGGAAAAAACTACCAAACTCAACTGCTCTACGCTCGTGGGCTTAGTGCAGTGAAGTGCTGGAGGAGATACAGATACTGACTCTCCAAGGGGAACATAAGGAGCGTGAACTGGAAGGATCTCGTCCCACCAATGCCTTATAGAACAATGTGGGGAAACTCTCTCTAGAGACAGCTTGACCTGTGGCTCATGGCCTCCTGCACCCCACAGTGGAATTTGCCTGCAGCTGTGGAAAAAGTGTCCTGATCTGCCCAGCAGTGAGTGTTCTGGTGGACGGGGTGGCACTGGGGAAACTGGGACTGGCATGAGGGATCAGAGGCTGTAGTGAGGGTGAAGGCGTCAGCATGGAGCTGCTCTTGGGACTGTGGCTAGACAGGTGGTCATAGGGTGCAGCGTGATGTCTGACCAGACTGAGTAGCGACTTGGTTGGGGAGGTTAGAGCCAGAGAGGTTAAGCATTAGTGACTGTTCTCTGACTACAGAAGTTTGAAAACTTGGAATAAATCTTCCTGAGTGAGGGGAGCCTGTTGGAGCTGTTGGAGCGGGAAATAAACCTGGAGCTATTGATCCAAGAGTGGCTGGCATACGCATTGCAGGGAAGCTGCGGGGTTTGCTCTGTGGGCAGTCACAGTGCCCGTACTTAACTCAGAGCAGCCGGAGATGGAATGGTGGGAGTAGGATGTTTCTGCTGGAATCCAGTAACCTCCCCTGCTGCCAGGTGCTACTCTGTCTTATTGCTCCTTTTGTTCATAGGCTCCTTCTCTTCTGTGTTCCTGGTTCTTATGCTAAATGTTACATTTAGAATGTGTTGCCGCAGGAATGCAGAGTGGGATTCTCAAAGCACCTAAGAGGTTAGACACCCAACTCCTCTGGCAGGTGACTGGGAGTTAGGTGCCCAACCCCCCTAACTCCCGTTGACTTTCAGCCCCCTTCAGATTTTCAAAAGCGTCTAACTGTCATGAACTAGTTCCTGCAGCCCCCTTCTGTGCCGTGTATGGCAGGGAGCAACTTCCACTTTAATAGGAATAGAGAATATCTCCTGTAGTCCACCCCGCCCGGGGCAGGGTGTGTGTGTGTTGAAGTACTCCATTTTATCTCTTGACTGAACGGGAAGTGGCCATTGTGAATTTCAGTCTCCAGAAAATAGGACGTTTGTACTTCAGAGGAAGCCCCTGGGGTGCGTTTAGACTCAGCACTTGGGTTTTTTGAATGTGACCAGGAATCTTTTTTGGTTTGGAAATAACCTCCAGATGAAAGCTCAGGGTTTTCTGAAGGTTTTTAAGCACTCCTCTGCAATGTTTGCAGCGCAGACATGGCAGCACTGTGCCTGAGACCAGGGATGTGAAACTGACACTCAGCAAGTGTGACCCTGACTAGTGCATTTTTGTGGTCTGTGTTGAGAGGAGCACAAAGCGTAAGCTAATGGTGTGAATGGGAAAAGTCAAGGAGCTCTTTACGCTTTTTTCAGCTCTAATACTTGGAGGAAATATTCACAGCACAGGGAAGGACATCTTATTTTAAACACAGGTGACTTAAAGTGACCATGACCCTTTAACTGCCCTCTGGATCGTCTCTGTGTTCAGAGGCTGTATGTTCCGCTCAGGTGGCCGAGCTGTCATCCACTTAGGGTGTGTCCGGGACCCCAGCTCAGGCGGACATGCATGCTCTCGCTCCGCTCCAGCTAGCACTTTTCAATTAGCACTATACCTGCAGCTACCCGGGTGGCAACTTGCCTGAGTACAGTCCCACCTGACCCTTGAATGCATACACAGCCAGCTGGCCTGAGCTGCTGCCCATACCCCATGGCCACACTGCTATTTTTAGGTGCTAGTGTGAGCAGAGGTACATGATCTGGGGGTTACACCTCCCAGCTGCTGTACAGATGTGCCTGTAGTTTCACTGTGTTTTCATTTGTAACACCCCAGAAGACCTGGGGCACTGTCCTCATCTGTACTGATGTGCTGAACTGCACATAGAGTGGTGTTAGTTCAAGGACTTCAGATCTCTGCCCTTCATCTCCATACCCACATGTTGCCAGCCTCTGACATGTCTCCCATTCCCCAGGCAACAATTTCTGATATTACAAACAGGATTACAGCTTTTTAGTGTGTGGGGACAGGGAGTGGGAGGAGGAGGAGGGTGGGTTAAAGAAGACCAGGCATCTGTTTTCTCATGTCTGCACCAAATGCTCAAGAAGGGAAGCTACAGATCTTTGAATGGACTTACAGATTTGAGTAAAAGCCCAAGGCCTGACTGAATCCTGAAAGGCTCCTTGAACTGTTTGGCTGCCCCGTGGACATCCATTGTACAGCCATCAAAATGGTGCATGTATGGTCTTCAGCTATTTGTCAAGTCCCTTAGTATTTTCACACTGTGGGTGTCACCAAAAGGTTTGTGTCCCCTGGGTGCAAACTAGCTGTGGTGGTGCCAAAGGGGTTAAAGCCTAAGCAGGGCTCGGTGTGGTGGAATGGATTTCCTCCAGCGGGCAAGGAGGGTTGTGTTCAGCATCTCATCTCTTCTCCTCTCTCCCTCCTAGTTCCCGTCACCTGAGTGGGACACAGTGACTCCTGAAGCAAAGAACTTGATCAATCAGATGCTGACGATAAACCCGGCTAAACGCATCACGGCTGATCAAGCACTCAAACACCCATGGGTCTGTGTAAGTGTCTCCTTCCTCACCTGTTAGGAGGTCATGCCATGGTGCTTGCTGAAGCCATGTGCTGGGAGGACAGGCTACTAGAGCAGGAGGACAGAGCTAGGGGAAGAAATCAGGTGCTGTCTAATCAAGCATGTTTGTATGCTTTGAACTGTGAGCTTGTAGGTGCTGGCATGGGAAAAGCCCACCTGGTTTATATCCTTATCTAACCACTGCTATAGTGAAGAGATGCAGAACAAATGGCTTTTAATTTCAAGGCTATTTTATCCAATAGTCATTGATTGCCAATGCAGATCATCGTCATGTGCCGTATCCAGGGAGATGTCCGCTTGAAGAGCCTGGCACCTGGGCATCCTGGATGTTGCATCCCAGCCCCAGTTGTCGTAGTGCCTCTTCATTTTTCACAGGCACACGTGGAAGTGCTTCTGTAGCTCCTGCAAACGTGCCATATCGCCCCTAGCCATACGTGTAATGCTAGTGGCCATGAAGCAGCTTTGACTAGTTCTCTCCCTTGAGAGTTGTCTTCTTTCCAGACCAGGAGCATGATTGTTCTCCCATTTTCTGCAGAGCTGGTAAGAGGATCCTGAAGTATAATTGGGAGAGTTTCTCTCAATCACATAAGGAAGGAGTGTGCACTAGAGACAGGCATGCCTCCGCTTTCCAGTATGTTCATTGTGCATACCCACCTTCACAATTTGTTCTTGACAGGTGGCGATTTCCCCCATTCCCCAAGAGAGATCTCATTGGCGATTCCAATTGATATGTGGTGTACACACTGTATACATTATAAATTGGCATAGTTCCAGAGACATCATCAGAGATATAATTGGGGATTGGTCCTGCTTTGAGCAGGGGGTTGGACTAGATGACCTCCTGAGGTCCCTTCCAACCCTGAGATTCTATGATTCTATGATATGCTCATTCACATCAGCTCAGGCTCTGGCCCTTCCCTGTTTGTGTGTCTGTACTCTAATAACTGTGTTTCATTTTGTGAGCCTTGCAGCCCCAGTGCCTGTGACTGGCACTGTCTGAGAAGCAATAACTGCCCACATCGCAGGATTAATGTGAAATGTCCCGAGACAGTTTCCCTCTTCGCCCGTGTTGGCTTGACTGGCCATTCTACAAAGTGTAATGGTTTCATTCCATAAATCACTTCAGTCCCCACCCACTTTCCCCTATGTTAAAGTTGTTGTCGCCGCGTGCCCGACATGCTCCGTGTATGTACCCTACACGGATTCCCTTTCTAGACACTTGCTGTGCTCACCAGTAGGCAGCGACTGGTCTTGGCTGTGCGTTTCCAATGGCAGTGCAGGGCACTCCTGTTCTCCTAGTGCCAGTGACAGCTGTGCTTTGTGGTCAGTGAAGCTGTCTACAGAGCCCATAGTGTATTTTCTGGCCCATTTAAGGCCAAACTAGCAAGAGACCTGGAATGACTTCAGGCTTCTCTGGCTTCACAGGAGACGGTGTGAACTTTAACAGCAAGAAGCTCTTTCAAAGAGGATGGTCCAGCCTTCCCACCCCCCACAACAGCCTGTGCAGATTGTAGCCAGCTTTGAGAGCAGGGGTGGCTAGGTTTGAGGTCACAGTAGAGGTTTCCTACGTAACTTTGCAGAATCTGAGCACAGTGCATGCTGTTCTCCCAGGTCTTAATGAATTTGTCTGAACCAAGAGAGAGCTGCTCATGGCAGATCTGTAATGCCTACGGGTCAGCGTGATAGTCCTTCGCCCACTGTCCTTGTAAAGCGAATGCAGACTGGTAGGTCTGTGTTAGAACAAGAGCCAGTCTGGCATTAGCCTCCAGTTTCCAAATGTTCCCTGACTCTCTGGCAGCACTTCTGGGAAGTGCTCCTCTTGCAGCTGATGTGACCCCAGCTGAGTGCTGGTGACAAGTGCGCCCCACTGGCTGGACGCTGCACTCAGGCTGTCGGCTGATGTGGTAGAACTATCTGACTGAGCCATATGACTCCCCAGCAGTATGCTGAACATCATATTCTGCATCTGATGCCAGGGTGCTGAGGGCAGGCGTCATGCTCACAGGTTCGAAGAGCAGCCTTGTCCAAGAGTCATCAGGATAGGCAGACAATGGTCTTCACTTGCCGGCTCAAATTTTCCTTTTGAGATTTAGTAACAAGATCCGCCTCTTCCCTTCCCCTCCCCTCCTCCCACCCAGCACAATTGCTGGTTGTGCACTTTTGCCTCAAATCTGTTTTTGGTCTTTGGTGTCTGAATGATGGAGAACATTGCTCTTTCATGACTCAACTTTTTCAGGCATGGGTCTGTGATAACAACCCACCTTGTTTAGAAATTCTCGCCACAGGGGGTGGTTAATGTCACCTTGCAGTTGGTTTCTGCCGCCAGGTCTCTGCGGTTTGGAGCCAGGGTCCATTAGGAGTAGGGCACCCAGAGCTGAGCTGCTCGGTCGTATTGGCTGTAGCGTGTGAACAGAGAGCTGGAGGGAGAACTCGACTTGATGATCTGTTTACAATTATTTAACAATCCTTCCTTGTTCCTGTCTTCCAGCAACGATCCACCGTGGCCTCCATGATGCACAGACAAGAGACTGTGGAGTGCTTGAGGAAGTTCAATGCCAGAAGAAAGCTGAAGGTGAGTAGGTGTTTGCCTTTTTTGGGAGCTGGGATTGGGGAGGGTGGTGGTCTTTTGGCTGAAGCACAAGGCTGGGAGAGCTGGGATTTCTTCCAAGCTCTGCCTCTGACTTGAAGTGTGCCCCACATCACTTCCCCTATGTGTGCCTCAGTTTCTCCCTCTGTGCTGTGGAGCAAATACCTGCGTTGCCAAAGGTGTGCTTGAAGATTAGCTCACTGTTTGTCAAGTGCTTTTTGAAATCCTCTAATATAAGGTGCTCTAGAAGTTTCTTTGCAGGTTGGGAGATTTCTGTAGGTACAAAAATTAGTTTCCCATAGGGTCTGTTCTCTCCATGCCCACCTGGCCCCCACTTAAAGAGAGCAGAAATACCCAAATGAGCACTCCATGCTTAAGAGCTGTTGTCTACCATGCTGATCGGGCTCCTGGCTCCCAGCACCAGTAACTGTTGAATAGCAGCTGCTGGGAGGTGGAGAGGACCCCAGTAGCCTGTCTAACCCTGAACCACTTGGGTTTCTGCATCCCTTGTCTGAGATAGGCAGCGCTATTTATCCCTGCTCTCTCCTTCTCCCCCACAGGGTGCAATCCTCACAACAATGCTGGTCTCACGGAACTTTTCCGGTAAGTTCTCCCTACCCTCATCCCTTCCCCGTTATTTCTTCATAGATCTGGATGCATTTTAACCCTTTAGGGGTGAGTCAGAGAAGAGAGGGGTCTTGTTCTGTTTAGCATTCCAAAATCCATTAGCTTTGCCCTGGCCAGTGACCAGCAGGGAGAAACATTAGACTGGTTGGGAGAGAAGCCTGCATATGGAACAAGAGGGGAATCCAGTCTGCTACCAAAATACACTCATGTTTTATTGCAGGCTTATGTTTGGGATGTTCTAGTTGGCATCTGTCAGTTTTCCCTTTGGAAACCCTAGTTATCAGGGACTATAACTGCCGCAGTGGTTCCCTCAGACCTGAGGACCTGGCTCCACCACTGGATAAGTAATGATATTTGCAGGGGGGAGTAGCCATTAGGGTGCTGGGTATCCCTGGCTCAACCAGAAAGGATCTCAAACATGCAAGCTATTAGGTGTTTCCATCTCTGTCTCTGAACTGGCTGTGGTCATCTGAGACTCGGTGACCATTAGTTTGACTGCCTGCTGAGCATTCTGTGCTGTGCCCTTACTGAAAACACAGATCCAAATGTTTCAGTCAAATGAGTGTTTTGAAAGGTACATTTAGTTTGTTAAAATTGCCACGCTGCTGGTTTGTGCTATCATTAGTGTTCATCCGCAACTGATACGCCTCTTCAAGCGGGTGGCCTTTCTGTGCCCATGTGTCTGTCATAGCTTAGACCACTCGCTCACCCTGAGTGATGTTTTCCTCTTTAAAAGGTAGTGTCTGGGCAGTAATTCAATCCAAATTTTACTGAGCCTGGCTGTGTTACAGTCCATACACCAATTCTCCATTTGGAGCGTAATTTAGGGATGGTTAATGAAAAGCAGCCATAATGGAATCTCCTCCATCCCTTTTCCCTTTGCTAAATGCTTTAATGGTGGGCACCAGTACATACTATCTATGGTATAATGCAGGAATCTCCTAATTACGCCAACAACAAAGGGCGCATGTGCACTCACTCGTGAAATCCAGGTGGCATCTCCCTTCCAGCTGGGATTCGTGTCATTCTGGTGGTGGTGTTCAAATAGAAGACCTGTGCACCAAACCCCAAAAATGTAGCAGGGCAGCCCACTGGAGCTTGAGAATTGATCCTTGGTCCCGCTACACATTAAGTCTGTGCAGGCATGTCAGGACGTGGAGAAGGATCAGGCTGGCTGTAGCAGCAGTTTTTACGCACGCTCCCTGGTCATTGTGCAAAGGGTCCATCTACACTGCAGCTGGGAGGTGAGATTCCCAGCGCATGGAGACGGACACATACTAAAAATCGCAGTGTGGATGTTGCAGCATGGGCAGTGGCTCAGACTAGCTTTCAAAAATCCAAGGCCTCTTGATCCCCTGAGTCGGCACTCCGGTGGCCAGCCCGCGTCCCCGCCCGTGCAGTAATGTCCACGCTGCAATTTTTAGCATGCTAGCGCCAATCCGTCTGCTTGTGCTGGGAATTGCACCTCCCAGCTGTGGTGCGCACATAGCCCCGGGAAATGTGCCTGCAGGAGCTGAAAGCCAGACCTTGCGGGCCTAGAGTGATTCTAAAGCAGTTTAATTGTTAGGAGGGCCTGTGTGCTCTCATGCAGCCATTGCATCAGCTCAGGGGTGAAAACCCTTTCCCCTATAACCGTCCTCAGTTCCCCTCTTCCCACTGGTACAAGCGGTCGTGGGTCTGTGTTCCTTCGCTCAGTGACACAGCTGGGTTTAGTTTAAATGTTAATGTAGTTGTTAATTCTTAGGCTAGTGTTTACAATAAATAATAGTACTGAATTAATTTTTTGTAAGACTAATTCTGCACTCTACTTATGTTGCGACTGGGAAAGGGTTTGGGTTTGGAACACATCTCTTTGGGTCGGAAAATGTCCCTTGTAGACCAGCATGTTGGGTACTTGAAATGCCTGGGAGAAGTCAGTGGTGCTTGGATGTGCATCCTTTATTCCCAGACCTAGAAGCATGCTGGAGGAGTCTTGGTCTGGTCACTCGTCTGTATCTCAAGAGCCAGTAGTTGGATCCAGGAGTTTTTTTCATCACTAAAAAGAGGAGGAAATATTTGGGTCTGGTGGCCTATTCTGAGCCCCTGTACTACTCGATTCAGAGACTTGGAGACACTCTGAGAAAGAGGCCTGAAAGAAGTGCTATGAACCTACAGAGCTGGTCTCCTAGTTCCAAACCTCCCATGCTCATTGATGGGGGAGACTCCACAAAAACAAACTTTCAGGGGCTGCTGTAATGTGAGATTTCTCTAAAGAGCTTTCAGAGCCAGCCTGGGCCACTTTAATACTTCTGATACAGAGGTCTCCCCTTCATGTGCAGCCTTACAAATCTACAACCCAGTCCAGTATGTGGTTAGCTTTTGCTCCTATTTCCCCTGATGATGGCTTACCTACTATATTTGCCAGGTCAGACCTCTAACATCTCAGTGAAAGTGGGGATGCCAAGTCTTGGATTGTATGACCAATTGGGCGTTATGGCTCTTGGGGCATGAGACCATCTCTTGGCAGTGGCAGGCTCATTTGAGAGGTGACCTCTCTGCATTGGAGGAGGAGGAAGAGTAGATGAAATTTAGTTTAAGTTGGTCTCCTCGCTGTGATGACAACAATAAGGCATTACAGGAAATGATGCTAAGCTGAGCTTAGCCCTTGGACTTTCCAGTTGCTGGAGTCCTGGAGAAGGTGCACAAACTTGCTGGCTTGCTAAAGATGAAGGAGAAGGCACCCTGCTTATAAACAAAGGATTGATAGATCCAGCCAGGGAGATCTGGCTGGCAATGCTCAGCTTAGTCCTCGCCAGCCAGGAAACCTGACTGTATGTTTCACACAACAAGGTCTTGTTTTTCTTCCGAACCTCCAGTCTTTGGCCTAGAGAAGGCAGGGTCACCTGATAGTACTTCTCAAAGCAAAGCTTCAGGTGCCTTGCACATGTCAGACCAGTCAGGGGTCCTGGATTTGCTAGGAAAGGGTTCCAACTGGAGTCACCCTGTTCCCCATTCCCATTGGAGGGATTGAAATAGGACAGGGCTAGGTGCCATGCTGTGACCTGCCTGTGATGTCTCAAGCCTTGGCTAGTCCTACTACTCTCAAAGGTCAAACTCTCCTCCAGTTCAGTCACGATGCTTGGAGGCCTGGGTCTTGAGCTCTTAACGTCTGGTAGGGTGGTGTATTCAGAAGGGGTGAAGCAGCAGGCTTGTCGCAGTCGCATGTTCCTGCCACCAGAAAATCATGTGTTTGTAAATGGATACATTTCTTTTCTTAGGTGTGTAGTAGTAGTAATGTGTTACCCCTCACACTGCTTGGTGCCTCTAATCCTCAATCAGTTACTAGAGATATCTTGGTTTGATCCCTTTCCACAGTTAAGGTACAGTTAACCTGAATTCAGCATTTCACTATTCTGTTTAAAGGACCTTGTCTTCATTCAGCCATACACTGTTATCCATCAGTTCAAGGTGCCAGGCCTATGACTACATCCCTTGAGCCACTGTTAGCTCCCTGGTAGCTATCTCCTCTGCCAAAGGGGTGAGTGAAATCCAAACTCTGACACTGAACCTTCTTTACGAAGCAGTGCTGTATTGCTCACCTAAAACTTCTGCCCAAATTGACTTCAGACGTTCATCTGAAACAAACCATCTCTCTCTTCTGGTGTCGTCCCCTGCAGCCTCATAACACACTCATGGGGGCTTGGGGGAGTGGCTAGACTGCATATATTAGATGTCAAAAATGGAGTTACTACTTTTGAGAGTCATCCTGTTTGTTTATAGCCTTTGAGGGAAGTGAGATATATCCAAAAATTATCCAGATGGATGAAACTCAGTAGCCAAGCCGAGTACAACCAAATGAGCTCTAGACTGGAGGAACTTGGAACTCATTCTGTCAGTTGAGTGGCCATCTACACAGCTTGTCTCCATAATGTATCTATCACCAAGATTTGTAAGGCTGCCACTTGAAGTTCAAGTCACATCATTTGCCAGCTCTGGATCTAAACTGGATGATCATTTGTAGAGCAGTTGTCATTCAGGGTGAAATTCACTGCCATGCAGTGGGCCATCGCCAGTCTTGTGCACCCCTTAAACTCTCAAAATAGACCATAAGTGGGATTTAAGTGTGCTTAGACCTTGTGCTTGATCCTCCATCTTTAACCACTCACTCCTCAGCCCTGTTGTTGGGAATTGCTATTGCTTGCTCATCTATGGGGAGGAGCAGCAGAGGCAGCATTGTGAGGGAGAAAAGAAGCTAACCTGGCAATAACTGGAGTTCTCCACATGTTGCCTCTACAGATTCAAGTTGACCCGCCTTCATCCTCTCATCTGAAGTTTTTATAGCTAGTTTGGGTGAGGCGAGCAGGGGACAGCTCTAAGAATAGAGTCCTTTATACCTCTGACAGGGAGACTGGATCTGCAGACAGTGTGCGCCCCCGTAAATGTTAAACTGTAGACCTGAGCGAATAGTAATAAATAAATATTCAAATTCCAAAACCAAATATGATTATATACTCCCCAAGCCTGTTATGTTTGCCTTCCATGAAAGTTTGAGCGGCTGAGCTTTTCTAATAGGAATACTTGGAGGGTGAATTTTAAACTGTTATTTAGCAAAGGCAAAGTTTGAATTGTGTACGTGATTAATATTTGAAATTCATACTGCCCTGTGTTATGTAAGCGTCCATTCATGGAACCGAAATGAGACCACATGTCTGAAGTAACTCACCAGCTCAGGTGACTTTTGAAGGTGGATTATGAAGTGGGAAATTGGCCAAGAAATTCTTAAGCAATTTTGAACAACAAACAAATTTTGAGAGCTATGTGATCTATTTGAAGATACTTCCCAAACAGGAAATGAGGTCAAATTTAATGAAAATTTAGACAGTGCTATGAACTGTTCGTCCACCATTATTAAAATGCTTTAGAAAGATTCAGGAATGGCTCGGGACTCCTAGAATGTGGATCTGCTATGGTAACGTACTCTGAAAACTCCACTTGCTGGTGAGTAAACTTCCTTTTTACTCCCATCTCTGGATCCTGTCGATTTTAATTATTTTCTCAACTGTGCATTTTTTCTGGTGTAAGAGTGAAATTATTATGCTTCGGCAGAGCAAATGAAATTATGTGAAAATGAGGACCACCACTGGCCTTTGTCCTCCTATCACACCAACCCCCAAACTTCTCTGAGGTTCACAAAAAGTCTGTTAAAACTTTTTTTGTTGGCATCTTTGCATTCATACCTCTTCCCAGCCTGCTTATGGCAGGAAGTGGGGGGTGCTGAAATGCTGCAAAAGGGTATTCTTGCGGCATCCTCGACCTACTGAATGAGGAACGTGCTAGAACACTCAATGGGTCTGGCAAGAACTCCAGCCTAAGAGGCAGTCAGACCATCTGAACCTTATAAGTCTCAACACTCATGTTGCGTGCCACACAAATGCACTGGAGTAGGTGTTTTAGGAGGTGGATTTCTGCAGAAGTAGTGAGATGTTTGAAAACATCTACTGAAACAGACTTAGGTCCAGATTTTTAAAGGTGTTTTGGTGTTGCTGTACTCAGCGTTGTAATGCCTAACCGATTTAGAAGCCTAAATGTCATTTTCAGAGGGGATTTAGGCATTTAGTCAATGGAACTTAGGCTCCTGCATGCCTGTATCACTTTTGAAAATGACACTTAGGCTCCTAAAATCAGTTAGGCATTGCAATACTGAGCATACCAACACCTATATTCCTTTACAAACCTGGCCCTGAAAAACTAACTTTCTATCTTCTCTGTCTGGTTTCCTGTGTTAACCTGGCTTAAGGATGTTTGATTCTGTGCGGGGTCGACAGAGGCTAATGGAAAAACCACAGGACTATTTGTCTGCTCCATACACCTTCTCCAGTAACAGCCACACGAGAGAGAACCAGGGTTTCTCTGGTTGATGATGATAGAAGCCAAAGAGGATGCCTCTGGGTTGAGTACTTGAGGATTGAGCCTCAGTGAATTCTGCCTCCCCTCCTTTGTCCCAAAGTGGGGGAAGCCAGGTACATCTGGGAGACGGAAAGGCAGTCTCAAATCCTGCCCATGAGACTTTTCTGTGGAGCTGAAGCGGGTTAATTCCTCTGAAAGTGCCATTTGATCTTATTGCATTGCAGACCTGTGCGTGCCTGGGACTAGGTGTTCGGAAATTTGACGATACGAAGCGTATGGGCAAAATGCAGGTGCACGTTTTTCCCCTGCTAAGTGTAGTGGCCTGTGCGGGTGGGGGAGAAATCCAAATAAAAGGGTTAACTTATCGTATATACTCGTTCATAAGCCGAATATTTTTGGTAAAAAAGTGACGCATCAAAGATCAGGGGTCGGCTTATAAATGGGTCTACACCAAAATTTGATGATTTTAAACTCCATGAAATCATTGAATTGAATATCTAATATATTATCATTTTGTTTACCTGGTGCGTCTGCAGGCAGGGAGCCCCTCAGCTCCCTGTGGCCGTGGTTCGCCGTTCCCCACCAATGGGAGCTGCGGGAAGTGGCGTGCCGGTTCCCACAGCTCCCGTTGGTGGGGAACGGCAAACCGCAGCCACAGGGAGCTGAGCGGCTCCGTGCCTGTGAACGCTCCAGGTAAACAAAACGTCCCGACCCGCCAGCAGCTTACCCTGATGGGCCGAGAGCCAAAGTTTGCCAACCCCTAAAGTATAGAGTTGGCTTATGAAAGGGTCATACAGGTTTTACTATTTTTACCTATCCATCTTGGGGGGTCGGCTTATACTCGTTCATTAGCCTGTTCGTTTATATACGGTATATATTAACAGAGACATTTGCTCCTTTTTAAAGCTGCTTTTCCTCCTTTTCCCCTCCCCTTTTCTCTCCCTCACTCTCTGCTTGTTTATCCTGTCCATTCGAAGTGACTGGCTGCTTTTCATGTTCTCTCTCACCCACATTAGTTCATTCTACAGAATGAATGTAGTAGTACTGAGGAATAAATGCCCCCCTCATCTCTGCCCTCACAGGGAGGAGGGAGCTGTTGAGTGCAGCTCTTTCCGTCTAGCTGACTTTTCCTGGCGAGCTTGATGCTTTCCTAAGCGCTTCAGCGTTCTGGTCTAATGCGTGAGTATGTGACTGTTACAGCAAGGCTGGAGTTAGAAAACACCTCTTCATAACTGGGAAGAGTCCCACACAGATAACTCAATCCCATCCAGCAACTTGTCGGCACCTTGGGAACATGAAACGCTAAGCTATCAGTCATATAAATTGCTGGGAGCCATTACTCCTGAGCTGTGTTTCAATAGCAAGTCAGTGGCCGTTTCCAGATGAAATGTCCGAGACTTTCAGATAGAATGATTCGAGTGCAGTGGAGAATACTTCTTTGAAATAACTGCAACTTTACATGGCAATTACTAGAGTAATTGTGCCTCAGTTGCCATCATGCCAGATGGTTACACAAGTTATTTCAGTTCAGTCGTGGGATGCCCCGGTCACTGTGTTCCGGTGTCCGACGCATGGAGGCCTTGGGTTACTGATCCAGTGGCAGAAGGGATATTCTCCCTGTGAATCCAGGAGAAGTGTTAAGAGTCTCTGCGATAGGCTTGGGTGGCACACCCTGGTTTATGCTGAGCAGTGGCGGTTGAGGTGAGATTGGTATTAGTGGGCATCTTTTGAAGGTTGCTGTCATCCTATGAGATCACAGAAGGTGGTCCGCTGACCATCTCTTCCATAGTCACTCTTCCTCAAATGTATTCCACCATCTGTAGTCACGGAGGCTCTGTATTCCTTGGTGGAAGTCCTTCCAGAGTTAAACAGGTGTACAGTAGGCAACACTCCCCTCCACTTCTCCCTCACTAATTTTCCTCTCGAGGATGCTGTCAAGTAGTTTAGGCCTCAGATATTTGTATATATTAAGATCTAGTGAGAAATGGCCTCTGGATTCTAAATACAGTATCTCTATTTTAAAGACCCCTTTGCCCCACTCCATCACAAAGGAGTTTATTTTAAAATAAACTTTTATAGGATGGACAAATAACAGATGTCTCCTCCCTGTCAGTGTTGCAGCAGCAGTTAACTAATACATATAGCTTCCACAACTGTGTTCCCTGCAGCTGCTAACATTGATGATCCTAGCACACAGATAAAGAACTGAACCAGAGAATCTCTAGAGCCATTCCACTCTGTTTGAAATACAGGGAGATAAAATACCAGTGTTCACCAAAGGGAGAAATTATTATTTATTTGTATTATTGGAAGTACGTAGGGAGCCTCAGGCATGAACCAGGACCAATTGTCTTCTCCATCACAAATGTATCTTCATATATAAATATTATTGGAGAGTGCACAACCTCTTGGAGCTTTGCAGTGGAGTCAGTGGTGTTTATATGCCTTGACTTAAGAGCTGTGACGTGTTACACAAGTGCACTACAGGGCAAGGTCAGAAGGGATCTATAAAGAGGTGCTGAAATCCCCCTCGTGCTTTTGGTTCCTGTTTTAGTGCTGGTCTGTCAAATTTGGAATTGCTTCATCTCTGACAGTCTTTGGGTAAGTTTTTATGGGGGTTTTGGTGGTTTTGATTTATAAAAAGCTGCTAAATTAACTGTCCATTTGACATCTTGTTTTCAAAAGAGAAGAGATTCCCTGTTTGTAGAATTTCTGGGTCTAGAAGTTTCTTACCAGTTCCTTCCTGGCTCCTTTAGAAAACCAGTGCTAAAACTGAGAGGTGAAAAAAGTATTTCTACCACCAACATTCACTGTGTCTCCTTTCTTTGAGATGGGCCTGTTCCCTATGAGCTTATGGACAAATTTCTGAATATTCCGGGTGGCAGGACAGAGGGAAACAAATGTCTCACTCCTCTGTGAAAGTGTATTTGTTCCCAGCCTGTCTTTGTCCCTCTCCCTTGACATCAGAGGAATTTGTCCCAGCTCCAAGTGATAGGCAATTTGAGATATGAGGCAACCTCCATATGGGGGGGGGGAGAGAATCTTTGAAGCTCCTTCATTTAGACAAGTTGTGGTGCTGGTGCTGCTCAAAACCATGTTTAAATACCAGCATGTAGCCCCCATCTTCACCATCACCTCCTCTTTCACAGACAGAGTCTGTGCCAGTATTTTTATGGTTTGAGGCCAACACCTTGATTCTCATGGTCTTCCTTTGCATCTGGTTCTTGTGTACAGGTGTAGGGCCCCTCTCGATAGCATTCATAATGTCACTGGAAGATCTTACTTTGGAAGTACAGGTCCTTCCTTACTTGGAAGTTCAAATTCCAGTTCTTCACCAAAATCCTTTGGCATTTGAGCACCCTGCTTTTCAGTGCTTACATTTATCCTAAAATTGGGGTGGGGGAGTTTCTAAGGAGCCTTTCTAGTGATCCCAGGAGCCTGCATATTTCTTTTGGGTCCTCAGTAAGGTACAACTTCTCATACTTTATAGTTGTGTGTCGTCTTTGGTAAAACAATGTGGAACCTCTTCTAAAATGCCAGGTTCAAAAAGTTCTTCTAATTCTCCTCAGGCCTGTGTTCCTGCTTCTCTAGGTGTGTAACTGGATGATTCTTTGTTCTAAGGGGGACTGGTTGATCCTGTGTTCATTTCTCTGGAGAAGACTTCTGTTTCTGCCCCTTCTCCTGTGGCCAACAGAATGATTCCTCAGGTAGCTAATGGTTTGGATGGGCATTTTTCTTCTGTTAAGCCCCTTCTTCAGATTATCTAGTGACAGCAGCTGCTAACAACATGGCCAGAGCTCCCAGGATCCTTCTGCTGTCCCTCTTGATAAAGTATCCAGGGAGCTAGTGTGTCAGGGAAGGGAAGTTGCCCTCTGAAGCTTGGCCACGAGTAGATAATTACCGGACCCTGAAGACGTCATCGTTACTCTGTTTGGTCTAAAATGCAGTCAAGATGTGAAGGTTTATTGGAGTCTTACAGGTGATGCTTGTTTTGAAAGGTGGTCAGAATATACAGTTGCTGGCTTCTTTCATGTTCGTTTGAGGGAGAGGAGCTAGTTGCCATGTGGCAAAAGAGGAGTGTGGATGGAGTGAGCCCAGAAGGAATCAGGGGAGCCCTTTTAGCAGCATTTGGGGCTGCAGAGACGTAGGGAGGGTTTCATCGGCTGGAGCTCAGAGCCATCAGATTGGCCTTGCTGGCTGGAGCTGAGTTCTTGACAAACGCGTCTTCATCTAAACTGTCAGAGGGTAGGAATTATTTTTTCTTTGAAATCTTCTTTGTCAGTAGCTGAGCTTTTTCTTGCTTTTTCTTCTGCTGCTTCTCTCATGTGGCTGTTCTCGGACTACTTTGTGTTAGTGTGAGAGCCCTCTGTTCTCTGTCTGCAACCGAAAGGAGCTCTGCCCCCTCTTCCATAGGGAAAGGGGAACAGTTTCTCCTACCGGGAAACGGCTTTGCTTTAGGGGTGCTGTTAGTAGCTCTTTCAGAGGAGGTAAATTCACTCTTCCTTAGAATTCTATTTTCCTTTGGCCAGGAAAAATTGCCATCTGTCTGGGGTAAGAATAAAGACCTGGTTCCTTTTTAGTTCCTGAGTGACTGTGGTTCTGAAAGTCTGACCCACCTTTTTGTCTCTGGTTTAGCAACTCTTGTCCATTAGAGTTCATTTGGTCCTATTGCTGCTCACTATGATTTGACAAATAGCTGTCTGCTCAGCCACAGAAAGCGTCTTCTCAGGATCTGTCCTCATCTTTATCAATTGCTTAGACTATGTTAATATATTTTGGTAAGATGTTTTCCTCTCCTTGGTTTTGGGAAGCCCATCTCTGTGTAGTGTGTCCCCAGATGGCTCGAGGATCGTTTGGAGATTAGGTATAAGGTATCAAGTTGCTTGTTCCAGAAGTTTTCATGGGCTAGTTTAATCAAATCTTCCATGGCATTATAGTTCAGACTTGGGCTAGGCAAGATGCTCGGTTTTCTAAGGCAGACTTTTAGGCTCTAGGAGCTCACTGCCAGGGAGACTACTCTTTGCTGACCTCCAAGGACAGGGGAACGTAACACAAGAATGGCTGTAGAAAAACCTGTGAAGCTGCAAATGGGGCTGGATGCCAGTACCTGGAGTCCCCTCTGGATGTTCTTCCCATAAAGACACACTCTCTCTTTTGCTCTCTCCTCTCCCACTCCTGCTAACTACAGGAGAAGGATTTGGGGCAGCAGATTGGGAAGGCTGGGTCTACATATCCCATTCTATAAATGCAGCCTTGTAACCTCCCAACTGTGCATGCGTTAGGACATGTGGTCACTATCTCAGCTGATTCCATCCATGTGCTGGAGCGCGTGATTCCCAGAAGGGTGGATGTGTGTGAGCACTGTAGTCAGACAGACCAGTCACGAGTGACCTCATTTTTATTCCAGCATCTCATGTGGTGTTATAGGGCAGTGCTGTGTGTACATAAAATAATTTAGATGGCGTTAAGTGTGTCCTAAGCGGTACTTCCCTCTTATGTGATGGGTTTGATCATTTTGTCGATGAGTGTCAGCATTAGAAAAAACTTGCAGAACCAGAACTCTGCTGAATTCATGGTCCTGTGAATAATGGATAGGTGACTGGAAGATCCTAGGTTCTCTACATCTCTTGAACAGTCTGCATTGCTGCATAGTGACCGTTGATTCACTGGTACTTGGACAGATCCAGGAAAAGCATTGGGCAGGTTAAGAATGCAGTAAATCGGGTTTCCTCCCAACCTACAGTACAGAGGGCCAGATTACAGTCCCAGATCTGTGTCGCTGGATATGCTGTGTCTGAAGAGTCTGATTTCACCTTTAAGCACCCCTGACTCTGGGTGAGGCCAGAGCTTTTCACCCCCAGACTCTACACATTTGGGGATGAGAATTCCAGGCTGCCAGAGGGTTGGTTGTGTTAGCCATTCTTATGGAATTTAGTTCTTCTACCACAGAAAGCTTTGTTATGGATGCCCTCCAGCTTAAGAGGTTTCTTTCTTCCTCTATTTGATGTTTATCTATTCTTATTCCTGTTGGGTTTTGTTGTATGTTAATGCATGACTTCATGACAAGATTTAGTTGGGGTCTGCAGCCTCCTCCAAAGCCTTTCCCAAAACACTTCACTACAGGCTCATTGACTTTAAAATAAACAAATCAAACCAGAACCCCGCTGTTTGTTCCTTCTGGCTTTGCTTACATCGAAATCCATAGCTTGCAAATTGATTCTCAAAACTTTGTTATAACTAAATCCATGGCTTTCCAAACGTCATTCCTGGGTCCTTGGAATCCACCCAAACTGTCTCTGTAGCCCAGTTTGGTTTTGTCTTTGTGTTTGAAGGACATAAATAAATTTTAATTCAGAACTTTACATTCTTTTCTCCTCACCTTTCTTTAACACTAATTTACTTGCATCTTGCTCTCTTGTTGCTGATTGGTCTTTATTGCTTTACTACGGCTCCTCTTACTGAATGATTCTGACCAATCAGTTGGCAGGCAGAGCTCCGCCCCTGCTTCGGCCGCCATGAGTGCTGCCGGCCTGGCTGAGCAAGGTACGTGGCATGAGTCCTGTTATCTCCTGAGTGCCTGAACCTAGCCCACACCCACTCACTGCCAGTAAAAAAACCAGCATGCAAGTGCCTGCGCACCCAGTGAGACGTCATCCATGCTTGCTGGCTGAGAAATTGGCATGCAGAACAGATTTCATCTAATCTGGAACCATCACCACGTTGATCTTACTGAATTACTAACCAGATTTGAAGGCCAGATGTATAGGGCCCTGCAGTGAGACCAGCACATGAGTCGGGAGGGGGAATTGATGTGTGTGTGGCTAGCGCCTGCTATTTCAGCAGGTGGGGCTGAGCAGATTAGCTCAAGAATCTGAGTTTAAAACTTTGGGAAGCCCAGACTAAAGGGCTTTATTTACATGTGCTCTTTAGAACCCTGTTGTACTGAGATGGATCAGGTTGATTGTTACCCTGCAATGGCAGGTTTCTCTGAAATAAACAGCTACTGTGTCCTAGGAGAACATGGAACTGGGTTCCCCTCTGCTTCCAATTCTTCTGTAAAATGGGGTGAATTAGGACAGTAGAGAGCCCTAGGGTTTCTGTTCCCAGTACAATATTGTCTTAAAGCAAGAAGAAAAGCTCTCTGTCAGGCTACTGTGGAGCAGTCAGATTTCACAAAGCTAAATTCAGTGATCTTCCTTCCCACCACCCCCCAACAATGCCTGGCAGCTTGAGACCGTAACAGTGTCTCAGCCCTGTACTGCTGCAGGGCTGAGAGAGCCAGTGTTGGTTAGTGAACTAAGTGTAGGGATGGAAGTCATGAATTTCTGGGTGGCCAAATTGGGACTGGCAATCACTGACGTGTGGCATGACCTGAGGCCTGCCACTTGGAGGTAAGGCGACTGCAGAGCACACAGACCAAAGGACTGTCGTTGAGAAAGAAGAGTGAGAGGAATGGGGCTCGGAGAAGCATTCCATGGCATTGTTTGGAGTTGGTATTTTGGTCCCATGTGAAACGCTGCCCCTCAGCACATCCAGTGTGTCCAGTGTTCATTGCTGATGAGTTCAGCATGATGGGTTTGTGACTCTTAATGCCAAGACTGTGAGCCTAAGGGGCTGCCTTTCATTTTTGTCAGAGACTAAAACAAGATGTGCCTGGCCGGCAGAGGGGGTGGGGGACAGAGGTTGTGCTCTGTGCTTCTCATCAGAGATTAATGAAGAGATGCTAAACCAGTAATAGAAATACATGTTAAATTATAGGACTTTCAGTAGGGGCTCTTAACAGCACTGTGGAGGGAAGGGGGTTTTGAATCTCCTTACATAGAGGAGGTGGGGAGGGATGCGGTCAGTGACCCATGCTTGGAAACCAGCAAAGTATGGGTGCACAAGACCTTTGCTAAACTTAAAGGGGTCCCCCACACATTTCCCTGATATCTCCTGTGTTGAATGCTGGGGATTGCTTGTCTGCTCCTCTCATTAAAGAAGTAAGTCCTGTCTGTCTGTCGCTAGCTGCAGGAATCCCACCCACATCCTCTGATTTCTGTCGGATAATGTGTACAGATTAACCAGTGGGTAAATTACGTAGTGTCTGCTTTGCTTGGGATGTCTGCCGCCTCTTTGTCACTGTGAGAGTGTGCATCTCCTGTATCCTCAGAGTATCCTTACAAATCATGATGATGCATGAGCTAAATGAGCAACCAACTGAATTTCTTTCTTCACTGCTGAACTAGTAACTGGACTGTGAGAGAACTGTATGTAACTGACATGCTGAGATCACAGTGGGTACCAGCAGAGGGATGGGAGGGGAAGCTGTGTCTTCCAGGGCCCATGCCTGCTTTGCAGGGTGCTGGGCTGGGTGGGAGGTGTTCTCTGCTAGAGGCTAGGCTGGCATCCACAATGCCTGGGGCAGGTGGAAAGACTATCTCCACCAGAGGCCTGGCTAGTGTAAGCAGGTGGGGAAGCTGTCTGCGGAAGCCGTGGTCTCTGGTGTAACTTCATAATGTTTTACCTGTCTACAGAGGTAAATGGGAGTGTTGGGAAGTATGGAGAGTGAAGAATCAGCAGACTCCCAGCTTGTTCCTGGGCCCCCAGGACATGGGGCAGTAGTGCAGGCCTGCTCTGTGCTGTTTTTGGGAGCTGGAGCTTTAAGGCAAATTCCAGACGTGAGATGCTTGCATTATGGAGTAGAGTTAGGACCAGCTCAGCCATGGCAGTTGCCAAGTTTATGGTGTTATTTTCTTGGTATTGGAGAGAAGCAGCTGTTGTCTGCACCATTTCAGCCTGAGCTGAGCAAAAAGTTTTGTCCCAGGTGTTGTCTAACCAGTATAAGTAAAGTCTGTCGGCCATGTGGGATAGCTGAGGTGTATGGGTGTGGAGTTGAAGAGTTACACAGGTATTTCAGTCTCAAGGCCTTGCAGCTGCTGGTTTGTTGCAATGCCTTCTTGTCTAATTGTGGACAAATCCAGAGAAAAGCGTGAGTGCCAGTTTACCAGCACATCTTCTGGGAGTGGTAGGACAATGGAGTGTTTCATCAGAGGTTCTAAGCAAGGCAGGTTTGGTGTTGCACATTCTGTCACTTCCTCTTCCTCTCTCTTTCTGTCTCTTTGTCCATGTCCTCACTGTGGTTAGCATCCCAATTTGGTGCCTGCTCATGCTGATGAGGCCACACACTTTTAAATAGCTGCTTAGGAAAGGCATGTCAACTCCTTGTCACAGCAGCTTCTTGCCAAGGGAGTGGAAACAGCTGGGCACCATCCACAAGAGTTAACCAAACTGTTCTGTATCCACTGAGAATGGAGGCAGGGAGGCCCATTGCTGACAACCATTGTTAATGTGTCACTTTCCTGTTGCACGTGCAAGCCCCGCCTACCCTGATCATATGTGCACATGGCCAGACGCGCACACTTTGGGTGTGTGACTCTCTCTCTCTCTCGTGCACTGCCAGATACTCCTCCTCCCTCCTCCTATGTGTGTGTCTGTCTGTCTGTTGGTTTCTCAGTTCTAGTTGTTCAGACCAAGCATGGCAGAGCTTCCATCACCGTCAATGAAGAAATTCAGCCTTCCCTTCTCTTCTTTTTTCACTCTCTCTCTTTACAAGCTGGCAGTGCTGCCTTTGCTCCTTCCCCACCAAAGTCCTTGATCCCATTTTATTACTTGCCATTATCCCAGACATTCCTCTGGGTAATTTTGCATCTTGGCAGTGATTAGGATTTCTTTGCATTATCGACACCTCCCCCCGCCACTTCATAAATAAAGTCTCCCTTATGTAAATAGCTGTACTTGAGGGAAAATCTCTGTCCGGATACTAGAATCTGACGGATGTCTTCAGCTTTTTCTCTGTAATGGCTGTCACCTTTGGAGGAAGGGGAGGCTGTGAGAGAGTAGAGGACTTGAAATAAAATCACCCTGGGAGCTCTGCACTGTTGGACACTGGATCTCAGTGAGGTTAGGGAGGGTGGGAGAGTTGCTGGCTTAACACTAACTGTTGAATAGAAAGGGCAGGCTACCTTCCTTCTCTCGATCTGATTGTGATGGGTAGCGACACAACAGTTTGACCTCTGCTGCTTTCATCATTACCAAGAGAAATTAGCAGGGGGTTGTCCCTTTAATTCTTGTGCAATCTGGAA
Organism: Caretta caretta; assembly: GCF_965140235.1. NCBI lineage: Eukaryota > Metazoa > Chordata > Testudines > Cheloniidae > Caretta > Caretta caretta. The sequence continues at coordinate 54,932,604 of NC_134212.1, read as the reverse complement.
GGGAAGGGAAGAGAGATTTAAAACCAAACCCTCACCACCTTGTCCTGTTTTTCTCTGCAGCTACCAAAAGCCTATTGAACAAGAAGTCGGATGGAGTGAAGGTAGGTCCAAGCTTTTCTACCTCCCCGCTCCTTTTCAGTCCATTTACCAGCAGGCAGCTGCCTCAGTACTGGGGCTGTCCTCTGAAGAATGGGTTGTTAGGGAGCTGCTGGGTCAGATCCCCACACCTCTTACCTGCACAGCATACAACTAGCAAGGTGTGTTATAGGATTTCCTTCCCCCTAAGGTTTGGGTACTGGCTGTTGCCTGAGGCAGGATACTGGGCTGGAGGGACCAAAGATCTGATCCCGTCTGGCACAAGCCCTGGCCTGTGCAGTTCGGCTCCTGAGCATAGGAAGATTTTGCTTTTTTGCAAAGCTATTGTCAGAGGATGACAAAGGCCAGCAGCACTCATGGAAATCTCCCCATCTCACCCCTTCGCTCCATTGACAGGGCCTGGGGGTTGTGGGGAGGGGGAGTTCCACCCATTGGGGATCTGTTGGGTCAGAATGTAAACATTTCACTGTGTCGGTTACATCTGAGTTGCGAAAAGGCAAGCAGTACTGCTTTCTCCACCCTCACGGGCCAGGGACTCTGTGCTCCCTGTTCAAGGAAATCACCGTTTCCTTAGTTCACTCTCCTTATGTGTGTTGTAGCCTGATCTATGAATCTGATATTCATTGTGTTGGTTACTTAAGAATTTACAGTGATCACTCTGAGGTTTGACAAGTTCTCGTCCCGAGATCAGGCCCAGTATTGTTAGAATTACTGTTCAGTTAGGAACCCCGAAGGGCACAGCTGCAGCGCTCACTCTTTAGGAACCTGTGTGTATTTGTAATAGTTTATTAGTACATTTAGCAAAGTCACAAACACTCTAACCCAGCAAGGTAGATAGAGATAATACAGAACATGCATCAGAACATCCATTTACTCATGCCATCCCTTGCAGAACAAACTGAAATGTTAGCCATCATCTTCCTCATCACCATCACCTTCCTCATCATCACCAGTGGCCATCATCCTGGCACCTCCCAAGGGCTGTATCTCGCTCTCCTCTTGCCCCCACGCTGGGATACAACTTTTATAACATGTTACGCTGACACCACTCTGTCTAATGCATATTCAGCGAGGTTTCTCCCCTCTTCCTTATTTGTATTCTTCACATTACTAATGTTGGGAGGCCCTTCTCCTATAGGTTAGGATGTTAATGATCTCAACTTATTATCATATACGTCAGTTCGTTGCCATGGCACTCTTGTAGTAACACATCTGCAGACGTTCCCGTCCTAAAATATCCAAAAGCCAATGTTAGCTCATGTTCCTGTGGCTGGCTGGTGGTGTTATGGACAATCCCCCCTCTTATACACTCTGTTCCCAGTTCCCCCAAACTCAGGGGTGATCGTCAGGCCATTCATGTGTGCCAAAGTGTATAGACCTCAAGCCTATATTTGTGTGTGTCTGTTTTGGCACACGAGACAGGTCTGTAGTTTTCCTTGCATTACTGCTGAATAAAATAAACGCTAACGCTAGCTCTATGGGCTACAGTGTGCAGCCTTCGGTTCTGGAGTTCAGAAAGGAGCCATTCCCCAGGACACAGGCCATGACTCCAGATGGCGACTTACACCTGGTAACCAGCTGTTTAGAGCAAGGATGAGTAGAAAAGTCCAGTAAATGAGGAATTCCATGCCTGTTGCTAAGTGCAACTCTTCTCCTCTCGCAGGAAGGGAGCACTTTATTCATCCAGGTTTGTGCTTTCAGTTGAAGCCCCAGACTTTCCCTGCTGGTTAAATGACAGGAAATAAAAGGTAGGAATAAATGGTCATTTTTCAGAATGGAGAGAGGTAAACAGCAGTGTCATAGAATCATAGAATATCAGTGTTGGAAGGGACCTCAGGAGGTCATCTAGTCCAACCCCCTGCTCAAAGCAGGGCCAATCCCCAATTTTTGCCCCAGATCCCTAAATGGCCCCCTCAAGGATTGAACTCATAACCCTGGGTTTAGCAGGCCAATGCTCAAACCACTGAGCTATCCCTCCCCTCCGGTGGACATCCCCCAGATGCCCACCAGGGATCTGTACTGAGACCTGTCCTATTCAACATATTCATAAATGACCTGGAAAAGGGGGTGACATTGTGGTGACAAAGTTTGCAGACTATAGAAAACTACTCAAAATAGTTAAGTCCAAAGCAGGCTGCGAAGAGTTACAAAGGGACCTCACAAAACTGGGTGACTGGGCTACAAAATGGCAGATGAAATTTAATGTTGATAAATGCAAAGTAATACACATTGGAAAACATAATCCCAACCATACATACAAAATGATGGGGTCTAAATTAGTTGTTGCCACTCAAGAAAAAGATCTTGGAGTCATTGTGGATAGTTCTCTGAAAACATCCACTCAATGTGCAGCGGCAGTCAAAAAAGGGAACCGAATGTTGGGAATCATTAGAAAAGGGATAGATAATAAACTAGAAAATAATCACTTTCTTCTTCAAGATGTGTTGCTCATGTCGATTCCATTCTAGGAGCGCGCGTGCCCACGTGCACGGCCATCTGAGATTTTTGCCTTAGCGGTATTTGTAGGGTCACGCTCTTGAGTGCCGCTCTCACGCATCAGTATATTAGGCGCTGCCGGCCCTACACCCTCCCAGTTCCTTCCTACTGCCCGTGGTGGTTAGAGCGCCTTTCCCTTGCCTCTCAAGGGCTCGAGTCTTAGGCCTTGTAAATAGTTTACTAGTAGTTAGTTAGTAAGTAGTTTTTAAGCCCTGCCCTGACTGCAACAGCCCGATGACCCCCATAGCAGCTGCCTCAAATGCTTGGGGGAATCACATGTGAAGGAGAAGTGTCGCATCTGTAAGAACTTTCGTCCCAGAACTCAGAAAGAGTGAGACCATCTTTCTCATGGAGGCTGCTGTCCGCCCGGCGTCTGAGCCTTCTGGCTAGACTCTGCCCCAAGCACCTTGGCACACAGCACACCCCTGGCACTAAGAGGAAGTCGAAGAAGGGTGACTCCCTGGCACTGAGCAAGAAGGGCAAAGGGCCCAGTTCAGGCCAACAGCCCACATCAGAGCCACATGGGGACGCCCCACACCGATGTGTCCCCTTAGTCCCCCAAGGAATCTTCCACTGACTCCAGGGAACAGTAGGGGACACAGACTGGTGGCAGGGTCGATGCCTTTCCAGGCTCTCCCGGCTCCCAGAGAGCAGAGGCCTCTATCAGGACCGCATGTGTCGCAGGTCACAGGCAAAGGCTCCTGGTGAGGGCAAACCAGCCGTAAAGACCGCCCAGAGGGTGGGCGAATGATGCCAGTCTCCAGAGATGAGACAGTGCTCTGCATGCTCCAGGTCTCTGTCTTCTGCGGGATGACCTAGATCTCTGGCACCGCACTCACCGTCTCCACCTTCTCGATGCGGGTCGTCTAGAGGAAGGCACCGGTCACCATATCGCCGGCACCAATCATCCTTCCACCAGCTGTGTCTCGGTGCAGATCCCAGTCTCCTAGACCGCGGGAGCGGTCTGCGTCACGGTACTGATCCCCCTGTCCCCAATCCACCTACTTGAGACACCGGTCTCCTGTGGCGACAGACGCAAGCTTCAATGTCCCCTCCGTGGTCACCGAAAGGTGATTCCTCTAGTTCAGAAAGGAAATTCAGCACTTTAACGCGACAGCATCAGCATGATTGGGCACCTGAGGCTGCATCCACCTCCGTGATGCCGTCAGGGCAGCGAGGCCAGTGGTTGGTGCAACGGACCTACTGGGGCGCGTGGGGCATGCCTGTGGTGCTGATGCCTCAGTCAGTCCATTACTTGGCCACCGCCTCAGAGCAGCAACCAGTGGCACTGAGCTCGGTGCGCGAGGCGCATTCGGAGGCTAGGGGAGAGGAGCAAGCACCCACCCCAAAACCCTCTTCCCCTTCCCCGGTGACCCATTTGTCGTCGTTGTCCCCAGATGAGGGTGTGGCAGGCCCCTTCCACGCCAGCCCGCCGGACAATTTTAAAGAACATCAGGCTCTGCTTCATAGAGTGGCTACGAACTTGGACTTGGAAGTGGAGGAGATGGCCAAACAGGGGGACGCCCTGTTCTATGTGCTCTCGACCTCTACCCCCACCTGTGTTGCATTATTAGTACATGGTGGGGTCCTAAAAATAGCAAAAGCCCTTTGGCAAACTCCTCCTTCCATCCCTCCCACTTCCAAGAGGGCAGAAAAAAGGTATTTTGTCCCTGCCAAGGGGTTCGAATATTTGGCCTTGCTGGTCATCTTGGCAGCCAATGAGAAGGACAGATGGGGGCAAACCACTTCAGCCCCCAAGAATAAAGAGGCCAAGAGGCTGGACATCTTTGGGAGACAGATTTATTCAACTGCCAGCCTTCAGTTCCAGGTGGCCAACCCCCAGGCTCTCTTGGAGAAGTACAGTTTTAACTTATGGGACTCCCTCTGTAAGTTCAAGGACTCAGTGCCCCAGGACTCGGTCCAGGAATTCAGGGCCCTGGAGGAGGAGGGTATGACGGCTGCAAGGTGCACCATCCAAATGGTATGGGACGTGGCCAATTTGGCAGTTAGGGTGGTCGCATTGGCGGTGGTCATGAGGCGCAGATCCTGGCTTCAGACCACTGGCCTGTCCCAGGAAATGCAGACCTCGATCCAGGATCTTCCCTTTGATGGGAATGGTCTCTTTGCAGAGCACTGACAAGAGGCTGCACAGACTGAAGGACACTCAGGCCACCCTTTGCTCGCTGGGTCTGCATAAGCCGCAGTCAGCAAGGAAGCAGTTCCGGTGGCCCCTGCCACCAAGGCCTTGGCAGCCTCAACAGGGGCCTACAAGGAGAAGGGATAGGGTCACGAGTTTTAATTGTTGCCGCCCTTCCTCCTCCCGCTCCCCTGCACAGCCCATCCCATCGAAGCCTCACGAGAGCCAGAAGTGCTCGTTTTGAGGGTGCACTCAAGGGCGACGCCCCAGTCATCTCTCCGGATCCGCCTCATCCTTTCCTTAACCGTCTTCATCCCTACCATTCGGCCTGGTTGCAAGTCACCTTGGACAGTTGGGTGCTAGAAATTGTATCTTGGGGCTACACCCTGCAATTCTTGGCTGCTCCCCACCCCTTCTCTGTCGCTCTGCCGGGACCCTTCTCATGAACAACTCCTCGTTCAAGAGGTTGAGAACCTCATGTAGCTGGGGGCAGTGGAGGAGGTCCCCTGTGACAGGAGGGGAAAAGGGTTCTAAGACCCATTCTGGACCTGCAGCGCCTCAACAAGTCTCTCAAAAAGTTGAAGTTCTGCATGGTCTCTCTGGCCTCCATCATCCCCTCCCTGGATCTGGGAGACCGGTACACCACCCTTGGTCTGAAGGATGCTTTATTTCCATATCTCCATCTTTCAAGGTCGCAGATGATTCCTCCGTTCTGTGGTGGACAGGTGCCATTTCCAGTTCACAGGGCTGCCCTTTGGTCTCTTGTCTGCTCCGAGGGCCTTTACAAAAGGTATGGCACAGTGGCTACTTACCTCAGGCATTGAGGGGTTCAGGTCTATCCATATCTCAACGATTGGCTCATCAAGGGCAGATCTTGGGGACAGGTGCAGAGGAGCCTTGAACTGGTTAGTTCCACCTGCTGCGATCTGGGCCTGTTGACCATAAACTAGGGGTATGTCTACACTACGAAATTAGGTCGAATTTATAGAAGTCATTTTTTTAGAAATCGGTTTTATATATTTGAGTGTGTGTGTCCCCACAGAAAATGCTCTAAGTGCATTAACTCGGCAGAGTGCTTCCACAGTACCGAGGCTAGAGTCGACTTCCGGAGCGTTGCACTGTGGGTAGCTATCTCACAGATCCCGCAGTCTCCGCTGCCCATTGGAATTCTGGGTTGAGATCCCAATGCCTGAAGGGGCTAAAACATTGTTGCGGGTGGTTCTGGGTACATATCGTCAGGCCCCCGTTCCCTCCCTCCCTCCGTGAAAGCAAGGGCAGACAATCGTTTTGCGCCTTTTTTCCTGAGTTACCTGTGCAGATGCCATACCACAGCAAGCATGGAGCCCGCTCAGGTAACCGTCACCGTATGTCTCCTGGGTGCTGCCAGACATGGTACTGCATTGCTACACAGCAGCATCAACCCATTGCCTTGTGGCAGCAGATGGTACAGTACGACTGGTAGCCGTCATCGTCATGTCCGAGGTGCTCCTGGCCACGTCGGCCAGGAGCGCCTGGGCAGACATGGGCGCAGGGACTAAATTTGGAGTGACTTGACCAGGTCATTCTCTTTAGTCCTGCAGTCAGTCCTATTGAACCGTCTTATGGCGAGCAGGCAGGCAATATGGATTGCTAGCAGTCCTACTGTACCATCTTCTGCCAGGCAGGCAAGAGATGAGGATGGCTAGCAGTCCTACTGCACCGTCTTCTGCCGAGCAGCCGTGAGATGTGGATGGCATGCAGTCCTTCTGCACCGTCTGCTGCCAGCCAAAGATGTAAAAGATAGATGGAGTGGATCAAAACAAGAAATAGACCAGATTTGTTTTGTACTCATTTGCTTCCCCCCATCCCCTGTCTAGGGGACTCATTCCTCTAGGTCACACTGCAGTCACTCACAGAGAAGGTGCAGCAAGGTAAATCTAGCCATGTATCAATCAGAGGCCAGGCTAACCTCCTTGTTCCAATAAGAACAATAACTTAGGTGCACCATTTCTTATTGGAACCCTCCGTGAAGTCCTGCCTGAAATACTCCTTGATGTAAAGCCACCCCCTTTGTTGATTTAAGCTCCCTGAAGCCACCCCTGTAAGCCGTGTCGTCAGTCGCCCCTCCCTCCGTCAGAGCAACAGCAGACAATCGTTCCGCGCCTTTTTTCTGTGCGGACGCCATACCAAGGCAAGCATGGAGGCCGCTCAGCTCACTTTGGCAATTAGGAGCACATTAAACACCACACGCATTATCCAGCAGTATATGCAGCACCAGAACCTGGCAAAGCGATACCGGGCGATATTCATGACTTGCTTTCCCCTGCCCTGAGGCACATGAATACCAAGATGAGAGCAGCCCTCACAGTTGAGAAGCGAGTGGCGATAGCCCTGTGGAAGCTTGCAACGCCAGACAGCTACCGGTCAGTTGGGAATCAATTTGGAGTGGGCAAATCTACTGCTGGGGCTGCTGTGATGCAAGTAGCCCACGCAATCAAAGATCTGCTGATATCAAGGGTAGTGACCCTGGGAAACGTGCAGGTCATAGTGGGTGGCTTTGCTGCAATTGGATTCCCTAACTGTGTTGGGGCCATAGACGGAACCCATATCCCTATCTTGGCACCGGAGCATCAAGCTGCCGAGTACATAAACCGCAAGGGGTACTTTTCAATAGTGCTGCAAGCTCTGGTGGATCACAAGGGACGTTTCACCAACATCAACGTGGGATGGCCGGGAAAGGTACATGACGCTCGCATCTTCAGGAACTCTGGTCTGTTTCAAAAGCTGCAGGAAAGGACTTTCTTCCCAGACCAGAAAATAACTGTTGGGGATGTTGAAATGCCTATATGTATCCTTGGGGACCCAGCCTACCACTTAATGCCATGGCTCATGAAGCCATACACAGGCAGCCTGGACAGTAGTCAAGAGCTGTTCAACTACAGGCTGAGCAAGTGCAGAATGGTGGTAGAATGTGCATTTGGACGTTTAAAGGCGCGCTGGCGCAGTTTACTGACTCGCTTAGACCTCAGCGAAACCAATATTCCCACTGTTATTACTGCTTGCTGTGTGCTCCACAATATCTGTGAGAGGAAGGGGGAGACGTTTATGGCGGGGTGGGAGGTTGAGGCAAATCGCCTGGCTGCTGGTTACGCGCAGTTACGCGCAGCCAGACACCAGGGCGGTTAGAAGAGCACAGGAGGGCGCGTTACGCATCAGAGAAGCTTTGAAAACCAGTTTCATGACTGGCCAGGCTACGGTGTGAAAGTTCTGTTTGTTTCTCCTTGATAAAACCCCCCGCCCCTTGGTTCACTCTACTTCCCTGTAAGCTAACCACCCTCCCCTCGATCATCGCTTGCAGAGGCAATAAAGTCATTGTTGCTTCACATTCATGCATTCTTTATTCATTCATCACACAAATAGGGGGATGACTACCAAGGTAGCCCAGGAGGGGTGGTGGAGGAGGGAAGGAAAATGCCACACAGCACTTTAAAAGTTTACAACTTTAAAATTTATTGAATGCCAGCCTTCTGTTTTTTGGGCAATCCTCTGTGGTGGAGTGGCTGGTTGGCCAGAGGCCCCCCTACCGCGTTCTTGGGCGTCTGGGTGTGGAGGCTATGGAACTTGGGGAGGAGGGCGGTTGGTTACACAGGGGCTGTAGTGGCAGTCTGTGCTCCAGCTGCCTTTGCTGCAGCTCAACCATACACTGGAGCATACTGGTTTGGTCCTCCAGCAGCCTCAGCATTGAATCCTGCCTCCTCTCATCACGCTGCCACCACATTTGAGCTTCAGCCCTCTCTTCAGCCCGCCACCTCTCCTCCCGGTCATTTTGTGCTTTCTTCCACTCTGACATTATTTGCCTCCACGCATTCGTCTGTGCTCGGTCAGTGTGGGAGGACAGCATGAGCTCAGAGAACATTTCATCTCAAGTGCGTTTTTTTTTCTTTCTAAGCTTCACTAGCCTCTGGGAAGGAGAAGATCCTGTGATCATTGAAACACATGCAGCTGGTGGAGAAAAAAAAAGGGACAGCGGTATTTAAAAAGACACACTTTATAAAACAGTGGCTACACTCTTTCAGGGTAAACCTTGCTGTTAACATTACATACATAGCACACGTGCTTTCGTTACAAGGTCGCATTTTGCCTCCCCCCACCGCGTGGCTACCCCCTCAACCCTCCCCCCTCCCCGTGGCTAACAGCAGGGGACATTTCTGTTTAGCCACAGGCAAACAGCCCAGCAGGAACGGGCTCCTCTGAGTGTCCCCTTAAGAAAAGCACTCTGTTTCAACCAGGTGACCATGAATTATATCTCACTCTCCTGAGGATAACACAGAGAGATAAAGAGCGGATGTTGTTTGAACGCCAGCAAACGTGCACTGCAATGCTTTGTTGCACAATGATTCCCAAGTACGTGTTACTGGCCTGGAGTGGTAAAGTGTCCTACCATGAAGGACGCAATAAGGCTGCCCTCCCCAGAAACCTTTTGCAAAGGCTTTGGGAATACATCCAGGAGAGCCGCGAATGCCAGGGCAAAGTAATCCTTTCATATGCTTGCTTTTAAACCATGTATAGTATTTTAAAAGGTACACTCACCAGAGGTCCCTTCTCCGCCTGCTGGGTCCAGGAGGCAGCCTTGGGTGGGTTCGGGGGGTACTGGCTCCAGGTCCAGGGTGAGAAACAGTTCCTGGCTGTCGGGAAAACTGGTTTCTCCGCTTGCTTGCTGTGAGCTATCTACAACCTCATCATCATCATCATCATCTTCGTCCCCAAAACCTGCTTCCGTATTGCCTCCATCTCCATTGAAGGAGTCAAACAACACGGCTGGGGTGGTGGTGGCTGAACCCTCTAAAATGGCATGCAGCTCATCATAGAAGCGGCATGTTTGGGGCTCTGACCCAGAGCGGCCGTTCGCCTCTCTGGTTTTCTGGTAGGCTTGCCACAGCTCCTTCAGTTTCACGCGGCACTGCTTTGTGTCCCTGTTATGGCCTCTGTCCTTCATGCCCTGGGAGATTTTCACAAAGGTTTTGGCATTTCGAAAACTGGAACAGAGTTCTGATAGCACAGATTCCTCTCCCCATACAGCGATCAGATCCCGTACCTCCCGTTCGGTCCATGCTGGAGCTCTTTTGCAATTCTGGGACTCCATCATGGTCACCTCTGCTGATGAGCTCTGCATGGTCACCTGCAGCTTGCCACGCTGGCCAAACAGAAAATGAGATTCAAAAGTTTGCGGTTCTTTTCCTGTCTACCTGGCCAGTGCATCTGAGGTTGAGAGTGCTGTCCAGAGCGTCACAATGGAGCACTCTGGGATAGCTCCCGGAGGCCAATACCGTCAAATTGTGTCCACAGTACCCCAAATTCGAGCCAGCAAGGCCGATTTAAGCGCTAATCCACTTGTCAGGGGTGGAGTAAGGAAATCGATTTTAAGAGCCCTTTAAGTCGAAATAAAGGGCTTCATCGTGTGGACGGGTGCAGGTTTACATCTATTTAATGCTGCTAAATTCGACCTAAAGTCCTAGTATAGACCAGGGCTTAGTGTAGACCAGGGCTAAAAGAAATCAACCTTAAGGCTGGAGCAAAGAATAGAGTTCGTTGGGGTGGTTCTCAACTCCACGCAAGCCAGAGCCTTCCTTCCAGAGGCATGTTTCCAGGCCATGTCGGACCTGATCTCCCATATGGAAAAACTACCTGCTCACCACGGCTCACACCTGCCTGTGGTTGTTAGGCCACATGGCCACGTGTACGTACCTGGTCCAGGAAGCCCACCTCCATCTCTGGCCACTGCAAGCGTGGTTGGTGTCGGTCTTCATCTCCAACAGACACGATCTAGATTGGGTGGTATGTGTGCCGGTTTACATCTGATAGTCTGTAGATTGGTGATTGAGCCCCAAATTGGTGTGGGAGTTCCCTTCGCGACCCTGGCCCTGTTGCTGACCCTGGTTTCTGATGCCTCGGACCTGGGCTGGGGAGCCCACTGGGAGCTCAGCACGCAAGGCCGCCTTGTCGTGGGACGATCAGGGAGCTCAAAGCGGTTTGCCGGGCCTGCTAGGCTTTCCTGCCCTATGTGAAGGGCAAGGTAGTGCAGGTTCTGACAGACAATACTGCGGCGATGTGTTACCCTTTGCCAAGAAGCTCTCCACCTTTGGGGCTTGTGTGTGTGGCATGCCATCCATCTGGTGGCCATGCATCTGCCTGGAGCCAAGAACGTGGTAGCAGATTGCCTCAGCAGGACCTTCTCGTCTCATCATAAGTGGTTGCTCCACCCGGAGGCGGTCAGCATTATCTTCCGGAGGTGGGGGACTCCACAGGTGGACCTGTTCACATCCCATCAGAACAGGAAATGCCATGCGTTCTCCTCATTCTGGGGATTGGACAGGGGCTCCCTGTCAGACGTCTTTCTGCTCCCATGTTCGGAGGCTCTGATGTATGCCTTCCTGCCGGTATCACTAATCCACAGAGTCCTCATGAAGAGTAAACAGCAGAGGGCAAAGGCTATTCTGGCCGCTCCTGCATAGCCTTGGCAGCAAGGGTTCAGCCCGCTGATAAACCTTTCAGTGGTCCCCCCACAGCAGCTGCCTCTCTGGCTAAATGCAGACGAACAGAATGCTCAGCCCAGGCCCAGCAGGTTTTGCTGGGTAGCAGAGAGCCCTCCACCAGAGCAACCGACTTGGCCAAGTGGAAGAGGTTCCCATGCTGGGCCTCAGACCGGGGTATCCGGACTCAGTAGGCCTCACTGCAGGTGATCCTGGACTATCTTCTGCAGCTCAAGCTGCAGGGGTTGTCCTTATCTTCAATCAAAGTCCACTTGGCTGCTATTTCTGCCTTCCACCCTCTGCTCCAGGGCAAGTCAGTTTTCACTCACGACATAACGGTCCGGTTTTTGAAAGGTCTGGAGCCTCTCTACCCAGGGATCTGGTCCCTCCCTGGGACCTGAATTCTCATGCTGTCATGGCTCATGGGTCCTCCCTTCGAGCCTTTAGCTTCCTGCTCCCTTCTCCTTCTCCTCCTCCTCCTCCTCCTGGAAAGTCTTTCCTGGTTGCAATAATGTGTTCCCATAGGGTCTCTGAGATCAGGGTGCTTACTTCAGAGCCACCCTATACAGTGGTCTACAAGGACAAGCTGTAACTGCATCCAGTGTTCCTGCCCAAGGTGGTTTCACAGTTTCATACCAGCCAAGACATATACTTACCTGTCTTCTTTCCGAAGCCTCACAAATCAGAAGAGGAGCACAAATTGCACACCCTGGACATCAGGAGGGCGCTTGCCTTCTACATTGACAGCATCAAGCCATTTTGTAAGTCAACGCAATTGTTGGTTGAAGTGGCAGACAGGATGAGAGGTCACCCAGGGTCTTCACAGAGGATTTAGTCGTGGATCACAGCCTACATCTGTTACTGCTATGACCTAGCAAAAGTGCCTCCATTGGCGACCGTGACTGCACACTCGACTAGGGCTCAGACTTTGTCGGCAGCCTTCCTGGCCCAGGTGCCATTTCAGGATATCTGCAGGGCTGCTACTTGGTTGTCTATACAGACGTTTACATTTCATTGTGCACTCACCAAGCAAGCCCAAGACAATGCTGGCTTTAGCAGAGCAGTGTTGCAAGCCCCATGACTGTGAACTCTGAGCCTGCCACAGGGATACTGCTTGAGAGTCACCTAGAATGGAATCGACATGAGCAAGTACTCCAATAAGGCAAAACCGTTACCTACCTTGCATAATTGTTGTTCTTCGAGATGTGTTGCTCCTGTCGATTCCATTACCCATCCTCCTGCCCCTCTGTCGGAGTTACTGGCAAGAAGGAACTGGGAGGGCGTAGGACCGGCAGCGCCTGATATACCAATGCATGAGCGTGGCACTCCAGAGGGCGCCATTGCCAACCCTACGGATACTACTAAGGCAAAAATCTTCTGCTGCACATCTGGGTGCGTACACACCTAGAATGGAATCGACATGAGCAACACATCTCGAAGAACAACAGTTATGAAAGGTAGGTAACCGTTTTATATGAATCCATGGTATGCCCACACCTTGAATACTGCATTCAGTACTACTTCACACAATGCACAGACAACTTGTAGAACTCATTGTCAGGGGATGATGTGAAGGCCAAAACTAAAATGCGGTTCAAAAAAGAACTACATACGTTCCTGGAGGCTAGGTCCATCAATGCCTGTTAGCCAGGATGGGCGGGGATGGAACCCCATGCTCTGGGTGTCCTCAGCCTCTGATTACCAGAAGCTGGGAGTGGACGACAGGGGATGGATCACTCGATAATTGTCTGTTCTGTTCATTCCCTCTGGTGTACAAGGCACCTGCTGCTGTCAGCAGACAGGACACTGGGCTAGATGGACCATTGGTCCAACCCAGTATGGCTGCTGCTATGTTCTGATGCTGCCCTGTAACTGGAACAATTTCCCTCCTTGTTTTACCCTGTGACTGTTTTTTGTTCTCCTCCTGCTGGGGGTTTTATGTCATGCATGCTGAGGCAATAATTATCCTGTTCTCTCCTACTGACTGAGTCTTACTGAGGTAGTGGTGAGGCTTGGCCCCTGGAAGGCTCCATGGCATAAAGGTGCAATTACCCAGAGCAGGCTGGTGAGGAGTGGAGATACATTTATTTTTTCTGTTGCTGTAGTAGGTGCTCTGGTGTAATGCAGCATTTCTGTGGCTGGGGGTGTCCTCCCTGATGAGATTTGAGTGAAATACTAGGCTTCTTTCCCCCCAGCCAAAAAGACATGAAATGTGTAAGTCTTTCCTCTAGAGCGCATGCTTATGAAACCAAGTATCAGGGGTTAACTGTGTTAGTCTGTAACCACAAAAACAACTAGGAGTCTGGTGGCACCTTAAAGACCAACAGATTTATTTGGCCATGAGCTTTCATGGGTAAAACGCCACTTCTTCAGTTGCATGCATGCATGCATCTGAAGAAGTGGTGTTTTACCCACGAAAGCTTATGCCCAAATGCATCTGAAGAAGTGGGTGTTTCACCCAGGAAAGTTTATGGCCAAATAAATCTGTTAGTCTTTAAGGTGCCACCAGACTCCTTGTTGCTTATGAAACGTCTCCACGTGGGAGTCTCCTTGTCTGAACACAGGCTCTTGCTTCTGTTACCAGACACATGTCTATGCACCAGCTCTTCTTGTTCAGTGATGCAAGGAGGCTGGTTACTAGCCTGAGGAGTCTCTCACTGGCTGCTTCGTAAAACATCATAGCAAAACGGAGGAGGCAGGGCTGGTCCTGGAAGGCTGTGGACTTAAGAACAGCAGGTCTCTGCTTCAGCGTCTCCCAGCAGCTCAAAGAAAAAGCTGAAAAAGAAGCAGATCATGCAACTGCATGTCTTATTGGAATCTTCCAGGCTTGTGAAATGGTGCTGTCCTCAGAGACCTTTTACTATCCCCCAGGCTCCCTGGGGAGGGTGGGTGAATATTATTACTCTAGATCAAACCCTTGCAGAAGTGGAACCTGTACAGTCTTTGACATGCAGCCTTTTGCTTGGAGGCATTGTGGTAGGGAGGAGACCTATATTTGGAAGAGATTTTACTCCTCCATGAAGTGTACATGCTGAGCAGGTCCCCGAAGGTGTTGGGTACCTTTTTCCCTGAAAAGAATAAAGCTGGATTCACCTTTGACAACTATAGAGCGTTCATCAGCCCTGCAGAATAACTGTAACCCCTAAAGTTCAAATGAGCTTGTATGGGAAGGCAGAGAATGAAGCCCCTGGAATGTGCAGGAGGGGCATTTGTTCTCTTGAACAGAATGCTCTGTATGCACAGAAAACAGGTGCCTCCTTTCTGCCGCTGTATCATATCTGGGGACTGTAAGCAAATGGTCACATGTGAACTCTCTCCTCCCAAACACCAGCATGCTCCGTTCTCTTCAACGGAAACAAAGCTAAGATGCATTCTCCTAGCCCTGAAGGAAGCTTAGCAGTCCAGTAGTGGGGAGGAGGTCAGAACTGAGGGGAACAGTAGAGCAGTGCACTGCACAGGATGGGCAGGACTGAGATGACAGTGGGTGCTCTAAAGCAAGATTGAAGGGCATCTAGAGAGCTGTTGGAGTCTTCACAGCCCTTTCACAAAGGCTGTCTGGCTCTAGCTGGTGCTTTCCGTTCCTTGCTTCCCTGAATTCTGAAACTTGCTAAAGAGAGAGAGAAACAAATATTTTTGCTTGGTAATGTATTTTACTTGTGTGGGTCTAATGCTAAATATCATGGAAGCTTTTCCATTGACCAACCCATATCACTTCTTACTCGACACTGTGGTTGGAAGCACTCGGGTTCGGGGCAGACCTCTCTCTCTCTCTCTCTCTTTCTCTCCCCCTCTCCCATGTTACCTGGGTGTGAACATTCTTCTCCATCCTAGGGGTTTTGTTGCTTCTCTCTCTGTCTTCCAGTGGTGTCCATGACTGCAATGGCTCTTCCCTTCAGCTAACAGGCTGGCTGAGTGAGGCTACATTGCCATCTGTGTCCTGCACTCAGAGCTGGGTTGGCACATCTGATTGCCACGCAGTTGCACCGTTTCAGAGACCTCTGACATGAAAGATTTAACCTATCTTCCCTTTGCATGCCATCCTCGTCTTGGTCTTAGTGGAGGCTGCTTCTTGGGTCACCTCAGTGCTGCTATATTGATTGACCAGCAGCTGGCGCCTTCTCATTCAATACTCTTCTGTCTTCTAGATCAGTAGTTTTCAAACTTTTTTCTGGGGACCCAGTTGAAGAAAATTGTTGAAGCCTGCGAGCCAACAGAGCTGGGGATGAGGGGCTCGGGGTGCTGGAGGGTCTCAAGGCTGGAACAGAGGGTTGTAGTGTGGGGTGAAGGCTGCAGGTTGGGGCCAGGAATGAGGGGTTCAGGGTGTGGGAGGGGGCTCAGGGCTGGGGCAGGGGGTTGGGGCCCGGGAAGGGGTCTGGGCTAGGGGTGCAGGCTCTGGGGTGGGACCAGGGATGAGGGGTTTGGGCTGCAGGAAGGGGTTCCAGGTTTCGGGGGCCTCAGGGCTGGGGCTGGGGATTGGGGCACGGGGTAGGGGTATGGACTTACCTCTGGCGATTCCCGGTCAGTGGCACAGCCGGGGTGCAGAGACAGGCACCGTGTCCTGGCACAGTGGACTACACTGTGCCCTGGAAGCTGCCAGTACCAGGATGGATACACACACGGCAGCACACGGAGCCCCATGGCCTCCCTGCCTAGAAGCTGGTCCTGCTGCTGGCCACTTCTAGGGCGCAGCACAGTGTCGGAGCAGGTAGGCACAAGCCTGCCTTAACTGGGCAGCACCGCTGACAGGACTTCTAACGTCTTTACATCCACCAGCCTAAAGATGGGTTCCATTGTCGCTCTGCTTGCCTCTCCTGCTGCTGCTGCTTAGTGTGTTTTGTAATTTTAGTCTCTGGGTTGGCCATCCTTGTCCATTTCTGATCTGAGCTGGAGACAGGAATGCATAGAGGGTCTGTTCCTGGATCCTGGTAGCTGACTGTTTATCATTCAGTCCCCTATTGTGATAGCTCAACTTCAGCTCTGTCCTCTTTACTATCTAAATATCCTGTCAGCTTTGGGGTGTCCCTCCCATGTCCCCCTCCCCTTAAATATCCTGTCTGCTTTGCGGTGTCCCTCCCATGTCCCCCTCCCCTTAAATATCCTGTCTGCTTTGCGGTGTCCCTCCCATGCCTTCCCTTCCCCTTAAATATCCTGTCAGCTTTGGGGTGTCCCTCCCATGCCTCCCCTTCCCCTAAAAGAGACAAGTTTCAGATGAGCATTGCTGAGTCTGGCACATAAGATGCAGGTTTAGAACAGGTGTGAACAGGCAGAGTACTTTGTTTCACGTGGTTACTTGGCGAAGTTGGGGTGCCTAGTCTGGTGCCTGAATGTCCCACTTTTAGGCTGCTTCTCACACTTCCTCAGAATGATATTGCCCTCACGTTTCCACCCATTGGGAAGCCTTTGCCACTGGATGCCTTGGGAATGTATCATTTTCTCTTTTATTAAGTGAGAGAGAAAATCTCTGTTTTTCCCCTGGCTTCCAGTTTGCAGTGACCAGACTCCTCCAGATTAGCAACAAACCTCCACATGCATCTTTGTGAAATGTACAGTGAGGCCATTAGCACAGAACTAATGTACTCTGTTTTAGGTCACTGAGCAAAAGCAAGATCTGGCTGAGCAAAGCGATGTGATATTTCAGTCCACCCTCCATTATTAAACAACTTGAACAGGATTTGAACTCCTGTCAAGGCAAGCGCTTTATCCCTGGGGCATTGATCAGCCAGCAGAATTTAGAGCTGTGACATTGGCCATCCCCAGGCACCTTCAGGATTCCACAAGGGCAATAGAAACATATGACAAATGGTGCTCGCCACACTGAAATAAAGGTTGTAAAGTTTCAGGTGGGTTCCATAGCTCCTACCCACAACTTCAAGCATAGTAGTGTCGGTGGCCATAAGATGAGCCATGCCCCATGTTTTGCTGCTTTAGCAAAACTGAGGACAAGGGGAAAGAACTTTTTACATTTCAGCTATGTCGATGCACTCTTTGCCTCTTTTTGTGTGCTGTGGTTGTGATTGGGGGGATGAATTCGGGGCTTGAACGGCAATAGAGGTTGCACAGCAAGTGGAACTTGCACTGATCGAACATTATGTGAAATGATGCTGTGGGAGAACTCAGAGGGAAGCAGAGAACCATTAATGTGGAATCCTGCTCTCCTGGGCACACAGTGGCAGGCAGGAAGAATGGGCCTCTGCTGCTGGGGGAGGAGGGGAGGAAAACTGCTGTGCAAAGCCAGGAGCTGATGTGGGTGTCCCCCTCTCCCCTGTTTCAGGATTGGTTGCTCAGGTGGCTGTCTGAACTTAAATAGACAGCATGTCGACACACACTCCCCCAACACACGCACACTACCCAACGCACACTGTCTCTCTCACATATACACTCCCCCCCACACTTCAGTTGAAAAGCAGCTGGCAATCTACTAGGATGCCCACGGAACGATTTGATTGAGAAACCTGAATCAAATGATACTGTATCTGCCCCATGAGGCATTGCAGACCCTTCCTAAAGCACCCTGCGGCCAGTTGCATAGTGGGATACCTACCCATAGTGCACGGCTCTCTCTGTCAATGCAAGAGCTGTTAGTATGGATGTGCTCTGCCAACATAAGGAGCTAGTGTGGACATGCAACAGCGGTTTAATTAAACTGGCATAACTTTTGTCAACAAAACTCTAGTGCAGACAAGGCCTTAGATTGTAAAGCCCTCTGATAGCTAAAGTCCTCCTCCAGCCGAAGGGGATTTGCAGAAGGCCACAGAGAGTGTACTTTCAGGCCTCTCCTGCCCCAGGCTCCCTCATGGAGCTGGGCCCTCATTTATATTCTCCAGCTGGGACTCAGACCCAGTCGCTGGGTTAGCTGTTTCCCAGCGCCTCCCTGCTGGCCACCTCTCAAGAACAGGGCTGGCTGCTCCCAAACCCTTGAAAGGAGTGACCACCCGGTTACAGGGTAATATCAGTGTGATAAATTGCAGCACCATGTAATATAAATGGATCGTGTACTTTCGACTGTCTCACCTGCCCTCTGCCAACCATTGGATTGCATCTCCCCAGGGCTTGTTAGAACATCCCAAACAGCTGCTGTTTTTAAATGTACCTGCCACACTAATGCATCTTTCTTTTCCCTTCTCATACAGAATCCGTCCCCCCCACCCCCAAAAGAAAACCACTGGGCTCAGACCAAGGATAGTCCTGATTCTCTCCTGCATCAGCGATTATCTTTGTCTACATAAATACATCACAGTTTTAAAGTTGATCATGTCACTGCCCATGGTTACAAACAGTAGCATTTCCCATTTAGCAAGGGAAGTCCCATTGATTTGTCGTGGTCCAGCACTCATTCCTAGCCCTAGAGGGCCCTGGGAGACCTGATTACACATTCATTACATTTTTATGGGCAGAAGTGCTATTTTAGGTATTTTAGTAGTTTAAAATGTATTATTTATATTTTTTTTTGACTCTGAGCTCTTTGCATTTGGTTTCATGGTAACAAGCACCTTGCTTTCTGGGTGGGAGATACCAAAAAATGGTCCCAGTAACTTTTAATGAACACACTGAACCAGTCTGAAAACAGTTTCTCTGTCTCACACAGCATATATGGGATGGTGGGGGCGCTGGAGGTTTCAGCGATGCTCAGAATGAGCTACGTAATTTTTATTCATGGCTCTGCCACTCATGCATACTGTACCCATCCCAAACTCACCACACCATCATTCAGATCTCTCACATGCACATCTTCCACTGTCATCAATGGCAGCTGTGTATACGTAGCTTAAGAGAGAACTGGGCTGGAAAGTATTAAAAGTTTCAGCATTTGGTGTGGTGAGGTTTATGCTGCAGATCCAAACTCTCCTCTGTTCCTTGGATGGGGTAAATGGTAATGGCTCCAGTGGAGCTGTGGCAGAGTACAAACAGATCTGTCCCTGGGGGAAGGAGAAGAGGTGTCCCTGCTGGTTGCCAGTGTTCTTGGTTCTGGTTGCCCCAGGGTTCACTGTCATGTTGCACAAATTTATTTGAGCATTAGCTTTCGTGAGCTACAGCTCAGCTCACGAAAGCTTATGCTCAAATAAATTGGTTAGTCTCTAAGGTGCCACAAGTCCTCCTTTTCTTTCCCAGTAAATCGTTATCTACGTCTGGGAATATGTGCTTCCAGCCATCAATGGGGGAAACTGTTACTCCACTTTCTTATTTATTTGTATTACAATAGTGCCTAGAGGCCTTAGCTGCAATCAAGGCTCCACATACGCATAGCAAGAGAATCTTGGCTGCATAGCTTCCAGTCTAAAGACACAGGCAGACAGAGGGTGAGGGAGGAAACAGGCATAGAGAGCTGAAGTGACTTGCTTGGTGAGCTTCTCTGTCCCCAATATCAGTGTCATGATATTCCTCTACCCTTTAAACCCCAGAATAACCACACTTTGTGCAGCGATGCGTTTTGTAGCAAGCGTGTTAATATCCACGAATGCTCTTTCCAGTCTCACATTGAGAGAAAATTCCCTGCAGATGATTGCATTTTCAGAAGCCGTGTAAAATACTTGTGCTAAGACCCCAGAACCCAGTTTGCTTCTCCAGAGCAGGAACTACTCTTGCTAACTTGATTTGAGTCACTGTTTACTTCCTGCAGCATCGTCTAGTCTGCTTTTTATTTTCTGTGGGGTTTAGAATGATTTCTGCCTGCCATTTCTAAGATTACTGCTGTTGTGCTCGGGGGCGGTGGGAGGGGGGGTGATGATTCATAGGGAAGTGTTGTGATTTCTGCTCATTTGTTTGTGGTTACCGAAGGCAAAATTCTGCACTCCAGTCCCAATGTAGATATTCTGCTCTCCTTTCATGGGTGGCTGCTTGTTTTTCCTCCATAACTTCTCCTTCCCATCACAATACAAGTGTTCCTGTTCATCTCTCTCTCCTATTCCCAAAGGCCAGCCCTTGGTCCCACCACCGCATCATCCCCAACTCATCAAACACGCTGGGTAAACCATTTCCATAAGTCCCTCTGCTTGGTATAGAACCCAGGTCTCCTAAGTCCCGTGTCCTTCCACAAGACCAATTTTCTACTCCAGTCATAACCTGTATTGTGCTCCCGCTGCAAGTGTTGATACAAGGGATAAGGCAGTGGCCAACTGGGCCCCCTTACCTTTCATCCTCCCATTGAAAACTCTCAGCCCACCTAAAGCTAGGCAAACGTGTCAGACTTCCGATGGATAGTAATGTCTGTTAGGAGTGATTTTTTTATGACATTTTTATACCAGCCAAAGCCCTAATGTAAAAAGTGCTTTTGCAGGTATAGTTTTTGTTCAGGGAACCTGTATAAAAGCTGTGCTGGCAAAAGCAATCTTTTGTTGATATAAACTGTGTCTCTGCTAGGAGAGTTTCCTGGTATAGCTATGTACTAGTAAATCTTTTCTAGTGTAGACCATGCCAACACATCAGGTCAAAAGGCAGCTGCTAAGATCCTCCTCTCTCCAAGTCTGACCACATCGTCTCCCTCTGAATCCCCCCGTCGTTTCTAGTTTTCACCATGTAAAGGTGGAGTTTCTTGTTCTGTTCTTCAAGGCCCTTCACGTTTCTTCCCCTCCCTACTTATTCAGTCTTCTCCCTTATCCCATTGCCTGCCCCGGCATCCTCTAGTCCACCAGTGATTCTCGACTTGGCTGGCCACTGTCTGCTTCCTCGCATATTCCTTTGTTCATGGAACAGCCTGCCTTTCAACAGGGCTGTAAGGCCAGAGCCCCCTCCTTCAGATGGCTCTCAGTACTCACTTCTCCTGGAAGTCCATAAGGAATTGACCAGCCCAAAACTTGGTAAAGGCATTGCTGTGTATGGCTGATATATCCCTCTGTTTTGTAGAAAGGAGTTACCTAACAAGCTTAGCGCCTACCATCCCCATGGCCAGTTTGCTGTAGGTTGTATCCTGCTCCTCCTGCTGCTGGCTATTTGTCATCTTAGACGTTAAGGTCTTTGGGACAAGGACTATCTGGTGCACAGCACCTAGCACAAAGGGGCCCTGATCCTGACTGTGACCTCTGGAGTTAGGAAAAGAGATTTGGGGATACTTTATGGCAGTCTCTTAGGACGTGATGTTGCCTCATTAGAATACTCACATGGTCAGGAAAACAGTAAATACAGTGAGATCTGTTTCCATCATCACTGGCTCAGAGGCATATTTCCAGCATCTGGAAACACACTTTTTTTTTTGCTGTCGTTAAATAAAAGAAAGCACCTTTAACTGTTTGAACAAGGAATCTCTCCCTGCTTTGTATTGTCTGTTAATATACAGGTGCTCTTCCTCTAGTAACTTCACTAATTACCATTGGAAGGTTGTTCTAATCGATACCTTTAGATTAGATGGTCGGGATATTTAAATGTAGAAATTGCTGTGGGCTGCAAGCTTTCCTCTATTGGAGACTGCAAGTATTTTATCATTTCTGGAGGGGTTATTTGGCTGTTTTAAGAGCAATTTGATAAGTTAACTTCCATGGAGAGCGCCATCTACCATTATGGTTTGTGTGTGCTAATACTACTGCAAGGGGCCCTCTGGAAGTGCCTGTAAATGGAGAATGAGTGGTTTTGGGTTTGGATATCATTCTGGCCCTGCTTGAAGTGCTTTATTGCACTAGGGCAATTTGGTGTGGCTGTGGTGGGCTGCATTTCTCTCCATGGGTGCCAGACAGTATTATCAAGTGCTGTCACAATCTCAAGTATATTTTGACATGGATGCTTTTTTTTAAAAAATGTTTTTGAGCACTGATTAGTCGTGTAGTATCTAGTCGTAAGATATGCCTACGTCTGTCTTGTGGAACAATCTTAGCCCTGGTCTACGCTGGGGGTGGGGTCGACCTAAGATACGCAACTTCAGCTATGCAGATAGCGTAGCTGAAGTCAGCATATCTTAAGTCAACTTACCTGCCTGTGAGGACGGCGGCAAGTCGACCGCTGCCGCGCCCCTGTCGACTCCGCTTCCGCCTCTCGCGAGCTGGAGTTACGGAGTTGACGGGGAACGTGTTCGGGGATCGATTTATTGTGTCGAGACGAGACATGATAAATTGATCCCCAATAGATCGATCACTACCCGCAGGTTTCAATTAGTTTCCTTACCTTTTTTGTGTGAGTTAAAATCTGTTCATCCACTTCTTATTGTTTATCTGGTATTTTTTTCCTGTTATACGGGGTGGGGATTATGTGGTGTCCAAAACTTCCAGAGGCCTTCCTGTTCGGTTACTGGTGTTTGAATTTAAGCTGTACTTTGATTAGTGGGTTAACATTCAAATCTGCAGAGAGCTTGAGATTTCCTCTTCCCTGTGTAATTCCTGGGGAGAGAGGTAGAGGGTGGTTGTTTCTGTATTTTTTGTATTACTTGTTTGGACCCTGCGTTGATACTGAGATCTGACAGACAACTGTTTCTTAGCTTACCATTTTCACAAGCTAGTTATTTAAGTCTGTTGTGCCAGTGGTCTTGCTGATGCTGTATAGATGGGAATCGAATATAAACTGCCCTGGAAGATCTGTATGTCTCATCTCTTGTGTCTCTCCTCCCCACCCTCCCTTTTTTTCTTCTTCTTGGAAATGTATCAAAGCTCAGAATGAGGTTGATTCTCCTCCCCCCCCCCCCCCCAGGGAGAAGCTTCCCTGTAGCATATGGGTGCAGATCAGACTGTGTTCTGTCTGTCATATGCTTCCGTAGATTTGTAGAAGACGGTGAAGCCTAAAGTTTGAGGGGTGGTTCCTTGGCTGGGGTAAATGGTAATGGCTCCATTGGCTCCAGTGGAGCTGTGGCAGAGTACAAACAGATCTGTCCCTGGGGGAAGGAGAAGAGGTGTCCCTGCTGGTTGCCAGTGTTCTTGGTTCTGGTTGTCCCAGGATTCACTGTCATGTTCCACGATGATGCTTAGGTCATTGCTGTTGGCTTTCCAACCCAGCCCATCACTTTGCTCTGACTTGGCCTAAAAGGAGACTGGATTTGGCTGGCTGACTTAGCCGATGGACAATCCCTGTTCTGAAGCCCATAAAGTGGTGTGTGGGTATTCAAAAATGGTCCTTTGAATGCTCTTCCCTAGGGGTTATATCTTCATCGAGATCATTAATTGCAGCCCTTTGGGTGGCCCTGCAAGTTTCAGAAAAGCTTGTGGAGATGCTAACATTCCCTGGGAGAAGGCTGGGGGAAGCCCTGGAACATAGGGCGGATGAGGGCCAGTTCCTGCTGCCTCTGTGAAGATTGGTGCGTGGTGGGCCACATGTGAGAAGGTCTGCAACTACTCAAGAGCCCCAAACTCTCACATACAGGCTCAGAATGAGGCAGGAAATAGATTTCTATTTGCAGTTGTTCATACCCTGCCTGCCTGGTCCCAAACCATGCTGAGTGTCTGAGAATGCATCTGGTGCTATGTGTGTGTGTTGAGGGGAGCATCTATTTCTCTGAATGACACTGTCTGTATGACTTCCTCTGTACATGTGTGAGAGCACTGGCAGAGCAATGGATTAAGGTTGGATTCATGCCCAGGCCAGGTGGGGACCCATAAGCTAACAAAACGGGGGGAGAGATGTCTTCGAGGACCAAGGCCCTTTGTGCCCCTTATCCCACTTCTGTGTGCGAGAGGCTCTCTGAACACCAGCCGGGGGGGGGGGGGAGGGGTTGTCACCCTGCAGAAGGGGTGGGTATTGAACAGTTTAACTGACCCCTGGGGGTTAGCTCCAGTGACGGTACAGGGAGGGTTTGCCCCTAGGCTCCCCCATAGCCTGAGTTCAAGCTGCTCACGCAAGGTAAAAGCAGAGTTGCCATGCCTTCAGTGCTATTTTAACTTGGGTTAGCTGACCCAAGTTAAGGACACACCTTGTTTGTAGTGCAGACAGACCCTGAGTGTGGGGGCCCCTCCCCCATCTGTGCCTGGCAGTGTGTATCAACTCCCCTGCCCCTCCCCCTTTCTGTTTGGGAGTGCCTTTTGCTTCCCCTGTCTGTGTGCATGGGGAACCCTTCCCTGTTCTCTGCACCTGGAGGTGCCCCAAGCTCTCCCACGTGCATTCCTTTTCCTGCCCTGTGAGTGCTTGGCACCCCTCCCTGTCATCTGCATGCATGGGGGTGGTCTCTGCCTGCCCCTTCTCTGTGGGAAGCGGTGCTTCTCCCTCGTCCCTAGTCTGCGGGCACCTGCAGGCACCCCTCTGCATGTGAACATTCCCCTCCTCCAGCTCTGTGCATGTTGGTACCTCCTTCCTCGCCCCCATCTCTGCACATGTTGGGTGTCTTCTCCCTGGTCCTGTCCCTCCCCTCCCGTGTGTGGGGGGGTGTTCTTTGTTAACACTGCCTGTACTTTGCACCCTTTCCGTGAGTCTGCATTTCTTCTGCTTCTCCTTCCTGCCCCAGGGGAGTGTTGGTGGCACTAACGGGTGAATAGTTTCTGTGCTTTTCTTCTCATCGCCTCTCTTCCTTCTTTTTCCCCCTCTCTCAATGGTGTGTCCAGAAAAGGAAGTCGAGCTCCAGTGTGCATTTGATGGTGAGCACCTCCCGTAAGCTGCCTGTGATCCGTGCGTCCACCATTCTCATGCCATGCACGCTCAGCTTATGCTCATCACCCTACATAGCATGTCTGTGTGGGGGTTGTGGGGGGAAAGTCATCTTGCACTTTAAAGGTCCATGTCCTCACAGAAAAGGCCACGTGATTGGTCAGGAGCTGGCCAGTCACCAGCTTCTATTATGTACAGAAAACTGGCTACTTAAAATGCAGTTTAATATATCCTGCCATTGGCGGCTGATCCAAAGGAGAAACAAATGGAGAAGTCATCAGCTCCCCGGTGGGTCTCGGCAAAGCAGAGCTGTGTCTTGTCTGAACATGGGCTTGTCATTTTGCTGTAGAAGTGCCAAAAGAAGAGCAAGTGGTGGTAGTCCTGCAGTGTGGAATGAATAGGAGTCACCCTTGATGTGGCAGAGGCCTCTCATGGAGCTCCAAGGCACACAAAATAAAAGGTGCAGGAACAGCACCACCTGGTGGCTCAAAGCAGCCCTTAATTTATTTTCTTTACAATTCTATACTGAAAAGCTTTGTCAGCCCTGTAATCCAGAACTCCCTGTTATCCAGATCTGTTACATTTCCCAGCATGAATCAAGTACCCAGTGACACCTTCCCCACTGTATCCATTCCCCCTTCATGCATCCGAATATGTTTGCTTTCTCTAGAACATGTTGGATAAATGGTGATGCGCTGATATCTCAAGCGAGCAAAAAGAAAACCAGCCAGTGCCATATTCCAGGGGATCATCTGCAGCCTAGTAGCTACTGCCCAAGTCTCTGTCTCAGAGATGTGGGTGGTAACTAACATGCAGGAATCTACCGTCTGCTGCGTTGCAGCCTTTGCCTCCTTTCAGACAGAACAGGGGCTCCCTAAGGCAGGAAAGCAAGCAATGTTGAGTGATGCCAGAGCAGAGGAGTCAGCTTCTCTGTTACTGCCTGGGAATTCTGCCCTCCCTCGGTCACATTAAAACTTTACAAGTAATAAATCCCAAAGTACCACTTGGAATACCCCAGGGCAGAATTTGACTCCGGGGCTGCAGCCCCTCCTTCTCTCAATCCCCAAAGTATTAAATGTAGGGGTAGGAGTTCTTGGTGTCTGTCTGTCCTCTTCTCTTCTGCTCAACATCAGCACCTACCCTTACGCTCCCTCTGCTCGTTGCATCAAGGCAGCTGGGAAATGAGAATCAAACAATGTCTCAGGGATCACTGGGGCAGTGAAGCTTGGAGAAACAACCAGTGAATACAGGGCAAGCCCAGGTGGCCAGTGTTTGCTTTCCTTTCTTCTAGCTGGCTGGCACCTGTGTCCTTAGTGCTATGGTCACTGGTCTGTTTTCTCTCTTGCACCCTCTGTGTTGTCTGTCTGTCTCTCATTGTCTAGCTCAGAGAGCACTTTCACTGGTTCTGCCAAAACTGGTCATATCAAGTAGCTCTTCTCAATGGCCTGATGCTTTCCTATGTGGACCGCCTTCTTTTAAAAGTCAAGATCTTCATCTGTACTGCACGAATCTGTAAGGATACTTGGTGCTCATGCAGGGGCAGGGGTGTGCATGCACGTGGCTCACTTGTTTGCTTACTGAGCCCATATGTGGGGTGTCTGCCTGTGAAAGTGAAGAGCAATTGGTTAAATGGCCACAGAGGCCCAAAGAGCAGAAGTCGCTAGGTCAGGCATCTCCCTAAGGTACAGATATGTGGAGCACGCCAGTCACATTTTCTGTGTCCTTGGTTTCGTAATGGCTTCATAGGGGAATTAAGCACAATGCTGTGGATCTGGTCAGCTGGCGAACATCCGGGACCTTGATACGCTGTGCAGAACTACCTCTTCCTTCAGTTCTGTTGGGACAGCAGTGGGGTCAGGTTGGGCAGCCAGGTGTTCCATGCAGGATGGAGAACAGGTCTGCTGCATGCGTTTCAAAAGCTCTTGTGGGGCTGAGTTGTGTGAGGTAGCTGGCCTTGAGACCTAAAGGGTGATTATCAGCTGTTCTGCAGTGAGGTTTGGGGTTGTAGTGGCTCCCTCGGAGGTTCTTTTCAGTGAAGCTGCCTCCTGTTCCAGAGCTGAGTCAGGTGTCCAGCCACATGGCAGCTCCCCCCACATGTCTGCACCAGCAGGCTAGAAGCACCCCTGCCGAAGCAGTGTACACGGAAGGCCGGAGAGCAGGATAATGTGTGGCCACACTGAGATGGAGTGTCTGATGTGTGCATGGAAATGCTGCTCTTTTCCTAGCTTTGGGGGCTGGGCAAGCCCACCATGCTCTGTCCCCATGGGACCTGAATAGAGCTCCAGGAGGGCATGCGGCTATGGAAGGAAAGCCAGAGGAGAGGAGAGTGGTGCGGGGCCGCACAGGCACCTCAGCCCCATGTTATCTGCTTGCAGTGGGTGTGTTTAAACTCGCGCCAGGCCTTTTCTGATTTAGCATTTGAATTCGAAATCCCCCAGCCTTGGTTTTGGTTCCTGGGTGGTGAGGTGGTGGATGTACTAGGATCCCCTGAGTCACCCTCTCTGTGCTGCTTTTGAAGGGTGGGGAAGAGGGTGCAAGGAGGCCAGCCAGCTCTGAAGTCTGAGTCCCTACGAGGCTGATTTGTAGCCAAGGGATTGCAGAGAGCCTGCGGTGCTGCTGGTTTTATCTTGTTGCTAACATTGGGTAGAAGGGAAGACATAGGGGAAGAGGGGTGAAACTGTCTCAGTCACGAGAGCCCTGCCTCCTGTGTGGGGGACAGGCCTGTTCCCCCAGCATTGCACCGCGGGCCCTTGGGAGACTCATGCAGGGTCATGGTTGGATTCCCAGGCGAGGCAATGCACCATGGGAAGAAGCCTTGGTGCATGCTGGCCTGGCCTGCACTTTCTTGATTCAGCAGGGCCACTCTCACCAAACAGAAGGTCTTCGTGCTGCAAGCAGGAGGGGGGTTGGTAGCTCTGCCTCGCCGTTGGGCTGTGTGAATGAGGAAGACAGAGGTGTTACTCACCAGCCCTGTCTACGAGAAACTCACTGGGGAAAAACACAAACCAGCTAGGCAGCCTGCAGGACTCACTCACCCCTCGCAGCTTCCTTCATGCTCTGGCCCTAATGTCACTCCACACATCCCCATCATCCCTTGTCCCACCTGAGCACCTTCTCTGGGGCCCTGCCAGCATCGTCCCATGCCTGGGTTCCCAAAGGCACAATCCCAGACCAGCCATGTCTGAGATTGCCCCACTCATTTCCTGTATCTATCACAGTTGTAGTCTGTCTGTACGCAGCCCTGGGTCCTCATCTCCTGGGGTCACCGCCAGCTCCCAGCCCTCCTGCCCCAGAGGTTCTTGTTTGCACCTCTCTCTACCTCCCTTCCCCCTTTGGACTGCTGCCTCTTTTGCTCTCCTTTCCCATCGCTCTAACCATCCATGTATATTTGGGTATGGGTACATCTGCTTACACCTGGTCACCCCCGGGGGAAGGATGGTCTCTAGCGACCAGGGATGGGTTCCCTTGTCCTTATCTCTTGCTGCAAGATGAGTGTGTGGGGATGGGGGCTGAGGAGATGGTGGGGAGTTACAAGGACAATACTTGAAAGATTTGCTGACTCTGCTACCCAGCAGAGGAACTAAAACAATCTGTTTTTCTGTCTCAGCCACAGAGCAACAACAAAACCAGTCTAGTAAGCCCAGCAAAAGAATCTCCCCCAGTGCAGACGTCCATGGTATCTTCCCTGACTACTACTACTTCCTTGTCTTTCCTGTTTGGGTTACTTTTGACTCTTGCCTCCCTGAGTGCTGCTTGTTCTGCTCTGTCTGAGCTTGTGTTTTGGCTTAGTTCTGTCTGTCCCTCTGCTGCTGTGGGGTCTAGTCACAGCCGTAGGGGGCTGCGGAAGCTGAGTGGAGTGGTGGTTGGATGTGGGGACTGCAGCCGGCCTGGATTACCCCCTCACCATCCCTGTGTAATTTTCATCTCTGACTTGGGGGAGGCTGGTTTTGAAGAAGATAACGATGGAGTCACTCTCCAACACCCGGAGCATGGACTTCAGGCCACCGTGAGTGGGTGGGGTGGGCACACATGTCTCAAAGGAACCCCTTTGTGGCCCCCTCGCACTATTGGCTGCGAAGTTAATCGCCTTCTGTGCTGTCATCACCCATTCATGTTCTGCAACATGCAGTGGGGTTGTAGGGCATGCTGTGCCTGGTATGTTTAGCAGCCCAGCCCAAGTGCGTTCTACCTGGGTACCTTTGGAAGATCAGGCAGCAGTCAAGTAGGTAGTGGAGATGGATGGGTGAGAGTGCATTCTACCATCGCAGCCCCTGGTGCCCTTGCCGATCTATCCAGAGGAGTGATGTAGGTGGGTGACATGGGGCAGGATCCCACGTGTTGTCTCCAGAGCAAAAGGATAAGTGCAGAAACTAGCTTGTGCTCCTGGAGGCCTAGCAGCTGCTTTCTGTAACATTCCAGAGAGTTTTTTCCCTGGGACATTTCATAATTTTAAGCTTCCCCTGCATTGGCTTTACCTGCTCCTCTTTTGGTGCTGAAGGCACCTTTCTGATGCTTTTTTGTGTTACAGATGTCTCATTTGGGAGACGTTTGTTTTAGCAAATTATGCATTTTCCTTTGCAGCCCAGTTCCCTGAGCAGTTCCTCTCTGGGACACATTGTCTTATTTTATCCCCTTTTTTCTTATGGAAATTATGAATGTCCCTTTTCAGAGTAAAAAAATCTGGCAAACTCAATGGAAAGCTGGGAGACAAAGGCCCTTGCCCCACCCACCACCATCCCCCTTGCCCCCCTCCCCCAAAAATCTGTTCTTTGAGAGAGAACCTGCTGAGGGCTCATTGCTTAGTCAATTGCCTTCTAGAGGGTGGAGATTTATACTCCCAGCTGCTAGCTGGGCACAGGTTTAAGGTGTGTGTGCCAACAATGTTCTCAAAAGGCAAATTGGAACCTAGTGGGTGTCTGGGGGCTTTGTCTCCTTGCGAATGTAGCTGTTTGTTGAGCATCTCTTTTCAAGAAGCCCTTGGAGCAGAAAGTGTGTGTTTGGACACACGTCAGCAGCTTGGAGTTTGTTTGTTTGTGATTTGTTTCCATGTTGGTCACTTGTTCTGTGCTTGTTGGAGAGTGAAAACAAGGGGAAAAGGTTTGAGAATCTGAGTTTAATTCTTTTCTCCCCTCCTTTCATAGGAGCCTCAAACGACTGTTGTCCACAATGCCACAGATGGCATAAAGGTAAGGGCGTGTCGCTATTATTTTTCCTTAGGGAAACCTCCGTGACCCTAGTTCCTGCCCCTTTGACGATGCATCGCAGGATGGTTGTGAACAGTCGCTCTGGCACTGGGAGGGTTCTGTTAGGTGACTGTGGACCTCTAGAACACTTGGGCAGGGAGGGCTAGTAAATTCCAAGTCAGATTTCACTGTCCCTTTCCTGACCCAGTGGGCAAGATCCTCACCAAGTGCATACTAATGGTGGGCTCTGGAGTTGGAGACCGGTTCCTTTCAGTGCGCTCTAAGGTACAGTTGTAGGTGATCCATATTCCCTCTTCTCTCACCTCATAGGAGAACTCTCCTCAGGGTGAGTGCGGAATTGTCCCCTGTGATATATACTCCCAGGGCTTGGTGCTGCCTTCTTGAATGGCCCCAGCTTTGAGGGCTTGTGCCACTTCTCATGAGATGCTACTCCAACGCCTAATTGATCTTGCTGCTAGGTATTGACTAATGCTTTGCCCGGTTTCATCCCACTCCTCTTAGTAGTACTCCTTCTATCATCCCGTTCCTGTCTCTTCCTTTGTTTTGCCCTTCCCCCATCCTCTTCCACAGACAAACGGAAGTGTCTTCAATCTACTGACTTTGCCATCTAGTAACATTCTCTTGTGCCGTGCAGGGTTCCACAGAGAGCTGTAACACCACCACTGAAGATGAGGATCTGAAAGGTAGGTGATATTGTGGGGCTGTGGGCAGGAGACTCTGGAGGTCCGACCTGCAGAGTTCAGTCGTCATGGTTTAACATCCCCAGAGCTGTGCATCTGATTCGGTTCTTGAGTTTGCCATGGCTTTGTCTGCCAGGCCTATTGCAGTGGGGTCATGGGTATGCACCATTCAGTCTGCTTTGAGGAAGTGGCCAGCCTGGCTTTTGGGGCATGTGAACCCTCCATGCCCCAAGTTGTGTGTCTTGTTAGTCTCAAGGTGGGAATTCTGTCCTCACGGGCATTGGAATCTCTCCATTCCCAACCATTTACAGGACTGGAATCTCTCTCTTTTTTCCCCTCTTCAGATCTGGAATCTAGCTGTTCCTTTCTGTGTTTCGACACAGCTTGCAGGGGATTGAGATCTCCTTGTTTCACCCCGTCCAAGAAGCTCTCTTGTTTCCACACCCATGTCTTTTGGATGGATGTACTGTCTCTGGTCCAGGGCAAAGGGACTCTGCTCTCTCTGTTCTGTTTTCCCTTTGCAGGTGGAAATGGAATTCCCTGGCTGCCCCAGCGTTGGGGCATGTTAGAGGAGAGAGATGTTAATAAAGGGGGGTGAAATTGTATACCTCTACATGACCACATTGTACAATCCTTTCTCCTTCTTGTGATGGACTTACATGAGTCAGACCTGCCTGGCCTGGAGTGCAGTGTTTCAGCAGCTGCCCAGTACACTGGGAAGTGTAAGCAAGTCAGGGAAATTCCAGCCACACTGAAGAGGAATGTGGTGGAGGAGACAGTGCTCTCCCTGGGAGCAAATTCTGAAGTCTCTCTCTCTCGGGTGGGGGAGAGGCAGTAGGAAGCAGTGAGGCACAGGTGTACTCTCCCCCGTTATAACCAAAGCCTGTTCTGTCAAACACCCAGGACAGCACTAGTTCTAGCCCTGCCAGTCTCAGGGGGCTGTTCTTACTGATACCACATGAGTCAGCTGTGATGATTCATGACTCGCTGCACAATGAGCTGCTGGCAGCCGTTCTGAGGAGTCATGGGGACCAGAGAGAGACACTGCTGGTTGGACAAACTCTCTAATACAGGTCCAATTTCAAGGGGAGACCTGGCCTCATCACATGCTAATGCTGTAGCCCTCACTTCTGCCCAAAGTGAGGCTTGAATGAAGCCAACTTGAGGGTTGGGGACTGGATGACTCAGGAGATTAGTAATGGCTAGTGGAATATGTAGCCTCTGATCCCTGGAGACATGAGTCAGAAACCAGTTTGGACTCTTTAATCTCAAATAGATGACTGTCCACATTCTGAAGTCACTCTTCACTGAAGCCCAATACCATTGGCAATTTGTGCTTGGCAGAGGCCTAGAACTGTAGCAGTGGGTGCTGCAGGTCTGGAGTGAAGGGCATTAGCAGAGCTGTGAAGAAAGAGGAGAGGGTCGGCACTGGCAAAGCAAGGGGACCATGGGTTGGGATAAGGTGTATTGAAGGGCTATGTAGGGAACCTAAGGCTGGAATGGCAGGGATACTGCTGCTCAGAATTGGCGTTTACTGACTGAGCTGTGGGGGTATCTTCTTAGGACTTGGAAGAGCAGAAGATGCTGCGGTGTGGGGTGGTGGCAGGGAAGAAGCTTGCACAGTTACTGTCTGCACCATGTCCAGCGTGGCTAGTACTGTTGTCCCTTTACTTCTAGGAGTGCCAGCACTCACCAAATGCTTCCTGATTTAACTCCTCCCTCAAAGTAGTTAGCTAATCAGAAGTTGAAATCCAGTGAGAGGCTCAGAAGGAGGACCCCCTTTTCTCTATCACACACAGACACACTGCAGGTATCTTTCCCTGGTTACAATGTGTTCATCACTCGAGCCAAGAAATTCATCCTCCCTCCACTGCGAAGCTTGGAGTCCTCAGCTCCCTATACAGCCAGGCCCCTGGGGAACGAGGAGCTACTTTGCTGCTGCTGAGTTTGCATGAGACAGACTAGGCAGGTGTACAAGGGCAGGCCGATGTCAATGGAGCAGTAGACAGCTTTAGGTATGTGGTCAGTGATGCCTCAGTGAGCCATTGGTTGGAGTGTAGCAGGGCTGAAAGGAGCATGCAGTTCTACATTGTACTGAGGGACTATGGTGTAGTGCAGGCTGCTTGCCTTTGTGCTGGAGGGTGCTCTTGCAGGTTTCTGTGCCCATCAATGTGGTTTCTTTAATGTTCTCCTTCCTTTCTCTTTTTTTATTTACTGAACTGCGTGTTTTGTTGTTTTTGTGTTTTTAATTCCCTGCCATGCTAGCTCCCCCTCTCTCCACCGGGGATGGCAGCTCAGTGCTTGAAGGACGGAGGCACAGTGAGAGCAAAACACAGACTGAGTCCATGCAGTCCCAGCTTTCTCTCTGTTTCTCAGCCAGTAAGTCCAGGGGTGCAGCGCTCCACAGCATCCTTCCTCCACCCTCCCCATGACCTTCCTTTCCCCAGTTCCCTTCCAGAGGGTGGATTTTCATTTCCAGTACTTCAGCGTATAAATAAATCCATCTCCCCTCCCCCACATGCTGAAATTCTCCAGAGCCCCCTGTAAGGTGGACCCTCATCCTCACTAATTCCATTCCCCTGCTTCCCTGTGGATAAGGCATGGCATTCTCTTCAGTGACACTCGCTGGGTGACGTTGCACAAGTCATGTTGCCTCTCGAGCCTCAGTTTACCCAGCTGTAAAATGGAATGAGACTGGCCTGACACTCAGAGGTGGTGTGAGGCTGAATTGTTTCCTGTTTGTGTTGAGCTTTGAGCTCCTCAGATGGAAGGTGCCATGGAAGTGCTGAGTACCAGTAGTAGAGTGAGTCACCTCGCTGGGAGTAGGGCTGTGGCAGCTGGAAGACCCCTTCCCTGTGCCTTCTGCCGTGTCTGGAGCTCTTTGTGAAGCCTTGACTCTGGAGGCACTTTCCCTCTGCGTGTGCGTCTCTGTTGTGTGTCTCGCTCAGTGCTTCAGTGGGTTTGGACCTGAAAAATCCCGTCACTTATTGCGTGTTCTCCCAGGTCTTCCCTGAATCTGTCAGCTCTGTAGCATCCTGGCAACAGAGACACTGTAAGAGCAGGTGGTCCAGCTATCCATGCCCCTCCCTGTAGGCATGTCCTGGAACAATCTGTCTGGGTCTGTTCTCCTAGTGGCCTCACGGCCTACCCAGAGGGGACCATAGTGGAAAAGGCCACAAGTGTAGTGATGCCTGGAGGTATTGGGAGCCCTCCTATCAAGCTGTCTATAATGGGTGGGAGGGAACAGCTGCCCTCTCCTCTTGTCCCTCCTTTGCTGCCCCCCATCAGACCTCCTTGTTAGCTCATTTGGTGAAGTGGTTGCGCCTCCCATTTGGAAGCATCTTCAAGAATGTGTGGCTTTGATAGGCACAGTGACTGGGGAGAGGGTCCTCTGAGCCAGATGGGAAGGGAAATGATCTGTTAACTCCAAACCGCTGTGCCCCCGCCAGCACTGCTTCCTACCTTGTCCAGCCGCCCTGGCCGCGGTGCAGTGCGATGTGCTGAGCCCCCTGAGCGAGGAAGCATTCTCCCTTCCCGCTCCTCCTGTCTTAGATTTGCAGTGATTTGGATCTCCTGCTCATTCTCCCCTGTGCTGCTCAGTCACTGACCTGAGAGGGTGGGCTGCTTCAGGACATGCTCAGGCCAAGCCCTTTGGCATCCGTGAGATTTCCGCTATGCTCCAAAGGATTTTCCCCTGCCCTTCTGAGCATTGCGCGGCCCACACGGCATGACAGGAGCCAGCCTGGAAGGTGGGGGTTGAAGGGGTGTGGGTCTGTGTGGAGATGGGGGCTGGGACTGTGTGGTGTGCTTCTCTGTTGGTTTTATTTTGCATTCTGTTGTTGTTGGGTTTTTTAATATTATTTTAATGCTTACGTTTGTTTTGCAGCCACGCAGTCTTGTGAGGAGAAGCTTCTTGCCTGGGACAGCCCAGGGCAGACACTGGAGTTAGAGCGTGCTCAGTCGGAGCCTTTGCTAACTCCTGTAGTTCCGTTTGTATTTAACAGTGCAGCGTGTAAGTTAGTGGTTGGCTAGCAGTAGTGGAGTAGTGCAACTAATTCTAGACGTCTAGTTACCCTCCTCTTCACCCTTATGCACCCTGTCCTCCTGGTCCCTGCTCGGGGGGGGGGGGGGGGGGGGCAGTTGCCCTTTCATGCTACAGCTACAGGGGTGACCGTTGTAGTCGGCTAGAGGCACAGTCACATTGAGTAACATAGCTCAATTCACGTCCACACACAATCGTTTCTCCCGTTGCAGCCGTTCTACCAACTGCACTTGTGAAAGTGCATTCTGGGAGACTCCAGGCAGCTGCCCCGTACTTCCTCAGCAGTGGATGCAGTGCCCGAAGGACATGCACACAGAGCAGCACGAGCAGCATGTGGGGCCACGTGCTCTGGAAAGAGGGTTGGCCCAAACCATTTACACAGGCATGATTATTGGGTCCCAGGTACACTGTAGACCAGTGTGGGAAACCGGTTGCGGGAGGACAGCCATGTGGTGGAACACGTGGTCACTAGCCATGTGTGAACAATGCCGTCTGTGTGTACACAAGCCATGTTTAAAGCCAATCGTGCCTTGAAGTCGCTACAGACTTGGTTAAAAGTTGTAGTATGGGTAGGGCCTTAGTTACTGTGTTGTGTTCCTCACTTGTGGAGATACTACCGGGCAACACTGGGGAAGATACAGCCGTGTGGGCCTCCCACTGGCAGCACCCAGACAGTATCATCCAAGGTGTGTGAGACAGTACATGGCGGGGAGGGTTTCAGGGACCGCTGTTGGTTGGTCCTCGATTACCCTTCCTAGAAGAGAAAGCAGGGGAGGCCGTATTGACTTCCATCTTGACTGGGAGGCAGGAGTGCCTTGCTGTGTGAAAGCCAGGGGTGCCCAGCCTCGGAGGTAAGGGTACACACCACCTCTGTTGCTGTGGTAGCTCAGTGCGTACAGTAAACACCGGGGCAAGGCACAGTGTTGTGTGTTGGCTTTGTGTCTGACCTGTGGAGTGGATGCTGCCTTGCATGTTGAGCTGGAGACCCTCTGAGATGAGCTATCCCAAGGCTCTTGTGGCTTTAGGCCTCTTCACTCATCCCAAAGAAAATCTTTCTCTGCTCTTCCCCCAGCCCCTGGGGTTCCTTCTCGAGCTGCTGAATGTATCTGTACTCTCTCCACTGGGTGGGAGAACCCATTTGCCACTTATCCTCATAGGGAAGGCCACATTGCTCATGAATGACTTGCTCACGAAGCATCATTTCGTAGCTAACGTAATCTGGTGCACCCCCTTGATCCATTTCCCATGCCCATTGGTGCACAAATAACACACTACGCTACAGTACACCAGCCCCACTGCCAGGACCTGCTCAGTTAATGTGACGAGCTCATGCTACTGGCTGAAATGTATCTGTGGGGAGCTGCATAGCAAAACGTTCTTGGTGGATTACAGAAGTGGGTGTGGTCATGTCTCTCACCAGCTGAGATTATGCTTTTGCACCCTAACCGGGGCCAGTTGGTGTTAGAAATGTGGGGGGGGGACGGGGGGGCTTCAGATAGCTGGTGACAATAGCAACACTTAGGTTATTTATTTCGTAGCTTTACAGATACCACCACAGATAGCGCATCCTAGATAGTGCCAGCAGTTCATACAATACCTTCACTTATTGAGCGTGCGCGGGGGGGTGGGGGGGACAGACAGATGTAGGACGCCTTGGGTCTATACGTAGATGCATGCGTGTGTACGGTGTA
Source organism: Caretta caretta (assembly GCF_965140235.1). NCBI lineage: Eukaryota > Metazoa > Chordata > Testudines > Cheloniidae > Caretta > Caretta caretta. Next base: position 54,896,261 of record NC_134212.1, on the reverse strand, counting down.
TACGGATGTAGCACTTGGATCGGTGTGTACTCAGGTATGCGAACTGCAAAGGAAAGATTAGTTCTAGTGAGCCCCTAGGGACTGCTACTGAGAGTTGTAATAAAGCCCATTCATTGTGCACGCTTTGCTGCAGGGTTTGGTGCTTTGATATCAGAGGTAAGGATGGCAAGACGAGGGGAGCTGGGCTGCCTACAGCTGACCGGAGAAAATAGGTGTGCTGGCCAGAGAGGACTGAGACAGCGACAGGCAGTAGATCCATCCACGTGAATGTCTGCTGAGCAAAACTGGGTGAAGTGGCAGTGCTATTCGAGTGCTGAGTGCCCCGAAGCCAGTTACAGGGAGCTGTGTGCCAAGCATGGGCTACTGCGGGGGGGATGAGGCCCAGCCCCGTAGAGCTGGCAATTTTTTCTGCTTTAGTTGCCTCGCCAGCTTGTGGAATCTGTCCCTGCATGTGTCCCGATGGCGTGTTTGCAGCACTCGCTATCTGGGGAGTGATGGTGATAGGTAAATTGCTGAGGGATTCTTTGGCTGCCTTGATCTTGTTGTGGCCACTGCTATATCTGGATGTCGTGGGCGTGGGGGCTTCACTTCCGACAGCTGGTGCCAGGTTTTACTTTTTCCTTTGTGTTGGCCTGTTCAGTGACCGGGGCCCTTCCTTGCAGTCCCTGGAAGCAGCCCAGGCTGTCAGGGGACGATGAGGCTCCTGGGACAGGCCTGCTTTTGGAGGAGAAAATGAGTATGAGACGGTGTCTTTATTCCCCTTCTCCCTGCATCCTGGGGTCACCATTTCCCGTTCATACCACCAACCCCGTGCCCTTGAATAGATGGCTGCCATTATAACATATCTCTGGAGTGCAGGGAGCTCCTCCTGTGAGATCAGGGTCAATGGCGTCCTGCAAATTGTCCAGTAGGAGGCGCTCGATTGTCTCACTTCCTCCCAGTCAAGGCAGAAGCATAGTTAAATTGCCTTTACTTCTCGTCCACAGTGCGCAAACAAGAGATCATTAAGATAACAGAGCAGCTGATTGAAGCCATCAACAATGGAGACTTTGAGGCCTACACGTAAGTACAGTGTCACTGGGCATTCTGTTTCTACATGTCAGCCTGTGGGCAAGAGGCAGAATGGCCCCTGCCCATGAGCGAGTCATGCAGGTTGTCCAGTGCAGTGGGGTGGGGAGGGTTACGCTTCACTCTCTGACAACTGTAGCTATGGGAGTTAGAGCCAAGGAGGCTCTTTAAATGAACACTTGGTACCAGGAGTAAGGCAGATACCAGCAGCAGAACAGGTGACCGTTAAAGGAGCACATCTGGAAGCCCTGCGATGCAGGAGCAGAGGGAGATGGGGATGATCAGTGCGGGATGGAAGGAGATAGGATTAAGGGACAGACTGTGTGTGATACATGCTTGGATGCTTGGCTGGACCACAGAACTGAAAGAAACACACCAGCTCCAGGTAGTCAACATGGGTCTCAGTCCCAGGGGAGGGATGTGTCTGAATAAGCACAAGGAGCTAGCAATATGGCACAAAATAGCTCGTGGACTTCGGGGCTGGTCCAGGAGAGGGTGATGGCTCTGAGAAGTTTATAAGGGGGTGGAAATCCCTGGGGCATGAATATTCCTTTTTCTTTGCAGGAAGATCTGTGACCCGGGCCTGACCTCATTTGAACCCGAAGCACTGGGGAACCTAGTCGAGGGGATGGACTTCCACAAGTTTTACTTCGAGAACTGTGAGTGGGCAGATTCCAGCAATGCCAACCGCCCCCTCATTCACACCTCTCTGCCCTATCTTGGGAAATGGCTGCAGTTCTCTCAGACTGTCCATGGACACCAGGGTTTAATGTGGGTGAACTGTGAAGGGTTATTAAGATCCAGCACTTTCTCTCCTCCCTCAGTGAGGTTTCTGTTTCCCTCATTTCTCTTCGCCCTAGGAATGGGGCTAGTCTGGCACAAAGTATGTTGTCGGAGTGGGAACCAGTGGTTCAAAGGGACCAAGACACTGGGTTTCCAGTCAGTGTAAAAGGGGAAAGAGACGCTAACCCAGCTCAGCTGGGGAGCCCTGCCCAGTCATAGGGGTGGGAGGGATACTCTCTGTCACACATGCCAGGACGTAGCTCTTTGCAGTGTATTGCTCTCAGAATTTCTCCAAGTTGAGGTCCCACGTCCCTGGTTCAGATCCCAAACCCCTGGTGAACCCTTTGGTAACTGGGTCAGAGGGGGGACACCTTGTCCGTGTGGCTGGGAAGGCAAACCCAGCAAATGCCCTTGTGTGGGGTTGTCCTTCCCTTAAATAACACCCCTGTGGTTTCCTGTCCCGCGTCCATCCCCAGGAGTCACCACAGTGTGGGGCGAAGGAAGTGAGCTGCTATCCTGAGCTGCCGCATGTGGCTGATCTTGGGGAAAGGGCCCCCTTAGCACACACTGATCCTTGGCTTGTGAGGTGAAGGGGGCCCGCTCACCTCTTTCTCATTGTCTGCATGACAGCCCTGGAGTGCCTGTCACTCACTGAGGCCTGCTGGCGCCCAGGGAGGTCCTGGCAAGCCTCAAAGGGCCCTTGCACACAGCTGTGCTGCAGGTAACATCTGAGAATGAGAACGGCCCTGTAATTGAGGCACTGGCCGCACTGATGCCTGGAGTGTGGAATGTGTTCTGAGCATAAAAGCAGAGCAAATGGGAGCTGAAGGGTGAGATAACCTGAGGGGTGAGGAGGTTGAATTCGGGGAGCAAGAGAGGTGGCTGGGTTGTGCCTCGGGAGTGTTGGGAGCAGAGATGCTGTGGCCTAGGATGCAGGTGGGAGGGGAAGGAAACGGGGACAGTAGATGTAGTGGTATGCGAGGCCTTGATCTTCTCAATGGGGACATGAAGCTGATGGTTTTGCATGTCCCCCCAGTATTGTCCAAGAACAGCAAGCCAATCCACACCACCATCCTGAACCCCCACGTCCATGTCATTGGCGAAGACGCAGCCTGCATTGCCTACATCCGCCTGACTCAATACATCGATGGCCAGGGCCGGCCCCGCACCACGCAGTCTGAAGAGACCCGCGTCTGGCACCGCCGCGATGGCAAGTGGCTGAATGTCCACTATCACTGCTCTGGGGCCCCTGCCGCTCCGCTCCAGTGAAGATCGAACACAGGTACGCTCCAGCAGGGAGAGCAGATGACATACCATGCGGCCATGGCAGCTGTATGTGGCAATGAAGTATCGGAAGCCCAGAATGTTGAGAGGCCATTAACCGGGCTCTGAGGGATGGTCATTTACTATCTGGCTGCAGGCAGAGTGGAGCTAAGACAGTGAAACATTTCCCTCAGCCCTCTCTCCACCCCAGGTGTCCCTTTCCCTGAGTGTGCACCATACGGAGGTGATGAGCTCGCTCTGTTGGCAGATGGGAGTCGCACCCTGCAGGTATAGCCCCTCACTGAGGATTTCAGAGTGCTACAGCTGCCTCCAGGGGATACACTAGTGCTGGCTCAGCCTCCGCAGGGCCGCCAGGCGCTAACCTGGGACACTTGGGTCAGGTTATGCACTCTGGCCTTGGACTGCAGAGGGAAGCCATATGCCTGGCTCTGGGGTGGGGGTGGGATTGGGTCCCTGGCTGTAATGTGCTGGCCTCCACCTCTCTGGTCCTGGGGTGCAGGCGGGTCCCATTGCCTGGCAGAAAATGTAATGAGGTCTTGGGTGATTATTTAAAGTAGGAGCGTGGGGAGAGTTGCCTGAAGAGCAACTAGGTCTGACATGGATCTTTTCTAACAATGTCAATCACACAAAGGCAAGGAACCAGGGAAAGAGCAGACAGAAATTACAGCTGAACAGGGGTGGGCAGACTGAGATCCCAGAGGTAAAATTGCAGGAAAGTAACAGGGTGTTAGACTGAAGTGTTGAATACAAATAGGTATCCAGCCCCACATGCAAACTATAAATGTCTGCATAGTGATGAGGAGCATAAAAGCAAACATATGTGAATGAGACTGCCTGGTAGTGCAAGAGAGCTTGACGTGACAGGTGCTCCAGGAGCATGATGCAATGCTAAGTCAGTGGGGTACTCTAATGCCTGCCTATAAACAATACAGGGAAGGACAGATGAGGTTGGAGAGGTAGGTGGGAAGTTGCTCCAGAGTTTAACAATTCCCTAGGATTTGAATGAGGCAGTGTCAAAGTAGAGAGAACCATAGACTACAATCTATAAGGATACAAATCCCAAGCCATAAGAATACAAATATATTAGAATGTTAATACTGGCCTTCTAATCAGCAAAAGGATTTTGAACATACCGAGAGAGAGATCAAAGGCAAATAAAGCTAATGGAAATGGTAATATTGGGCAACTTAAACTGGCCATATACAAAATGGCCAAACATCACAATGGAGCAAAGTTTGACTAAACAATTTGTTGACACCGTCAAACAATTGCTTCTTGGAACAGCTGGTTCTGAGGGATACCAGTTTGGCTCAGATAACCTCTTGAAGCTTATTATTTAGCCATGCTGGTTTACTTATCTCCTTGCTTTCTCTTATGTTGAAATGTGTGCATGCCTTATGCATCCTTTCTTATGTGTGCCTACGTAGCTGTCATGCCGAGTCCAAGGATTTAAGTTTCCTAATGTTAGAAACTTTTTGCCTAGTTTCTTCCCTTTTTTAAAAATGCCTTTTTCTAAATTGAGTGTCACCGGATGAGGTTCTATAAGATTTCTTCCCAGAGGATGTTGAACTTCATCATACTGTAGTCACTGTTACTAAGTGGCTCAACTGCAGCGATGTCTTGAATGTAGTCCTGTGTATTGCTTAGGACTACGGGCTTGTCTAAACTTACAATGCTACAGTGGTACAGCTGCACTGCTTCAGCTACCTATGCTGATAGGAGGGGCTCTCCCCTTGGTGTAGGTACCCCACCTCCCTGAGAGGCGGTAGCTAGGTTGATGGGAAAATTCTCCTGTCGGCTTAGCACTGTCTACGCTGGGAGTTGGGTTGGTTTAACTGCATATTTGGAGAATTCCCTCAGGAATCAGCTGCTGGGCTGGAGGGTAGCAAATGGTATAGCTATCTTTGGAAAGGATAGCCCTGGGACCCTCCCTTTGGTAACAGGTCACGCTGGCTGAAACAAATTATAAACCAGTGTAAACTGCTTGTGCCCATTGCTGGGCTTTACATTAACTATAACCCCCCCAGGATAAAGGCTGCAGAATTGTGGACAGCTGTCCGCAAACGTGCTCAGTATGGAGCAGTGGTCAAAAGGCACTGAGGTATTAAGATGGAGAAGGAATGGGATGGAGGATAATACTAAAATACCATAATATACATCGGTGGTTCACTCTCTCCTGGAATACTGAGTTCAGTTCTGCTCACTCCACTTTAGACAGGATATAACAGAATTACAGGGAGTCCAGTGATGAGCATAATTTAGACATATGAGAACCTCCACGTGAAGAGCGAGGCAGAGAAGAGTCAGACTGTTACCATAGAGAGGAGTCAGAGAGGACATGATAAAGGTATCCAAGGTGGGGAGTAGTAGAGAGGAGGTAAATCAGATAGTCTTAGTTACCTTCTCATGATACAAGAATAAAAAACGGCAAATTTAGAACTGCTGAATAGAAATCCTTTTTTTAACACAACACACTGTTAGACTTTGGAATTCATTGCTACAAGACATCATTGAGGCCAGCAGCTTAGCAGGACCCAGAAAGAGAATGGTGGTATATACAGATAGGGGGAACATCCAGAGTTACATTAGACAAGATTAAATAGAAAACAAAACCGTATGCAGGGTTATGAACCCACCTCCACCAGGGCAGGAGCTGACCTGTAACTTACAGTGAGGAAGCAACTGTCCCTACGGGCAGGTCATTCCATAACAACGTGCTTTGGGGTGCCTTGCACTCCCCTCTGAAGCATCTGGGGCTGGACTTTGGACCTCAGGTTTGGTCTGGTCCAGTCAGACCATTCCTTCCACGCTGTCCCCTCTCTCTGGAGTGCTGGGATTCATCTTCCCCTCCTCTAAAGCATGATGTGAGGAGAGTTTCCCTCTGCTATAACTGAGCCCCATAGCAGAGCAGCGACTGCAATAATGGTGTCCCTTCTCACCGTACCAGCGGAGATTCATCCTCCCAGCCTGGAGAACGGGGCTGGGTGGGAAGAAGGGTCCCGTCCTGGTGTGTTGCAGGGGTGCACCTTCCCAGCCCAGGTCTGGGGTGCACTGTGTGTGGTGAGGTGTTCCTTCCTTTTGTATCACTTGTAGCGTTTTCTCCCTGCCTGGTAAGCTGTGGGAGAGTTTCTGTATAAATTGTGCAGCTAACTTTTGGCTTTATTTCCCTTCCTTCTCCCACCCCATTCTTTTCTCTCCTTTCTGGGTGGACATTGCCGCCTCTTGGTTGCAGCAGCTTTTGGAGATACTCAGCTGGAGGGCAATATCTTCTTAGCAAGCAGCTCTGGAGTGCCTGAGTGACAGCGACGGTCATGTCCGTTTTGACGTTTAAAAAAAATTACAAATTACAAACCGGCAGCAGCCAAATGCACGAAACCCTGCATGCATCTGATGCTCCGGGCGCTGCCGCCTTTCTGTTGTTTTCCATGGATCCATCGTGTCTGTTTCTGCTGTACGAAGGTGTTTTTTAAATCTAAGAGAGACATGTTGTTTGTATTAAAAAATAAAATAAACCGGAATAATGATAAATAAATGACAGACTATCCAACACCCCCTCCCCCAGGGCTGACGAAATGGCATCAACTGGAGCATCTTTCAGAAACCGAGCGAGGGGGAAACAAAAAGGAAGGCGAGAGAGCGCGAGGAGGAGGAGAAGGCAGCTTGAGCAGCAGATTGCTGAACTCTGCTCCACAAAGGCAAGGTGGAAGCTAACATTGCATTCAGGCTGTGCTGTGACTTTAATCAGTGAGCGGTGGCGAGGAAACACTGGAGGGGCCTGAATGAAGAATGGGAGGGAAAGGTGGAGGAATGACACTTCTCCACTTCCCACTGCCCAGCGGACTGACTTCAGCCCGAGTTTCTTCTTAAGTCTTCAGCGTGGTGCGGATGCTGCGGAAAGCTGGCTGCTCAGCCGCCAGAGCCCACAGACTTCCTAAAAACAAAACGGGATGTCGAGTAAAACCAAGGCTGGAAAAGGGGACTATAAAAAATGGCTTAAATAAAAATATAAATAGGAGCTTGCTCTTGAGAGATCCTGGTTTTAGAAGTGGCCACTCCCTGGCCAAACACGAAGGTTTGCGGCCTGCTGACAAAAGAAGCGTTAAGAGCAAAGGTTTTAGAGGAAGAGGGTACATGTATGGGATTTCTTTTATGGCTTTTCTTTTTCTTGTAGCGTAGCTGAGATCCGCAGTGCTGAAGAACACATGTTCCTTAGGAAGCAGATGAGAAAACTAGTGTTATGTTCTTTCATGAGGACTCACGCATCCACCTCTATGTGATGCATCGTTAGCTTGTGTTTGATACTGAAATATATGCACCCATAGAATTAAGGGGCTCACCGGCTTCCAGTTTGATTATTTTTGTTTGTTTTTTTGTTCTCTGGTAAAATAGTAGAGGGAGCCAGCAACCCAAGGCAGGTGCGTCTCCCCTCCCCGCCCCCATCTGTTTTGTAAGTGTCATGTGTCCTGGTGTTTTTTTGGATAACTTTTCTGTTTTTTAATGGTCATGATGTAACTCATAAAACAATCCACTCAGAATCTCAGCAAACTGTAGATAGAGGGCTTCAGGCCTCGTGATACAGAGGGGAAAGGTAGTTACTACAGACCTTCTGATGCTTGTCCTTTGGGCAAATTCATCTTCCTTCCTTTGTTGGGGGATGCTGTCTGTTTCCTTTATTTGCTAGAAGGGGAATGTTGAATTATTTTGTTGATTTGTCTGAATTAATCCTGGGCCAGAGAAGCAAAAGGCCTTTTTTTTTTTTTTTTTGTAGATTCTCTTAGCACTAAGAGGCCCCCTGATTTCTGTGTCCTGATCAAGAGGAGGGCAGGGACTTAGTCATTATTGTGGGATATTGGCATGAACTTTTAGCTGAAGTCCCTCCATCTACAAATCACTAAATTTGGTCCTAGGGCTTTACAGTATGTTATCCCTACACTCCTGAGGGACAGAGTAAACAGTATATTAAAAGGAAGGCAACGTTGTAGTGGATTCTAAGGGAAAAGGAGGGCTAAATTATATCTTGATCCTTTTTCAGTGGAATGATGGGAAGGACCCGTAAGCTGTAGCATTGAGTGGAGTTACTGCCTTTCTCTGGAAATCCCTCCACTCCCCTTTAAAGGAAGACTCTTAGGTCAATCCCACACCATGATTAGAGCAGCTAATCCATGATGCAGGAAAAGGCCATACATACTTCCCAGGGTTTGTCTGGACAAATAGTTTTCTTCCTTCCTCCACCATCCCAACTGCATGTGTGGGTGGGGTGGGGACTGAGACAGGAGGGAGTGAACACTGTCTCTTATCATTTCGGAACATTTTTAGGAGGGCAGTAAGCTAGTGAGTCAGGTGGAGAGGAAAAGCTTTGATATTTTCAGATTGTTTTTAAAAAAAAGCCACGCAGAGAGCAAACAGGACATTACAATTATGCAGTTTTAAAAAGAAATACAAAAAGTTATGCATGCCGTCTTCAGGTCTGATCTTTCCTTGTCTCTTTACCTATTGATTATTAATGTTTAAAAAAGACCCTCTGTATTTAGTAACTGCATCTTTCAGAGAAAACTTAAAAAAGAAAATGGTTGGGTTGTTTTGGTTTTGCACAGTCTTGGAGACAAGCTCTCTGTTTGTTTTTAAGTTAATGAGAATCTTAGCTTGGTATGGCCATTATCAGACATAGCTGTACACCTTTAGCATTCTTAATGTTCTCTTACGGGGCTAATATAAGCATCTATATAATATATATTATAAATATCACATTTTAAACAGGAAATGGAAGGCGTTTGATGCAGAATTTTTGCATGATATAGAAATAATTAAAACAAAATTAGCTAGTGTTTGTTTGGTCTGAATGTTGGTAGAACCTTCATAGCTTTGTTACAATGAAACCTTGAATTGAAAATATTTAATAAAATAACATTTAAACAGGGCATAAAGTTGAATGGCATTCCTTTCTTCTGTGTACCAGGGGACAATGTGGCGTTGAGGATTTTGGGACACAATCTTTTCTCAGAGCTATGTTTTTGGAGCAGCAGATCTATAGGTGGCATTTGTGATCACATGCGATTCTTCTGCTAATGTACGTGTGGGTCTACATGCATAACAAATAGGTGGTTGCTGACCTTCAGAAAAGACATGGGCAGTGGAACCTTCAGGAGTAAGTCCCAGTAGTGTGGTCCAGTGATCCTGGACTGGGCATCCATCCGCAGACCTGAGTTTTCTACCTGACCCTTCCACTGACTTGCTGTATGACCTTGGGGACGTCCAAGCCTTTGTTTCCTTTCCCCACCCTATGTGTGTCTTCTCTGCTTAGATTACAAGCTCTTTGGGGAAGAACATTTCTCTCGCTATGGGTTTGTCAGGCCTTGACATTTTTAACTCAAGTTAATTGATAGCTAACTCATAGAATCCTAGACTTTAAGGTCAGAAGAGACCATTATGATCATCTAGTCTGACCTCCCGCACAAGGCAGGCCACGGAATCTCACCCACCCACTCCTGTAACAAACCCCTAACTTATGTCTGAGCTATTGAAGTCCTCCAATCGTGGTTTAAAGACTACAAGGTGCAGAGAATCCTCCAGCAAGTGACCCTGCCCCATGCTGCAGAGGAAGGCAAAAAAACCCCAGGGCCTCTGCCAATCTGCCCTGGAGGAAAATTCCTTCCCGACCCCAAATATGGCGATCAGCTAAACCCTGAGCATGTGGGCAAGACTCACCAGCCAGACACCCAGGAAAGAATTCTCTGTAGTAACTCAGATCCAGTACTCCACCAGAAATCTGATGAGGTTCAAAAAGGACAAGTGATCTGGACACTCCAGCAGTGTTTGTTCCAGGACGCACGTCTGTGGCTTGGTCGAGATTAAGTTTGTTAAAATTGTGTCCTGGAGCAAAGGTCAGGAAAAGGCTCACACTATAAACATGTTGGCCGATGAGTTAAAACTATAGTCTAGGTGTACCCCATCTGTCAGTACAAGTACGTGTTTTGACGGGGCCCCAGTTGTGGCCAGTCCCGTAATACAAATAATATTTCAGTCGACATTTCACACCGCCTAGGCCTTGTCCCCACCAGCATTTTTCTTAGTCCCCCACCCACCACCGCTGCCCGTGTTGCCCGGCTTGTGCTGCGCCACAAGTGGTAGCCATGACGGCCATGTTAGCATACACAGGGTATCAACTTCTTAATGCGTTTTTGTCAAGACCTGCTCAGAGTCAAGCTTGTAAACTCAAGGGTAAAAACACAAGTGCTCGGCTCCATTTGTGTGCTCCCTGCTACCACCCCTGGTGGAGCTGTGCTGGCAGGAGTATAGCAGTGAGTGAGTGAGTGCGTGGAACATGCTCATGTAGACAATTTTTCTCTCCCACTGTGAGCGTTCCATTGTGCGAATCCCCTTGGAAGGTAACTATTATCACCTATCAGGTAAGTGTCAAGGGCCACTTCTCAATGGGATTATCACGTCTCCTCCCGAGAGCGAGGAGAATTACCCCTGCACCAGGGGGTGGGTAAAGAGCAATCTGTGCTGTAGCTGCTGTCTGCTGGGAATTAAAATATGGCCTTCCAAGGACTCCTCCATTGATGCCATTGCCCCCCTGAATTACAGGGAAGACGAGAGGCCCTGCTATCATTTCTGGTGTTGAGAGACAGGATCACTTGCCAAGTAAGCCCTAAACCACAACAGAGAGATTTTTGGAAGAAAAGTATACTTCAGTGTGGCCCAGTATACACTGAAAATGACCTCTTGTCCACACTGGTAATAATGGTTTCTCCATGACTGGTCTTGAAATCTGTTTTAACTGCCAGTGTAAACAGGAGAAACCATTTCAACACTATTACAGAAAGCCTGATAGAGAGAGTATTTCCCTAGCATGGATGGGGTCTTTGACAGGGTCTGTGCACATGTGTGTCAATACATATTTATACTGTATGCATGTGAATTAATTGCATATAATTTGCACCTTTGGCCTCTTCACCACCTGCAATCTTTCCACGAATCCATCTCTTCCAGGACATCAATAAAATTCCATACTTTTGATTAGTTACCTCAGAGCAGCTATTAAAACCTTTCACAAAAGTGTTTTCTTCCCACTAGATCAGCCCATGGCAGGATCTGAGAATGGCCCCGCCTACAGGCCAAGATTGGCAATAACTAAGCTGGGGGGAGAGGTAGATACGCTGGAGGGTAGGGATAGGGTCCAGAGTGACCTAGACTGAGGATTCGTCTACACTACCTGCCAGATTGGCGGGCAGTGATCGATCCAGCAGGGGTCGATTTATCACATCTAGTATAGACGTGATAAATCAACTGCTAAGCACTCTCCCGTCGACTCCGGTACTCCCACCAGAGCGAGAAGCGCAAGCAGAGTTGACCGGAGAGCGTCAGCTGTCGACTTACCGCACTGTAGAGACTGCAGTAAGTAGATCTAAGTACGTATACTTCAGCTATGCTATTCACGTAGCTAAAGTTGCATATCTTAGATCAACCCCACGCGGTAGTGTAGACAAGCCCAAATTGGAGGATTGGGCCAAAAGAAATCTGATGAGGTTCAAAAAGGACAAGTGCGGAATCCTGTACTTAGGACGGAAGAATTTCATGCACTGCTGCAGGCTGGGGACCAACTGACTAAGCGGCAGTTCTGCAGAAAAGGACCTGGGAATTATAGTGGATGAGAAGCTGCATATGGGTCAACAGTGTTCCCTCGTTGCCAAGAAGGTTAACGGAATATTGGGCTGCATTAGTAGGAGCATTACCAGCTGATCGAGGGAAGTGGTTATTCCCCTCTATGCGGCACTGGTGAGGCCACCATCTGCAATATTGCGTCCAGTTTTGGGCCCCCCACTACAGGAAGGATGTGGACAAATTGGAGAGAGTCCAGCTGAGGGCAACAAAAATTATTATGGGGCTGGAGCACATCACTTACGAGGAGAGGCTGAGGGAACTGGGCTTATTTAGTCTGCAGAAAAGAAGAGTGGGGGGATTTGATAGTAGCCTTCAACTACCTGAAGGGGGTTCCAAAGAGGATGGAGCTCAGCTGTTCTCAGTGGTGGCAGATGACAGAACAAGAAGCAATGGTCTCAAGTTGCAGTGGGGGAGGTCTAGGTTGGATGTTAAGAAAAACTATTTTACTAGGAGGGTGGTGAAGCACTGGAATGGTTACCTAGGGAGATGGTGGAATCTCCATCCATAGAGGTTTTTAAGGCCCGGCTTGACAAAGCGCTGGTTCAGATGATTTAGTTGGGATTAGTCCTGCTTTGAGCAGACGGTTGGACTTGATGACCTCAGCTCCACAGCCTGAAGGACTCAAGTCCCTTGAGCTCCATACTCCGGGTAATCAAAGGAAACACTTTAAGTCACAGCCTCCGCCTCGTTTTTACCAGGCAAGATTTCTCCTGCAGACGGAATAGAAAAAATAGAAGGAGGCCTCACCCTTTGTCAAACCAGGGCTCTGGTCAGATGAAGCAGTCTTCTGGCCAGAAACAAAACTTTTGAAGATGCACCCAGGGTCAACACATCAGTCCGGACTCTGGATCCATCCCGCCTCACCTTCTCGTGCAGACTGTCCCCTTTCTACCCTGCATGGGCCTGTATTACATCGGATCGCTGGGTACTCCGCGCAGTAGAAAGGGGATACTCCCTCCAGTTCTCTGCCCTCCCACTCCTTCCAGCCCCCCTTCCCCATCCCTCTTCAGGGACCCCTCTCACGAGCAACTCCTCATACAGGAGGTGCACTCGCTTCTATCACTGGGGGCAGTGGAAAAGGTTCCTTAGGAGCTATGGGGAAAGGGTTTCTATTCCCAGTATTTCCTAATACCGAAAGCCAAAGGAGGCCTCAGGCCCATCCTAGCTCTGCGACATCTCAACAGATTCATGAAGAAACTGAAGTTCCGCATGGTCTCCTTGGCCTCCATTATCCCTTCCTTGGATCAGGGGGACTGGTAAGCCGCCCTCAACTTGAAGGACACTTTCATATTTCAATCACACCGTCCCACAGAAGGTACCTCAGGTTCATGGTGAACCACAATCTTTACCAGTTCACAGTCGTCCTGTTCAGCCAGTCAGTGGCTCCTCGAGTGTTTACTAAGTGCATGGCAGTCCGTGGCTACATTCCTGCACAAGCGACAGGTGTAGGTGTTTCTGTACCTCGACGACTGGCAAATCAAGGGCTGCTCCAAGGCACAAGTGGAAGCACAAGTCAGTTTCAAAAGGGCTACTTTCGATGACCTGGGCCACCTTCAGAATGTACAAAAGTCAACCCTATTCCCCATGCAGCAAATAGAGTTTATAGGGGTGGTATTGGACTTGACACTCCTTCCTGTGGTGGCTCGACCCACATGTGGTGTGTGCAGGGGTCCCTTTAGACAGACCACAATTTTGGTCTCCAATTTTGGACACATCAGCATTGGGGTAGGGTGCACACTTGGGAGACCTCAGATCACATGGCCTCTGGTCTCAGGTGGAGCTCTCCCTTCACATCAACATTTGGGAGCTGAGAGTGGCCCACCTAGCATGCCAAACATTCCAAGTTCACCTGGAACTTGTTTGTATCAGTCATGACGGACAATACAACAGTGATGTTTTATATAAACAAACGGGGTGCATGCTCCTCTCCCCTGTGCCAGGAAGCTCTCAGACTGTGGGACTTTTGCATAGCTCACTCGATGCACCTGGAAGCATCGTAACTTCTCGGAGTACAGAACAAGTTGGTGGACTATCTCAGCAGGTCCTTTCACGGCCACAAGTGGTCCCTACACCTGGATGTTATGAACACTATCCTCCAACAATGGGGATTTTCCCAGATAGACCTGTTCGCCACACAACGCAACAGGAAATGCCTGCAGTTTTGCTCCTTCCTGAATGACAGCCGAGGCTCCATCACGGACGTGTTCCTCCTTCCCTGGAAGGGACACCTCTTGTACATGTTTCCTCCCATACCTCCCATTCACAAAGTGCTCCTCAAGGCTCAGAGGGATGAGGCCTCGGTGATATTGATCGCTCCAGCCTGGCCCCGTCAGCACTGGTACACATCTCTTCTGGAAATGAGATCACCTTACTGCTCTTCCCAGACTTGATAACTCAGGATAACAGCCACCTCCAGCACCCGAATCTTGAGTCGCTGCACCTCACGGCATGGAAGCTCCATTGCTGAATTCAGTGGCGCTCACTTGTTTGGACCCAAGTCCTCAGACAAGTCCTCCTTGGCATTAGGAAACCTTCCACTAGGGCTACCTACTGGCCAAATGGAAGAGATTCTCAATTTGGTCTTCACAACACCTTCCGTCTCCAACTCTAGCATCCATACCTGTCATATTGGACTACCTTCTCGACCTCAACAGCAAGGACTTACCCTGTCTTCAGTAAAGGTACACCTGGCCACATCTCGGCCCTCCATCCTGGCGTGCAAGGTCGGTCAGTCTTCACCAACCCGATGGTGAGCCATTTCCTAAAGGGTCTCGACAGACTCTGCCCTCACATACGACAGCCAGTCCCAGCCTGGGACCTTAACCTAGTCCCATCCAGACTGATAGGGCCTCCCTTTGAACACTGGCGACATGTTCCTTGCTGTACCTCTCATACAAGGTGGCGTTCCCAGTAGCAATAACATCAGCCAGGAGAATGTCGGAGCTCAAGGTACTAACTTCTGAGCCTTCGTGCACAGTTTAAAGACAAGGTTCAACTCAGACCTCATCCGGTGTCCTCCCTAAGGTCGCCTCCCAGTTCCATAGTAACCAGGACATCTTTCTCCCAGTTTTCTATCCTAAGCTGCATTCAAGCAACAAGGAGTAAAAACTTCACTCATTGGACGTTCACTGGGCATTAACCTTTTACATCGAGCGAACTAAACTATTCTGAAAAAAGAAAAGGAGTACTTGTGGCACCTTAGAGACTAACCAATTTATTTGAGCATGAGCTTTCGTGAGCTACAGCTCACTTCATCGGATGCATACCGTGGAAACTGCTAGTCCCAGTTCCACGGTATGCATCCAATGAAGTGAGCTGTAGCTCACGAAAGCTCATGCTCAAATAAATTGGTTAGTCTCTAAGGTGCCACAAGTACTCCTTTTCTTTTTGCGAATACAGACTAACACGGCTGTTACTCTGTAAACTATTCTGGAAATCCATTCAGCTGTTTGTCGCAGTAGCAGACAGAATGAAGGGGCTTCCAGTCTCCTCCCAAAGGATCTCATCTTGGATCATGTTCTGCATCTGGTCACGCTGCGACCTGGCATGTTATAACCTCCTTCCCCACCCCCACTCTCCTGCTTACAGTGCACTCCACGAGAGCGCAAGACATCTTCAGCGGTGTTCCTGGACCGTGTTCCAATGCAGGGTTATCTGCAGAGCTGTGACGTGGCCATCAATACATATCTGTACCTCATATTACGCTATTACCCAGCAGGCCAGAGATGATGCAGCCTTTGGTAGAGTGGTGCTACAGTCAGCGAACCTTTGTGCTCTGACCCACCTCCAAAACTCAAGCTTGGTAATCACCTAATTGGAATTGACATGAGCAAGCACTCGAGGAAGAAAAAACTGTTACCTACCTTCTCGTAACTGTTCTTAGAGATGTGGTGTTCATGTCCATTCCAATACCCACCCTCCTACCCCTCTGTCGGAGCAGCCGGCAAGAAGGAACTGAGGGGGTGGCGGGTTGGGAGGCCCCTTATATCCAGCACCATAAAGGTGCGACCCCAGGGGGCACCTGGGCCAACCCGATGGATACTGCTAGGGGAAAATCTTTCCCGCTGCCGTGCACACGGTTCATGCACATGCCTAATTGGAATGGACATGAACAACACATCTCGAAGAACAAGAGTTATGAGAAGTTAGGTAACTGTTTAGTTTCTCTCCCCTCACCCCCATTCAGGGGAAATCCTTCCCAGTCTCAGGACTATACCCAGAGTCCCAGGATTCAAGAATTGTCTCCTGCCCTCACTCCTTCTCCATCAGTGACAAGTATCAAACATGCCTGTACTGTCTTCTGGGTGGGCCACGAATCTCTGCAAAGTGCAGGATCCATCAATCCTTCCCACCCATCAATAGAGAGGCCCAAGAGCTCCAACTAAAAAAGGTCCAGATTGAGGAGTCTGAGGTCCCACACTGACCTGGGCCTGGGAGGTTCCCCCGCCCCCGTACAGCAGCCTCAACTGATCAGTAGTGCCCTTCCAAGCACGAGCTTTGGAGCAGAGACTTTATCACCAAAGCCCAAGGACTCTGCATGAGAGTAAGGAGCACTCTACTGGCCATAAGGACACATCCCCGCAGAGGACCATCTGTAAGAAACATTCTTCCTCCCAGAGCCAGTACAGGTTGGCTGACATATCATGTATGAACCATCTCCACTAAAGACCCCCAGGCTGGAGGCAAGGCATGCCAGAAGAGGGATCCACCGGTTCTGGCAGTGACTGCGGGACCAAAGCAGAAAGAAAGAAGCTCACCAGTCCCATCTACAAATGCAGGTCCAGATTCATCAGTACCACCTTGTTTATCCAAAGACCAATAGACAACAGGTGAGCCGGGTCCTTCAAGAGTTTCTGCTGAAATTCCCTGGACTCTGAGCCATACGGAGACTTTTTTGTAACACCGGAGGATACATTTCTCCACTACTCTCAGTCTTCGTTTCTTTCAGGACCTGCCCTCCTGAGGGACATCCTTACTCCGGAAGAGGAATCATTACCAATGACTCAGGAACAGTTCCATCTTCACCCACTGGGCAGGAGTGCCCCTGTACCAACAGTACCACTGCTACCAACAGAACCGTCTTAAAATCAGAGGAGGTAGCTGCACCAGTATATCCACAAAGGCACAGGAGCCCTGACAGACAGTTGAGAGGCTACGCTTACCATCCCTCTGGATATGAACCCAATCCCCCACTACAAGACATCTGGTATTGATCCCCTGGGGGCACCAATGGATCCTTCCTTCTGGCCTTATTTGAGCCCTTTGGGCCCATATTGCAGGTACCTGGACCCCTCTCAGGTGTTGTACTTCTCCTCCCCCTCTCATCAGCCAGTTCCATTGGTGTATGATAAGGAGGAGCTGGAACCAGTGTCTGACAAGAGGAGGGAGCGAACAACACCTCAGAGTGGACGACACCTCAGATGACACCTTATCTCCAGATGATACTGTCACCCCTTCATTGCCTTCTGCACCAGATGACCACTGTCAGTATCAGGAGATGTTGCAAATGGTCACTAACAATCTAGAGATCCCATTGAAAGAGGTCCAGGACCCTCAACACTGGCTTTTGGATGTTTTGCAACCACAGGGACTGCCCAGGGCAGCCCTTCCGATTAATGAGGTTGTATTAGAACCAGTCAGAGTGGTTTGGTGCACACCAGCATCTTGTGCCCCTACACCAAAAAAGAGCCAAAAGATGTTTTTTTCCTGCCAAAGAAGCTGATTTTTTGTTTTCTGATCCTGCCCCTAAGTTGGTGGTGGTACCGGTGGCATTGGAAGGAGCTTGGTCACTCTACCAGAAATCCACCCCAGAAGGTAGGAAAGTCTCCTCCTCCACAGGTCTCCAATTTTGTGTAGCTAATTACCAAGCTTTATTAGCAAAAAATAAGATTCCAATACCTATGCCAGGCTTGTGGACGTTAGAGACAAACTTCCCATGGAAGACTGAGCCCAGTTCCAGTCCTTTCTTGTTGAGGGGAGGTTAGTATTAAAGGTGGCTATCTAGGTGCAGTAGATGCTGCAGATATAGTATACAGAATGTTGGTCACAGGACTGGTCATGCGAAGGGACTCCAGTTGTCATGTTTTCCTAGAGAGTTCCAAAACGTCATCCAAGACTTCCCTTTCAACGAGTCCAACCTTTTAAATGAAAAGATGGATGAATTCCTGCATTCTCTAAAAGACTCAGGATCCACTCTGCAATCTCTGGGGTCTTACTCTCCAGACCCCAGGAGGAAACACCAGAGACAGCTCTTTAGACTGTTAGCATATAAGCCTGTTTGTTAGCCTGAGAGAGAATTTTGGGTTTGACTTTTAATACTCTTACATCCTTACTAGTATGTATGAAGAACGAAAAGGACAAAGATGCTGTGTGTTGCATTTCCCACAACCAGATGAGGCTTTTAGTATAATGGGACAGATAAGGGATGGAGCTAAAAGTGTTACAAGGTATATATATATGAGTGCACACTTCACAACTGCCTCAATTCCTTATCTCAAAGCAAGGTCAGGCAACCAGTCGGGAGAGGCAAGGGGGGGATTCGAGGGGGGAGGTAAAATCCTAAAAGACCAGAGAAATGTCTGCCCCTGACTGGAGCACAACCTCACTCCTTAGCCCTCCCATGTGGTACAAAGGGGGTGGGATGAAGACACTGACTCACGACCCTCCAGAATGGAACATGACCATAAGTTATAAGGGGTGTAACTAGGGGCGTGCATTGCAGGTATGCGTCGGCTTTCTAAGAAGAAAGCAGGGAAGTGGGGAGGGGAATGAGAATGGGAGACCTCGAATAGGGGAATGAGGAACAGGGACACAGGCAAGGCTCTGCAGTGTCCAAGTTGGGAAGGGGGACACTGGGTAAACTCTCTGCGACATCAGAGCTGGGAACAGAACACTGGGAAGAGGGAGCTCCATCGGTGTGTGGAGC
Organism: Caretta caretta; assembly: GCF_965140235.1. Lineage (NCBI taxonomy): Eukaryota > Metazoa > Chordata > Testudines > Cheloniidae > Caretta > Caretta caretta. The sequence continues at coordinate 54,877,537 of NC_134212.1, read as the reverse complement.
TAGGGGTTAGAAGAAGAAGGGGTTCTACTGGCATCTAGACCTGTAGTCGGGGGAGGGGAAGGGTAAAACTCTATCAGTGTATAGAGATAAGCCCGACTGGTGTGAAGGGCTTCAGATATGTTTGCTTGGAACTAAAACCCCAATAAACATTGCATTGCCTGCACTTCGGACTTCTGGTCTTCTGCTTTCTGTTTGCGTGACAAGAACCAGGGAAGGGAGTGAAGGGAAAGCCCTCTAACATAGACTATGACCATCCCCTTCCTATGTTCCATATTACCAGCGTCCACCTGAGCATCCATGTAAGCAACAGAGGATTCAAAGGTCCTATTTCTTGGCTTTCTCTACTTGGACAGGCTCCGCTTACTCCCAGCTGCAGGCCAAGGGCTAGCTTTGACATGCAGGTTGAGACCTGCATATCACCACTGTCATTTTTGGAAACTGGCTTGCTTACTTTGCCCACAACTGGAATAAGACCACCACAGACAGACAGTTGGGTCCAGGAGATTATCCATCAGGGCTACTCCATAAGTTTCTTTCCTTCCCTCCTCCCAAGAAACCTTTCCAAACCACCTTCAGGTACCACTCGCCAACTGATTCTTCAACAGGAAGAGAAATTCCTTTTATGCTGGGGGGTGATAGAATGAGGTCCATACGTCCCATATTTCCTTATCCCAAGAAAGATGGAGGATGGAGACCCATCCTGGATCTTCAGCAACTTAACATCTTTATTTGAAATCTGAAATTCAGAATGATTATGCTGGCATCTATAATCTCCTCCCTTCTGGAGGGAATGTGGTTTTCAGCTCTCGACATGAAGGATGCATATTTCCATGTAGATATTCACCCATCTCATGGGAAGTTCCTGCACTTTATGGTTGGTCAAGAGCACCTCTAGTTTCACATCCTTCCCTTTGGGCTTGCTACAGCACCCAAGGTATTCATGAAAGTCTTTGCCATGGTAGCACCCAGATGCTGGATTATACGGTGTTGCCATAGGTGTACAACTGGCTCCTCATAGGCCAGTCTTGTCAGGAAGTTGTGTCTGCAACAGGATCACCTCGGCACCTTCTTCCTACCTTAGGTGTTTGCATAAATGAAGAAAAGTCAGTTTTGTCACCCGTAAGGACAATCATTTTTACAGAGCACGGCTGGTATCCGTCTCTACGAGAGCATTTCTCCACACAGACAGGTTTTACGCGATGAGAAACCTGAGCTCTAGCATCACTCCCAAACCACAAATGACAGTGCACCTGTGTCTTTCTCTGTTAGGCTACATGCACCTACATGGTGCTGTTTAACAGACTCCACTTGCAGTGACTGCTAGCTTGGCTCCACTCGACCTACCAATCAAACAGTGATTGTATCAACTCCAATGTCCCTGTTTACGCTAGAGCTCTCACCTCCCTCGCTTAGTGGTCCAACCCAAACACAGTCATGGTGGGGACTCCCTTTAGCCCTTCCATAGCAAGCCCCACTGTGACACTCTATACATCGGGGGAGTGCCCTGTAACCCCCATATTCCTTGTTTATATATAATTGTGATCTTGCATAAAAAGAATGCCATGTAAGGTATCAGGGGAAAGGTTATGATCTGCTGAAAGTCACTGTTCTATCTAAATACATATATCATTAGTGCATGTGAAGTTAAGAGATTGTGTTGTATGGCTGTCAGTAAAACATGCTGTAAGTTGGGGAGTCGGCCAGATACTAGCTCCCCAAAGACAACAGCAAGGAAAGTAACCAACACCTGGGCGAGTGTCAAACAACAATCAACAGCCATTGTCCAGCAAGGGAGTTACAATTCAATGACTCAATTCAATTCAATACAATTCAGCTGCATAAGGCTACACCAGGGGAATTGCTCCACCTTGTCTGGGGACTCAGCAATGCCTACCAGACATGCCTGGACTTGTGTTCTCCAAGCACATGGACTAAGGGTATAAAACAGAACACAGTGGCCCCATGCTTGGCATTTTCTCCTTCCCCCACCTATGCTGCAAACAAGGACACTCAGAAGACTCCAACAGGGTTAAACCTGTGTACTATGAACTGCAATATCGAGTGGGGTGAGAAACTGCTTAATCTAGATGTTGTCCAGTCTAATAGGGTTGAGAGTTTAGACTGCGTGCTTATATTTTACTTTATTTTGGTAACCACTCTGACTTTTTGCCTATCACTTATTATCTATCTTTTGTAGTCAATAAACTTGTTTTACTGTTTATCTTTACCAGTGAGTTTGCCTGAAGTGCTTGGTAAATCTGCTCAGGTTTACAAAGGCTGGTGTATATCCACTTTCCATTGATGAAGTGGTGAACGAATTAATAAACTTGCATTGCTCAAGAAACGGTCTTGAGCAGTGCAAGACGGTATATTCCTGAGGTACAAGGCTGGGAGCTGGAGAGATTTGGCTGGTGCCTTTCTGTGTGTGATTCATGAGTTGCTCTGGAAGCATTCATGCAATCTAGCTGGGCTCCACATGCTGTTGTGCTGAGAGAACAACAATGCCTGGAGGGGATTGCTATTTGTCACTAGCAAAGCATTGTGAGAGACAGCCCAGGCTGCAGAGTTAAGGGGACACAGTGGTCCCACAGTCCCAGGCTGCACCCCAAGGATCCTGTCACACCCACCAACCTGACAGACACCTCCCTTACAGAGTGGGGTACTCACCTGGACCACCACACTATTCAGAGTACCTGGACTCCAACAGAGGGCAGGCTTACTGAAACTGAGAGCAATCAGCCTTGCATGCAAGGCCTTCCTTCCACTCCCATGCTCCCTCCATATACAGATTACATAGACCATGGTGGTGATATTATCTGATGTTAACAGCGAGATCTCATCACCTCTGCCTGGAAGCAGTCAGCCTTTGGATTGGTGTATCAGAAACCACATTACAATACAGGCCACCTACCTTCTGGGTGTTCACAACTCCCTGGCAGACAGGTTAAGCAGAAGTTTTTCTGCAGGCCATGAATGCGAAATCCAGGATGCAGTTCTAACCAACATAAACATACAATGGGGTACTCCACTATGGGGCCTCTTTGCATCCCAGACAAATAGTACTCCTGAGGGCATTCTGCGCCAAAAGATTAAAAATTCTGCACACACTATTTTAAAATTCTACATGTTTTTTTGTCAATAAACAAATGCAGAGGCTCTAGCATGGCAGTGGGGAGCACAGGCCACTTGCTTCACGAAAGTGGGAGATCACCTTGCAGCCTCCCCACCCTGGGGACATGGACTCAGCAGTGAGGCTGCACCCAACCCTAACACAGCACAAGACCTGGTCTTGCCCCAGAAGCACCCTGGGACCCTGCCCCTCTGTGTTAGGTGCACCAGGTGTAGGGCAGGTAGGCTCAACTAGGCAGGATCCGGGTGTGACAGTGCACCCCATAAGGCTTTAATGGAAATATGCTTATGAATATATATGACATAACTAGACTATGTTTTATGCTACATATGCTATGTAACATCTCTGTAAAGGTTATGATATACTGAATATATTAATCCTATTTGTATGCATGTAGCATGTTGTATTCGAAGGTATGAATATTGGCTGGGTACTTGCTTGATTTTTAAGTAGCCTTAGTAAAGCATTTGGTCAGTTTCTTGAGAAAGGAATGTGCAAATTAAGTACCCAGTCAAGAAGCACTCAATAAACAATGGATCTTGGAATGCTTCAATCCACATAAGAAGTTTATTTGAGGACGTTCAAGGTAGCATGTGAACTGTGGCTGCTACCTGTAAGTTCTGAGTCATATATGGACATGTGATTGGCCCCTGTGACTCCAAAACTCCATATTGTAGCTGGGATTCTACACAGGTGGAGGGAGGGGTGTCCACCCACAAGAGGGTCTATTTAAGCCCTGGGGAGACCCCTCCATTTTGTCTTCAGCTGGCTCAAGAGATAGTCTCTCCACCCCCCAAGGATACCTGAAAGAAACTGGAACAAAGGACAGTAACTACAGGGGGTGTGAGTGATTTCTGGACCGAGACTAGAAGGAGACTAGTCTGTAAAAGGAAGCTTTCTGGACTTCCTCTGAGGGTGAGGTTTTTATCTGTATTCAGTTTTCTTACTGTATTAGGCATAGACTTCAGTGTTATATTTTATTTTGCTTGGTAATTCACTTTGGGCTGTCTGTTACTACTTGGAACCACTTAAATCCTATTTTCTGTATTTAATAAAATCACTTTTTACTTATTAATTAACCCAGAGTATGTATTCATACCGGGGGGGGGGGGGGCAAACAGCTGTGCATATCTCTCTATCAGTGTTATAGAGGGTGAACAATTTATGAGTTTACCCTGTATAAACTTTATAAGGGTAAAACGGATTTATTTGGGGTTTGGACTCCATTGAGAGTTGGGCATCTGAGTGTTAAAGACAGGAACACTTCTTAAGCTGCTTTCAGTTTAAGTCTACAGCTGATAGGGGATGTGGTTCCGACCTGGGTCTGGGTTTGCAGCAGGCTAGCAGGTCTGGCTCAAACCAGGCAGGGCACTGAAGTCCCAAGCTGCCAGGGCAGAAAAGCAAGGACAGAAGTAGTCTAGGCATATCAGGTGGCAGCCCCCAGGGGGTTTCTGTGATCCAACCTGTCACACCGGGTGTGGAGGGGCTCAGTATGGGGGGATCCAGGTGTGGAGTGAGAGGATTCTGTGTGGGACAATCTGGGTGCAGGCAGCTCAGTGGGGGGTCTAGGTGTGGGGGGATCTGGATGCACAGAGGCTCATTGAGGAGTTCCAGGTGCAGGGGCAATGGGACTCTGCAGGGGCTTCCAGGGGAAGGTGGTTGGGGCTCAGCGGAGGTTCAGGTATGGGGAGTTAGTGGAGTTCTGGATGTACTGGGTGAGGCTTGGCAGGGGTGTCTGGGAATGGGAAGTCTGGATGCATGGAGGTTGGGTGGATGGGGGAACAGCTTCCTGTATAGAGATCCTGCCCCCGCTTACAGCTAAGGAGTGATGGGGGCAGGAAGCAGGGGAGGATGCTGAGCTTCCTGCAGCTGGGGGAGGTTTTTGGGGGTAGGTCTGACACAGGGGATGAGGAAGTCCCATTCTCTCCTGCCTCCAGCTCAAATGGGACGAGCAGCTGATCCTGGCACAGGGTAGGAGCAACTGGTTGGGGTGTCCCCAGCCCTGCAGGGATTTACCTCTCTGCTGGCTGCTCCGGGTGCCTGAAACAATGTACCTGCACAGCAGTGGTGCATGACTGTTCTTGCAGCTTCCCTTTGCTTCCCTATCAGAAAGTCATTTTTCTGCAGGGAAGCAAAGAAATCTGCGGGGGCCATGAATTCTGCGCACTTGCAGTGGCAGAGAAGTCCCTCAGGAGTAAAACCGGAAGCTTCAGGGGAACACTAGGCTGATTTCCAGAGTGACACTCTCCTGGACTGATGATGTCAGATGCACCTTTCTTCCCATCCCCCTGCTACCACCAGTTGTACAGAAGATCTGGTGCAACAGAGCCACTATCATCCTCCTTGCACCCTACTGGTCCAGACAATTCTGAGTCATGGAACTCCTCTGTTCACATGCCCACCCATCAGGATCTGCCCATTTCAGGATCTCTTAATCCAGGATGGGGAAATCAAGCACCCCCAACCCAGGCTCACTCCACCTCACAGCCTGGTATTTGGATGGGTGTTGGAAATAGAACACTCATAGAATCATAGAATATCAGGGTTGGAAGGGACCTCAGGAGGTCATCTAGTCCAACCCCCTGCTCAAAGCAGGACCAATCCCCAACTAAATCATCCCAGCCAGGGCTTTGTCAAGCCTGACCTTAAAAACTTCAAAGGAAGGAGATTCCACCACCTCCCTAGGTAATGCATTCCAGTGTTTCACTACCCTCCTAGTGAAAAAGTTTTTCCTAATATCCAACCTAAACCTCCCCCACTGCAACTTGAGACCATTACTCCTCGTTCTGTCATCTACTACCACTGAGAACAGTCTAGAGCCATCCTCTTTGGAACCCCCTTTCAGGTAGTTGAAAGCAGCTATCAAATCCCCCCCCATTCTTCTCTTCCGCAGACTAAACAATCCCAGTTCCATCAGCCTCTCCTCATAAGTCATGTGTTCCAGTCCCCTAATAATTTTTGTTGCCCTCCGCTGGACGTTTTCCAGTTTTTCCACATCCTTCTTGTAGTATGGGGCCCAAAACTGGACACAGTACTCCAGATGAGGCCTCACCAATGCTGAATAGAGGGGAACGATCACGTACCTCGATCTGCTGGCAATACCCCTACGTATACATCCCAAAATGCCATCGGCCTTCTTGGCAACAAGGGCACACTGTTGACTCATATCCAGCTTCTCATCCACTGTAACCCGTAGGTCCTTTTCTGCAGAACCGCTGCCTAGCCCTAGTCTGTAGCGGTGCATGGGATTCTTCCGTCTTAAGTGCAGGACTCTGCACTTGTCCTTGTTGAACTTCATCAGATTTCTTTTGGCCCAATGCTCCAGTTGAACCAATTTGTCTAGGTTCTGCTGTATCCTATCCCTATCCTCCAGCGTATCTACCACTCCTCCCAGTTTAGTGTCATCTGCAAACTTGCTGAGGGTGAAATCCACACCATCCTCCAGATATTAATGAAGATATTGAACAAAACTGGAACGAGGACCGACCCTTGGGGCACTCCACTTGATACCGGCTGCCAACCAGTCATGGAGCCGTTGAGCCCGACAATCTAGCCAGCTTTCTCCCCACCTTATAGTCCAGTCATCCAGCCCATATTTCTTTAACTTGCTAGCAAGAATACTGTAGGAGACCATGTCAAAAGCTTTGCTAAAGTCAAGAAACAACATGTCCACTGCTTTCCCCTCATCCACAGAGCCAGTTATCTCGTCATAGAAGGCAATTAGATTAGTCAGGCATGACTTGCCCTTGGTGAATCCATGCTGACTGTTCCTGATCACTTTCCTCTCCTCTAAGTGCTTCAGAATTGATTCCTTGAGGACCTGCTCCATGATTTTTCCAGGGACTGAGGTGAGGCTGACTGGCCTGTAGTTCCCTGGATCCTCCTCCTTCCCTTTTTTAAAGATGGGCACTACATTAGCCTTTTTCCAGTCACCTGGGACCTCCCCCGATCGCCATGAGTTTTCAAAGATAATGGCCAATGGCTCTGCAATCACATCCACCAACTCCTTTAGCACTCTCGGATGCAGCGCATCTGGCCCCATGGACTTGTGCTCGTCCAGCTTTTCTAAATGGTCCTGAGCCACTTCTTTCTCCACAGAGGGCTGGTCACCTCCTCCTCATGCTGTGCTGCCCAGTGCAGTAGTCTGGGAGCTGACCTTGTTTGTGAAGACAGAGGCAAAAAAAGCATTGAGTACATTAGCTTTTTCCAAATCCTCTGTCACTAGGTTGCCTCCCTCATTCAGTAAGGTGCCCACACTTTCCTTGACTTTCTTCTTGTTGCTAACATACCTGAAGAAACCCTTCTTGTTACTCTTAACATCTCTTGCTAGCTGCAACTCCAGCTGTGATTTGGCCTTCCTGATTTCACTCCTGCATGCCCAGCAATATTTTTATACTCATCCCTGGCCATTTGTCCAATCTTCCACTTCCTGTAAGCTTCTTTTTTGTGTTTAAGATCAGCAAGGATTTCACTGTTAAGCCAAGCTGGTCGCCTGCCATATTTACTATTCTTTCTACACTTCGGGATGGTTTGTCCCTGTAACCTTTATAAGGATTCTTTAAAATACAGCCAGCTCTCCTGGACTCCTTTCCCCCTCATGGTATTCTCCCAGGGGATCCTGCCCATCAGTTCCCTGAGGTTGTCAAAGTCTGCTTTTCTGAAGTCCAGGGTCCGTATTCTGCTGCTCTCCTTTCTTCCTTGTGTCAGGATCTTGAACTCGACCATCTCATGGTCGCTGCCTCCCAGGTTCCCATCCACTTTTGCTTCCCCTACTAATTCTTCCCAGTTTGTGAGCAGCAGGTCAAGAAGAGCTCTGTCCCTAGTTGGTTCCTCCAGCACTTGCACCAGGAAATTGTCCCCTACACTTTCCAAAAACTCCCTGGATTGTCTGTGCACCACTGTATTGGTGTCCCAGCAGATATCAGGGTGATTGAAGTCTCCCATGAGAACCAGGGCCTGCGATCTAGTAACTTCCGTTAGTTGCCGGAAGAAAGCCTCGTCCACCTCATCCCCCTGGTTGGTGGTCTATAGTAGACTCCCACCACGACATCACCCTTGTTGCTCACACTTCTAAACTTAATCCAGAGACTCTCAAGTTTTTCTGCAGTTTCATACCGGAGCTCTGAGCAGTCATACTGCTCTCTTACATACAATGCAACTCCCCCACCTTTTCTGCCCTGCCTGTCCTTCCTGAATAGTTTATATCCATCCATGACAGTACTCCAGTCATGTGAGTTATCCCACCAAGTCTCCGTTATTCCAATCACATCATAATTCCTTGACTGTGCCAGGACTTCCAGTTCTCTCTGCTTGTTTCCCAGGCTTCTTGCTTTTGTGTATAGGCACTTGAGATAACTTTCTGTTTGTCCTGCTTTCTTAATATGAGGCAGGAGCCTTCCCCTCTCGCGCTCTCCTGCTCGTGCTTCCTCCCGGTATCCCACGTCCCCACTGACCTCAGGGCTTTGGTCTCCTCATGCTCCGCCCCATTCAGGAAATCGCTAACCAAAGTTGAAAAGATTCTACTAGAGTCTGCTACCTGGCTAACTGGCAATGCTTTTCAGCCTGGGCGAATCACCACCAACATTTGCTTGATTCTGTGGGCATTCTGGTTATCCTAGACTATCTCATCTCCTTAAAGATTTCAGGTCTGGCCCTTAGTCTGCTACGAGTACACCTAGCAGCGATCAGTGCCTTCCTTCCTCTGGTGAAGGGACATTTACACACCTGGTTACTTTGCAATTCATGAAGGGCTTGATCAGGACCTTCCCACTGATCATTAAGCCCTCAACAGGACCCTAAACTTGTTCTGTCAACACTCACAGGTCCCCTCTTTGAACCTGTCACAACATGTGCCATGACTCATCTGCCCATGAAGGTGGCGTTCTTAGTGGCCGTGATTTTGGCCAGAAAGATTAGTGAGCTAGGAGCCATGATGGCAGACACTCCTTATACAGTATTTCACAAAGAGAAGGTCACAAACCAAACTCCCCAAGATTGTTTGAGTTCCAGATCAATCAATCAATACACTGACCTGTATAACTGATGAGCCATCCTGTTTGGTTAGAAATGGAGGTTACTTACCGTTTTTCCTGAAACCCCATGCTTCTTCCAAAGACAAGAGACTTCACGCCTTTGATGTCAGGCATGCTGTGGCGTTCTGCCTGCAAAGAACCAAACCCATTAGAAAATCTCCAAGACTCTTCATTGCTGTAGCAGAAAGATTGCGTGGGCAACCTGTATCCTCCCAGAAGATTTCTAAGTGGGTTTTGCGATGCATCTTGGAATGCTACAAAATAGCAAAACTTCCCCCTCCTGGGGGTATTACAGCTCACACCACACGAGCACAAGCGGCCTCCATGGCATGCTTATCAGACATTCTGCTGCAGGATAGTTGCGGCGTGGCAACTTGGAGCTCTGTCCACACATTTGCGACACACTGCACTCTAACTGAAGCCGCCACTGCAGATGTAGCTGTAGGAACGGCAGTACTATGTGCATCTCTGCTGCCAGCTTCCTTGCACTCTCCTCAACTCTGAACGCTGCTTGCCAGTCATGTGTGGAATAACATGAGGACCTGCACACAAAGAAGAAATGGCAGTTACTTACTGTAACTGGAAGTTCTTTCAGATGTGTGGTTCCCTATCTGTATTCACCTACGCACCCTCCTTCCCTGCTGCTTTGGAGCCTGTTGGATTGTGGGAAGAGGAGGAACTGGAAAGCCAATGACCTGCACTGCCTCTTATAGCCTTGGTCAGGAGCATGAGGAAAGCTACTGTGCATGTGCAGGTCACCGGACACTATGCTGAAGAATTGCCGGACTCAGACATATGGCGAGCATGCATGCCGCCATCCCATGTGGAATGCAGATAGGGACTGCACATCTTGAAGAACCTCCAGGTACAGAAAGTAACCTCCATTTTTGACCAAGCTGAGGAGACAGGATGGCTCTTCACTATACTGGCTCAGCCAGATACAATTCTCCATCTACTTAGGGATAGCGGTCACCAGCTCCATCAGTCAGAGAGCCTGGCCTTAGATTATCCCTTAGAATCTGAGTGCACACTGTATATCCCAGATGGCCCCTGACATGGTGCAACTCCAGAGGTGTAATGTTCTTGAACCAGTATTTCAAGTCCTCTTGGCTTCTTGGAAGCAGACAACAAGAGGAGTTTACAGCTTTATGTAGAAATGGTTTGAAGTCTGGTGTGGCCCAAGTGGATCATTTAAGGGCCCCCAAATACAACCACTTTGGCTACCTGTTTTGTCTGAGTTAACACACACATCATGAAGTGAGCTGTGGCTCACGAAAGCTCATGCTCAAATAAATTGGTTAGTCTCTAAGGTGCCACAAGTACTCCTTTTCTTTTTGCGAATACAGACTAACACGGCTGTTCCTCTGAAACCTGTCATCTTTTAATATTCATTCAACCACTTGTTTGGCCTGCCATGAACAGGTGAAAAATAAGAGTAGTTTATGTAGAGCCCCTTTATTGTCAGTTAATGTACAGCTTGCTGAGCTGCACACCCCCCTTTCCTCCTTTTGAAAAGATCCCTTGGTTGTGAGAGATTAACTGGGGCCTGACTAAGCTCGTGAAAGTGCCAGCATGACTCGAATAAAACCCATCACTGTATCTCCTTGTCATAGGCAGAGTGACAGCGCTCAGCCACCCCATTGCCTGGAACCGCTGGCTACAATGCAGCACAGCAAGACAGAGATGGTGCTGCTGGGAAGAAGGGGAAAGCTTTGGAAGAGCTGACAGAATCCATGAACATTGAAGGTGTTTACGCTTCTGCCATTGAGGTGATGTATAGTCTTGGGGTCCTACTGCACTCCTCAGTGCTTCTAAGCAGCCAAATAGCAACAGAAGTAGATGCCTTTTTCATTCATTCAAGAGCTGTGCCTTTTCCTGTTGAATACAGTCATGATGTTCTACATATTCTTCACCTTTAGGTTTACCTGATGTAATGGCCTATGCCTCAGGAAGGAAGCAAAAGCCAGAAAGGAAGCCCAACTAGTTGAGGTTGAGGCCTGCTTTCTGATGAGAACAGACTGTTGTGCTCAGAGCACACACACCACTCTGGTGTTCCACACATTTACATTCACTACCTGTGAAAAACTTCAGAGTCCTGAACCTAATCTGTAAAGTCTTCAATGGACTAGGGCACTGAGCACTTTGGAGATCAGCCCTTTCCACAACCCATCTTGACAGCTGCTGCATCTCCAGGAATACTACAGCAAACAAAGACCACAGTGATGCTTTGGGACATACACTGAGAAAAGACAAAGCTATTTCTGCAGAAGGACCCCAGCTATGGAGTATGATCCCTCTGGAAATTAGTGAGCCCAGATCTCACCACTAGTGAAGATGTATCTCTTTGCACTTCCTTTCCCACAATAACATCAGAATGACTTGGCAGCATACACTGGAGTTAATAATGATAAATAAATTCCTTTCTTTGACTAATTAAAGGGAAAGTGGAGAACACAGATTCTTCTACAATAATGAGGTGTCCTTGTGGCACCTTAGGGACTAACAAATTTATTTGGGCATAATACTCTCTAAGGGTATGTCTACACTACGGAATAAGGTCGAATTTATAGAAGTCGGTTTTTTAGAAATCGGTTTTATAAATTCGAGTGTGTGTGTCCCCACAGTAAATGCTCTAAGTGCATTAAGTGCATTAACTCGGCGGAGCGCTTCCACAGTACCGAGGCAAGCGTCGACTTCCGGAGCGTTGCACTGTGGGTAGCTATCCCACAGTTCCCGCAGTCTCCGCTGCCCATTGGAATTCTGGGTTGAGATCCCAATGCCTGATGGGGCTAAAACATTGTCGCGGGTGGTTCTGGGTACATATCGTCAGCCTCCCGTTCCCTCCCTCCCCCCGTGAAAGCAAGGGCAGACAATCATTTCGCGCCTTTTTTCCTGAGTTACCTGTGCAGACGCCATACCACAGCAAGCATGGAGCCCGCTCAGGTAACCGTCACCCTATGTCTCCTGGGTGCTGGCAGACGCGGTACGGCTTTGCTGCACAGTAGCAGCAACCCCTTGCCTTCTGGCAGCAGACGGTGCAATACGATTGGTAGTCGTCCTCATCGTGTCCGAGGTGCTCCTGGCCGCGTCGGCTGGGAGCGCCTGGGCAGACATGGGCGCAGGGACTAAATTTGGAGTGACTTGACCAGGTCATTCTCTTTAGTCCTGCAGTCAGTCCTATTGAACCGTCTTATGGTGAGCAGGCAGGCGATACGGACTGCTAGCAGTCGTACTGTACCATCTTCTGCCAGGCAGGCAAGAGATGAGGATTGCTAGCAGTCGTATTGCACCATCTTCTGCCAGGCAGGCAAGAGATGGGGATGGCTAGCAGGCGTACTGTACCATCTTCTGCCAAGCAGCCATGAGATGTGGATGGCATGCAGTCCTTCTGCACCGTCTGCTGCCAGCCAAAGATGTAAAAGATAGATGGAGTGGGTCAAAACAAGAAATAGACCAGATTTGTTTTGTACTCATTTGCCTCCTCCCCTGTCTAGGGGACTCATTCCTCTAGGTCACACTGCAGTCACTCACAGAGAAGGTGCAGCGAGGTAAATCTAGCCATGTATCAATCAGAGGCCAGGCTAACCTCCTTGTTCCAATAACAACGATAACTTAGGTGCACCATTTCTTATTGGAACCCTCCGTGCAGTCCTGCCTGAAATACTCCTTGATGTACAGGCACCCCCTTTGTTGATTTTAGCTCCCTGAAGCCAACCCTGTAAGCCGTGTCGTCAGTCGCCCCTCCCTCCGTCAGAGCAACGGCAGACAATCGTTCCGCGCCTTTTTTCTGTGCGGACGCCATACCACGGCAAGCATGGAGCCCGCTCAGCTCACTTTGGCAATTAGGAGCACATTAACCACCACACGCATTATTCAGCAGTATATGCAGCACCAGAACATGGCAACGCGATACCGGGCGAGGAGGCGACGTCAGCGCGGTCCCGTGAGTGATCAGGACATGGACACAGATTTCTCTGAAAGCATGGGCCCTGACAATGCATGCATCATGGTGCTAATGGGGCAGGTTCATGCTGTGGAACGCCGATTCTGGGCTCGGGAAACAAGCACAGACTGGTGGGACCGCATAGTGTTGCAGGTCTGGGACGATTCCCAGTGGCTACGAAACTTTCGCATGCGTAAGGGCACTTTCATGGAACTTTGTGACTTGCTTTCCCCTGTCCTGAAGCGCATGAATACCAAGATGAGAGCAGCCCTCACAGTTGAGAAGCGAGTGGCGATAGCCCTGTGGAAGCTTGCAACGCCAGACAGCTACCGGTCAGTTGGGAATCAATTTGGAGTGGGCAAATCTACTGTGGGGGCTGCTGTGATGCAAGTAGCCCACGCAATCAAAGATCTGCTGATATCAAGGGTAGTGACCCTGGGAAATGTGCAGGTCATAGTGGATGGCTTTGCTGCAATGGGATTCCCTAACTGTGGTGGGGCTATAGATGGAACCCATATCCCTATCTTGGCACCGGAGCACCAAGCCGCCGAGTACATAAACCGCAAGGGGTACTTTTCAATAGTGCTGCAAGCTCTGGTGGATCACAAGGGACGTTTCACCAACATCAACGTGGGATGGCCGGGAAAGGTGCATGATGCTCGCATCTTCAGGAACTCTGGTCTGTTTCAAAAGCTGCAGGAAGGGACTTTATTCCCAGACCAGAAAATAACTGTTGGGGATGTTGAAATGCCTATATGTATCCTTGGGGACCCAGCCTACCCCTTAATGCCATGGCTCATGAAGCCGTACACAGGCAGCCTGGACAGTGGTCAGGAGCTGTTCAACTACAGGCTGAGCAAGTGCAGAATGGTGGTAGAATGTGCATTTGGACGTTTAAAGGCGCGCTGGCGCAGTTTATTGACTCGCTTAGACCTCAGCGAAACCAATATTCCCACTGTTATTACTGCTTGCTGTGTGCTCCACAATATCTGTGAGAGTAAGGGGGAGACGTTTATGGCGGGGTGGGAGGTTGAGGCAAATCGCCTGGCTGCTGGTTACGCGCAGCCAGACACCAGGGCGGTTAGAAGAGCACAGGAGGGCGCGGTACGCATCAGAGAAGCTTTGAAAAACAGTTTCATGACTGGCCAGGCTACGGTGTAAAAGTTCTGTTTGTTTCTCCTTGATGAACCCCCCCGCCCCTTGGTTCACTCTACTTCCCTGTAAGCTAACCACCCTCCCCTCCTCCCTTTAATCATTGCTTGCAGAGCCAATAAAGTCATTGCTGCTTCACAGTCATGCATTCGTTATTCATTCATCACACAAATAGGGGGATGACTACCAAGGTATCCCAGGAGGGGTGGTGGAGGAGGGAAGGAAAATGCCACACAGCACTTTAAGCACAGCACTTTAAAAGTTTACAACTTTAAAATTTATTGAATGACAGCCTTCTTTTTTTTGGGCAATCCTCTGTGGGGGAGTGGCTGGTTGGCCGGAGGCCTCCCCACCGTGTTCTTGGGCGTCTGGGTGTGGAGGCTATGGAACTTGGGGAGGAGGGCGGTTGGTTACAGAGGGGCTGCAGTGGCAGTCTGTGCTCCAGCTGCCTTTGCTGCAGCTCAACCATACACTGGAGCATACTGGTTTGGTCCTGCAGCAGCCTCAGCATTGAATCCTGCCTCCTCTCATCACGCTGCCGCCACCTTTGAGCTTCAGCCCTGTCTTCAGCCCGCCACTTACTCTCTTCAGCCCGCCACTTACTCTCTTCAGCCCTCCACCTCTCCTCCCGGTCATTTTGTGCTTTCCTGCACTCTGACATTATTTGCCTCCACGCATTCGTCTGTGCTCTGTCAGTGTGGGAGGACAGCATGAGCTCGGAGAACATTTCATCGCGAGTGCGTTTTTTTTTCTTTCTAAGCTTCACTAGCCTCTGGGAAGGAGAAGATCCTGTGATCATTGAAACACATGCAGCTGGTGGAGAAAAAAAAAGGGACAGCGGTATTTAAAAAGACACATTTTATAAAACAGTGGCTACACTCTTTCAGGGTAAACCTTGAAAGTTAACATTACATACATAGCACATGTGCTTTCGTTACAAGGTCGCATTTTGCCTCCTCCCACCGCGTGAACGGATTTTGGTTGAATGCCAGCAAACATACACTGCAATGCTTTGTTCTACAGTGATTCCCCAGTACGTGTTGCTGGCCTGGAGTGGTAAAGTGTCCTACCATGAAGGACGAAATAAGGCTGCCCTCCCCAGAAACCTTTTGCAAAGGCAGAACCGCAAATGCCAGGGCAAAGTAATCCTTTCACATGCTTGCTTTTAAACCATGTATAGCATTTTAAAAGGTACACTCACCAGAGGTCCCTTCTCCGCCTGCTGAGTCCAGGAGGCAGCCTTGGGTGGGTTCGGGGGGTACTGGCTCCAGGTCTAGGGTGAGAAACAGTTCCTGGCTGTCGGGAAAACCGGTTTCTCCGCTTGCTTGCTGTGAGCTATCTACAACCTCCTCCTCATCATCTTCTTCGTCCCCAAAACCTACTTCTGTATTGCCTCCATCTCCATTGAAGGAGTCAAACAACACGGCTGGGGTAGTGGTGGCTGAACCCCCTAAAATGGCATGCAGCTCATCATAGAAGCGGCATGTTTGGGGCTCTGACCCAGAGCGGCCGTTCGCCTCTCTGGTTTTCTGGTAGGCTTGCCTCAGCTCCTTCAGTTTCACGCGGCACTGCTTCGGGTCCCTGTTATGGCCTCTGTCCTTCATGCCCTGGGAGATTTTCAGAAAGGTTTTGGCATTTCGAAAACTGGAACGGAGTTCTGATAGCACGGATTCCTCTCCCCAAACAGCGATCAGATCCCGTACCTCCCGTTCAGTCCATGCTGGAGCTCTTTTGCGATTCTGGGACTCCATCATGGTCACCTCTGCTGATGAGCTCTGCATGGTCACCTGCAGCTTGCCACGCTGGCCAAACAGGAAATGAGATTCAAAAGTTCGCGGTTCTTTTCCTGTCTACCTGGCCAGTGCATCTGAGTTGAGAGCGCTGTCCAGAGCGGTCAGAATGGAGCACTCTGGGATAGCTCCCGGAGGCCAATACCATCGAATTGTGTCCACAGTACCCCAAATTCGAGCCGGCAACGTCGATTTAAGCGCTAATCCACTTGTCAGGGGTGGAGTAAGGAAATCGATTTTAAGAGCCCTTTAAGTCGAAATAAAGGGCTTCATTGTGTGGACGGGTGCAGGTTTAAATCGATTTAACGCTGCTAAATTCGATCTAAAGTCCTAGTGTAGACCAGGGCTAAGGTACCACAAGGATTCCTCGTTCTTTTTGCTGATACAGACTAACACACCTACAACTCTGAATCAGATTCTTCTGACTGAATTTGTATACATAATTCTGTTGATGCCCAAACCCCAAAATGATAGGCATAATATATGCACCTAGGTAATTCTGTATGCCTATGAACTCACTTTTTTGTGAAGATGTTCAAAAATATGTGCTCAGTTAGGAGTGTGCAAAAGAGGTAATATAATATTTAGCTCTTCTATAGGGCTTTTCATTAGTAGACCAGTAGGGGGAACCTTCTTTACTGTCCAAGATACATTTTTGCTCTTTTTCATCTGTATAATGCTGGTTGCTGGGTTACCCTCATATCGGCATCTCTCAAGTATTTTAGCTCCAAGAGTTGGAGTCTACTGTGATAAGTAATTTTTTTCCTAATAAGAATTGTCCATAGTTGTTACTTAACTATAATTCTCTGAAGATAGGACACAATGTTGCTGATAGAGCGCTGGGCTGGAGTTCAGGAAACCTGGGTTCTATTCTGGTTTCTGCCACTGGCCTGCTGGGGACTTGAGCTGGTTATGTCCCTGCTCTGTGCCTCAGTTTCCCCATCTGTACAATGAGGATAATGATACTGACCTACTTTGTAAAGCACTTTGAGATTTACTGTTGAAAAGTACTAGAGGGGTGTGAGGTATCATTACTTACCCCAGTAGATTCCAGTCCTTTCCTATCAACCCTTCTCCCCTGCGAATTTGGAAGGTTCTGTACCTGTGGTGTGTACTCATAAGAATGGCCATAATGGGTCAGACCAAAGGTTCATCTAGCCCAGTATCCTCTCTTCTGACAATGGCCAATGCCAGGTGCCCCAGAGGGAATGAACAGAGCAGGTAATCATCAAGTGATCCATTCCCTATTGCCCATTCCCAGCTTCTGGCAAACAGAGACTAGGACACCATCCCTGCCAATAGCCATTGATGGACCTATCCTCCATGAACTTATCTAGTTCTTTTTTGAACCCTGTTATATAGTCTTGGCTTCACAATATCCTCTGGCAAGAAGTTCCACAGATTGACTGTGTGTTGTGTGAAAAAATACTTCCTTTTGTTTGTTTTAAATCTGCTGCCTATTAATTTCATTTGGGGACCCCCAGTTCTCGCAGTACTCCTTTTGTCATACTTGTTTTTGGAAGGAACATACTGTAGAATTTTTTTGGGGGGGGCCGCCCAAATCACTTGACTGAAGGGTGTGAGACACCTGCTGACTGTAGTCTCAGTAGCTTTTCAGTGATAGGTGTTCCTGCCTGATCACAAACTGGAAGCACAGACCCAAGAGCTGGAGTCTCCCATGATATACACCTCTACCCTGATATAACGCAGTCCTCAGGAGCCAAAAAATCTTACCGCGTTATAAGTGAAACTGCATTATATCGAACTTGTTTTGGCCTCGAACATTTCCGTTATTAATAGTCACTTCCCACCCCCTGACTGACTCCTCAGAACCCCCGACCCATCCAAACCCTTCCCCCCCGTTCCCTGTCCCGACCCCTAGCCACACCCCCGCCCCCTGGGACTCCCCTGTGCCCTGATCACCCCGCCCCCAGAACCTCCGAACCATCCAACCCTCCCTGTCCCCTGAGACCCTCTGCCTCTTGTCTAATCCCTCAGCCCCGGCCTGGCACCCTTAACACGACGCTCAGAGCAGCGTGTTGGAGCCAGACACGCTGCCCGACCGGAGTGCGCAGCCCCGCCCCCCAGAGTGCTGCTTTACCGTGTTATATCCGAATTCATGTTATATTGGGGTAGAGGTGTATATCATCAGGAAGAATAGATAAGGAATTTCCTTTTATACACAAACTGTTTTTAGAAAAAATATATTAACACACACTTGGAAGCCTGTATGTTCATGGTAATTAAGACAACCTGGCTTATTGGTGGAGAGATGCAAAGAACTGAAATAATAAAGTTTTAACTCTAAAAGTTCTCTCTGTTATGTGGCATAAACTAAATGCAATGGTGTGCAGGGGTAGAGAAGTTTTATTGACGCTCATTTGGGAGGAGCTGCATCATCACATCATGAAATGGCAATCCTAAATTCATCTCCAGGAAACCTTTCCTTCAAATTATCCCCCATTATACATGTACAAAGCTCAGGTTCAGCCAGTACTGTGATATGCCACGTCTTCAGTTGGGCCCATTAGTTTCTGTAATTCTGTAAGAATCACTTTTAGCCTTCCCGGTAGCAAAGGAAATCTTGCCAGTGTGAAATTAAGACAGTGTTGTGTGAGGTCTTGTCTACATGGGAAAGTTTTACTGATTATATTGCTATAGTTAAACTGGTATGACACCTCATATGGGCATTCTTATTCCAATGAGAGTGACTTTTTCTGGCTTAGCTTAAAACCCATCCCGAGTGACCTAAGTGAAACAGAAAAAGCCACTCTTCCACCAGAATAAGAGCATTCACGCAGAGAATTCTACTGGACTTCAGTATAAATTCACACCTTAGGTTACACCAAAAAATCTTTCATGTGTAGACAAGAGTCTGGAGATAGGTAGACTGAAATAATAGTTCTGAGAGGAGGTGTGAACTGCTCCCCCACAATTTATCCCAATGGAGTGTTAATTCTGAAACCTAATGATCTTAAACAGATCAATGTGCCATTTGAGTAGTGTGCCACAAATTTTCTCTAATTTGCCATGTATTTATATGTAATGGATATCAGCACAAATCTTCTATACCAGTTCGAAAAGGGTTTTCTTAGTGCTCGAGAGTGTTCAAAGATATATCATTTCATTATTTAAACATTTATATGGCACCATAAATTTGCCCATCCCTTTAAGAAAGCGACAGGCTCCCTGACCCACAGAGCTCACAATCTAAATAAATAAAGATAAACACAAAACGAAAGCCAACTGTCCAGGACAGGGAGTGTGTGTGTGGGATAATTCATGATGAGAAGAGGAGAGAGATTGCTTTGAAAAGGTGGGTTGTAAAGAGGGATTTGGATAAGGAGGAAGGTCATTTGCCCAGTGAACACAGGGAGAGTACTGCAGGCCCACACAGCTGTGTGATAGAAGGCACACAGCTAAGAGTAGGAAGAGAAGGGAGCACAAAAGCAAGAGCACTTGGAAGATCTTGGGGAGTGAGAGAAGCAGTAGAGGAAAATGATAGCTGAGGTCGGGACAAAACCTTGTAGGTGCTGATGAGGAGAACACGTATGATGTGATAAGTCCCAGGAAGATAACAGATTCAGAGGGGGAATGTGATGGGGTGAAAGAAGGAGCGAGGAAGATGACTTCAGCTGTGGCTCTTCTGGCTGTGTAGACTGGCGGTGGGGCTAGTCAGGAGAACGTTCTGATCACTTAACTATGGAAAC
Organism: Caretta caretta; assembly: GCF_965140235.1. Lineage (NCBI taxonomy): Eukaryota > Metazoa > Chordata > Testudines > Cheloniidae > Caretta > Caretta caretta. The sequence goes on along the minus strand of NC_134212.1, from coordinate 54,857,780 downwards.
CTTCTTGTCCAGAGGGTATCAGGCTCATAGCTTCTCTCTCCAGTTATGCCATTGACTTAGAGTGTGATCTTATACAAGTCACTTAACTTCTGTGCTTCAGTCTCTTTGTTATTAAAAGGGAAATTGTGATACTGACCTATTGGCTTGTCTACACCACAAAGTTTTTTGGTACAATCTAATGTGAATTTAAACCAGTATAGCTATACCTGTATCACTACAGCAGTTTAAGGCCATGTCTACACTACAGATTTCAGTCGACTTAAGTTATGGCCTAACTCTATGACAAGTCCTGTCTCTCTCAGGCAGTACAATACTCACTGGAATTGGGGACTTCTTCAGCCTTGTCTACACTACACAATTGTGTCGACAAAAGTCAGCTTTCATCAACAAAACAGTGGAAGTCTACACACAACTGTGCTCCTCCTGCTAATGTAACTCCCATGCTATGCGGACATAATAAAACCACCTCAATGAGCGGCATAGAGCTCTTTGCAACGTAGTTAGTGATGCAGCATCAGTATAGACAGTGCACTTGTTTATGTTGCCCTAACTGGTTTCCAGGTGTCCCATCAATGCCCATCTTGACCACCCTGGTCAGCAGTTTGAACTCCACTGCCCTGAAGGTACACAAGTATGCATCCCTCCCCCATTTAAAGGCCTGAGAATTTTTGAAATTCCTCTTCCTGTTTGCTCGGGGTGCAAAGGTCACACAACATCTTCCCAGCTGACTATGCTGCCTTTCCACAGCAGATGCTCCCCTGTGTGAAGCACACTGGAGCTGTTGGAGCTGCTGAGCCTATGAGGAGAGGAGGCTGCGGGAACTTCAATACCTAGGGTCAGATTTCTCATGGCATGTTGGATTAGAGCTACAAACCGGACATACATCAGTGTTGTGTGAAGATCAAGGAGCTGAAGCAGGCATACCAGAAGGCAAGGGAGGCCAACCATTGCTCTGGTGCGGGGCCAAAGACATGCCGTTTCTACAAAGAGCTGTACGTCATCTTGGGCAGTGACCCCACCACCAAGAGCCCCGTGGATACTTCTGAGGGACTGGAGGCAGCAGCCAGTGGACTCAACCCCCATGACGAAATGGTGGATGAGGCAGTGGAGCTGGAGGATGATGTGAAGCACACGACAGGATTGTCCAGTGGCTTGGTGAGTCAGGACCTTTTTTCAGCTCTGAAGGGGTCTAGCCAGTCCCAGCACTCTAGCCCTGGGGTGCAGGTTGCAGGATTGGGGAGCTCTGGGAAGTGCTCATTTTGCTTTGATACTACGTGGTGAGAGGAGATTGAGCTCTCACATACTTTTTTTTATACGGTAGAGAAGGGATAAGGAGAAATTAACAGTGCATCTACACAGTGGGGGCCCAGCAGAACAGTTTGTTAATGTACATCAGGCTGTCCTGGGGATCCTCCATAGAAATCTCTAGGAACCTTTCCTTAGGTATTCTGCAATCCTCTGCCGAAGGTTCCTTGGCAGAGCTGCCTTGTTTTTCTCCCTGCTGTAGGAAACTTTGTCGTGCCACCCGGCAGTTATTTCTGCAGGGAGTGGAGTGGCACACAGGCAAGCAGCATATGGGCTTGGTCTGAAGCCCCACACATACAGGAGATGCACCCTTGCATCCTGGGTTACCCTTAAGAGTGAAATATTGGGTTTGATTACCCCAGCTTGTGGAAAAGAGTACCAATATTCAGAATAGTCTCCCTAGCCACTTGTTGTAACCCCCTTCACAAACTGCCCTTTGTCCCTTCTTACTCATTCCCCCTTGCCATCCCACCCCGGCAAAGCCACCATATTTGGTACTTGCAGCCAGCTGTGTGCTAGCAAAGGGACAGTGAGAAAGAGGTGTGTGTAACTTTTGTGATTCACAGCTGTGAGCATATTCACAATACTGTCTCTGTTCATTGTTTCCTTGGCTTCTGCGGATGTGCCCTTGAGGACCAACACACCAGCAGAGCACCTCCATCAGATAAGGAGGCAAAAGAGAAGGAGTAAGGAGAATATGTTTAGAGAAGTGCTGCAATCACCAGATGCAGCACACAGCAAAACAAGAGCATGAAGGGAGACACTTAATGAAGGACTCAGGCTGGCTAGCCTGGAAAGGGGGCAGGAGCAGATGACAGAGCTCTTGGAGGGTGTGATGGGGTGGGAAAACCCTATCCAGTGCAGGGTGAGTTCACCCCATCCTTCGATCTGCCTTCTGTCTCTAGGCCGTGAGACCTAAGGGTTGAAGTCCATAGAGTTGCCCTGATCCGCTCTAAGGCTCAATGGCCGGTGTCTATGTAATCACCCTGATGCACAGGGTGGTAGGGTCACATGAACTACATCAGGGGGATAACCCTGCTCTGCAGGGCAGTGAAGCCTGACAGCCAGAGTCAATATAGATACCCTGGGTTTGAAGGGCAGCAAGGCCTAGTGGCCAAAGTCAATAGAGTTGCCCTCCGGGGTGAGGCTGTATGACCTAGTGGCCAGTTGGGGTATGTAGGCTGCCACCCACGGGGAGGGGGCAGGGAAGGACAGGACAGGTGGTGGACAGGTAGGGGGTCCCAGGCCAGGGCCCTGTCAGTGGTGAGTGTGTCCACCACTGGGTCAGTGGGGATCTGTTCACAACACGGTGACCGTCATCAGGACAATGGCTAGTCCCCCCTGGGCTACTTTCTACTATGTTGCTCCTGGTGGCTGTCTGCACATCTTCGGGGTCTCCAGGTTCCTCAGCTGGTGCAACTCACTGTAGCTCAGACCTCCCTGGGGCATCCACAGGTAGCTGGGCATCTGCTTGGGTCTTGGCGCCTCTGGCTTCAGCAGTCCAGGCCTCTAGTGGTTCCTGAGCCAGAGCCAGCAAAGAATATCTTTCCTCTCCAGCAGTTAGCTCGGAGTGAGCTGGGATCCTCCCTCTTATACTGGTGCTACACCTGGAGCATGACTTCCTCTGCCCAGAGTGAGGAGTTAACCCTTCCCCGTCCAGTGTGGGGTGAGTTCACCCCATCACAGAGGGCCAGACACAGATGCTGAAGTTCCTCATTATGCTGCAGTCTGAGCTTATCTGTGCACAACTCCCCCTGCATCCAATACAGAACTCCATTCCATGCCCTCCCCAAACTCCCCCACCACATTCCTCACCTGTTTCTGGTATGCTGTGCACTCCACACTTAGGGACTGGTTTCACAACAAAAGTTGGAGTTACACGCAGCTGTGAGAGCCCTAAGCATGAGACTGTTCCTCGTTGCCATATCCCCAGTCTGACCAAAAATTTGTGTTTTGTCCTGTTATTAAACTTGGGTCTTTGAAATAAAATGAGTCTTTATTTGCATCATACACATGTTCGTCAGTGCTAACATTCAAACAAAGTGGCTTTAGGTAGGAATATTTGCTTAGTGCAATTAATACTCAGGAAGCAAGCACTACAGGGGTAATTCAAGATGGCAAATAAGCATTGCCTGGCCAAATGCATCACATAAAGACACGTTACTGGGAATCATTGTCAAAATGCTCCTTCAAAGCTTCCCTGATTCGAATAGCCTTCCACTGTGCCCCTCTAATTGCCCTTGTATCTGGCTGCTCAAACCTTTTATGCCTTTGCTTTGCAATTATGCAGAGTACAGTAGGCTGCAATGATCATCAGAATATTTTCCTCACTGAGGTCTAATTGGCCAAAAACACAGCACCAGCGACCTTTTAATCAGCCAAAGGCACATTCTATGGTCATTCAGCACCTGTTTTTAATCCGCTCCTTGCTGCTGTCTAGGTTCCTGGTGTAAAGCTTCTTGAGCCACAGGAGCAAGGGGTAGGCGGGGTCTTCAAGGGTCACTATGGGCATTCCCACATCTCCCACTGGAATTTTCTGGGCTGGAGAGTCCCAGCATGTGGCTTTCTATACAGTCCAGTGTTCCAAAAGATGCATGCGTCATGTACCTTCCCAGACCACCTTGCACTGATGTCAGAGAAATGCCCATGATGAGCCACCAGCACTTGCAAAACCCTGGAGAAGTACCCTTTCAATTGATGTACTCCATTGAAAGATGGTCTGTGGCCAAAATTAGGATATGCGTTCCATCTATCAATCTGCTCCACTTAGGGAATCCCATTGCCTGACAGCCATCAATTATTTTCTGCACGTTACTGAGAGTCACAGTCCTTCACAGCAGGAGGTGATTAATGGTGTCCAATACTAGGTGACATGATCACATGACCCAGCAGTGTCAAAGCAGCATCCCAGGAAACTTCTCAGGAAGTAGGATCTTCAAAGTCCTCGTGTTCTTCCTAATGGGCCATTCCTGGCTGATTGCATACTGTGTGGTGGGTGTTACCCAGGTGAAAATACAGTTGTAATTGTTACATAGTCAATATTCCTTACTTCAGATACAGAAATGATACATGCATACAAATTGGATAATCATAATCTTTCAAATGATACCTCACATGACCTATCTTGCATAAAACATATTTCAGTTATGCCATGGTCATATCATAAGCATATTTGTATGAAAAATATGGGGCAGAGGGATCACACCTCACCCCCTTTGATTACTGCAAGAGGATTAGTCCCTGACTAATGCGAGGTCCAGGGTGGGGCCAGAAATGAGGGGCTCAGCGTATGGGCGGGGGCTCTGGGCTGGAGCGGAGGGGTTTGGAGTGTGGGAGGGGGCTCCGGGCTGGGGCAGGGGGTTGGGGTGCAGGAGGTGGTGGTGAGGGCTCCGGCTGGTGGTGCGGGTTCTGGGGTGGGGTTGAGGATGAGGGGGTTGGGGTGCAGGAGGGTCCTCCAGGCTGGGACCAAGGTGTTCAGAGGATGGGAGGGGGAATCACAGCTGGGGCAGGGAGTTGGGGTGCAGCACGAGGTCAGGGGTGCAGGCTATGGGCAGCGCTTACCTCAAGCAGCTCCTGGAAGCAGTGGCATGTCCCCCCTCCAGCTCCTACATGGAGGCATGGCATCAGCCAGACAGCTCTGCGCACTGCCCTGTCTGCAGGTGGCACCCCTACAGCTCCCATTGACTGTGGTTCCCAGCCAATGGGAGCTGCAGAGCTGGTGCTTTGGGCAGGGACAGCGTGCGGAGTCCCCTGGCTGCCCCTATTTGTAGGAGCCAGAGGGGGAACATGCCACTGCTTCCAGGAGTTGTGCGGAGCTACAGTACGCACAGACTGGGACAAGCCCCCTATCCCACTCCCTGGCAGGAGCTCAAGGGCTGGATTAAAAGGTTTTATGGGCCGGATGCAGCCTGTGGCCCATAGTTTTCCCACCACTGTTCTAGAGTTTAGGTGTCTTGGCATTTAGCCACCAATGCCATGAGGTGGTGTGCCTCAGTTTCCCCTTCCACACAGCAGTCTAGATTGGTTATTCTTTCTCTGCTGTGCCAAGCTGTGAGTACTAGCTGAGAAGCAGTATTCTTATAGAACTTCCTTCTTATCACAGTGCGTGCGCACCGCGTGCACAGTCATCGGAAAGTTTTCCCCCTAGCAGCACCCATCGGGTCGGCTGTGGAGCTCCCTGGAGTGGTGCCTCCATGTTGCTTGATATATGACCCTGCTGTCCCAGCGCCACCTCAGTTCCTTCTTACTGCCAGTGATGGGCATTGGAACCGTGGAGTCTTGCTTTGCAAGCTCTCCTCGTTTTCCCTAGCTTCTGATTCGGACTGTTTGTATTTTATAGTTGATTGGTTCTTCGTTAGTTCTTAGTTATTGTAGTTCTAGTTAGTTAGTTACTCAGCTGTTGGACTGCGGGGGTTACCCTCCACCCCGACTGCGTTCTCATAGACTCATAGATATTAAGGTCAGAAGGGACCATTATGATCATCTAGTCTGACCCCCTGCACAACGCAGGCCACAGAATCTCACCCACCCACTCCTGCAATAAACCTCTCACCTATGTCTGAACTATTGAAATCCTCAAATCATGGTTTAAAGACTTCAAGGTGCAGAGAATCCTCCAGCAAGTGACCCGTGCCCCATGCTACAGAGGAAGGCGAAAAAACCCCAGGGCCTCTTCCAATCTGCCCTGGAGGAAAATTCCTTCCCGACCCCAAATATGGCGATCAGCTGAACCCTGGGCATGTGGGCAAAACTCACCAGCCAGACACCCAGGAAAGAAAGTTCTCCTTGGGGGACTTACATGCCTAAGTCCCAGGGGTTCAATCCTGTAAGTCCTGCAACAAGCCCATGCCAATGAGCGACCCTCATGACACTTGTTTAAAGTGTATGGGGGAAGCCCATCAGCCATAAAAGTGCAGGATTGGTAGGGGCTTTCATCCTCGAACCAAGAAGGAGCGGGACTTTAGATTGAAGCAGCTCCTTATGGAGGCGGCACTTAGACTTCAACCAGCATTGCTGTGGCAGGACCCGGTGCCGAGTTCGTCGGTGTGCAGTGCCCCAGTAGCAGTGGTGGACGCGGCACCGAGGAAAGACTCTGGTAGCTCCCCGGCACTGAAGACGGTGGGACCAGCCTGGCACCAATTCCATTCCGCGGTGCAGAAGCGGCACCGGAAGCAGGGGAGGAGTGGTTCCCCTACTTCAGGACCCACTCCATCAGAGCCAAGCAATGGGGCACATCCCAGGGAGGAGCCCCCAGCGCCAAACCTTTTGGAACCAGCACCGCTGACTTCGGCCCTGCAAGGGGGACTGTTGAGTCAGGTGCACTTGGACTCCCCGGGTCCAGTGGTGGAGGAGGTAGAACTGCCTTCCACCCCAGACACCTTTGAGGCTGCCAGGAACCTCATTGTGATGACGGCACCAAGGTCCCGGCCCTCCACATTAAGCCTCCAATACCATACCATGGGCAGCACTATCCTGGGGAAAGCCGGCCATGATCCACCCTCCAATTCAGCCTGCAGAGGGGCGGTACCGCTCAGAGTCCCAGCACCGCTTGGAGTCCTGAGGGCAATCAGTGTGACGGCGCTGGTTGCACTCGCGGTGCAAGCCTGACTCGCGGCACCAAGCCAGGTCCCGGCAGTGCTCCCACTCGCGACACAGATCGCCCTCGTGCAGTAGGTCCCGATCTCTGCACCGTTTGTATTGGCACCGATCCGGCTCTCTGCACAGACGCCGTTCACGGGACCGCTCCAGATCGTTGTACCAATCCAGGTCAAGGCACCACTCCCCAGCCTCGCGGTACCACTCCCAGCTCAGCTGCACTCAGCACAGCCTCGGCTGTCACCATCTCGGTCCCTGTCTTCGGACTTGGAGATGTGGTCCAAATATTCACAGCGGCCCCGGTACAAGTCGGCATGGGACAGACCTGACCTGGATGCAGGGCCATGGCCTGCACAGTGGCTATTTTGGACCCCATGGACGTACCACCAGGCCCAGGGGGCCCAGTCCAAGGCCTTTCATTCAGTGAGATAAGAGCCTAGGGTGCCAGAGGCAGCGGCCAGTTGCCCCACCCCTAGGGGTGCAGAGGCGTTGGCGGTTGCACCACCTCCCCTGGAACCCACTCCAGTTCCTGAGCCAGACCCTGGAGTGGCTGGCATGGAGCTAGAGGGGGGTCTAGAGGTCCCTGAGGACCAAGATGGTCCGGAGGACCCAGTTCCCCCACTAGCATCCTCATCATCTTCCCCGGATGAGGCAGTGGTGGGCACCTCCATCTAGGGGGCTGCCCCCTATAGATAGCCATGCCCATGATGAACTCCTGCACAGGGAGGCACAGAATATGAACTGCGTGCTGAGGAGGTGGTAGAGTCAGAGGACCCTATGGTGGACATCCTGGCACCAGAAGGGTCAACCAAGGTCGCTCTACCCCTCATCAAAACTATACAAGCCAATGCAAAGACCATTTGGAAGACCCTGGCCTCCATCCCTCCCACCGCTAAGTGTGTGGAGAGGAAGTACTTTGTGCCCTCCCAGGGGTTCAACTACCTGTTCACACACCCACAGCCTTGCTCGTTGCTAGTGTTGGCAGTAAATGAAAGGGAGAGGAAGGAACAGCAAGCCCCAGCGCCTAAATCTAAGGACGCCAAGTGCCTGGATTTATTCAGACACAACGTATGCTCCACAGGGGGCTTGCAACTCAGGATTGCCAACCAGCAGACAATCCCGAGCAGGTACAGTTTTAACTCCTGGACCTCAATGCTGAGGTTTAGGGAGCTGGTACCAGCAGAGTCCAGGGAGGAGTTTGGGGCAATTGTCGAGGAGGGCAAGGCAGTGGCACAGACCTCTTTACAGGCCTCACTGGACTCTGAGGAATCGGCAGTGCACACCTTGTCCTCAGGGATAGCTATGCGGCGTAGTTCATGGCTGCAGGCCTCGGAGCTCCCGCCCGAGGTTCAGCAAACTATGCAGGACCTACCCTTTGACGGGGTGAGTCTGTTTGCTGAACAGACAGACTCCAGGCTGCATAGCCTCAAAGACTCCAGAGCAACAATGAAATCTTTGGGTATGCATACCCTGGCAACCCAACGAAAGCCCTTTAAGCCCCAAATGCCGCAACAGCGGTCGTATCCTCCTCGGCCAAGGTAGGATTTTTACAGGCGTAAGCCTTCCCATCCCCCGTCCGGACAGGGACAGGGCCCGATTAAGCCTTCGTTGGGCTCAAAATAGACATTTTGAAAGTGTGCCCGAGGATGGAGCACCTATCTCAGCGCCAGATCCTTCCCTGTGTTTTTTGAACCATTTATCCCCCTTCTATTGCGTGTGGTCCCAAATAACATTGGACCGCTGAGTTCTTCGCACAGCGGAAGTGGGATAGTCTCTCCAATTCTGCTCCTACCCTCCCTCCTGCCCCCCTTCCCTGTCCCTATTCACGGACCTTCTCACAAGCAACTCCTTATCCAGAAAGTGCAGGCGCTCCTCGTCATAGGAGCGGTGGAGGAGGTTCCTCAGGAGCTAAGGGGCAAGGGATTCTATTCCCGAGACTTCCTAATCCCCAAAGCCAAGGGGGGAGGGGGGTCTCAGACCCATTCTAGACCCGCGAGGACTCAACAAGTTCATGGTAAAGTTGAAGTTCCACATGGTCTCCCTCAGTACAATTATTCCTTCCCTGGATCTGGGAGACTGGTTTGCCGTCCTTGGCATGAAAGATGCGTACTTTCACATAGTGATTCACCCTGCATACAGACGCTTTTTAAGGTTCATGTTCGACCAAAACCATTATCAGTTCATGATCCTTCCCTTTGGCCTGTTGACAGCCCCACGAGTGTTCACCAAGTGCATGTCAGTGGTAGCAGCCTCCCTCCTACTCAGGGGACATACCAGAGAGCAGGTGGAGTTGCAGGTCAGTCTGGTCACATCCATGTTCGAGAGTCTTGGTCTCCTCCTCAATGTGAACAAGTCAACCTTGTCACCAACCCAGAGAACAGAGTTTGTCGGGGCAGTGTTGGACTCGGTCTGGGCAAGAGCAAATCTGCTGGAGTCCCGATTCCAAGCCATGACAAGCATCATTCGATGCATAAGAGAATACCCGACTACTACAGAGAGGAATTGCCTCAGTCTCCTTGGTCACATGGCTGCCTGCACGTACCTGGTATGGCATTCCAGGCTGAGGCTCAGGCCTCTACAGACATGACTCGCTTCGACATACCGCCAGGGCACGACAGCCTGGGCTTAGTGGTCACGGTGCCAAAGAAGGTACTAGAATCACTCCAGTTGTGGCTCAATGCTTGAATAGTCTGTAAGGGAGTCCCTTCCGCAGCCCTCAGCTTTTCTTGTCTCTAGTTATGGACGCATCAGCTCTAGGCTGGGGCACACATCTGGGAGATCTCCGAATGCAGGGCCTCTACGCATAGGACAAGCTCTCTCTCCATATCAATATCAAGGAGCTCAAAGCTATGTGACTTGCATGCCAAGCCTTTTAGTCTCAACTGCAAGGCCAGTACGTGGTAGTCATGACGGACAACACCACTTCAATGTTTTACATCAACAAGCAGGATGGAACCCTGTCCTCTTCCCTCTGTCAGGAGGCTCTCAGACTCTGGGAATTCTGTATAGCCCACCTGGAAGCATCATATCTGCCAGGAGTCCAGAACTTACCAGTGGACCACCTCAGCAGGTCCTTCCACAACCACGAGTAGTCCATCCGGCCAGATGTCATTCTCTCCCTTTTCCAGAGCGGGGGTTTCCCCAGGTCGACCTGTTCATCACTCGGAGCAAAGAAAGTGCCCAGTGTTTTGCTCCTTCCAGAAAAGCAGTCGAGGCTCAATTGTGGATGCATTCCTGCTACCCTGGGGAGGTTGTCTCCTCTACGCCTTTCCCCGATTCCTCTCATATACAAGGTCCTGCTCAAGGTCCACAGAGACGAGGCAGAAATAATTCTGGTGGCACCAGCGTGGCCTCGACCACTGGTACACCACCATAGTTGGATGGTTCCTCAAGGGTCTGGAATGGCTACATCCCCAGATTAGACAGCCTATTCCTGAGTAGGACCTTAACTTGATCCTCTCCAGGCTAATGGGGCCCGCATTTGAACCACTGGCGACTTGCTTCCTTCTCTATCTGTCGTGGAAGGTAGTCTTCCTGGTCGCCATTACATCAGCAAGGAAGGTGACTGAGTTAAAGGCCCTTACCTCTGACCCACCTTACATGTAAGAAAGCCACTTACATAGTTTTCCTCAAGGATAAGGTGCAACTCAGGCCTGAGCCACCCTTTCTTCCTAAGGTTGTGTCACATTTCCATACTAGCCAAGACATATTCCTGCCTGTTTTTTATCCTAAGCCTCATGCCAGTAGCCATGAGCAGAGACTGCACTCTCTGGATGTTCGGCAGGCACTAGCCTTCTTCATTGAGTGAACTAAGCTGTTCAGGAAGTCGAACCAATTGTTCATAGTGGTGGTGGACTGGATGAAAGGACTCCCGGTCTCATATCAAAGAATACCTTCCTGGATCAGGTCCTGCATCCGCACGTGCTACAAGCTGGCCAAGACACCAGCCCCAGCTCTTACGGCACACTCCACAAGGGCACAGGCCTCATTGGCGGCATTCCTGGCCCACATCCTGATCCAAGAAATCTGCAGGGCAGCAACTTGGTCCTCGATACATATGTTCACCTCTCAGTATGCCATTGTCCAGCACACCAGAGATGATGCAGCTTTCGCCCCAGCGGTGCTCCTATCAGCGATTCTATAACTCCGATCCCACCACCTAGGTAAGGCATGGGAGTCACCTAATTGGAATCGATAGGAGCAATCACTCAAAGAAGAAAAAATGGTTACTCACCTTCTCGTAACTGTTGTTCTTCGAGATGTGTTGCTCATATCCATTCCAAACCCACCTGCCTTCCGCACTGGTGGAGTAACTGGCAAGAAGGAACTGAGGAGGCGCCGGGTCAGCTGGGTCATATATTGAGCACCATGGAGGTGCCACTCCAGGGGGCTCCACAGCCAACCCGACGGGTACTACTAGGGGAAAAACTTTCCAACGACTGTGCATACAGCGCACACACACACCTAATTGAAATGGATGTGAGCAACACATCTCAAAGAACAACAGTTATGAGAAGGTGAGTAACCATTTTATCCTGCCTTAAAGAGACAGAGTTAGTTTTCACAAGTACATCAGGAACAACATTTTGCAAAAGTAGGACCTGGAGTGGGGTACTCTCTGTCACCCCTCTCTCTGTTCCCGAGAGGTCCGTTGTATGACTGCTCCCCTCCGGGAAGTCAGTTACACAGTTCCCTCTTAAAACCTGAGCCACTGGTAGGGTGCCTGGGATCACAGATACTGATCCAGCACATTTCTCCTGGGTAAACTCTCCCATGTAATCAGTGAGGAGACATTCCTGTACTCCCCCACATCCCTTCTCTGGGCCCCTGTAGCGGGGCAGTTACCTCACTCCTGAGGGAAAAGGCTAGGCTGATTGGGGAAGCAGCCACAGCTGGGGCCATACCCCAATCAGGCCACAGATGGCCCTATACAAGGGCGGTGAGCCAGGAGCTAAGGGAATCTCACTCTAGCACTGGAGTGGGAAGGGCTAGCTGCCTGGGAACCAGGTATCTTGAGCGGAGCAGTGCTGGGGAATCATAGAATATCAGGGTTGGAAGGGACCTCAGGAGATCATCTAGTCTAACCGCCTGCTCAAAGCAGGACCAATCCCCAATTTTTGCCCCAGATCCCTAAATGGCCCCCTCAAGGATTGAACTCACAACCCTGGGTTTAGCAGGCCAATACTCAAACCACTGGACTATTCAAGAAGTGGAAGAAGTGGAAGAAGTGGACATATAAGTGGAAGGTTCGACATATGACCAGGGAAGAGTATAAAAATATTGCTCGGGCATGTAGGAATGTTATCAGGAGGGCCAAATCGCACCTGGAGCTGCAGCTAGCCAGAGATGTCAAGAGTAACAAGAAGGGTTTCTTCAGGTATGTTGGCAACAAGAAGAAAGCCAAGGAATGTGTGGGCCCCTTACTGAATGAGGGAGGCAAACTAGTGACAGAGGATGTGGAAAAAGCTAATGTACTCAATGCTTTTTTTGCCTCTGTTTTCACTAACAAGGTCAGCTCCCAGACTGCTACGCTGGGCATCACAAAATGGGGAAGAGATGGACAGCCCTCTGTGGAGATAGAGGTGGTTAGGGACTATTTAGAAAAGCTGGACGTGCACAAGTCCATGGGGCCGGACGAGTTGCATCCGAGAGTGCTGAAGGAACTGGCGGCTGTGATTGCAGAGCCATTGGCCATTATCTTTGAAAACTCGTGGCGAACCGGGGAAGTCCCGGATGACTGGAAAAAGGCTAATGTAGTGCCAATCTTTAAAAAAGGGAAGAAGGAGGATCCTGGGAACTACAGGCCAGTCAGCCTCACTTCAGTCCCTGGAAAAATCATGGGGCAGGTCCTCAAAGAATCAATCCTGAAGCACTTGCATGAGAGGAAAGTGATCAGGAACAGCCAGCATGGATTCACCAAGGGAAGGTCATGCCTGACTAATCTAATCGCCTTCTATGATGAGATTACTGGTTCTGTGGATGAAGGGAAAGCAGTGGATGTATTGTTTCTTGACTTTAGCAAAGCTTTTGACACGGTCTCCCACAGTATTCTTGTCAGCAAGTTAAGGAAGTATGGGCTGGATGAATGCACTACAAGGTGGATAGAAAGCTGGCTAGATTGTCGGGCTCAACGGGTAGTTATCAATGGCTCCATGTCTAGTTGGCAGCCGGTATCAAGTGGAGTGCCCCAAGGGTCGGTCCTGGGGCCGGTTTTGTTCAATATCTTCATAAATGATCTGGAGGATGGTGTGGATTGCACTCTCAGCAAATTTGCGGATGATACTAAACTGGGAGGAGTGGTAGATACGCTGGAGGGGAGGGATAGGATACAGAAGGACCTAGACAAATTGGAGGATTGGGCCAAAAGAAATCTGATGAGGTTCAATAAGGATAAGTGCAGGGTCCTGCACTTAGGACGGAAGAACCCAATGCACAGCTACAGACTAGGGACCGAATGGCTAGGCAGCAGTTCTGCGGAAAAGGACCTAGGGGTGACAGTGGACGAGAAGCTGGATATGAGTCAGCAGTGTGCCCTTGTTGCCAAGAAGGCCAATGGCATTTTGGGAGGTATAAGTAGGGGCATAGCGAGCAGATCGAGGGACGTGATCGTTCCCCTCTATTCGACATTGGTGAGGCCTCATCTGGAGTACTGTGTCCAGTTTTGGGCCCCACACTTCAAGAAGGATGTGGATAAATTGGAGAGAGCCCAGCGAAGGGCAACAAAAATGATTAGGGGTCTGGAACACATGAGTTATGAGGAGAGGCTGAGGGAGCTGGGATTGTTTAGCCTGCAGAAGAGAAGAATGAGGGGGGATTTGATAGCTGCTTTCAACTACCTGAAAGGGGGTTCCAAAGAGGATGGCTCTAGACTGTTCTCAATGGTATCAGATGACAGAACGAGGAGTAATGGTCTCAAGCTGCAGTGGGGGAGGTTTAGATTGGATATTAGGAAAAACTTTTTCACTATGAGGGTGGTGAAACACTGGAATGCGTTACCTAGGGAGGTGGTAGAATCTCCTTCCTTAGAGGTTTTTAAGGTCAGGCTTGACAAAGCCCTGGCTGGGATGATTTAACTGGGAATTGGTCCTGCTTCGAGCAGGGGGTTGGACTAGATGACCTTCTGGGGTCCCTTCCAACCCTTATATTCTATGATCCTATGATTCTATGATTCCTCAAAGGGGAAGGGCAAAGGGAGCTTCAGCCTGATAAAACCCCAGGATTCAGGCCTTGTCAAAGGCCCAAAGCAGGTACTGGGGTTGCAGAGGGGCATCCCAGGGTTAGGCAAAGGCAGCAGGTCCAAACCCTCCTTGCCGATGATGAGTGGTTTACAGACTGCAGTCTGCCCCAGTAAGCGGGAGCTAGATGGTGACTGGCAGTAGCCACTGAGGCAAGGTGGGGATAGAGGGTTGGGGGTTCCCCTGGGAGGAGAGATCCAGATTGTGGGTTTCTTCTGGGGGCAGAACCCTGATGTAAAGGGGCACCGGGGTCCAGGAGGGACACAGGGGACAGCGGCAGGCGAGCCACTGGCCTGCAGAGGGTGCTCCAGGCTGGAAGAACTAATTCCCAAGACGACCAGCAGGAGGCGCTGCACCGGTGAGTCGTCGCCTCGCTAAAGCCCCCCTCTAAGGCACACACCTCTGTGCTCTCTAGAGTTGGATCTATCCCCTGTTCGGCTGTGGACTCACAGCTAAAAGCCAGAACAATCCTTTCGCTGGTAAGCACTGCACCCTCCTCTCTCTTTGAATTGGGTTTGCCTCCAGTTACAGAGCCTATGGAACCATCACCCACCACAGCAGTCTCTAGGATTCCACCATCCTCCTCTGGGCTTCCCTCTAAGACACATCTTCTTATGCATTCTAGAGTGAGATCTGCCCCTTTCTTAACTGCAACTAGGACAGACTTCTCACAGGTAGACAAAACCTTCCTTTCCCCCCTGGAGAAAAGCCTGTCTTTAGCCATCGGGTAAAAGCTGGTCTCAACCACACCCACCTCCAGCAGCATCTTGCTTTTCACTGCTGCAGAGGAATTAAAGAGACACTCTCCCATTTCCCTATCAGTTTCTGTGACTTTACTTTTTCCCTCTGGGTCTTCAGCACAAGATTCCTCCTTGCTGCTGACAGGCCCCTGGATAGCCTGTGCCACATTAAAAAAGTCATTCCCCAATAATATTTGGGTTGGGTTATGGGGAACAGCAGCAATTGTTAATTCAGCTTGCAAATTCTCAGTTTCCATGTGCACTTTAGCCGAAGGCACAAAGATTTTGTGACCTCCTAACAAAAGCTCTGCCATCTGTCCTTGTTCAGGATAAATACATACTGCCAGGTCTCTCCTGACCACAGAAATATCTGCATCAGTATCTCTTCATCCAGGGAGCTCTTTGCCATTAATTCCAACAGCCTTTATGTGCTTCTTACCAGGCTGTGCAGCGGCTATCTTTACAAATCCTGTATGATAAGTGGCAATTGCCTGAGATGCCTCTGTGCTCTGGGTAGCAGCATTTCCATGAGATGCCTGCTGCCTGTTCCCACTCAGCACCGGGCATTTATTCCTCAGGTGGTCAGTGGAATTACAATGATAGCAGGGGTAAAATGGGAACCCTGCTTCCCACCAGACTTAAACCCCTCTGCCTGTGATTTATTCCTAATAGATGCTTAGGATTGTTCAAATTCATCTGCAAAAGTTGCGAGATCTTTGACAGTTTTTACCCTCTTATCCCATAAATAGTTTTACATCATCATTAGACATATTTAGGAGCTGTTCCTGAGCAACCAAATCATGCATTTCTTCAATGCTTGAAATACCTTTTCCCCTCACCCACTTATTCCGTAAATCTCTCATTTGGTTTACATATGCCACATTATTCAATCCAGCCCCTCTTTTAAGGCTCCTAAATTTTACTCAGAAAATTTCAAGTGTAATCTGTAACTGTTTTAAAACTATTTGAATTTACCATAATTAGAAGCATCACCTTATTGAATATATCCAGAGCTCTCCCAGACAAATTTGCAACCAAAGTGGTCATCTTTTGATCATCAGGAATTTTATGGAGCACACACAGCCTCTCAAAGGTGAAGAAATATTCAGCAATGTCTCCAGTCTTGCTGTATGCAGGACACAACCGCTCCCACTTGTGGACTTTTGGAGAGGCGGGGCTCCCTGGTATGGGGTTCTGTCTCCTCCACTCCATTAAGGCCAGTACATGCTTTCTCTTTTTTTCCCTCTCCTCTGATTTCTTTGCCTCTCTGTTCAATGGCTTGCTTCTGGGCTTCCATGACCCTCTCGTAGGCTGCTTTTTGTCAGGCTTCTTCCGCTTCCCATTCTTTTTATCTGCAATTGTCTTAATTCCACCTCTCTCTTGTACATCTTTTTGTTTTCTTCTACTTGCAATCTGTGACGATCCAACTTTTTGGTAGCTTCACTTTCACTCATTTTCCTACTTTTCCTGTCCCTACTTCCCTTACCCGAAATAAGCAAACAGACAATAACAAACCTGTAACCACTTTGTCTGTTCTCTAGCCAACACACTTAAAACTCACTTAAAATCACCACCAGTGTCTCAGAGCAATAAGCTGTGCACATTACCCTGCTCACTGCACCACTGTGATGGGTTACCCCCTGCTCCACGGTGCCACTTGATAGACTGGGGTTCCACTGAGCTCGCCCATTTCACCAGCCTGGGATCCCTCATCCTGTCCCGCTACACGCACGCACGCACACATACAAACAGGTAGGGACACCCTCAGCTGCAGAATGACACCAATACTGAAATCAGTGCTGCATGGGAAGGCTTTCAGCTAGGGAATTACCCAGCACTCAGGTGCACACACCCTCTGGAGTGTAAACCCAAAATTATATTGTCTTGCGCTGTACAGAAATCTATACAGCGTAAACTCATGAAATCCGCCCCCAATGTGGAGGAAGATATGCACAGCTTTTTGCCCCCCAGTTATGAATTATACAAGTTTGCCACAGAATAAAGAAAAACAAGTTTATTAACTACAAAAGGTAAATTTTAAGTAATTATAAGGGACAGTAAACAGATCAAAGCAGATTACTGAGTAAATAAAACAAAACACGCAACCTACGCTTAATACACTAAATTAACTGGTTAATAGTAGCACATTCTCACCCTAAATATTGTTTTGTGCAGGTTGCAGAGTTTCTTGAAGTTAAACTTCACTGCTTGCAGCTTAAATCTCCTGGTATTCCTTTCACAGACTAGACCTTTCTCCCCTGGGCTCAGCCCCTCCCCCGCCTCCCGCTTAGTTCCTTTGTTTCTTTAAGTATTTTCAGCAGTCTTCTTTCTTGGGTGGGGAGGCTGTAGAGAAGAACCTAGATTAACTCACTCCCCAGCCTTAAATACGTTTTGCATATGGCAGGAATCCTTTGTTTCCCAGTTTGAACCTCCACCCCTCCTAGTGGAAAAATACCAGCAGTCCAAGATGTACCATGTCCCAGTACCAGATGACATGATCACACAACCCAGCAGTGTCAAAGCAGCATCCCAGGAAACTTCTCAAGAAGTAGTAGTTTCAAAGTCCTATTGTTCTCCCTAATGGGCCATTCCTGGATGATTGCGTCTGGTGGGCATTCCCCAGGTGAAAACACAGTTGTAATTGTTACATAGTAAATTTTCCTAACTTCAGATACAGAAATGATACATGTATACATGGATAATCACATTCGTAAATCATAACCTTTCCAATGATACCTCACCTGTGTTACCTAGCAGCCCTGTGTTCTTGGGGAACCAGGGTGCAGTACCCAACCTGTGTCACTCACAAAAAACACCCCCTCCCAGCCTCTGCTTGAACCAAATCTGCATCAGAAGAAAGACTTACAAAAAGCAATGAAAAGGGAGTGGGAGACACACCTAAACCCCTGGGATAAGGATGACAGGATTAAGGGAACTCCCCTAGACCTCATTCCCATCGAAGATGGGACAAGGAGGCACCTCCATTAGCATACAGAATGGAGGACAGAAATTCCAAGGCAAGAACTGCATGGAACTCTGGGACCAGAAAAGCAGGGAAGCACTGCATGATGAGGGATCTCTGCTCCAGATGTTAATGAACCCACGCCTGCACACACCCAGCTCAGTAGTTATCAGACCAATTCTAGTAATAAATCCTTTATTGGTATCCAAAATAGTGAAGCTCCCTGATTGCATTGTGAGCTCCTTCCAAGGAACACAGTCCAAAGCCAGGAATGATCAGCTCCCATGCTCTAGCCTGAAGGAAACAACTTTGGTATACTCCCTTATTTACACATAAACAAATCTAGTGTTCTCCCTTGAACCATTGTTGTTTCTCAACAAAAACCCCTACTTATGCTCAAGTAAGTGTTCTGATACCAGGATCCAAAATCTGCATCAGTTCCATTGGGACTTCATCTTCTGCTGACTGATCATGCTGGGGGCTCTACCTGTCTCCAGCACTCCGGACCCTCAGCTACCACCACCACCACCACCACCTGGGACTCCGGATCAATTCAAGCTTCACGGAGTGGTGAGAACCCATCTCTCTCTCTCTCGGGGATGTGATAGTCTTCTGACCCTGACTTGTGTGATCAGTTATAGTTTTGTAAACTTGACTTTTATAATCAAATTTAAGTTAGATTTAATATTATAACTGTTTTGTTTGTTTGGCTCCCCTATGGTTATTACCTGGCAATAAATAACTTTAATGATTAAGCTGGTTGCTTCTCTCTCTCTCTCTCTCTATCCCTCCCTCCCTCCCTCGTGGGGTTTTTTTGATTTCCTCATTTGCTCTGCAGCAACGCTCCTCGTACCTAAGCTAAAAGAAGGTGTGAATTCAAAAGAAGCTAAAAGAAGCAGAATTCACATCTTACCTTACAGTGGTATAACTTCCCTTGTAGACAAGTCCTCAGTTCCTGTGACTTGAAGCCAGAACTATGTTGATGGGAGAGTGGTGATTGTACAGTAAACACTAATTCACAGCTGTGGTGTTGTCACTGTCCCATGTGTAATCCTGACCTCAGATGCCATTACATGTGATTTAGAAAACTTACTTTTGTGGTCAGTCTCTGATGCCAAAGGGTAACTTAGAAAACCACAGCAAGCAGTTTCTATTCAGAATCAGGCTGTAACTCCAGTGCACTGTGTCTCTTAGAGGTTTGCAGAAATGTAACTTCATCAGTGGTGCCCATTTCCCTAATACAAATGAGTCCTGAGCTGGGGACTTGACTTGAAGCCATCACAAGGCTCACGTAGCCCCAATAACAACAGTTTGCCATTTATTTTAAAGGAAACATCCTACATCTATTTATCTTTTGCAGAGAAGGGGTGTGTGTGTGATTAAATTTGATTAACATGACATTTATTTCCATTGGGCTTAATGAAAACTAGGAACTGAATGTGTGAAAAGAGGGGAAAAGTTGGAGCAGATAGAAAGGGGTTTAACATCTAGCCAGAGCCCATGCAGAACCCCAAATTTAGTGGGCATTAAATAGATCATAGCTATGTTAAGTTAGAAACACCAATGCAAAGCTACTACGATGAATAAACTACATTACATCTAACTAACCATAGTGTGCCAATTAATCATAGTCATGAGCTTGTATGTTGTATCCCTATCCTCTGTTTAGATTATAAAGCCTTGTCTGACTGCTACCATTGTACTGTTTTAAACATCTGGGTATAGTTCGACAGTCCACACCCTGCTTGGATGGAATTATACAAAGGTGCTGAAATGCTTATTCCTTAGGGTGACCAGATGTCCCGATTTTATAGGGACAGTCCCGATTTTGGGGTCTTTTTCTTATATAGACTTCTATTCCCCCCCAACCCCCATCCCAATTTTTCACACGTGCAGTCTGGTCACCCTATTATTCCTATCTGGGAAAGGGAATAAACTCTGCCCCTATACCCACTTTTATAGTGGTATGGCCATGCCCATACAAAAGGTTGTACTGGTATAACTGTTTCTGTAAAATAAAATCACATCCCCAACAAAAACAAAACTTGTCTGGGACCAGGCCTAAGGGCTTGTCTTCAGTGGGAAATTGACCAGAACAGCTCCCCTGTGGGCACTCTTATTATGGAATAAGGGGGCCTTTTTCTGATTTAAGGTAAGCCATTTTGGAAGAGAATTAAACTCAGTTGCAAACAGCATCCATTCCGGAATAATTTCAAGGGTGGGGAATTATTAAAGGACTGTAGCTATTTTGCAGTAACTTGCCGGTGCAGACAATCCCAGAGCCCTGGGGGGCAGGGCTTGTCTCTTCTGTGTTTGTACAGCGCCCCAACTCCCCCTGGAGCAGTTACCCTAATGTCACCATGGGCAGCCCCTTGCCTGGAAGGGGGGCGGGGAATGGTCCAGCCTGTGCCCCCCTTGCCTGGGTATCACTCTGACCTGGTGCCCCCCTCCCCGGGCAACTCGGGGATGTCGATCCGCCCACGGGGCTGTCGCGACAGGAAGGGAGCGGGCGGGTCTGGCTTGTCCCCCCCCCCCGCCGCAGGGCCTGGCGGGCTCGGCGGCGGCGGCGGCCCAGCTGGCGGGGGCGGGACCTTGGCGGCCGCCTCCCCTCCGCTCCCTCCCTCCAGCGGAAGATGGCGACGGAGCGGCGCGGTGGCAGCGGCTCCCCCAGCGGCCGGAGCGGGACCCAGCGGCCGGGAGGCCGCGGCCCGGGGCCGGCGTGAGGGGGAGGCGGGAGCCAGCGCGGGCACCCGCCGGAGGGGCCCCGGCGCCAGGTGGAGGTGAGGCGGGGCAGGGAGTGAGCAGACCGGGGCTCTCCCACCGGCGCTGGGCTCCGGCCGGGCCCGCGGCCACCGCGTCCCCCCGCAGCTGCTCACGGGGCCGCCCGCGCTGGGCGCCTGGTGTGGCGGCGTGGCCCAGCCGTGCCTGGGGCTGGCGCCTGGTGCCCGGGAATCTCGGCAGCCCCCGCCCCGGTGGGTGGGACAGAAACCCTGGGCAGCCGGGTGTGACCCGGGCCAAGCGCGCCCAGCGGAGCCGCGGGGACAGCCTGCCATGGGCGGGCACCTGGGGCTGCCCTTGGGAAAATCCACCCCCCCACCCCATTTCAGCCCTGCTAGTGCCCTTTGCCGGCACACGGCCCCGTCCCCGCTGCCCCGAGCCCTGCCTGCAGAGGCATTCCCCAGCCGGGCCCACATCTCAGATGCGCTGGTCTAGCTACCTTGCTCAGGGCTGTGAAAAAATGTGCACCTCCTTGGGTCGACTCAGGCTGTGGCTACACGAGAGAGCTTACAGCAGCGCAGCTGCCCCTATGCAACTGTGCTGCTGTACGCTGTCTCGTAGCCCCTCTAAGCCCACGGGAGAGAGATCTAGCATTGTCTTAATGAACCCACCCCCCAAGCTGTGGCAGCTATGTCAGGAGACGCTCTTCTGCCAACATGGCACTGTCCACACGATTGCTTGGGTCAGTGTAACTTATGTCACCCAGGGGGGTAGCTCATTCACACCCCTGAGGGATACTAAGTGGCAGTGTAGACATAGCCCTAGCATCTGCTGTAGATGCAGCTAGGTCTTCCATCAACCTGGCCTTTCAGATGGGAGGATTACCTATCGACAACAGCCCTTCCATCGACACAGCAGGCGGCTAAACTATGGCGCTACAGAGGCAGAGCTGTAGCCACTACTGCAGACATACCCTAAGATGCCTATCACTGTATATTTGTGCACCTTTGAACTACCTGTACAGGGTGACAGGGTTGTCCAAGTGGCTGATAATGGGGGAATATAGTGGGGTGCATTCCTGTGTGCCCAAACCCCATCCACCTCTCCAGGTTGGTTACTGAGTTGTGGCTTCCTTCCCCAGTGAAGCTGGGGCAACTTGGAGGTACTGTGCCTCCTTTGGGTCTTATGAAGCAGCAGAGGAGATTAGGATGCACCTGCTTTGGAGAAACAGACCACAGAGAGGAAATCCAGAAGCAAAGAGCATTCTGGAGCCTGTAAGTTCCCCTGGACTCCCTTCAGCCACTGAACAGAATAGCCCTGTGTACCCTTTATCTAAGGATTTTAAAGCTCCCAATGCCTTCCTTGATCAAGGTTTGTTTTGTTTTCATTCTACTGATGGAAAAATTCAGGCACAGAGAGGTTAACTGACTTCCCCAAGGTCAGGCAGTCTGGAACAGCAGCACATCTGACTCCCAGTCCAGTGATTTAACCACAAGAATATCTGTCCTACCCACTTCTTCTGAACTCTTCCTGTCCTATCCCATTCTCCATCAGAGCCCTGGTTTTTACTGGAGTTTCACTTGGAGACCAGATTCTTATTCACTTATTTCTCTAAGCTGTTGAGTGCTGCTTAGATCATGTTCCACCCCAAAGGTGGCTGCATCTCCATGGGCTTATTTACATTACACACTTTTATTGTGTTTGAACATGATTCTGAATAATTGAGTTAGATGGCATAATGGTGACCATGAGTAGAGCGGTCAGCATAAACTAGGACAAGTCACGTTCAGCATTGTGTCAGACTGTGGTGATTAAACCCCATGTTATGACAACAAACATATTTTGGTCTGGTCTGTATTGGCTGTAGTCATGTTCAGCACTGTGTAATCTAACTCAGTTGTTTCATGATCACGATGCAACACAATAAAATGAAGTAGCATAGACAAGGTCGGTGGTGCGAGAAGTCATTCCAGTATTTGCAAAAAGAAAAGGAGTACTTGTGGCACCTTGGAGACTAACAAATTTATGTGAGCATAAGCTTTCGTGAGCTACAGGTCACTTCATCGGATGTATGCATTCCCATATTTGTACATCTGGTTGAGTTGGTAAAGCACCTTAGGATCCTTTGTGACTAAAAGTGCTATGTACGTTCAGAATTATCTCTTAACTGATTCTCTTGTATGTTGGCTACCTTCCCCTTTTCACTTTTCACCCCTTCACAAATTCCCTAAGCTTTTTAATCCACTCTTTTCCCACTCTTTCTTCTCCCCCTTCACTTTTCACATAGTCCTTCACATTCACTCCTGCTCCTTTCATCCTTGTTTAATTTCCAATCATGGCTGCCCTCCATCTATCAGTCAGTACTGAAAAATCTCCATTTCAGTATTTTGTTTTGTTTTTGCAGGCTGCAAACACATCTTTTAAAACAGCTTTGTTTCTGTGTGTGGGATTTCAAAATAGCAGTATTAAAAATTTGAAAGAGAAGTGAATATAAACTTCAGTGTAAGTGCTGAAAAGTGGAGAACAGAAAATCTCTGTAGGTTGTGTTGAATTTTCTTTTCCTGTCATGTAAGTGAAAAGTTAATGTGCTTCAAGGCAGGTGTCAGGGAGTCGTGTTCACCCGGCACTTCCCATATTGCTGAGGGAACTATTCTGGAATAACTAGTTCTGATTAACTCCATGTATGGACGCTTTTATTCTGGAATAAGGCACTTGTAATCCATTTGGTTTAAACTAATTCAGATAAGGCACTCTTATTCTGGAACAAGAGTGTCCACACAAGGAGTTAATCATGAATACTAATCTTTAAATTCACAGCCTACCTTAATTAATTTTCATGTGTAGACAAGCCGTAAAATTGCAGTTGGGGGGAGGGGGGGGAAGGGGAAGAGTCCTGAGGCATTTCTAGTTGCAAAAAGGGGTTCCCAGTATAGAAAAGATTGAGAGTCACTGCTTTAATGTATTCATAGTATTTAGAAGCCTGTAGAACAGAAGATTGGGGAGAGAGTGCAGATGTGAACATATGTGCTAGAATATTTGCATGTTTTTCAGTAATATTTTTCAGTTTTTCAGTCTAGCAGATGCAGTGATGCTATCAACAGTATAAACTCTTCTGAAGGCATATTTTACCAATGTCATCTAACCTTCAGACCCTGTGTCTTATCTGCGTTAGTGTTTACACCTCTGGTTTAGATGACACAGTGGTAAAGATGCCTGGGCCTAGTCTACACTAGCTGAAAATGGTAAAGAACTATCCAAGTGTCAACAAGGCATGTGTGCATTCTGGACCCGTGCACATCTCCGGAGCAGTGTTTGACAGGTTTTGATGCCTGTCTCCATCTTTCTGTGGTTTGGCTGGAAGGTGCAGAAGAACTGCACAGATAAAATAATCTATTTAATTGTAATTGCTGGAGTTGTTTACACATGATCTCTCAAACATTTTCCTTTTTTTAAAGAATGCATCTCCATCCATGATGATAGCACAGGTCCAAATCCCTCAGCACTTGTAGCAAATATCTTTTAATTGGCCTCATTTAACACCGATAAGGGTGTACTTTATTTTGCTCTCCTCCGAATCCCCCTCCCCAAGTTGTAAGTAATTTATTGCAGGGTATGTTACAGACAGAAGAACAGCCTCTGGCTGTCAGCAACCTTTCTGGTATGTCAGATTTCTAGCTTGACAGGCAGCTGCAGTAGTCTGTGGGTGCGTGAGGCAATGATGATGCAGCCGCACAAGCAATTTGTGGTGCTGCTCAGGCTTGATGTATCTATTCTGTCCAGGATTCTTGTGCATCTGGAGGGGTTAATGGTCCTGGTGTTGGTTCTCTTTTCCTCCTAGCTTGCCTGTTGGCTTTCCTGAACTCCAGGGTATTTGAGTTCCATTTTTCCCTTTTTAGTTGTTTTTCTAAGGTCTGTGCTTGCATGTAAATATCTCTAGGTTGCTCTTTTGTGTGAAGTTAGACTCTGAACAGAGCATAGAGCTATCAGATGTGTAATGCATATTTTTTAAAAGCCTGTCTAGCCCAGAAGTCTTTTTAAAACTTAAGTTTAATTTATTGTTTCTGAAAATAAGGGAAGCAGTTGCTTTGGTTAGAGTCAGACATAATGATGCAGGTGGGTGCAGTTGCAGGCTTTGCCAGACTTGTACCACTTCACTTCAGCCTTGACCTGTAAGAACATCCCCCACAGGTCTGCCAGTGCACCTCATTCCTGCCCTCTAGCTATCCTGTCTTCACAGCAGTATTTGCAGAGCTTGGCTTCTGGGCATTTTCTGCCTGGGAACTGTGCCATAGTTTCAGTATGGACCAATATCCAGAAAGGAAATGGTGGTGACCAAACTCATTCCATATGTGAGCTATTGAGGAACGCAACTGATATCTGTAGAGGTTAAAGGTGTATGGATCCTTTACCTCTGGAAGCTCCTCCCACACCACTCAGGGTTTGTAACCACTAATGTTTTGACCTTAAGTTAATTGGTTGCCAGTTAACTTGAGGTAATTCACCTTTGTAAAGGCTAGTCTGGACCCTTCCGGAAGGTTTGTTCCAGGCTGTAAATATTTGTGGTTTACCTGGGGTAAACACCACCAGATCTGTATTTTATTTATTTATTTGCACTGAAATGGGGCTTGTTTTCTTGTTTGTTTTTAAAGCCGCCCCAAAAGCTCTCCAAACAAGAAGAGATGCAGTTGCAGTCTATTTCTGTATGGACTCAACCTGCTTTTGTGTAGGCTGAATAGAGTGAATAGCCCAAAATAAACCAGACAGAGCATCTTCGCTCAGAACCTGCAACCATACTAATGACCCTGGGAAGATCCTTAGGAATATCTGTCTCTGCAGAGTGTGTAGCTGTATATAACTTAAATATGTTGCTCCTGCTGGGATTGTAGCACATTTAGTGTTGACGGTATTTCTAGCTGCTCTCAGGGTGAAATGTTAATTGTCTTAACTTAGCCTAAATGCTTGCAAACTGCTTCCCCATGGGGTGAATTTAATTCTCATTAAATATGAATACTGGAGTTAAACATTAAAACTAAACTTAATTTGATGCAAACTTTCATATTCCCCTGGAAAGTCATAGAAGATAGTGATGACTATCACTTGTTCATCTGGTGGTGCCCAGTGCAGAATTGTTTCCTACAGTATATTATTAAATGCTCTAACCCTCATTAATACAGAGTTGCCGGATGGTGCCTCATGCACTTCTAGAAGTTGAGTTCAGCAACACTCAAACTCTGAAAACCAGGAAGTGTAGAGTAAGGTACAAGTCACCTGTAACAAAGTTTTTGGACATTTAATTTCTTTGTTTCTTAAAAATAATTTCTCAGCATCCCCATGTACCACAGTCCATCTGTCCACCTCCACTGCCTCTTGCTCCTTGACTGCAATCATCTTAGCCACAGAATACGCTGGCTGCCACTCCATAACCTCATCTCCTCTCTTTCTGCCTATCCAGCATAGCCCAGTTCTCCACAGAGGGATGGGTGTCAGAATGGGGCCTGCGGGTTAAGGGAGTTGGGGAAAGGATGCAGGAACAGCACAGCAACTAGCAAGGAGTCAGTGGGGACAAAATTTGAAGGGGGAGACAGATATGGAGGAACATGGATATGGGGGGGATGAGGACAGAGCTAAAGCCCCCCCCAACACCCCACACTGTACAACTGGCCCCCTTCTTTTCAACTTCACTATTCCCTGCCTTTCCCCCCACATTCTACCTCATTACTCAACCCCCCCCCCCCCCAATTCTACCCTTCTGCTCAGACTCCCATCTCACTGCTCTGACACTGTCCCAGAGGAAAGCAGCTGTCAGGGTGTGTCATGAATAGTCTGTCTGTGAATTAGCTGGACCGCTTCTGATTTAAGGCCTTAAAGTTTAAGATAGGGGCTTTCAGTTGGCACTTGAAGCAAACAGAGTGCCCATGTGATGTGTCCTTGGCAATTTTTCCTGCCAAGGGGGCAGACTGTTCTGTTTGACACAAGATGGAGTTCGTGTTGCCTCCAGTTTTTAGCCACAGTGAGTTACAATAGTTCAAGCTCGGAGGGGATGAATATAATGACTCATTGTGTCTAGATAATCACTTGAGAGGGATGAGCGTAGTTTTCTGGTGAATTGGAGATGCAAGAAGGTGTTTTTCACCTCTCTTGATACCTGAGTCTCCAGGATTAGTGATGAATCCGATAAGACTTGAGACTCCTTACTTACTATCTTAATGGAGGGTGGATGCCTTCAGTGGAGGAGAGCTCATTGTCTTGGCTAACTCCTCAAAGTTTTGCCCCCTTCTCGCTATCATTGCCCCAGTCAAGGTAACATTTGTTTTCTGTTCAGCTAGTGTTCGTCTAGGTGCTAATCTCTTTCAAGTATTTTGCCATCTTTGTTGCAGGATTGTCTGAGTCTACGGCAGATATTCAGAGCTGAATTTCATCAATGTATTGTTAGCAATGTAGTCTGAAGTGTTCTGTAATTTCTTCAAGAAGTAGGACAGGTAGTGTTTCTCCTTGCACAGACCTCTCATATAAAGGTCCCTGGAAGATGAGAAATTAACTGCCATCACAGTTCTTTGAGTCCTTCTTGTCTTATTTTTCTTAGTTTTGAACTGGATCTCTTGGATTCAATGAGTGGTACTTTTAACTCAAGCTGTGTGCCCTTTTCTTTAGGCTGAGCCACACTTGCCTTCGTCGGAAACATAGGTCCTGCTGCTGTCTTCTGATTCCTATCATCTTACTACTGGTGGAATTCTGCGCCAAAAAAAAATAAAAATTCTGCGCACAATATTTTAAAATTCTAAATATTTTATTTGTCAAAATAACACAATGTAATCACATCAGTTTCAATTATTTTGGTAATTTATTTCAAAATACCTCTCAGCAAGTATGTCTGTAACAATGCAGAAAACAAAAAATGTTTCAGGAAAGGTTTTTTGACAAATAGATTCCTTATTAATACAGAACTTTGAGGACTAATTCATTTAAACTACAATACAGAACCGTATTTCCCACACCCCTCAGAAGTAGTGCAGAGGTTTGGGGGGTCAGGAGGAGCTGAGGGAGAGGCATTTTGATAAAATGCTTTTGAGGAAAAAACCTATCTAAAAATAGTGTTAACGTACATTATAGCTCAGAGATATCTCACCATGGAATAGGGATTATAAATTCTAATTCTATAGTATGAGACAATATATTCATGTAATGTTTAAGAAAAGTTTTGTACACGAGTTCCAATAGTTCATGGATTAGGGACCCAATCTTATGGGGTTCCAGGGGCTTCTGGATAGATTATTTAGGTTAATCTTTCTATCTACCCAATGGGACTCAGTACTCAGTCTGGAAGATACCATCAGAGATGCTTAGTTTTGCAGTTCTCAAACTGTGGATTTGTGTATCCAGAGATAAGATGCTTGTTAACAGCAAAAATGTTTTAAAATAAATAAATAATATATAGAGGTGAGAAATAACAGACCTCAACCCTATTGTCCCTCTGCATATCTGTGTACACAGAGTCAATCCGTTACCTCTCTCTAAAAGTGCAAAGTTCCAGAAGGTTCAATGAATAGAAGATTGGTGGGGGCAGAATAGATCTGGACAAGGAGAAGAAGTCTGGAGATAAATGTGAGAAGGGAGGGACAGGCAGTAGAAACACAAGTGAAACTCTTTGAGCAGCATATTCCAGAATGCACTTTTATGTAGAAATCCATGATTAAATCGAGTCTTCCTGACTAGTGATTTAAATCATTGTGATCTAAATCGTGATTTATATTGATTTAAATCAAATCCACCCTGGAGGGGAGGGATTGTTAGGGAGTTGGGGAGCCTCCCCCATGCAGATGCTGGCTGACCCCTAGCCTTTCCCATTCAGTCAGGCACATCTGCCCCATCCCTGTGTGTCCCTGCACCCCCACCCAGCCACCCTCTGCACTCCTCTTGTGTCCCTGTACCCCCACTCAGCTGCACCCCTCATCCCCTTGTGGCCCTGCACCCCGACTCCCACTCAGCCCCTGGCTCAGTCTGTCCCTCCTCCACCACTAGCCCTTCTGAACCCCAGTCTATGTGACCCTCCCAGCAGCCCATGTGCCCTGCTCTGTCATATCCCGTGCCTCCTTACCTGGCCCTGCGGGCAGCGTGCTGTGAGGAATGCAGCCTCTCCTCCTCCCTATTGGCTGCTATGGCTGGTGAGCCTTTTATTTTGGTGCCACAGCAGCCCATGGTGGGCGAAACATGTAACTGCAGTGCCTCTCTGACAGAATTTTCTGTGGAGAAAAAAAGTCTATGGCGGGGGGACATGAATTCTGCATCTGCACAGTGGCCCAGAATTCCCTCCAGGAGAACTGTCTACAGTCTCTCTCAGCCTGTGCTCTTCCCGTCTTCTTCTTGTGTAATTCTCCACCACCCTCATGAGAGATCTGCTCTTAAACCAATATTCCCAGAATAAATACTACCCTGACTCCAGGGGATGATGAAAGCATGTGCCATTAGGATGCGTTAGTATAAGTAGTTTGTTCTTGGTATCAGGGCTTTGGAGCTGTGCTCTGGCTCCGCTCCAGCTCCAGGCAAAAACCTGGAGCTCCGCTGCTCCGGCTCCAGCTCCGGGCTCCGCTCCAAAGCCCTGCTTGGTATCATCCCACAGTACTTGGAATGATGAGGCCTTGGCCTGAGACCATATAAGCTCAGAGCTTCCCACAGTAAAACTTGTCATGGTTCATGCAAAATATTGATTTTTGCCTCCCCCTCTCCCATCCCCAACCATTACTTTTAAAAGCAAATTTCCACCACCCCCTCCACAATCCTATTTGATTTCTTGAAGCAGTTTTATTGGTTTCTGTATGCTGGGTTTAAGATTTTAAATCAAGGTTGTGTTTAAATATTGTTCTAATTACAGTTACTATTAAGTGTGACCTTTCTTGGGCTTGTTACTTTAATTGTCTTGCATCTATTACAGCTATTGTATAATTACCCTGTGCTTCTGTCAAGATGTCTTTATCACATCTCTGTACTGCTGAATGGAGATGGAGTAAATGGCCCCTTTGGCTGATGGCTAACATACTGCTTCTATTGCAAAGGGCATGTCTACACTGCCCTGCAGTTTGACCTTTGGGGGCATGAATAGCAGTGTGTGCCAAAGTGTTACACTGTAACTTCCCCGTGTGGATGCTGTGGGCATGAACTTTTGAAGGTCCCTCATTTGCACTAATGTAATATGTTGTAGTACACAATATAATCTGTTATGTAATGGCATGACATTTTCAATCATTGTCTTTATACATTCCAACATGGGTTTGTATGGCAGGTTGTTTTTTACCATGGCTGCACACTGAGCAGAGGTATCTACAGAGCTCTCCACGCTAATGCAGGTCTCGCTAGGGGACGAGAGCTGAGGAGGCATTGTTCTAAGTCAGCCATAAAAATGTTGGCATACTGTGGGGCCATGCAGGTACCCATAGCAGTGCCACTGATGTGAAGGTATAAGTCATCCCCAAATCTGAAATGGTTGTGGGTGAGGACAAAGTCACAAAGCTCAGCCACCAGGTGTGCCGTGGCCTCATCAGGGATACTGTTCTTGACAGCTTGTAGTCCATCCTCATGTGGAATATTGGTGTAAAGAGCTTCTACATCCATGGTGTTTTCAGGAAGCTCACCAATGCATTGTAGTTTTCTCAGGAAGTCGGTGGTCTCTCAAAGATAGCTAGGAGTGCTGGTAGTGTAGGGTCTGAGGAGAGAGTCCAAATAGCCAGATAATCCTGCTGTAAGAGTGCCGATGCCTGAGATGATGGGGTGTCCAGGGTTTCCAGGTTTATGGACCTTGGGTAGCAGATAGAATACCCCTAGTCGGGGCTCTGGGGGTGTGTCCATGTAGATTTGTTCCTGTGCTGTAGCAGGGAGTTTCTTGAGCAGATGGTGTAGTTTCTTTTGGTATTCCTAAGTGGGATCAGAGGATAGTGGCCTGTAGAATGTGGTTTTGGAGAGTTGCCTGGCAGCCTCCTGTTCGTTAAGGTGCCACCAGACTCCTTGTTGTTTTTGTAGTTACAGACTAACACTGCTACCCCCTGATAATTGACATTTTTATAATGGTGGTTCTGCTGTTGGGGTTGCTCAGGCATGACATCTTTCTCCTGGGAAGGAAGAAGGGCTGGCTTTGCTGGCTGACTCTTTAACTTGCTGCATTGGGGCAGCTCCTAGCTATATTGTTATACTGGTAGCAAAATATCATGTAGCTTTCAAGATGTTGGCTAAGTCACTTGAAAATCTTGGCTTGTAGCACATCTGGGAGCAGGTTTCCTTGAGGTGGAGCAAAAGAATCTCCTTTCTCTTGTTCGCTGAGCTAGCCTATGCATCTTCGTGGCACAGAAATTCTGTTGCTTCTCCTTGTACAGAAGCAGTGTGTGCAGAGCACAGCAATCTGCAGGCGGCTAAGTGATGCAAAGGACTCTCCTCTCTTAGCCAGTGTTTCATTATTCTCTTTGCCTGAGGCTTCACAGCTTTGTTTTTTTAGTTAAAATCTTTAAACAATGGGTTATCTATTTTCACAGACTTTGGAGGGTTTGAAATAGCTGTTACCCTCAGGCATTTGGCTCAAGATTACAGCAATAAGTGCAATCATTAGAGGCCTCAACCTCTTCTGTAAACCAGGCTGTCATAAGGTTACCTTGGCGTCTAACTCCAGTGAAGTGTATCATCCTTTACTAATTCAAGGAAAAGGTAGCTCCTCCTGGCCCTTCACAGATGTGTTAGGTTTCATTTGTGGGGTGGAGGTTAGGGGGAGGGTTCCCAACAAGTTGTTAATAATTTTGCTGTAGAGAGGAATCAACCAATGTCTGAAATCTTCTAGCTCCTGCTAAGCGGGGGACTCTGAGAGAGTGCATAGCACAATATTCCCCAGAATCTCACCCGGGCCTTTGGACCTCACCACAGTACAGTTAATAATTGGTATGAAGTGAGCTGTAGCTCACGAAAGCTTATGCTCAAATAAATTGGTTAGTCTCTAAGGTGCCACAAGTACTCCTTTTCTTTTTGCGAATTGGTATCTAGTTGCTCATTTATTGCAAAACCTTGTCTTAAAGGAGAGCTTTGCCCATATTCTACAGCACAGCAGTCTGAAATTTCCCATGGCTGTAACATTTTTAAATTGGAAGGTAACTTTTATTAATCTTGACATTTCTGAGCTTTGTGCTAGCAGCTGCCATCTTCTGAAAAGTGACCTTAAAAGAGCTTGGGTCCAATATCAGAGATTGGGTGCAAACCAGTTGCCATCCTGCTGTGGTGTTTGGGATGGCAATCAGAATAAGAACACTTCTTGACTGTTTTGTTAAAATACCAAACAGTCAGGTTTTCCTTCTGATGCTGTGGGATCTAAACCAGGTTACAAATATCAGTCATTCTGCTATCTGTGATGCTTCGCAGTAAGATGTCAGCTGTCAGTGGGAATCCAAAAGCCATTTCTAATAAAAAGCTACATTTTCAAATGCAATGCAATTTATTTGTGGTAAGAAGAGCTCATTTCATGTGGACTTTGTTGTGCACAACGGGACTTGCTTTTTTCTAGAGAGTAGTTTTATCTCAGGAATGTTCATTGAACAAAGTTGTATGATGTCCATGCTTCTGAGGTTCTGTGAAGCTTTCCATCTCTGACAGATTCTGTTGATTGGCAGCCAGTCAGCATGCTCTAGTCTCCCAACTTCTGACCTGTTCTTATCTTGCCATAAATGCCATGCCGCTCTCACAACAGTCAGAAATAGTGTGTGTTGACTGGCTTCTGGTTTTATCAATTGACTCCCCTCCCCAAAAAAGAATCTGAGGAGGAATTGTTCCCTTTTCTTACTTCTAAGCTCTTCTTCACCCCCCACACCCCAATTGGTATCATATAACCTTTCAAAAGGGAAAAAAAATAAGCGCTTATTATACTACTTCCCCTGTTCAAGGTATTTGGCACACAATAGCCTTATCTGGAAAACTTGGTGCTGATCTTTCAACAATGGGTGCAAGCACTAGTGTAGGCAGGAATCAGGCATTTTCAGTTCTGTTCTGTAAACAGATGATCATGACAAGGTGGTATAAGCACTGTGTCCGTTCTACGTTTCTGCTTACACAGCTGCATTGTCGATGGGGAAACTGGTACTGCATTTTCTACTGAAGCTACACCCTTTATCCTCACAACACAGAACCACTCGTGGTGGGGTGGGAGAGGTTATCCCCATTTTATATTTGGGAATCATAGAATCATAGAATATCAGAGTTGGAAGGGACCTCAGGAGGTCATCTAGTCCAATCCCCTGCTCAAAGCAGGATAGATCCCCGACTAAATCATCCCAGCCAGGGCTTTGTCAAGCCTGACCTTAAAAACTTCAAAGGAAGGAGATTCCACCACCTCCCTAGGTAACGCATTCCAGTGTTTCACCACCCTCCTAGTGAAAAAGTTTTTCCTAATATCCAACCTAAATCTCCCCCACTGCAACTTGAGACCATTACTTCTTGTTCTGTCATCTGCTACCACTGAGAACAGTCTAGAGCCATCCTCTTTGGAACTCCCTTTCAGGTAGTTGAAAGCAGCTATCAAATCCCCCCTCATTCTTCTCTTCTGAAGACTAAACATCCCCAGTTCCCTCAGCCTCTGCTCATAAGTCATGTGTTCCAGTCCCCTAATCATTTTTGTTGCCCTCCGCTGGACTCTTTCCAATTTTTCCACATCCTTCTTGTAGTGTGGGGCCCAAAACTGGACACAGTACTCCAGATGAGGCCTCACCAATGTCGAATAGAGGGGAATGATCACGTCCCTCGATCTGCTGGTAATGCCCCTACTTACACATCCCAAAATGCCATTGGCCTTCTTGGCAACAAGGGCACACTGTTGACTCATATCCAACTTCTCGTCCACTGTAACCCCTATGTCCTTTTCTGCACAACTGCTGCCTAGCCATTCGGCCCCTAGTCTGTAGCGGTGCATTGGATTCTTCCGTCCTAAGTGCAGGACTCTGCACTTGTCCTTGTTGAACCTCATCAGATTTCTTTTGGCCCAATCCTCCAATTTGTCTAGGTCCCTCTGTATCCTATCCCTATCCTCCAGCGTATCTACCACTCCTCCCAGTTTAG
Organism: Caretta caretta; assembly: GCF_965140235.1. Lineage (NCBI taxonomy): Eukaryota > Metazoa > Chordata > Testudines > Cheloniidae > Caretta > Caretta caretta. Next base: position 54,824,151 of record NC_134212.1, on the reverse strand, counting down.
TGTCATCTGCAAACTTGCTGAGAGTGCAATCCACACCATCCTCCAGATCATTAATGAAGATATTGAACAAAACTAGCCCCAGGACTGACCCTTGGGGCACTCCACTTGATGCCGGCTGCCAACTAGACATGGAGCCATTGATCACTAACCGTTGAGCCCGACAATCTAGCCAGCTTTCTATCAAACTTATAGTCCATTCATTCAGCCCATACTTCTTTAACTTGCTGGCAAGAATACTGTGGGAGACCGTGTCAAAAGCTTTGCTAAAGTCAAGGAACAATACATCCACTGCTTTCCCTTCATCCACAGAGCCAGTTATCTCGTCATAGAAGGCAATTAGATTAGTCAGGCATGACTTGCCCTTGGTGAATCCATGCTGACTGTTCCTGATCACTTTCCTCTCCTCTAAGTGCTTCAGAATTGATTCCTTGAGGACCTGCTCCATGATTTTTCCAGGGACTGAGGTGAGGCTGACTGGTCTGTAGTTCCCTGGATTCTCCTTCTTCCCTTTTTTAAAGATGGGCACTACATTAGCCTTTTTCCAGTCATCCGGGACCTTCCCCGATCGCCATGAGTTTTCAAAGATAATGGCCAATGGCTCTGCAATCACATCCGCCAACTCCTTTAGCACTCTCGGATGCAACGCATCCGGCCCCATGGACTTGTGCTCGTCCAGCTTTTCTAAATGGTCCTGAGCCACTTCTTTCTCCACAGAGGGCTGGTCACCTCCTCCTCATGCTATGCTGCCCAGTGCAGTAGTCTGGGAGCTGACCTTGTTTGTGAAGACAGAGGCAAAAAAAGCATTGAGTACATTAGCTTTTTCCACATCCTCTGTCACTAGGTTGCCTCCCTCATTCAGTAAGGTGCCCACACTTTCCTTGACTTTCTTCTTGTTGCTAACATACCTGAAGAAATCCTTCTTGTTACTCTTAACATCTCTTGCTAGCTGCAACTCCAGGTGTGATTTGGTCTTCCTGATTTCACTCCTGCAAGCCCGAGCAATATTTTTATACTCATCCCTGGTCATTTGTCCAATCTTCCACTTCTTGTAAGCTTCTTTCTTGTATTTAAGAGCAGCAAGGATTTCACTGTTAAGCCAAGCTAGTCACCTACCATATTTACTCTTCTTTCTACACATCGGGATGGTTTGTCCCTGTAACCTCAATAAGGATTCTTTAAAATACAGCCAGCTCTTCTGGACTCCTTTCCCCTCATGTTATTCTCCCAGGGGATCTTGCCCATCAGTTCCCTGAGGGAGTCAAAGTCTGCTTTTCTGAAGTCCAGGGTCTGTATTCTGCTGCTCTCCTTTCTTCCTTGTGTCAGGATCCTGAACTCGACCATTTCATGGTCACTGCCTCCCAGGTCCCCTCCACTTTTGCTTCCCCTACTAATTCTTCCCAGTTTCTGAGCAGCAGGTCAAGAAGAGCTCTGCCCCTAGTTGGTTCCTCCAGCACTTGCACCAGGGAATTGTCCCCTACACTTTCCAAAAACTTCCTGGATTGTCTGTGTACTGCTGTATTGCTCTCCCAGCAGATATCAGGGTGATTGAAGTCTCCCATGAGAACCAGGGCCTGCGATCTAGTAACTTCCGTGAGTTGCCGGAAGAAAGCCTCGTCCACCTCATCCCCCTGGTCCAGTGGTCTATAATAGACTCCGACCGCGACATCACCCTTGTTGCTCACACTTCTAAACTTAATCCAGAGACTCTCAGGTTTTTCTGCAGTTTCATGCTTGAGCTCTAAGCAGTCATACTGCTCTCTTACATACAGTGCAACTCCCCCACCTTTTTCTGCCCTGCCTGTCCTTCCTGAACAGCTTATATCCATCCATGACAGTACTCCAGTCATGTGAGTTATCCCACCAAGTCTCTGTTATTCCAATCACATCATAATTCCTTGACTGTGCCAGGACTTCCAGTTCTCCCTGCTTGTTTCCCAGGCTTCGTGCATTTGTATATAAGCACTTGAGGTAACCTGCTGATCGCCCCTCTTTCTCAGTATGAGGCAGGAGCCCTCCCCTCTCACGCGCTCCTGCTCGTGTCTCCTCCCGGTATCCCACTTCCCCACTTACCTCAGGGCTTTGGTCTCCTTCCCCCGGTGAACCTAGTTTAAAGCCCTCCTCACTAGGTTAGCCAGCCTGCTTGCGAAGATGCTCTTCCCTCTCTTCGTTAGGTGGAGCCCGTCTCTGCCTAGCACTCCTTCTTGGAACACCATCTCATGGTCAAAGAATCCAAAGCCTTCTCTCCGACACCACCTGCGTAGCCATTCGTTGACTTCCACGATTCAACAGTCTCTACCGAAGCCTATTCCTTCCACGGGGAGGATGGACGAGAATACCACTTGCACCTCAAACTCCTTTATCCTTCTTCCCAGAGCCATGTAGTCCACAGTGATCCGCTCAAGGTCATTCTTGGCAGTATTATTGGTGCCCACGTGAAGAAGTAGGAAGGGGTAGTGATCCGAGGGCTTGATGAGTCTCGGCAGTCTCTTCGTCACATCGTGAATCTTAGCTCCTGGCAAGCAGCAGACTTCTTGGTTTTCCCGGTCGGGGCTGCAGATAGATGACTCAGTCCCCCTGAGGAGAGAGTCCCCGATGGGAAAACAGAGAGATGAAGAGGGTTGGTAACAGACCTATAATCACACAACAAATGTGAGCTCTGGAGAATCTTGATTCCAAGACTCGCTCTTATTCCACTAGAGGACACTGCCTAATTACTTTACTGGGGAGATGATGTCTCCTTAAATTAGCATAACTTCATTTTGCTTCATTTTGAATTCTGTAGCTCCCAGGAAAAGTACTGACAAGTCTTACCCCAACTGTATGTGCAAAGTTGTCTATCTGATTTTGGAAGTATCTGCACAGATGTCTGTGTTACATGGATGATCAAAACACAGAAAAACAAAATGAAGTGATCTTCTTAAACCTGCTTTTTAATCCTTCCATCTCTATACATACCCATTCAAGTTCCATAAGAAAGAGAGCACACTGTAGGTTAAACACTTTTCATATCAGCTAATATTTGTGGGTTAGACTACTGGAAGCTGTGAATTAAGCGGGCATTTTTGATGGGTTGATTTTCCTCATTGGCTTTGCAGCATGGAACAAGCAATTTAAACTCTGGCCCTCAAGCACTAAATCTTGTAACAAGAAAGGACAATCCCCTTTTCAGTTTGCTATGGCTTTTTTGTGCTGCCTTTTTTCCTTTTCTTTTGGGGAGTAAGTGATTTCTGCCCTGAATTACTTTCTGCATCTAGCCTTCTGTTCCTCACGTTTGTGGTAACAGCAGTGGGGTACACTCAGGGTATTGGCCCAAAGGATCCAGACAGCTGAGCTTTGCTAGAATACAGTGAGCACAAACATATACTGAGATGGTTTAAAATTAAAGAAAATGAGAAGAGTAAAAATGTTCTGTGACATTTGTAGCAAGACAGCTTCATTTATGGCTTGACTAACCCAAGTCAATAATTTCTTCTCTCCTTTTGCAGCCTACCCTAGTGCAAATCAGCAATTTTCTTTTTCTCTCTCAAACCAGCCTTTCCTTTCCTCTCCTTCCCCTTCCAGTAGCTGCCTGTGGCACTGGATCTTTTTCATACCTGTCTCAGTCCATAAAACTAGTTAAATGGAAAAGGGGGAGGGAGGAAACTGTTGCAGAAACTGGAAAAAACCCTGAAGAGGAGAGTCCCACTGATTTAAAAAAAGAAAAAGTATGAGACATCACTTTAGTCACCCTGGTTGGCTTAAACTAGGAGAAACTCTGCATTTTAAAAACGTGTTGGGTAAAATGAAACGAAGGGCACGGCTACACTGGAAACTTCAAAGCGCAGTTGTGGGAGCGCTCCTGTGGCAGCGCTTTGAAGTGCGAGTGTGGTCACGCCCAATGCATCTGAAGAAGTGAGGTTTTTACCCACGGAAGCTTATGCTCGAAGAAATCTGTTAGTCTTTAAGGTGCCACCGGACTCCTTGTTGTTTTTGTGGATACAGACTAACACGGCCACCTCCTGATACTAATTCACTTTATCGCTCAGCCCCATATTTTGTTTTTAAACAATTCACCACTGTTTTTCAAACATGCTTTACAGAAAAGGCAGTGTGTAGAATGGAGGAGCCATCAGCTCCATCCTGAAAGGTTTTGTCATGTTCGCTGCTATGAACACAACTTTGTCATTCAGACTGCCATCCACACGGCGGCAGTGTGCCCATAGCAGGGCTCGACCTGGCTAATGCTTTTGGATCGATGCCCCACCAGCACATTTTTGTCACGCTGTGAGAGTTCAGGATGCCTGAAAACTTTCTCCAACTGATCCGGAAACTTTATGAAGGCTGCACCACCACCATCTGCTCGATGGAAGGAGAGACGCCTGAAATTCCTATCCATAGTGGTGTGACACAAGGTTGTCCCTTCAGCCCCATTGTTTTCAAGTTAGCCCTGGAGCCGCTCATACGAGCCGTCTCCAGCGAGCTACGCAGTTTCGATCTCTATGGCAATAGTGTGAATATCCTGGCCTATGCAGACGATCTGGTCCTGACTGCAGACAACCCTGAGTGTCTCCAACAAATGCTCGACATCACCAGCCAGGCTGCCAACTGGCTTCAATGTTAGGAAGATGAATCCCTGCATGTCGATGGTAGTAGAAGGGACTCGGTCCAGGTGACGTCTTTTCAGATCCAGGGTGAACCGATGATATTGCTTGAGGACGGGCAAGCATACCAGCATCTCAGCACGCCCACGGGTTTCCACGTCCAGCAGACACCTGAGGATACTATTGCGGAGATCCTATGAGATGTGGCCAGGATCCACTCCTTCCTGCTGGAACCATGGCAGAAGATCAATGCCTTTAACACGTTCCTGATCCCCCATATCTCATTCGTCCTGAGGGAATCTGCCGTGGCAAAGGTACCTCTGAACGAGGCAGACAACACCATCAGACAGCTAGTAAAGAAGTGGATGTTTCTTCCCTGGAGAGCCAGCAGTTAACTGGTGTACATCTTGCACAGGCAGGGCAGTGCCAGTGTTCCTCGCATGGGTGATCTTTGTGATGTTGCAGTAATCACTCACACCTTCTGATGTGCCTGGACACCACGGTGAGGAACAGTGCAGAAAGTGCCATGCGGGATGTCATCAAGAAACGAATCTCCAGGACCCCCTCCAACCAAGATGTCGCCACCTACCTGAGCGGCTTGCTGGGAGGTGAATTTGGAAGAGACGAGAGAGACTTCGCTTTGCTCTGGACTTGTGCCCACAACACTACACGACGAATGGAGAAGCGTATCAGCTGCCGCTGGATGTGGTGCGAGGAATGCCAGGAGCTGGGAGTCCTGGTGCCACAGGTGAAGAACGTGGACCACACAGTCCTCACTCCAAAAGCTAGAACCATGCTGGAGAGGACCCTGAAGGATGTCATCCGCTGCCAGTATGTGGAAAACCTGAAACGGAAGCTGGACCAAGGTAAGGCGTTCGAGGTGACGTGCAAGTGGGACGCCAGCAACTACTTTCTCCCTGAGGGAAGCTTCACCTGATTTGCTGACTGGAGGTTCATCCACAGGGCCCGGTTCAACTGTGTTCTGCTGAATGGAGCTATTCGCCACAGGAATCGAGACAAGCTATGTAGGATGTACGGCTATGCCAACGAGACGCTACCCCACGTCCTGTGTAGCTGCAAGCCCCATTCCAGAGCCTGATAGCTGTGAGACAACGCCATCCAAGATCACCTGGTCAGAGCCATCCGACCACCCGTAGGGAAGGTCGCCGTGAACTCCACCATTCCTGGAAATGATAGCCAACTGCAACTGGACATAGTCATCACCAGTGAGGACCGGAAGAAGATCATCATGATGGACGCCACGGTGCCATTCAAGAACAGGACCCCGGCCCTCTGCGATGCCCAAGCTTGAAAGGTGGAGACCCTCTGGCCGACACCCTGAGAGCTAGGAGTTACCAGGTTCAGACAGACACGCTGATCATCGGAGCCCTGGGTGCATGGGACCCCAGTAACGAACCAGTGTTGAGAGAATGCGGAATTGGTCAGTGCTACGCTCGGCTGATGCAGCAACTCATGGTGTTGGACGCCATCAGATGGTCGAGGGACATCTACATAGGACACATCACCGGACATTGGCAATAGCAGGAGGGATGAGCTGGAGTCCCAATGAGAAGCGCAGTGGGGAAAGTAACTGAAATACTTTCCTCATGGATTGTGTTTTCCAAATGGACAATCTACCCTAAATGGTCAATTACTGAGGGACAATCTACACTCATTCCTATATTTGCTTTCTACAACCAACTCTCTGTATAACTTTTCATGAGTGATGTACCTGAGTATTCGGAGTCTAATATCTAAACTGTATTGTTAAATTTATTTGCCTTAATTTGGGTTATTGCTGATTATGCACTATATGTATCTTATGACTTTTTAAAACAAACTTTGTACTGTGGATAATCTAAGCACACACTTTTCTTAAACTGTGTACTATATAAATTTTTTAACATTAGCTTTAATAACATTTTAAAATCTACAGACCAGATTTATTCTCTGGTGTTGCCTTGTTTGCAAGGTAGCAGGAGGTTACTTTCTCAAAACTTGTTCCCAGAGTTGTATAGATTAATACAAAATATTTGCTTAGCTCCAAGAAGCTTCTCAGACAGGTGAGGCAACATGGCCCTTGCCCCCAAAGGGAAAGGCAGGGAGAAGTATGGGTTGCAACAAAGAACAGTGTGACTGACTGGCAAAGTCTGCTGTGGAGCTTTCCAGTTTCATGATATTTCTCTGGATTTTTTTTCTTTTAACCTTACTACTTCATTTTAGCTTCTTCTGCAGAAAGAAGTATGTTACCTAGTTTGTTAGCTGATGGGAGGGAGTAGGGTTTGTGCAGGTCTTTGGAATGAAGGCCAATTTAAAGAGAAACTTCAAGGGGGAAAGGGTGGAGGGCTGGTTAAGAGATGGGCTGCAGACCTCAGAGGTTATGTCGCAGAAGGCACAGAGATGTAAGTGAGGGTGAGTGGATTATTTTGCATTTGTCTTTCCTGAATTTCATCTTGTTGAATTCAGAGCAGTTCTCCAATTTGTCAGGGTTGTTTTGAATTCTAATCCTGTCCCCCAACGTGCTTGGTGTCATCTGAAGATTTTGTAAGCATACAGGCAAGTCCTCGACTTTATGATGTTAAGTTCAAGTTTCTGAGAGGGGAAAATGTGGGGAGTAGAATGAGAAATCAAAGTGTACAAGTGCTCTTTGAATGTCTTTACGAGGAAGTAAAGGAGATGTTGATTTGTAGTTGAACTTTTCACTTTGTTGCCCAGCGCTGACTTCTGCTGTTTTGAAGCCCTGGACAGCTCCTCCATGCCAGGAGTTGATTTTTAGGATCAAATGGAAAAATGACATTTGCCTGATGCTTCTCTGTAAAATGTTCTGTCTTTAATCTTGTCTGCATAATGTGTGCTGGTGGGAGGTGTCTTTTGAGCCTTGAATTCCCTCCTTGGTTCTGTAACTGACAAGTGGTGATTGTTGTTTATTTACTAGAACTATTCATTGCCAAATATAAACATGTTTGTGCTGATTGGGTCACAAACTGCTCTCCAGAGTTAATCTGGATGCTCAGTGGGGAAAAAAATGGAGGATAGAGAGAGACAATATCCTACACTTAGGTCTTTGTCCCAATTTTCAACGTATGGTCATACAGTAACTTAAATTTTTAGTTGGACTTGCTAAAATGATGGTGCAACGTTACGCAGGATGCAATCTGGACTGTTGAACAGCCTTGTTCCCTCAATTCTCCAGCCTGGGGTGCCTTTTACGCTGCTTTGCTGTGAGAGCAACCATTCCTCATCTGTTCACACATAGCCCCCAGCATATAAATTACTCCCTGCTGTACTGTATGAGTGTTATGGCCAGCCACTCTTGAATTACACTGCAGAGCAACACCAGCAAATTCCCAGTCTCAGACTTTTCTCCATAAATGTGCATCTTGTATGGCTCAGTCCTCTCCTGAAGAACACAAGCTCATATAAAATCCATCATTTTATTAATAGAAATGATATGCACAAATCCTGCTATCTCAAATGGAGTTTCCCAAACACTTCAATCCAAGTATACAAGTTTATTAACGACAGAAAGATAGATTTTAAGTAATTACAAGTAATAGGCATAAAACTTAGAATTCGTTTACAAAGAAATAAAAGATAAAATGCAACTAACACCTAACTTAACAAGCGAAGTGAATTCAAAGCAAAAGTCTCTCTCACCACGTCTTAGCAGTCTTACTGGCCAAATTTCTTTCAAACAGGGTGCCTCCCTCAGTCCAAAGCTGTTACTGTGCCCCTCAGGGGTTGTGACAGCCATAGGTAGAGAGAAAGGGAGGAATAACTTGGGGTGTCTCTTCCCCATTTTTATACTTCTCTTTGAGAATCATCTTCAGGTTGGGTTCAGGAGATAAAGTCTGTGGGGATGGTAGCCTCCAGTTGTTTGTTTGCCAATATGTAAATTTCTTACACCCTTTTTCCTGCCAAAGAATGGCCACTTAACCAGGCGATAGTCCATTTGGTTTCGTTGACACTTGGCTGAGTGTCAGTTTGCCTTTTGTCTCTGACAACCTGGTTTGGGCTGCTTCCCCAGATTTGGAATATGCCTTCGTAACATAATACAGTAGAATCTTATAACTTTTACAGTGATGTCAGGACAATAATGATCAGTAAATCGCGAGTTTGCAAATGATACTGTCACGGAGTCACTGGGCGATGCTCTGGAACTACTGCATACGAAGCCAGTCAGGACTCTGGGGGAGCATGCCTGCTCTCTGTGAACATACTGTCTCCAGGGCAAGAAGCTTACACAGCTTTGGCCTTCCTGGGCCTGACCTCAGAGCATTCAGCATCCCCTTTTCACATCATGCACTTCCAACAGCGAGTCCGCACAGGTGGGGCTCCTGGGGAAGCCAGAGGGCTCTGCACCGCAACTCCGCAGTCAGACGTGACTCTCAGCCAGCCAGTAAAACAGAAGGTTTATTAGATGACAGGAACACTGTTTAAAACAGAGCTTGTAGGTACAGAGAACAGGACCCCTAAGTCAGGTCCGTCATGGGGATGATTAGGGAGCCCAGAACCCAGTTCTGGGCCTCCCTCCATTTTGCCAGTCATCTCTAAACTGAAACTCTCCATCCCCTCCTTTGGCCTTTGTCTCTTTCCGGGGCCAGGAGGCCACCTAACCTCTTTGTTCTCCAACACCTTCTGTTGGCACCTTTGCAGAGGAGGGGCCCAGGCTATCAGATGCCAGGAGACAGGGTGTCGGCCATTCTCTGTGCAGACACCATCACACTGGCCCTCTAGGGATCTGGAACAATCACAAACCCTTATCCCACCACCTAGATACTTAAGAAATACATAGGGGAAACTGAGGCACCCACACAGTAGTCAGAGAGAACATTAAGAACAGTCCCACTTCGTCACAGATACCTTACACGGCATAGTTTGCACAAAATGTATCATAGTCTTGTAAAAGGGGTGGACATAATGATACAGACTGTCACAGATAGATACTTCTTAAATAGCTTCTCTGCAAAGGAGACATTGAAGACTTCTGACATCAGGTGGTGATGTAAGTTAAGAAGAATAGATATGTTATTGGCAGAGGGGGACCGTAAATGAAATTGGAAGGTATTAAATTCAAAACTCATAAAAGGAAATATGTTTCACACAACACATAGTCTGTAGAATTCATTGACACGGTATAACATTGAGGCCAAGACATTGACAGGCTTAAAAAAGGGATTATACATCTATATAGAATGCAAGAATATTCAGTGTTCTATAAATACTTAGACAAAACCACAACAACAAAGACCCCAAGAATTTTGGAAAGGGCCTAGCTTTCCAGTTTCTAATTGTTGGGGATTAAGAGAAAAATCTTTCCTGTGGGCTATGATCCCATAAATGCCTATTGTAGAATGTTGTGAACCTCCTTCTGAAGCAAATGATATTGGGCTGGGAAAGTGACAGGATACTGAACTAGGTGGGTCACTGGCCTGATCCAGTATGGCAAATCCTATTGTGTTTCTAAAATAAAGAGGAATTTCTGTCTGTCAAGATGAGATCTACTATAGAAACCCCCCGTATTGGATTCATCATCTTTTGACTTAAAAATTGTAGCTATACAATTTTTAGTAATTCTGAGGAAGTTTTAGTACTGGCAACATGAGACCTCCAACATATGTCACTGAGATTGAAGTCTCTTACCCCCCACCCCCCCAATACATTGGGTGTTTAAATATCCAGTCATCCTGTTCTCTAATGTGATTTGGTGGTCTGTAGCACACACCAGCTAATACCCCATTTTGTGCTGTACCTGTTAGGATACTTATCCGTAAGCATTCAAGATCACTTTTTTCCAAATTGCCAGTGACTTGGAAATAAGTAGTAATGTTTTTGAAATGGCCTGCTGCTATCTCTCCCCTTTTGCCCACTTGATCCTTACTTAAATGGATGTAACCATTAATTTTAACATTCATATCATGCAAATCCTCTGTTCAGGTTTCGGTAATATAAGATAGGGTGAATTTATGCTCATAAATAAGCAATCCCAGTTCCTCTTGTTTATTATCCTGGGTTCTAGCATTGGTGTATAGGCAATTAAAGAATTTCTTCTCTTCATGTCCTTTGGTGTCTTGATTAATTTTTCTCTCAGCATCTTGAGTTGTGCTAAATAAGTGCTCATTTGTTTCCTGTTTTCACCCTCCCATTTTGTTTAATTTTTTTTTGTTTTTTTTTGTTTTGTTTTGTTTCACCCTCCTGACCAGTCTAGCCACCCTGTCCCCTAGCAGATGGATTCCCTTTCTGCTGAGATGGAGGCCTACCAAACTGTGCAGCCCCCTGACCTCACACAGGGTGGACCAGTGTTCCACAAAACCCTCCACCTTCCACCACGAACCTAGCCAGCAGTTCACTTCCAAAGTCCTTCTGTCTTCCTTTACTTATGAGACGGGAAGGATATCCAAGAAGATTACTTGGACATTCTTCACTTTCAGCATCCTTCCAGGTTCTCTGAAGCACCTAGGCTCTATTAGCTATCTCACGGTGCAGTATTGAGGAAAGCCATGGATTGTCTTGTAGGTTGTCATAAATATAAAGGGAAGGGTAAACCCCTTTGAAATCCCTCCTGGCCAGGGGAAAGCTCCTCTCACCTGTAAAGGGTTAAGAAGCTAAAGGTAACCTCGCTGGCACCTGACCAAAATGACCAATGAGGAGACAAGATACTTTCAAAAGCTGGGAGGAGGGAGAGAAACAAAGGGTCTGTGTCTGTCTGTATGCTGCTCTTGCCAGGGACAGAACAGGAATGGAGTCTTAGAACTTTTAGTAAGTAATCTAGCTAGGTATGTGTTAGATTATGATTTCTTTAAATGGCTGAGAAAAGAATTGTGCTGAATAGAATAACTATTTCTGTCTGTGTATCTTTTTTGTAACTTAAGGTTTTGCCTAGAGGGGTTCTCTATGTTTTTGAATCTAATTACCCTGTAAGATATCTACCATCCTGATTTTACAGGGGGGATTTCTTTATTTCTATTTACTTCTATTTTTTATTAAAAGTCTTCTTGTAAAAAACTGAATGCTTTTTCATTGTTCTCAGATCCAAGGGTTTGGGTCTGTGGTCACCTATGCAAATTGGTGAGGCTTTTTATCCAACATTTCCCAGGAAAAGGGGGGTGCAAGTGTTGGGAGGATTGTTCATTGTTCTTAAGATCCAAGGGTCTGGGTCTGTAGTCACCTAGGCAAATTGGTGAGGCTTTTTACCAAACCTTGTCCAGGAAGTGGGGTGCAGGGTTTTGGGAAGTATTTTGGGGGGAAGGACGCGTCCAAACAGCTCTTCCCCAGTAACCAGTATTAGTTTGGTGGTGGTAGCGGCCAGTCCAAGGACAACGGGGGGAATATTTTGTACCTTGGGGAAGTTTTGACCTAAGCTGGTAAAGATACGCTTAGGAGGTTTTTCATGCAGGTCCCCACATCTGTACCCTAGAGTTCAGAGTGGGGGAGGAACCTTGACATAGGTATTTTTAAATGCTTCAATAAACTTGATTGAGTCTTAATGTGTGGTTATGGCAAAACTGGCACACATTGAATTTTCATTCAATTTATCTTCCATTTAAACAGAAGTCAAATTTATCAGATTTTGGATCTAAGCCTATCTACTGTTGTTCCTTTTAAATTATTTTTCTTTGCCTAATTCTTTGCCCTCAGTTGGGGGTTGTCAGCCTGTCCGCACCGCCTGAGCCTTTCCTTGTCGCAGTGAAAGACCCCGGCAGCGGGGAGCTGTGAAAGTCTTTCCCAGCTGCCAAAGCCTCTGCCACACCTTTCACTGACACGTACAGCTGCACACCTCAGTGTGAACACGGTGTGCTTTTTACTGCAGCATGTAGCTACATGTACGCTACACACTGCTGCCAGTGGTGTGTAGTGTACACACTGCCTTTCTGTGCATGCGCCCTGAAACAGCTCGGATTCCCTTCTGGGAGGGCCAGGCTACAAAAGGAGAGTGAGCATATGGCAACTTACTAAATGGTTCTTTTGCTAGCCACACTTGTGTGTTGTGGGTTGCTTTTTTTTTTGTTTTTTTTAAAAGGGTAGACTTCAGATGGGTGGAGCATTTATCTCTGTTCCTGTCTCCTTGGAGCTCTGTCACGCCAACTGGTCAGAAGGGCAGGTCCATGAACATGTGCTGTCTCTGGTTAAAATACCTGAGGACAGGGATGGTTTTTGTTTCTTTGTTTTAAATGAATCTACTTATTCTTCTAAGGAGCTTCACATTGAGAGCTACCTACATGACCATCATAAATATAGCTGGCAAATTACCAAAAGAATAATGTGTTGGTAGCAATTGTCTGAGAAAATCAAGGGAGAGCTGTTGACAATAAAATCCCTGGAAATCAAATTGACCAAAAAGTATTGTTGGTCACTGACACAGTGGGCCTGTGCACTGGCTTTTCACCTGGACAGAACTGGGTTCAGGTTCCGGTTTATGTCATAGCTGACAATTAGTTTTATTGGTCTGAAAGAGGTTTGTTCTGATACAGTATGGCCGTTGGTATTCCGGTGGAACTTAGCAGGGTGTAATACTGTTTTGGATTGAAGTTCATTGGTGAAGGCTGTGTTGGGATCCCAGGGCTGGAACAGCAGACCAGATTAGAGTGAGTCTATTTAGGAGAGCTTTGTGACACTGGAATAGCAGGGGATACGGTTGGCCAGGCTGGAGGTATACTGGTTGGACCTGTGGTGGGGCAGGGAAGAGGCTTGTTCATTCTAGCACGTGCTTCTGTCCCTCATTATTCTTGATTCAGCCAGTGTTTATCAATTATATATGTTTTCTCCCTAGCTCCTTGGCTGGTGTTCTCTCACAGTCCCAGTGATGTGGCATGAGTCATGTTAGATTAAGTCTGCCTACCGGGTGTTGGGGGGACACTGAAAACCAAGGTTTCAGAGTAGTAGCCGTGTTCGTCTGTATTCACAAAAAGAAAAGGAGTACTTGTTGCACCTTAGAGACAAACAAATTTATTTGAGCATAAGCTTTTGTGAGCTACAGCTCACTTCATCAGATGCATTCAGCGGAAAATATAGTGGGGAGATTTATATACATAGAGAACATGAAACAATGGGTGTTACCATACACACTGTAACAAGAATGATCACTTAAGGTGACAGAGGAACAGCCGTGTTAGTCTGTATTCGCAAAAAGAAAAGGAGTACTTGTGGCACCTTAGAGACTAACCAATTTATTTGAGCATGAGCTTTCGTGAGCTACAGCTCACTTCATCTGATGAAGTGAGCTGTAGCTCACGAAAGCTCATGCTCAAATAAATTGGTTAGTCTCTAAGGTGCCACAAGTACTCCTTTTCTTTTCACTTAAGGTGAGATATTACCAGCAGGAAGGGGGGGGGCATTTTGTAGTGATAATCAAGATGGGCCATTTCCAGCAGTTGACAAGAACGTCTGCGGAATGGTGGGGGGTAGAATAAACTATTTCCCCCCACTCCCCACTGTTCCTCAGATGTTCTTGTCAACTGCTGGAAATGGCTGATCTTGATTATCACTACAGAAGGTTTCCCCCTCCCCCTGCTGGTAATATCTCACCTTAAGTGATCACTGTCGTTACAGTGTGTATGGTAACACCCGTTGTTTCATGTTCTCTATGTATATAAATCTCCCCACTGTATTTTCCGCTGAATGCATCCAATGAAGTGAGCTGTAGCTCACGAAAGCTTATGCTCAAATAAATTGGTTAGTCTCTAAGGTGCCACTAGTACTCCTTTTCTTTTTGTGAAAACCAAGAGAGAAGAAAAGCCGTTTCATGGAAATGTCCAAGTAGAATGCATTTAGAAGCTGGGATAATAGCTGTTACTTAAGGATGATGGATTATTTTATAATGTACTGGGGTGAAATTAATGCTACTAAAAGAGACTGACTATTCAAAATATTTTCTCCATTCACACTGTCATAAAAATATTTCCAGCTTATTGTTGTTGTTATAATAGCTTATTGTTCTGTATCTTTATTCTCGTACCCCCTTTCTTAGACTTGGATACAGATGAAAACTGAGACTTTCTGTTTAGGCAGCTTACAAAATAAATTTGTAGCCGAAATCCTTCCATCCCATGCAGAAACCTCTGCTGCTGCTGGGATTCAGAAGACAACAGCCACGCACTGTTGCCGATGCAGATGTGGCTGGAAGAGGTGCATTGAGGAGAGGGAGGGAGCAACTGATAATTTTCTATATCTGTGATTTAAGAAAGATGGGCCTGGTGCTTAAGACAGCTCTGGCTGCAGCCACGCTGTTGGAAATGAAATTGCGTCCCTCCACTTCAGTTCTAGCCCCCATAGTAACAATAATAATAAAAGTAGTAGTTAGCACCTAAGTTCCCTCTAAGCTGCGTGGCTGCGCAGCAGCCTATTAAGGGGTGCTGAGGCACTTAGGGCTATGGCGGGGAGAGATGCCTCTTCCCCAGTCCCAGGCCTGCTGCAGCTGGGGGAGAGGCACGCCCATGCCCCAACCCAGCCCTGGCTTGGACTTGCCATGGCAGGGAGAGATGTCCCGCCCACAGCCCCAACCCAACCCTGACCCAGAACTGCCATGGCTGGGGGAGAGGTACTCCTCCCCCGGCCCCAACCCAGCCCCGGAGCTGCCACAGCAGGAAGAGGCACCTCTTTCCCCAACCCCCCAGCCCAGGTGCTGCTGTGGGGAGAGAGAGCCATAGCCACAGGGCAGCCTGCACCCCAAACTCCTCATCCCCAGGCCCACCCCAGAGCCTACAAAGTTAGGTCGACATAAGCTGTGTTAGGTCGATTTAATAATGTATGTGTCTACGCTGCCGAATCCCTTCCACCGACCGAAGTGGCCTGTAAAGCCAACTTCTGTACTTCACCTCCGCGAGAGGTTTAGCTCTTGATTCGACGTGGGTCAACATGGGGATAGTGTAGACACTGTGTTGCGTAATTTGGATGAATTGGCCTCTAGGAGCTGTCCCACAGTGCTCGGCTGTGACCGTGCTGGATGTCAGCTGTATGTCAGCCAGGTGCACAGGAAACAGCCACTCCCCTGTTAAAGCCCCGGGAACTTTTGAATTTTCATTTCCTGTTTAAGCAGTGTGGAGAGCTCACCAGCACAGCTGATCATGGAAACTGAAGGCTTCAAAGGCGCTCCAGCATGGAGTACACAGGAGGTGGTGGATCTTATTGCTGTGTGGAGAGAACAATGTGTGCAGGCAGAGCTCTGATCCAGCAGAAGAAACACTGACATCTATGCCAAGATTACTTGGGGCATGGGGGAGAAGGGTTACACCAGGGACACGCAGCAGTGCCGCATGAAAATGAAGGAGCTTCGGCAAGCGTACCAGAAGAAAAGAAAGATGAACAGTCATTCTGGTTCTGCCCCACAGACATACCGCATTTATGAAGAGCTGCATGCGATTCTCGGTGACGTTCCCGCCACTACCCCAAACGCTCCATGGATACCTGCCAGGAGCCCGCGAGCAACAATGAGGAGGACATTGTTGATGTTGTGGAGGAGGAGAATGTGAGGCAGACAAGTGGAGGATCCATTCTCCCCAACAGCCAGGAACTGTTTTTAACCCTGGAGCCCATCCTTTCACAGAACCAGTTGGCGGTGGAGCATGGTGCGAGGGAAGGCATCTCTGGTGAGTGCACATTTCCAATCAAACTGTAGGGGTTACGTGCTATTATGTTTAATCTGGACAAAAAAGTAAGCATAGTGGGTATCAGTGGCCACTCCAGCTACTCTCCGAAAAAGACTGTTTATGTGCATGGGGATGACCTGGGAATCCTCCATGGAGATCTCTAGGAAGCTTTCATAGAGGTACTCTGCAATCCTTTGCAGAAGGTTTCTGGGAAGGGCTGCCTTATTTCGTCCATCAGAGTAGGACACTTTCCCACACCACTCCAGCATTAACTCTGTTGGCATCATTGCAGCACACAGCATTGCAGCAGAAGGACCAGGTCTGTTCCCAGATGCTTGCAGAATCTGCTCCCTTGCCGCCTCTGTTACCCTGAGGAGAGTGATATCGCATAGGATCACCTAGGGGAAATGGGGGAAGTTTTCAATGCTAGCCCTTAAACCGCAAACAATTCAGCAAGTAATCTGCCCCCTGTTTGGTGAAATCTGGGTCACGCAACCACACTTCCCCAAATGTGCCATGGTTGTGGTTGGAGGGGGGGCGGCTTCCTGTTTGTCTCCCTCCCCCCGACCCAGTGCCACTTTTGTGAAAAACAAATTATTTGGGGGGCTTTACACTGGTGCCTATCGTCAAGCACCATCCAGGTTGCTAGGGGAAAGGAGGCTTTTCTCAAGTTCCAACCTGTGATTCCAAGGATGACTTCACAAAAGCAGCAACACAAGACCTCTCACCCATGCCTTGTGGCCTTACTCATCATGGCTGAAGCAGCAAACTGACTCTTGCAATAGCCAGTGGTTGTGATTACGTTGTGGCTTGCAGTGAAGTGTATTGAGGAGTGGTTTTTTTATTAAAAAAAATCTACCTTGCACCAGAAACATATGCACTGTCAATGCTACCCTTGTGCTTTGCATTCCTTGCAGCTGAAACCTTGTCCGTCGGCACATCCTCTAGACTGGGACAGAGACTTTCCCAGATTAGAAGGTGGAAAAAGAAGACTTGGGAGGACATGTTCAATGAGTTAATGTTCGCCTCCAAGAGTGACAAGATGGAGCTCAGAGCATGGAGGACCTTGGACATGGACAGGAGAGCATGCAGGGAACACGAGCATGCCACGCAGGAAGAGACGCTGTGGATTATGAATGAGCAATCAGACATGTTGAGGCATCTGGTTGAGGTTCAAGAAAGGCAGCTGGATGCTAGAGTCCCTCTGCAACCTATGCTGAACCTGCTGCTATCATTGCCCAGTTCTACATCCTCCTCCCCTAAATGTCCTATGGGGGGGGGGGGGGAGTTTGGTATCCCTTGCACTCAAATCCAGGGGAGGGTATAAGGACTAGAAGGTACCCATTCCCACACCTTTGATTGTTATTGCAGTGCAACTGAAAGTAAGCTGTCCTTGTTTCTCCCCCCACAGTGTTATCAGCCCTCTTGCCCCAGGTTATGTTTTCTTTGCTGTCTCTGTGCGGTCCATGTGCATAATAAAACTTAATGTACTGAGGAGAAAAGGCTCTTTATTCATTCAACACATCGTGGTTGGTGGGGGTGGAGTTTACAGGGGAGAAAATGCAATGGAGGGGACAGTTTGGTAAGGAACAACACAGATAAGTGTCACATTACTCTGGCTCATTGCTGAAACTGGTTTTCAAAGCCTCACAGAGACGCAGACCCCCTCAATGTGGTCTTTTTATTGCCCTTGTGTCTGCCTGCTCAAAATTGGCTTCCAGGCAATCTGTCTCAACCCCTGACCCTACCAGAAACTTTTCTACCGTTGTTTCACCAATATTATGGAGCACACAGCAGGTAGCAATACCAGTGCACGGGGATGCATGGGATTCTTCCGTCCTAAGTGCAGGACTCTGCACTTGTCCTTGTGAACCTCATCAGATTTCTTTTGGCCCAATCCTCCAATTCGTCTAGGTCACTCTGGACCCTATCCCTACCCCCCACCGTATCTACCTCTTCCCCCAGCTTAGTGTCATCTATGAACTTGCTGAGGGTGCAATCCATCCCATCATCCAGATCATAAATGAAGATGTTGAACAAAACTGGTCCCAGGATTGACCCCTGGGGCACTCTGCTTGATACTGGCTGCCAACTAGACATTGAGCTGTTGATCACTACCCGTTGAGCCCGACGATTTAGCCAGCTTTCTGTCCACCTTATAGTCCATTCATCCAATCCATACTACTTTAACTTGCTGGCAAGAATACTGTGGAAGATATATCACGTCCACCACTTTCCCCATATCTTCAGAGCCAGTTATCTCATCATAAAAGGCAATCATGTTGGTCAGGCATGACTTGCCCTTGATGAATCCATGTTGACTGTTCCTGATCACGTTCTTCTCCTCCATGTGCTTCAAAATGGATTCCTTGAAGACCTGTTCCATGATTTTTTTCCAGGGACTGAGGGGTGGCTGACAGATCTGTAATTCCCCAGATTCTCCTTCTTCCCTTTTTTAAAGATGGGCACTATATTTGCTGTGACAAAGTTCCTCCTCTGCCTTGGTGGGTCCTGCGCTTATTGGCGGATTTGCTTGCCTCAGAGATTCACGGCAGCCCTCAGTTTGGCCACTTTTGCTAGTGGCTCAAACCTGCTATTCACTCAGCTAACCTCATCGCTGGCTAGCATGGAGAAAAGCAAGGAGAACAATCCCTACAGTCTCTGCTGGTCCACCTAATGGGTTGGGGGGACAGGCCAGGGATCTTCCCCTCTGGTGGGACCCACAGTCCAGGTCAACTCCTCCTGTATCCAACAGGGAGATGGGGGGGAACCTGGGCCCTCTGTCTACTCCGGGTTCCAGCCCAGGTCCCTGTGGATCACAGCTGTCTATAGTGCTTCGTGTAACACCTGTGTGACAGCTACAACTCCCTGGGCTACTTCCCCATGGCCTCCTCCCAACACCCACCTCACCATAGGACCTTCTTCCTGATGCTAAATAGCGTTTGTACTCCTCAGTCCTCCAGCAGCATGCCCTCTCAGCTCCTTGTGCACCCCTAACTGACTGAAGTGAGGTCCTTTTTAAACGAGGTGCCCTGATTAGCCTGCCTTAATTGATTCTAGCAGCTTCTTAATTTGCTCCAGGTGTCCTAATTAGCCTGTCTGCCTTAACTGGTTCCAGCAAAGTCCTGATTGTTCTGGAATTGCCCCTGTTAACTTACCCAGGGAAAAGGGGCCTGCTTAACCTGGGGTTAATATATCTGCCTTCTATTACTCTCCTGTAGCCATCTGGCCCGACCCTGTCACATTGCCTTTTCTCAGTCATCCGGGACCACCTCCAATCACCATGAGTTTTCAAAGATAATGGCCAATGACTCTGCAATCACATCAGCCAACTCCCTCAGCATCCTTGGATGCATTGCATCCAGCCCCATGGACTTGTGCAAGTCCAGCTTTTCTAAATAGTCCATAACCTATTCTTTCACCGCTGAGGGCTGCTCACCTCCTCCCCATGCTATGCTGCCTAGTGCAGCAGTCTGGGAGCTGACCTTGTCTGTGAAGACCAAGGCAAAAAAAGCATTGAGTACTTCAGCCTTTTCCACATCATCTGTCACTAGGTTGCCTCCCCCATTCAGTAAGGGTCCCACACTTTCCCTGACTACCTTCTTGTTGTTAACATACTTATAGAAACCCTTCTTGTTACCCTTCACATCCCTTGCTAGCTGCAACTCCAATTGTGCTTTGGCCTTCCTGACAACCTCCTGCATGCTCAAGCAATATTTTTATACTCCTCCTTAGTCATCTGTCCAAGTTTCCACTTCTTGTAAGCTTCCTTTTTGTGATTAAGCTCACCGAAGATTTCCCTGTTAAGCCAAGCTGGTCACCTGCCATATTTGCTATTCTTTCTGCACATTGGGATGGTTTGTTCCTGCGCACTCAGTAAGGCTTCTTTAAAATACAGCCAGCAATCCTGGACTCCTTTCCCCCTCATCTTAGCCTCCCAAGCAATCCTGCCCATAAGTTCCCTGTGGGAGTCAAAATCTGCTTTTCTGAAGTCCAGGGTCTGTATTTTGCTGCTCTCCTTTCTTCCTTTTGTGGGGATCCTGAACTCAACCATCTCATCATCACTGCTGCCCAGGTTGCCACCCACTTCTACTTCCCCTACCAATTCTTCCCCCTTTATAAGCAACAGATCAAGAGGAGAACGGCTCCTGGTTAGTTCCTCCAGCACTTGCACCAGGAAGTTGTCCTCAACACTCTAAAAAACTTCCTGGATTGTCTGTGCACTGCTGTTATTGCTCTCCCAGCAGATGTCAGGGTGATCGAAGCCCCCATTAGAACCAGGGCCTGTGATCTGGTAACTTCTGTTAGTTGTCCGAAGAAAGCCTCGTCTAACTCATCCTCCTGGTCTGGTGGTCTATAGCAGAGGCCCACCATGACGTCGCCCTTGTTGCTTTGGCCTCTAAACTTAACCCATGCACTGCTACAGGCTGGGGAACGACTGGCTAAGCGGCAGTTCTGCAGAAAAGGACCTGGCGATTACAGTGGACGAGAAGGTGGATATCAGTCAACAGTGTGCCCTTGTTGCCAAAAGGCTAATGGCATATTGGGCTGCATTAGTAGGAGCATTGCCAGTAGATTGAAGGAAGTGATTATTCCCCTCTATTCGGCACTGGTGAGGTTGCATCTGGAGTATTGCATCCAGTTTTGGGCCCCCCACTACATAAAGGATGTGGACAAATTGGAGAGAGTCCAGTGGAGGGCAATGAAAATGATTAGAGGGCTGGGGCACATGACTTACAAGGAGAGGCTGAGGGAACTGGGCTTATTTAGTCTGCAGAAGAGAAGAGTGAGGGCTGTTCTCAGTGGTGGCAGATAACAGAACAAGGAGCAATTGTCTCAAGTTGCAGTGTGTGATGTGTAGGTTGGATATTAGGAAAAACTATTTCACTAGGAGGGTGGTGGAGCAGTGGAATGGGTTACTTAGGGAGGTGTGGTGGAATCTCCATCCTTAGAGGTTTTTAAGACCCTGCTTGACAAAGCCTTGGCTGGGATGATTTAGTTGGTGTTGGTCCTGCTTTGAGCAGAGGGTTGGACTGGATGACCTCCTGAGGTCTCTTCCAACCCTGCTTTTCTATGGTTCTGTAATGGGGATATTGCTTTCACTGAGCTATAAGTTAGCAAACAACGCCAGCTTGTTTTGTTTTAAATATCCAAAGGCACATTCCCATGACCATTCTGCACTTGCTCAGCCTATAGCTGAACCGCTGTTCAGGCTGCCTGTGTACGGCTTCATGAGCCAAGAGAGCAAGGAGTAGGCTCGGTCTCCCAGTATCATTACTGGCATTTGAACATCACCAACGGTTATTTTGCAGTCTGGAAAGAAAGTTCCTGCTTGCAGCTTTCTGAACAGAGGTGTTCCTAAAGATGTGCGCATCATGCACCTTTCCCGACCATCTTACGTTGATGTCGGTGAAACGGCCCCTGTGATCCACCAGCACTTGCAAAACCATTGAGAAGTATCCCTTTCAGTTTATGCACTCTTTGGCAAGGTGGTCTGGTGCCAAGATAGGGATATGCGTTCCATCTATAGCCCCACCGCAGCTAGGGAACCCCATTGTGGCAAAACCATCCTTTATGTCCTGCACGTTGCCCAGAGTCACCACCCTTCTTAGCAGAAGTCTGTTAATGGCCCTGCAAACTTGGATCACAACAGATCCCATGGTAGATTTACCCACTCCAAATTGATACCCCACTGACCGATAGCAGTCTGGCGTTGCAAGCTTCCATAGAACTATCACCACTCACTTCTCCAATGTCAGAGCAGCTCTCATTCTGGTATTGCTGCGCTTCAGAGCTGGGGAAAACTCTTCACACAGTTCCTGGAAAGTGGCCTTACACATTCGAAAGTTCTGCAGCCACTGCTCATCATCCCATAGCTGCAAAATGATGTGGTCCCACCAGTCAATGCTCATTTCCCAGGTCCAGAAAGGGTGCTCAATTGTGTCAAGGTGATGTGTGACTGTTGCCAGCAACTGCAAATTGCTCCACTCTATGTCTTCCAGCAGGGCTGCTTGTTTGGCATCACATTGTTCTGTGCAGCGGCTCCTGTATCAGCTGTGTAAATACTGCAGAATAAGGCAGGAGGTGTTTGTAATGTTCTCACAACAGTGTACAGCTGAGTGGGGTTCATACTTATCATGCTATGGCGTCGGTGTGGGTAACCCAGGCTTATGAAAAAAGGCGCGAAAAAGACTTGGTTTGTTTGCTGTTGATTTCAGGAAGGGAGGGAGGTAAGTGCATCATGGGAGGCTAATGCCATGTTCCCATAACCATCCACGCCAATGTTTTCATCTCATAAGGCATTGCAAGCCCAACCCAACGTTCCACTCGGCTCCATGCACTGTGGGATAGCTACCCACACTGCGGCGCTCCGTGTGTCGATGCAAGCCCTGCTAGTGAGGATGCACTCCGCCGGCACAATGAGCATAGTGTGGACATGCAAAATTGACTTGCTTAAATTGGAGGCTCGGTGTCAACTGACATGAAGTCGACTTAACTTTGTAGTGTAGACATGGCTCTACTGTGCTTTTCACCTGCAGTTCTCAGGTGCTTTACAAAAGAAAGGTTTCAGAGTAGCAGCCATGTTAGTCTGTATCTGCAAAAAGAAAAAGAGTACTTGTGGCATCTTAGAGACTAATAAATTTATTTGAGCATAAGCTTTTGTGCATGCATCCGATGAAGTGAGCTGTAGCTCACGAAAGCTTATGCTCAAATAAATTTGTTAGTCTCTAAAGTGCCACAAGTCCTCCTTTTCTTTTTACAAAAGAAAGTAAGTGTCATTATCTCCAGTTTTACAGGTGGGGAAACTGGTAGAGGGAGGTGAAGTGCCTTGCCCAGGCTCACCTAGCGGGTCAGTCGCAAAGCTGGGAAGAGAGCCTAGGTCTTTTTGACTCCCAGCGTAATACCCTTTCCACTAGACCATGCTGCCTTCTAAATATAGTACATGTCTGACCACTTCCTTGAAAACTTCATTCTTAGGCCTGGGCTACACTGGCAGGTGGTTTGAACAAAGATACGCAACTTCAGCTACACTATTCGCATAGCTAAAGTCGAAGTATCTTAGTTCGACTTACCTGGCCATCCTCATGACGGCGAGTCCACCGCGGCAGCTCCCCCGTCAACTCCGCTTACTCCTCCTGCCGAGGTGGAGTACAGGCGTCGATTCGGCTATCCATTTATAGTGTCTAGACGAGACACGATAAATCGATCCCTGATAGATCGATCACTACCTGCTGATCTGGTGGGTAGTGAAGATGTACCCTTAGTCTCCAGCCTAAGGAAAACTTGCCAAATGCAGATAAAAACAGACATGCTCCTACCTGTTAGAGGGCTTTCCCTTACCTCCACCCCTGCTTCTTGTCACACAGACAGAAAGCAGAAAACCAGAAGTCTGAAGTGCAGGCAATGTGATGTTTATTGGGATTAGTTCTAAGCAAGCATATCCATAGCTCTACATACTGGCAGAGTCTGTTTCCCAGTGTTCGGTTCATAGAATCATAGAATATAAGGGTTGGAAGGGACCCCAGAAGGTCATCTAGTCCAACCCCCTGCTCGAAGCAGGACCAATTCCCAGTTAAATCATCCCAGCCAGGGCTTTGTCAAGCCTGACCTTAAAAACCTCTAAGGAAGGAGATTCTACCACCTCCCTAGGTAACGCATTCCAGTGTTTCACCACCCTCTTAGTGAAAAAGTTTTTCCTAATATCCAATCTAAACCTCCCCCACTGCAGCTTGAGACCATTACTCCTCGTTCTGTCATCTGCTACCATTGAGAACAGTCTAGAGCCATCCTCTTTGGAACCCCCTTTCAGGTAGTTGAAAGCAGCTATCAAATCCCCCCTCATTCTTCTCTTCTGCAGGCTAAACAATCCCAGCTCCCTCAGCCTCTCCTCATAAGTCATGTGTTCCAGACCCCTAATCATTTTTGTTGCCCTTCGCTGGACTCTCTCCAATTTATCCACATCCTTCTTGAAGTGTGGGGCCCAAAACTGGACACAGTACTCCAGATGAGGCCTCACCAATGTCGAATAGAGGGGAACGATCACGTCCCTCGATCTGCTCGCTATGCCCCTACTTATACCTCCCAAAATGCCATTGGCCTTCTTGGCAACAAGGGCACACTGCTGACTCATATCCAGCTTCTCGTCCACTGTCACCCCTAGGTCCTTTTCCGCAGAACTGCTGCCTAGCCATTCAGTCCCTAGTCTGTAGCTGTGCATTGGGTTCTTCCGTCCTAAGTGCAGGACCCTGCACTTATCCTTATTGAACCTCATCAAATTTCTTTTGGCCCAATCCTCCAATTTGTCTAGGTCCTTCTGTATCCTATCCCTCCCCTCCAGCGTATCTACCACTCCTCCCAGTTTAGTATCATCCGCAAATTTGCTGAGAGTGCAATCCACACCATCCTCCAGATCATTTATGAAGATATTGAACAAAACCGGCCCCAGGACCGACCCTTGGGGCACTCCACTTGATACCGGCTGCCAACTAGACATGGAGCCATTGATCACTACCCGTTGAGCCCGACAATCTAGCCAGCTTTCTACCCACCTTGTAGTGCATTCATCCAGCCCATACTTCCTTAACTTGCTGACAAGAATACTGTGGGAGACCGTGTCAAAAGCTTTGCTAAAGTCAAGAAACAATACATCCACTGCTTTCCCTTCATCCACAGAACCAGTAATCTCATCATAGAAGGCGATTAGATTAGTCAGGCATGACCTTCCCTTGGTGAATCCATGCTGGCTGTTCCTGATCACTTTCCTCTCATGCAAGTGCTTCAGGATTGATTCTTTGAGGACCTGCTCCATGATTTTTCCAGGGACTGAAGTGAGGTTGACTGGCCTGTAGTTCCCAGGATCCTCCTTCTTCCCTTTTTTAAAGATTGGCACTACATTAGCCTTTTTCCAGTCATCCGGGACTTCCCCGGTTCGCCACGAGTTTTCAAAGATAATGGCCAATGGCTCTGCAATCACAGCCGCCAGTTCCTTCAGCACTCTCGGATGCAACTCGTCCGGCCCCATGGACTTGTGCACGTCCAGCTTTTCTAAATAGTCCCTAACCACCTCTATCTCCACAGAGGGCTGTCCATCTCTTCCCCATTTTGCGATGCCCAGCGTAGCAGTCTGGGAGCTGACCTTGTTAGTGAAAACAGAGGCAAAAAAAGCATTGAGTACATTAGCTTTTTCCACATCCTCTGTCACTAGTTTGCCTCCCTCATTCAGTAAGGGGCCCACACATTCCTTGGCTTTCTTCTTGTTGCCAACATACCTGAAGAAACCCTTCTTGTTACTCTTGACATCTCTGGCTAGCTGCAGCTCCAGGTGCGATTTGGCCCTCCTGATAACATTTCTACATGCCCGAGCAATATTTTTATACTCTTCCCTGGTCATATGTCCAACCTTCCACTTCTTGTAAGCTTCTTTTTTATGTTTAAGATCCGCTAAGATTTCACCATTGAGCCAAGCTGGTCGCCTGCCATATTTACTATTCTTTCGACTCATCGGGATGGTTTGTCCCTGTAACCTCAACAGGGATTCCTTGAAATACAGCCAGCTCTCCTGGACTCCTTTCCCCTTCAAGTTAGTCCCCCAGGGGATCCTGGCCATCCGTTCCCTGAGGGAGTCGAAGTCTGCTTTCCTGAAGTCCGGGGTCCGTATCGTGCTGCTTACCTTTCTTCCCTGTGTCAGGATCCTGAACTCAACCAACTCATGGTCACTGCCTCCCAGATTCCCATCCACTTTTGCTTCCCCCACTAATTCTACCCGGTTTGTGAGCAGCAGGTCAAGAAAAGCGCCCCCCCTAGTTGGCTCCTCTAGCACTTGCGCCAGGAAATTGTCCCCTACGCTTTCCAAAAACTTCCTGGATTGTCTATGCACCGCTGTATTGCTCTCCCAGCAGATATCAGGAAAATTAAAGTCACCCATGAGAATCAGGGCATGCGATCCAGTAGCTTCCGTGAGCTGCCGGAAGAAAGCCTCATCTACCTCATCCCCCTGGTCCGGTGGTCTATAGCGGACTCCCACCACTACATCACTCTTGTTGCACACACTTCTAAACTTAATCCAGAGACACTCAGGTTTTTCTGCAGTTTCGTACCGGAGCTCTGAGCAGTCATACTGCTCCCTTACATACAGTGCTACTCCCCCACCTTTTCTGCCCTGCCTGTCCTTCCTGAACAGTTTATATCCATCCATGACAGTACTCCAGTCATGTGAGTTATCCCACCAAGTCTCTGTTATTCCGATCACGTCATAGTTCTTTGACATCACCAGGACCTCCAGTTCTCCCTGCTTGTTTCCAAGGCTTTGTGCATTTGTATATAAGCACTTGAGATAACCTGTTGATCGCCCCTCATTCCCAGTATGAGGCAGGAGCCCTCCCCTCACAGACATTCCTGCCTGTTCCCAGCTCTGATGCCACAGAGCATTTACCCCATGTCCCCCTTCTCAGCTCTGACACCGCAGAGCCTTGCTTGTGTCCCCATTCCTATTTCCCACCTCTTTCTTCTTAGCAGGCCCAAATATACCTGCAATGCATGCCCCTGTCCCACTCCTTACAATTTATGGTCATGTTCTGTTTTGGAGGGTCGTGAGTCTAGGGTCTTCGTTCCCACCTCTTTTGTATCCCATGGGAGGAGTGAGGTTGAGTTCTGGCCAAGGCCTTTCTTTGGCTTTTAGTGTTTCTTATGCCTGCTCACCGTCCCCCATCCTCCCTTGCCCCTCCCAACTGGTTACTTGACCTTGCCTTGAGATAGGAGTTGAGGCAGTCTTCAAGTTTGCACTCATATATTATACTCCCACCATGCCCACTAACACTTTAACTGGATCCCTTATCTTTTCTCATTGTACTAAAAGCCCCATCAGATTGGGGGAAATGCAACACACAGGGTCTTTGTTCATTGTTCTTCACACATATTAGTAAGGATCCCTTTGTTCACATATATTAGTGTAAGATATAAGAGTATCAAAAAGTCAAACCCAAAGTTCTATCTCTGGCTGGCAAACAAGCCTATTTACTTACACCGCCCAACATGCATGAGCAACAGATTTGCTATGAGAAACTTGCACCAAATGGTTCTACTGAGAGTTATCTTGTAGAGGGAAGAAGAATGTTGTAGGGATGCCAGAGAGAGGAGATAATGATGCTTCAGCTGAGGCAAAAGGGTTTTTATTTACACAGCTGAGCTCCATTTGGTATTATTAATAAAGAACATTCATTTCTTTGGCTAGAATCCTACCCCCTCTGAGTTTAGCTAGGGTACGATTAGTCCTCTTTCTGGCATGGCACATCAAATCGCATAAACCACTTAGCTGTTCGGACTTCCGGTATATCTAGCTTTCCCTGACTGTTGTAAGGATGATACTTGCTTTTCTTTATAAATCGTTTCCAGGTCTTTAGATGAAAAATTGTACATAAGAGTGAAGTGTTACTGTTGTACTCATGCTGTATATTGAGTAATAGCACTTTAGTTTTTCATATGTATTTATTCCTGCTGCATGGATACTAATAAAAAGTGATTATAAAGTAATCATTAATATAAAGTGAATTAAATAGACCCCACTATCCTTTTGTCACCTTATTCCACCTATTTAGCAGTGTCTTCTGTGTGTGATATTCACAACAGTTTTTCATTCCCTATTCTTGGACATTGCAGACTGCACTTTGGTGCAGTCCTATATCAGACTCATTCTTAAACTCCAGAGTACCCAGGACTCGGAGTGACCTTGTTACCCCCTGCCTCCAGCAAGAGGGGAATCTTTCTTTTACTAGCTTCAGCAGTCCTCTGAGCTGTGCCAGCCCTAATTTTCCTTGCAGGTTAACAATAGGTACATCCCAATCCCCAAGTCCCTTTGAATGTTCCCCTGACACTGGGTACTCACAAATTCCAGATCCAGTGTACCTCAGTTTACCAGTTTTACCTTAAACCCCTGCTGCTGTACACCATACAGGACTTGTGAGCACTTATCATGAACAGAAGTAGGTTTATTTAATGAAGAATAAAGCTTCAATTAGAAACGAGAGTGTGGTGGAAATAAATGATTGCACTACAGAACAAAATCCAAACATTCATGAAAGCGCCCCCACTCCACAAGGGGTTTCCTCAGTGAATGGCTACAGAATACTTCTCCCTCCTCTGTGTTATACTGAGAGCAGCCTTTTGTTTTGTGATGGGCTTGCTCAGGTGCAACCTGGAACTGGAGTATCACTGAGCCCTTGGGCATACCAGTCTGGTTGGTCCTGCGCCCCTTCAATACAGCCAGCTCTCCTGGACTCTTCCCCCCAACATATTAGCCTCCCAGGGGATCCTTCCCATCAGTTCCCTAAGGGCGTCAAAGTCTGCTTTTCTTAAGTCCAGAGTCTGTATTTTTATACTCTCCTTTCTTCCTTTTGTGAGGATCCTGAACTCAACCAGCTCTCGGTCACTGCTGCCCAGGCTGCCACCCAATTCTACTTCCCCTATCAATTCTTCCCCCTTTTTTAAGCACCCCACTTATTGAAAGAGTGACCTCATCCCTTTCCTTAGTCAAAAACCTCTCAGGTTGAATATCACATGCCACCCAGAGTAAGTTTATTTCCCAATCCGCCCCTCCCTCAATGTGGAGAGGACAGTGCACCAGCCCTTGTACCTGAGCAGATTTCCCTTTTGCACAACACCACACTGTTTTAGGTAAAAAATATAAAACGGATTTATTAACTACAGAAAGATAAATTTAAAGTGATTAATAAGTGTACAGATCAAAGTTAGTTACCTAAGAAATAAACAAAATCGCAATCTAAGTTCTATACACTGGACAGGATTTGAATCAAGCAGTGTCTCACCCTGATGGTACAAATAGTCCGCCAGTCTTCCATACACAGACTAGAAATCCCTTCAGCCTGGGACCACATCCCTGGTTCCATCTTTGTTCTTAAGGTGTTTCCAGGTGTTGAATTGTGGGGGGAATGAGGCCATGTGGTGATGTCACTTCCGCCTTTTATAACAACTTCCGTGTGGAGGGAACTTCATTATTCCAAGCAAAGTCCCCAGCACAGTTTGTGGAAAAGTACAGGCACGAGATGGAGTCCAGTATTACATGATCTAGTCAGATGCCCTTGCATGCTTTGATGAGTCATAGCAGCCATTATTCATATACTGGCTGAAGTGCCCACAGGAAAGCCCATCATATGAGGATAAGCTTCTTCTGTGGCCTATTGAGTTTCTTAATGGGCCATTCCTTGAATGGTTCATCCACAATGTGCTGGCTAGACTAGATGTAAACTACCTTGTGGATGTCACTCAAGGAGCAAACACATTTAAATACTGGTACATAGTCAATATTCATAACTTCAGATGCAATGACAGCACATACAATCCAACTGGACATTAACGTTTAACAGATCAAGACTTTCAGAATGATACCTTAAAAGGCATACTTTGCACAAAGCATATAATATCACCAGGGTAAATATTAGGGGGTGCCTTGTAGTTGCTTTTGGGTTACAGAATGTCACATGTTTCTATTCACAGGCAGGGCAAACCTCTGTTTTGTCTTGACGTTTCTTTTTTTACTTTTAAGTGGTGTTGATTGTCATTGCCTCAGATGGTTTCCCATTCAAATGGTTAGTATTGCGCAAGCTAAACAATTGAGCCTTGCATTGTATCACCAGCTAAACAGGGCAGGGGAACAACTGCACCCTGCCCAAGTGGGCCATCGCCAAGACACATGGTCTCCTGGTAACTAATTTCTACCCTAAGTCCATAAAGCATACTTTCAGGATAAATACATTATTCCGTAAATGTTACCCGTATATACATTTCACAGTCATGGA
Organism: Caretta caretta; assembly: GCF_965140235.1. NCBI lineage: Eukaryota > Metazoa > Chordata > Testudines > Cheloniidae > Caretta > Caretta caretta. Next base: position 54,794,175 of record NC_134212.1, on the reverse strand, counting down.
TGTTGACAGGTTACAAGCTTTGAGTAGATACTTTACATGTTACTCTTTATGGATAAAAGTCTTATAAGACATATTTGGTGTAGTGAGTTTGTCAGGTCTGAGGTGAGAGATGTTTGCAAAGAACAGAACCCTTTGCCAAGGGGTCTCTGTGTCATGATATTGTGTCTGCGATGCTCCCTCTCAGCTTTTTCCCTGGTACTTCTTTCCCATTCTTGATGTGAATCCATACTGACTCTCCTCAAAGCATTCAGAACCTTCCAAATATATTCTTCTCTTTTGTCCCTGGTCCAGTGTTTCCAGTCTCTCCTCTTATTCTTTTTTCCTGTCTGAAGTCATATTATCAGCTTTAATATGCCACATTAATTTCTTCAGTAAATATACAACTCTGTAGTTGCAAAAAAAGGTGTTAAACATCTCTGCAAAAGGTCCCTTGTTCTTTAACATCTCCATAAAGTTTTGTGATGGATTCAGTTGGCTCTGGATTGATGTCAGACTGTAACTACTTTCTGGATCACCTGTTCTCACAATCCTTATTTCCTTCAACATTTCTTCCTCTTCTCCTGGGAAATATGTTTGGTTTCTAGCACTGGCCCCTTCCCTTTCACCATCCTATTTTAGAACACTGGGAAGACAAGTGTCCATATCACTTTCCATCTGTGTCTCCTCTGACAATCGTCTGTCTCATAGGAACACGCAAAATTGCACCGTTTCAACTAAAGGTGTGATTTTAAACCAATCTAATTAATTGGTGCACAAGACCACATGCATGCTGTCTTTCAAACCATGCTTATTTCAGTTTAGATTAAGTTAGTTAGGGACAAGTTTTAAGCTAAATTGAAATAAGCCACTCTTAAACCAAAATAATATTGTCCACTCCTGGTTTGCGCAGGTTTAACTAAAATTTTAAAATCACATCATTAGTTAAACCTGTGTGTGTAGACAAGCTCTTTGAGTATATATATGTCTTCACTGCAGAGTGTACTTGGGATTGAGCACCTGGGTTGACCTGGCTTGGAGGTGAGCAGCCACACTGCAAAGCTATACTTGAGTGTGTCCATACTGATGGTACATTCACTCATGTGAGGTGCTAGGATTTCCGGGGACATATCCCATGGTTCTTAGCGCTTTAGTAAGATGAGCCACTCTGTGATTCTTTCCGAGTGAATTGTGAGAGAATTTACCTGTCTTGGGTATATGAGAGAGTTGTGGGAAGGGATTACTAAACCGAGTGTAAAACATGACTACATTTGTGTGAGGCTTTTGTGTGTGGACAGGAGCCAGGTTAGTGACAATATCTGAGTAAAAGACCAAGTTAACTCTGTAGTGATACTAAACCCTGAGACTTCATTATGTCATTCAGTGGCCACTTAATACTTGTGTATTAGAGTGGGTATTTTTATCCTAATTTATGTAGAAGACAACTTTCTGATCCAAAAAGATTCCAAACAGAGGGGAAATTGTCTAGTGTCCACTTCTCATAAGTAAGGACTGGGGATGAGTCGCTAGAGAATGGGAGAATAATAAAGAAGTTTTGAAATAGGAACATGAGCTACTTGAATCCAGCATAGTGAGGAAAGAGTTTGCTAATGCAGCAGTAAAAGGGTATTTAGTCCTTGTGTAGACTAGGAGAATTTTTTCCTGTTTCTCATTACCAATGCTACTTATGGAATCAGCTTTAGTTTACATGGGGGTATGATGAGGTCCAAAGGCCCCCTGCTTGGAGGCCTCAGGGGCCTGCCACAGCCATCCCGGGAGAGGAGCAGTGGAGAGATCTTCCAAGCAGGCTAGAGTGGCTGCAGGGAGCAGCCCATGGGGGTCCAGCGGGCTCATATAAAAGGAGCTGCAGGGCCAGAGTAAGTGCAGTCTGCTTGCAGGGACCAGGGGAGCAAGAGGTGCTCCTGGCTGGCTACAGGAGCTGAAAGAGCCTGGATAGATCAGTCTACTAGCAGAGACTGGGGGAGCAAGAGGTGCTCCTGGCTGGCTGCAAGGGCTAAGGCAGGAAGTTGCTGGCAGGGACCAGGGAAGTGAGGGAATAGCTTCTGGCTGGCTGCCAGGACTCACTTAAGACAGTCTACGGGGAAGAGGCCCAGGGAAATACAGTTAGTTAAAGGGACGTGGCACATGGCTGCTACTTACCTTCACATGCAAGCTGGCCAACTAGTGTACAGAGATAGGCCCTGTTGGTCAGTCTGAGGACCAGAGCCAGGGGAGGGGTACAGGACATTACTGAGGGCTTTGAGGTAGGCCATGTTGGACAGTGTACTCCGTAAAGGGAACAGTGTAGACAGCTTGGCCAGAGGACTGAGTCGCTGAAGATCCAATGAGAGATCCATCTGCTGGAAGGGGGAGTTCATGAGAGGTGAGTGCCGCCCTGCTGAAAAGAACTGTGAGATTGCAGGCATTGTCGGCCAGAGAAGGGGGGTGCTTGTGAGAGGCAGGTGCTGACCCTGTTACGGGGCACAGGGGTTTTTACTACTGTGTCATCTAGTGTTTAAAGAAGCTGAGTGGAAGGATGATTTTGTGGTTAAATCAGTGGAATGGGAATCCAAAAATTTAGATGAAATTTAGATAATGCCGCAGACTTCCTGTGTGAACTTGGGCAAGTTATTTATTCTCTGGATGCCTCATTCCTTTTTTGTAAAATGGGGATAATATTTCCTTTTTCACGCTTGTCTGTTTTCTGTAATTAGATTGCAAGCTATTTGGGACAGGGACTGTCTCTTACTGTGTCTGTATAGAGTGCCTAGCATGTTGAGATCCTGATCTTGACTGGAGCCTCTTGGCACCACTGACAGTGCTGCTGTCACAAAAGTGGTGTAATGACTCCTTCTGCTGTAAAATCAATCACACTCTATGCCTTCTTGTTCATCCCCATTGGCTTTTTGGTCCTGATGTATTTATTGCTCAGTGGCTTGCAGAACTCATATATAGACATGCAAATGCATCTGTGAATAATTTCCATCTTTTGAACCACCACTTTAGTTCTTTGACCTCACCATTCTTTGCGTGTTCTTGTGAGATTGAGCATCTTTCTATTGTGCTTGAGTCCTAACTTGCAGTTATGGTAAAAATTTTTTTTTAAAACCCCCGCAAAAAATGGAATAGGAAAATAAGAACGGGACCACAGGCCCAGCTCAGCAGCCTGTCTCTGACAGTGGCCAGTGATCAGATGTTTTGGAGGTAAAAGGTACAATCTCCATAATGGATAATTATGTAAATATGGATGGGACTTTCAAAAGCTCCTAAATGACTTAAGGGTACACATCCCACTGAAAGTCAATGGGGAAACATCTTCCTAATCCAAGACAACCAATTGTCTTGTTTATATTCTGGAGCATGTTATTCTAATAAGTGTTCATCCTAATTATTGTAACTGTGGAGGATATTTGTCTTATTCAGATAAAAATCTAATCCTTGTTTTGAGTTCTAAAATATTTGCCTTAATATTTTATGGCAGTGAATTCCATAAGCTATGCATAATTTCCCCTGATTCCTTTCTTCTGCTTTAAATGTGTTGACTTTTAATTTCATTGGGTGTCCTGTTATTAGCAAGAATAAATAAGAACATTCAATTTACTTTCTCCATACTTTTCATTATTTTATCTATCTTTATTAATCTCCTCTTCTCTAAATGAGTCTTAATCTCTGTAATTTCTCTTCCAATGCAAGTGTTTCCATTCTTCTAATAATTTTCGTTGCTCTTTATCACTTTTCTTTTTTTTGCTACATACTGTTTCAATGCGGTGACCAAAACTGAACACACAATTTGAGATGAGGGCGTAGTATTAATTGATGTAATTTCAGTATTAGTCTTTTCCCTTCCTGATGTCTTGTTTGCTTTTCAACTACTGCTGAAATAATTAAGTAAATGATTTCAATAAGCTGTTTGCAGTGACACTTATACAGCATGAGTATTTCTGGACTGCTTACAATTAATTTAGAACACATCACTAGTTCAGGCTCTTCCCTCCAATGTGCATTTCCTTGCTATTGTCAATATTCATCTGCCACCAAGCTGCCCAGTTGCCTTGCTTTGTTAGGACCCCCTAAAATTCCTCACAATCTTCTCTAGTCTTGACTGACTTAACTAATAATTTTGTCATCCAAAATGTTGTTCCTTCCTGATTCATTCCCTCTTCCACATAATTAGTAACTATATTAAAAAAGACCGACAGGTTCTCTGTCATGTACCCGAATGGCTCTTCAGAGTGGAAGCTTTGGGTGTGTCAAGCTTATCCATTATGATCCTGGTTTTGCATAAAGCTAAAGAATGGGTCACAAAGCCTCAACAGGTGCTCAGTGGTAAACACGCGGGTGACTTTCAGTAATACTGAACAGAATTGTACAGAATTTTATGGAGGCATTGTCTTGTGGTTTTGGTTTTAGGTTTATTAAAGATCTGGATTTTTAATGACATTTGTAAGTGATGCAAAATTGAGAGAGTGAGTGGTTTGTGAAGCAAACACCAGTGAGGCCAGAGAAATAACACACAAGAAACTGGGGAGATTAGAAATGTGGATAGGAAATATCAAAATGAAATACTTCTTTAAACAGACACTAGTACATTGAAGCAAAATAATCTGAAATGCTGATATTTAATGGGAGAGAGACACTTGGTAAGCAGTAATGCTGAAAGAGATCTCGAAGTGAGAACAGGCAGCAAATCCATGAGCTTGCAAGTGCAGTATGGCAGCAAAAAACAAGCCAATATGACTTTGGGGTGCATTTGTTCTGGAAAAGTGAGGTAATATCCCTCACTTGGTAAGTCTGAGATTTGGGCTATGTCTACACAGTGCATCTTACAATGGTGTGGCTGTGCTGCTGTAGCCGTGCCGTTGTAAGGTGCACTTGTGGCTGCTCTTTATCTCCGGGAGAGAGCTCTCCTCGTGACAAAATAAAACCGCCCCCAACGAGGGGCGGTAGCTTTGTCGCTGGGAGCATGGCTCCCACTGACGAAGCGCTGTCCACACTGGTGCTTTTTGTCGCTAAAACTTTTGTCGTTCAGCGGGGTGTTTTTTCACACCCCTGAGTGACAAAAGTGCCAGTGTGGACATAGCCTTAGCTTGCAGTAGGGTGGAGGACCAAGTACTTCATTACTAGACAGATGTAAACAAATTTGAGGGAGTTGAGAGAAGAGTGACAAATGATTAAAGACGGAAGGGACTGATGCAAGCAAAGAACCCATTATAAATACGGGTAGATTGGCTAAGTCAGAGGTCTCAAACGCAAATGCCCAGGGTGCAGGGTGTGGCAGGGGGCTCAGGGCAGGGAGTTGGGGTGCGGAGTGCAGGAGGGGTTCGGGGACAATGTGGGCTCAGGGGTGGCAGCTGTGCGCACCGGGGCCAGGGCAGGCTCCCTGCCTCCCCTGGCCCCGGCCCCTGGCCCCGGCCCCTGCACCACTTCGCTCCGGGAAGCAGCTGGAACCATGTCCCTGCGGCCCGGGGGAGGGCGCGAGGGCACAGGGCTCCATGCACTGACTTGCAGCTCCTCCAGGTACCTCCCCTGAAGCTCCCATTGGCCGCGGTTCCCTGTTCCCGGGGCAACTCACGGAGCCCTTTGCCTCTCCCCTGCCCCCTCCCCAGGCCACAGGGACATTGTGCCAGCCGCTTCAGGGAGTGGCACAGGGCTTGCGGGGCCACGGGGGGCAATCCCGGAGGCCGGATCCGGTCTGCAGGTTATAGTTTGCCCACCCCTGGCCTAGAGGTAGGCCGGGGTGGGGCGGGAGGCTGCTTGTTTGAGACCCCCTGGGCTAAGTGATAACTAAAAGCATGTAGTGGAGAAAAGTGATGATAATCTACAAATATTTGAGGGGAGTACTCTTGAAAGATGGAAATGAATTAATTTAGCTTTGTAGAAAGAGGCATAACCAGGAGCAGTGGAATGAGATCCTGAAAATTATTAAATTTCAGGTAGAGTTGGAAGAAGAAATTTAAAACTAGACTGGACAAAGCACTCAAGATGTGGATCCTAAAGCCAAAGACCCAGCATTTGCGTGGGGATAAATCAGATGATTTAATAGGTCTCTTTCATCTCTTAATTTCTATGCTTCTGAGATACATCAAGACATGCTGATCTCCTCCCTTTTTAACTATTTCTTTCTGCCTCTCACCCCTTCCCTCTCTAGTGAATCTACATTATTGCTTATCCATCATGATGTTTGGGTCCAGGGAGATAATGGAAATAGAAGGGAAGGGGAAAATGTTCAGATACTAACCAATGTTCCCTCTAATTTTTTTCATCCATGTGCGGAATAAATTTTGTTATGTGCACCGAGGTATGTGCGAATGCGCGCCACCAGTAGAAACAAAAAACCTAGATATAATATTTTTAAAAAGTTACCATAGGGATAATTACTCCAGCCAGGACAGGTTAGGCCTTTTAGAACTCACTACTCAACGAATTAAATTTAAGTGTAAGAGAAATAAAAATTATGAAATGCATTGACCAGTCAAAACACTAAAATAAAACACTTTGAAAGAATAAAATTACAGAGAAATATATGTGTATTGCAGGAAGTACCAAGAAGTAACAACAACAATAATACAAGAATGTGTTGGGAGGTGAGTGTGAAAGAGACAGTATGTGTGTGTGACACAGCATGTGTGTGTGCGTGCATGTGTGCGACACAGACACAGTGCATGTGTGCAATACAGAACATGTGTATGAGACACAGAGACAGTGTGTCCTGGATGCTGGGGAAGTTTCTGAGACATTGTCTCTTTAAGGCACTCACTGAACGCTCTCCTGCTTTGTCCCGAGCCCCTGTCTCCCCTCCCCTGCTCTGCGGAGATTTGGTACATGGGCAGCGGGAAGGGGGAGAGAGAGAAAGACTGGGTGAGCTGGCTGCTGGTGAAGTCTCAGCGATTGTGCGCTGTCTCTTTAAGAAAGGCAATTATTGCCCAGAGGCTCGAGTCTTTCAGACCTCAGACTGCAGCAGCTCCGAGTGCTGAACCAGGCTGTCCCCTGTCCCCTGTCCCCTGCTCTGTATAGATGAGGTACAAGGGCAGGGGGAGGGGGACACCCTGACATCAGAACCCCCCTACCCCCACGCTGCACAGCCAGCAGGAGGGTCCTGGGAGCAGCTGCAGGAGCAACGTGGCTGCAAAGCAGCAGGTGGGAGGGGCACCTGAACACACACTGCTGGATGTGTGGGCTCTGTTAATCAACTGCACGACACTTGAATCTCTCCTGGTCGGCTGCCCAACCGCGCAGCTTAGAGGAAACATAGATCCTAACCTGAGATTAGGTTTGGCAAACCAGTTAATTGACTGGGCAAATAATGTCAATTGACTGCCCATTATTTGACTGCGGTGAAATATTATCAGGTATTCCAGCAAGATTGCCCTGAGGTAGGCCACGGCCATTCTTTCATTTTTGAGACCTTAATTTTATTGTGTTATACATTTTTCTGAGTCAAAGTAACTCAGCTAAACACCTTGGTTTTGTAATTAAGCATATGTAGCTGTCTAAAGCTAAGCTTGTTAGAAATCAGAAGGTCTTATTCTTTTTTTTGTTACTCTTGTTACTGTTCTAGTAAATCTGTGCTTTAAAATATTTCACCATTTATGATATTTTTTGACAATATTTGACTGATCAGCTGACCAATTACTTTTGGATTGGTCAGACGCCCAGCCCTTTTGAAAGATTTGATAGGAAAATAAAAAGCTTGTTAAATTACATTAACTTTGTAAATAGGCATACGGGGTGGGAGAGGGAAAGTGAATAGATTTCTGGGCTGACTTCCCTGAGCATTGTCTTTTTAATCTTCTAATATAACTGGCTGGTGCTACACACAGGCTCTTGCTCATGTTTGTGAAAGTGGCCTGGTGTCAGGAAGCCATTTAATCCAGTAACCTCTGGTTCACTGTTTCTCTTTTTGGAGCTGTGTATTGTGGAAATGCTGTGAAGGGAGGTCCCATGCTGTGGGCTGCCATATGTGTTAGACTTGTTTGAGGCTATGTCTACACTAGAGCGCTTACAGCAGCACAGCTGTACCGATCCAGCTGTGCTGCTGTGAGATCTCTCGTGTAGATGCTCTATGCTGACAGAAGAGAGCTCTTCCATTGACCTAATTAAACCACCCCAATGAGCGGTGGGAGAAGCTCGGCCACTGACATAGCACTGTGCACACTACCATGTATGCTGGCGAAACATATGTCACTTGAGGTGTATATTTTTTTCATACCTCTGAGTGATGTAAGTTTTGCCCACATAAGTGGTAGTGTTGACATGGTCCGACTGTGGAAATCTGCAAGTGATTAGACCACTGTTTCTCAAATGTGGTCACATGCGGCCACCAGGGCCTTTTCTTGCAGCCACAGCCATCTGGACTGTGATGGGGGTAACGCAAAGCAGTGGCCCCTCTTGCAAGGCTGCCAGCAGCGGTTGGGCCCTGCCTCCCTCCAGAGACTCAAACACTGAAAGTGCAGGCAACTGGTGAATTCCCCACTTTCCCCGGGGTAAGGGGAGGCAGGCTTCGACCATGGGGCTTTGGGCTCCATCCACGTGGCGGCAGGCTCTGGTTCCAGGTTCTGGCCCAGGCTCACCACCCCTGCCATCGTCCCTGGGCCCCGCTGCCTCCCTGTTTGCCTCCCTATCCAGGCTTAATTTGTCCCAGAGATTGCTGGGGCTGAGTAAGTTTGCTGTGAAAATTGATATTAACAAACATACAAATATCACTTTTCACAGCAGAAGACTTACCAGCTAGCAAGTCTTAAGGGGAAAAAAAGCACAACCAAAAAAGCAAAAGAAACAACAACAAAAGACAAGAACATGCAAAGTGCCTTATTTGTGTTTCTAGTCTGTTTAGGTGCAGTAAAGAAAAGAGACAACTGTAAATTATTATTATTACTGAGTCTGAGAAAAACCCAACATAAATAAATTACAATGATTTGGACACATATATGTGCATATTTATTTGTTTTTCCTAAGGTTAATTAAGTATTTTAGGAAAAATTGTCAACGCGGCCACCAGCAAGAGTTGGTGACCGCACTCTGAGGCCACCAAAAATTTGTTCTGAGAACCCCTGGACTAGACAACCTGAATAATAGCAAAACTTTTTAAAACAAGAGGAGGTGTGGGAGACGTTTTTTTGTTTAATGACCCAAAGCATGTGGTAAAATTGCAGCCAAAAGGTCAGTGTATCTGCTGCTGAGCGAAGGTAGGGTGGCCCTGAACTCCTGTGTTTGGTTTCAGTGATAAGGGAAGTGGTGAAACGTGTTGCCAGGCAGAGTGAGCTGCTGCTTTCCTGGGCAAGTTGACAGATGACTGACTGACAGTCTCTTGTGATAAATGGAGGTTGTGACAGAGAGCCCAGCCTGAGCTGTGTGTGGAACAGGTACGTGAATCACTGGCTACAGGCTTGTGAAAGGAAAAGTTATCATTGGCTGGCTGACTGGCATTGGCTTTCAGGCAGCCCTGGTATTAATTCGAGGAGATTATGCAAAGAATTTGGGAAAAGTCCCACTTCTGGGGTTTTTCTATGTAAGACTAGAAAATTTGTACCTCATATTTCAAACAGTATTAATAAAGAGTTGGTTTATAGTAGTACATTGCATTTCTATACGTGGAGACTGTCTACATAAGGACCTACAGCTGCAGTCTGAGCTCCGTGATAGAATGCTGTGATACATGAACCAATGGGCCTCAGTTTACTCTACCTTAGGAAGAAAGGTCTCTCTGTGAAATGTACTTCAGATTTCTCAGGACTGTGACCTTCATATGAAGAGGCCCCTGGACTTTGACTTTCAGATCCAGAAAGACCATGGCAAGCCAGACACCCCTCTGTTTTTTCATTCCCTTCTCTGGTTCTATTTTGACATGGTTCATGCCCTGTGTTAAATGTTATTGCCTTTCCTGCACTTAGTGGCCCCCATCCAGGAACAATCAGAGGTGCAGCGCCTTGTTGGCTATTTCAGTCCTGTTGGGAATTCCTCCCCCAACTGAGTGTTCTCTGAACATTGTCTGCGATTAACTTGAAACTCCTATGAAATGAAGCATCCTATTTAGGCTCTGATCTTCCTTTCCTGCAAGTCTCTAATCCAGCCCCATTTTCCTTTCTTTCCAGTTGCAGGGAGTGATTGCAAGCCAAGCATTGTTGGTTTTTGCTCTGTGTGCTGGCTGCTGAACAAAGGTGCTGATGAAAAGGTAAGAGCTTAACCTCCATCCTCTTTGATGTAGATTTACATTCCGAGGAACTGATAAATTTAGACTTGCCATACCTGTCACCTTTAACTGTAACTAAGCTCTCAGGGGAGAGAATCTAATCCACCAGCTCATAAAATCTTAAGTGTCGACCATCAAAGTTAAATTTTGGTTCAGCATGGATGGCATGGCATTTTGCAGTACTGCAGAAGGGGGAAGCTGAAAAGTAGGCACGGTTCTCCTCTCTCACGCAGGGCAGGAAGGCAGGATTTAGGGCAACAAAAATTGCTTTGACCTGAAAATGAGTATTAATTACAATACTAACTTGCTGGTATTTGTACAGTTGTTGACCAAAGACCATCTCTGCAGGGTGTGGCTGAGGTGAGCGCTTCAAAAAGTGGTGTGTGTTTCTACACAAACCTGCTTACCTGTGTGAAGTGTTGGGCGCTTTCTGAGCAAAGCCGACATATTTATGCCTTTACTTGCGAGGAAAAGAAGTAATATGCTTTTGTGAAGGGAGTGTGGGGACAGGCATGAGATGGGGGCTGAGGCTCACATGCATCCGATGAAGTGAGCTGTAGCTCACGAAAGTTTATGCTCAAATAAATTTGTTAGTCTCTAAAGTGCCACAAGTACTCCTGTTCTTTTTGCGGATACAGACTAACAAGGCTGCTACTCTGAAACCTCCCATTGCTGTGTTATCAGAAGGTGCCAGTAGTTCGTGAGCGGTGATTTCAGTAAAGCCTCCATTCCAGGCAAGGAAATATTGGGAGGTACCAGAGGGATGGGTATTGCTGCTGTGGAGGAGTGTTTTTTCCAACAGGTCTTTTTGAAAATGAGTAGGTTAAACCAGTGCAGGGACTAATCCTAAAGAGAAGTTTGAAAGCACGATGGTATTCTGTAATTGTGAAACAGGATTGTGCCTTGGCTGCACACAGATGAAATGCATATATGAGGAATACTATCAGTGCTTCAGAGAAAACCGGATGAAAGTGAATATATGATGTGATGTGGTGTAAAGAATGCATTGACATGTGTTTGGGCTGGCTACATTACTCACAAGTGGCCAAGCCATGAGTAATGGTTGCAGATCATCCCAAAATAGTGATGATAAAATCATTATGCCATCACATGTTCTCTATGTGCCTGATACTTGACAGAAAATCTGCTTTCTGAACGTTTTTGAGTTAAAAAAAAATATATTGGTATTATCCCTCAACCTGTAAAGCCAGTCTGTCTTAGTGCCATGAGTGCAACACTTTAGGTTTTGGAGGGGGAGAGAAATTATAACTATTTTAGGAATGTATAAACAATTACCTAAAATACCTTTTCATTTCACAGGCAGGGCAGAAAAGGTGGGGGAGTAGCACTGTATGTAAGGGAGCAGTATGACTGCTCAGAGCTCCGGTACGAAACTGCAGAAAAACCTGAGTGTCTCTGGATTAAGTTTAGAAGTGTGAGCAACAAGAGTGATGTAGTGGTGGGAGTCTGCTATAGACCACCGGACCAGGGGGATGAGGTGGATGAGGCTTTCTTCCGGCAACTCGCAGAAGCTACTAGATCGCACGCCCTGGTTCTCATGGGTGACTTTAATTTTCCTGATATCTGCTGGGAGAGCAATACAGTGGTGCATAGACAATCCAGGAAGTTTTTGGAAAGCGTAGGGGACAATTTCCTGGTGCAAGTGCTAGACGAGCCAACTAGGGGGGCGCTTTTCTTGACCTGCTGCTCACAAACAGGGAAGAATTAGTGGGAGAAGCAAAAGTGGACGGGAATCTGGGAGGCAGTGACCATGAGTTGGTTGAGTTCAGGATCCTGACACAGGGAAGAAAGGTAAGCAGCAGTTGGACCTTGGACTTCAGGAAAGCAGACTTCGACTCCCTCAGGGAACGGATGGGTAGGATCCCCTGCTGGACTAACATGAAGGGGAAAGGAGTCCAGGAGAGCTGGCTGTATTTCAAGGGATCTCTGTTGAGGTTACAGGGACAAACCATCCCGGTGAGTCGAAAGAATAGTAAATATGGCAGGCGACCAGCTTGGCTTAACGGTGAAATCCTAACATCTTAATCTTAATCTTAATCCTAGCAATTTTAAACATAAAAAAGAAGCTTACAAGAAGTGGAAGGATGGACATATGACTAGGGAAGAGTATAAAAATATTGCTCGGGCATGTAGGAATGAAATCAGGAGGGCCAAATCGCACCTGGAGTTGCAGCTAGCAAGAGATGTCAAGAGTAACAAGAAGGGTTTCTTCAGGTATGTTGGCAACAAGAAGAAAGCCAAGGAAAGTGTGGGCCCCTTACTGAATGAGGGGGGCAACCTAGTGACAAGGATGTGGAAAAAGCTAATGTGCTCAATGCTTTTTTTGCCTCTGTCTTCACTAACAAGGTCAGCTCCCAGACTGCTGCGCCGGGCATCACAACATAGGGAGTAGATGGCCAGCCCTCTGTGGAGAAAGAGGTGGTTAGGGACTGTTTAGAAAAGCTGGACGTGCACAAGTCCATGGGGCCGGACGAGTTGCATCCGAGAGTGCTAAAGGAACTGGCGGCTGTGATTGCAGAGCCATTGGCCATTATCTTTGAAAACTCGTGGCGAACGGGGGAAGTCCCAGATGACTGGAAAAAGGCTAATGTAGTGCCAATCTTTAAAAAAGGGAAGAAGGAGGATCCTGGGAACTACAGGCCAGTCAGCCTCACCTCAGTCCCCGGAAAAATCATGGAGCAGGTCCTCAAGGAATCAATCCTGAAGCACTTACATGAGAGGAAAGTGATCAGGAACAGTCAGCATGGATTCACCAAGGGAAGGTCATGCCTGACTAATCTAATCGCCTTCTATGATGAGATTACTGGTTCTGTGGATGAAGGGAAAGCAGTGGATGTATTGTTTCTTGACTTTAGCAAAGCTTTTGACACGGTCTCCCACAGTATTCTTGTCAGCAAGTTAAGGAAGTATGGGCTGGATGAATGCACTATAATGTGGGTAGAAAGCTGGCTAGATTGTCGGGCTCAATGGGTAGTGATCAATGGCTCCATGTCTAGTTGGCAGCCGGTATCAAGTGGAGTGCCCCAAGGGTCGGTCCTGGGGCCGGTTTTGTTCAATATCTTCATAAATGATCTGGAGGATGGTGTGGATTGCACTCTCAGCAAATTTGCGGATGATACTAAACTAGGAGGAGTGGTAGATACGCTGGAGGGCAGGGATAGGATACAGAGGGACCTAGACAAATTGGAGGATTGGGCCAAAAGAAATCTGATGAGGTTCAATAAGGATAAGTGCAGGGTCCTGCACTTAGGACGGAAGAACCCAATGCACAGTTACAGACTAGGGACCGAATGGCTAGGCAGCAGTTCTGTGGAAAAGGACCTAGGGGTGACAGTGGACGAGAAGCTGGATATGAGTCAGCAGTGTGCCCTTGTTGCCAAGAAGGCCAATGGCATTTTGGGATGTATAAGTAGGGGCATAGCGATCAGATCGAGGGACGTGATCGTTCCCCTCTATTCGACATTGGTGAGGCCTCATCTGGAGTACTGTGTCCAGTTTTGGGCCCCACACTTCAAGAAGGATGTGGATAAATTGGAGAGAGTCCAGCGAAGGGCAACAAAAATGATTAGGGGTCTAGAACACATGAGTTATGAGGAGAGGCTGAGGGAACTGGGATTGTTTAGTCTGCAGAAGAGAAGAATGAGGGGGGATTTGATAGCTGCTTTCAACTACCTGAGAGGTGGTTCCAGAGAGTATGGTTCTAGACTATTCTCAGTGATAGCAGATGACAGGACAAGGAGTAATGGTCTCAAGCTGCAGTGGGGGAGGTTTAGGTTGGATATTAGGAAAAACTTTTTCACTAGGAGGGTGATGAAACACTGGAATGCGTTACCTAGGGAGGTGGTAGAATCTCCTTCCTTAGAAGTTTTTAAGGTCAGGCTTGAGAAAGCCCTGGCTGGGATGATTAAATTGGGGATTGGTCCTGCTTTGAGCAGGGGGTTGGACTAGATGACCTCCTGAGGTCCCTTCCAGCCCTGATATTCTATGATTACATAATAATATTGTGATTGTAAAGTCCAATATCTCAGAACCTTCTACGATTGGAAGCAAGTGCTGTGTAGTCCAGGGAGTCTGAAAGTTTTGCCTCTAGTTCTTGATGAGTTGTAGCATACTGCACTTTAAACCTCTCACTATGTTTTATTATTGCCTTTGTTCTTTTTTCTTCTTCGCCAAAGTTTTTAATCAAAAAACCGTAGTACTGTGTTGAGTATTATAGTTTTCTGTAAAACTATTAGTAAAAAGCATTTTTGAAAATGTGAGAAACCTGTATTTAAATGTATTCTGACCTAGTTGCAAGCTATGAATATCTCACAGTCGGGTTGTTAAACTTTGTTAAATAGTTACAGGTTGGTAGAGGTTACCCATGCATATTTAGAAGCTGTTCTCACTATAGCTCAGTCTGTCTGTGGATCCATCTGGCTCTCAAAATCAGTGCTCTGACCTCTCTTTTAGCTCTTGATCTGATGTCTTGTGTAGCCTGTTCCTGCTACTTCTAAAGGTTTGTATATAGATGTCAGAAAGCCTTACTAACATTTTACCTGTTGCATTATTCCTCTCTCTAATGCACAGTTACCATTGTATGTTCCAGTTTACAGAAATATCTAATGGAGTTCAGTATCCAACTGCATAGCATTTTTAAATCTCCTTTTGCATCTTTGGTCATTTTAAAGTCCTTTTTTTAAACTTCAAAGTATGTCTTTTGAAGTCTTGGGTAGTGTGAACTAGCTGTAAAAAGAATCCCTCTCTATCTTTGTGCATGCACAAACATTCCTAGTTGATCTTTTAGCCAGATCTTTTAATATTCTTTAATCCCCCTCCCCATCCGGGAAGTCTTCCTAAATAGAAAACCTGCAGTTCCCTCATAAAGTAACATTAAACCAAATGTTGTAGTAGATGTAACTTGTAAAGTAGAAACAACTATATGTCACAGTCCCAAAAGCGAGATTTGTTACAACAATAGGGAACAAATTACTTATGGCATCTGTGGTTGGAATGTTTCCATGCTAGAGGATGTGGGGAGCAGCTGTGAGGGGGGCAATGAAAGAAGGGTTTGCAAAAATGGATTTGGAGGACCAAAGAGTGATTGGTGCACAGGTAGGGGCAGTGGTTCTGTATGTAAGGGGTTGGCTTGAAAAAAGGCCTGGATCTAGTCTTCATAAGGGGAAAAAATGGGGGGAGATGGGGGCGGAATGTCCCGTCAGAACTACTATTGGTTTAGCTGTACCAGTGGTAGAGCTGCTGGGAGTTTTAGTGCACACACGGCTGTGGCAGCTTCTGGCATTTTCATCACTGTCAGCTAAATGTTGTGAGGCTCCAACCAGTGCAGTTGAATTGGTGGTAGCGTCTGTGTGAACTTCTTTTCTAAATTCCCTTGTGTAGACCAGGACCTAAGAGCGAACAAAAGTGCTAATGGGAGGAAGATATTGAGGACCTTTACCTTTTTTGGTTGTACCCTTGAAAGTGACTGCAAAAAAAGGGGAACTTGTGGTTCCATGTTTATTCTTTCTTAATAACTCCATCTCAAATGTGCTTGGATGACAAGTGAAAAGATATCCTTTCTAAACTTGGAGTTAACCTGAGATCAGAGAGTCAAGCTGGTTTCTTTCCTTGTCGCGCTTCCTCACTGTTATTAATAAAATACTGTGCCTTCAGTGATATCTGTGGAACTGACTAAACCTCAGCAAGCAAGTCTGGTGTGTGAGAAGAAAGGAATTCAGTGCCCCTCTCCTAGCTGTGTTGGGTTTGCATAGCTAAAGGTAGTAAAGTGCCACTAAAGCAAGCAGATAGGGCTTGGAATACACACATGGAACAGGTCTGCTGGTCATGCAGGTGCTATTTTTAGTTACTTTTCAGAGCCTCACTTTAAGGAGAAAAGGGAGTGGTGTGGCAGGGTGGGTGAGAGGTAAATGAGAGCTGAGATGCAGGGAGAGTGAATTGGAGAGGGCCCTGAAGCGGAGGATGAAGAGTTTGAAATGGATGTAGGAGAGGAAGCCAGCGAAGAGTTTCAATAGGGCCGGGTGCAGGAAAGTTTCTTATGGCAAACCATGTTTGTGACTCAGGGAGATAATTTTAGAGATGGAAAGAAGCTAATGTCTGACAGCTGTTGCTCTTTAGTATCTACCTGTTAGTGCTTTCATTCTTGACCATTGTGTGTTTGTGGATTGAGGGAACCTATTGATCTCTGTTGCTGAGAGTGTGTATTCTGCCAATAAGGCACCAGAGTACATACATTGATGGATGCACAAGAGTACACTTCTTCCACATACCAGAGAGGTGGTTGGGTGAGGCTTGGTAATTATATAACAGCTCTCTACAGGAAAGCTTGCTAAGCCCCCTTTTCAAACCAGAAACCAAGGTTGCAGTGCACAGGTCAGACCATTTCAGAAACAATGATGTTGAACATAAAGTGCTTTTCTGCTCAGAAGCTTGCCTGAAGCAGGCCCTTCTTTTGCTAGGATTCTTTCAGTAGGGTTTCCCCTCCCTCTCTAGCGAGCAGTAGCATCCTTGTGATTCCTTTCAGATTTGCTAGCTTTTGTGGACTGGTGTGGAAGGGGGCGGCTACTGCATTGAGTATGGCATTTCTCCAAAGCTGGTGGGATTGTTCCCAGCTGTCAGTGACTCATAGTAGCTGAGTTACTGTCTCAGAGTTCAAGTTAATGGAATTTGCTGTTCAGTTTCCCCTGAATTGTCTAGGGGAGGAGGAGTTTCCCTTTAACTGGAGGAAGGAGGGGAGAAATCCCACAAAGAAGAAGCGTGAATATGTGTTAGGGTGTGTAAAAGTGCCAAGACGTGCTGTCCTTGCTAACCAGGATGATGCATGCAGTCCCTTACTCAGGAGCATGAAGGATCAGGCAATCATATGTTCCATTGCATTCTATTCTGTTTTATATAGATTCTCACACAGTACCCCTCACCATAGTACCTGAGCTCTTTCCAATAGTGCATTAAGCAATGTGACTGTTTGCCACATGTTTGTTCCCTCATCATCTCCCTGGGGGGAGAACTGTGTGAAGTGGAGAGTTTTTTGTTTTGGAATTGATTGTGTGTGTGTGTGTGTTTGTGTGTGTGTGTGTGTGTGTGTGTAAAATACACACTACATACACACATAGCTATGTTTTTGTTAGAGAAGGCAAGGTCAAAGAAAAGAGCAGAAGGAGGAGAGATTTGTGATACTCCTTTGTTATTGTCAAGTTCCCTCAGACCTTGTTTATTCAGAAACCAAAGAAATATCAGTGAGCCTGTATTTCATAAGTTTCGTGCCAAATAGATAATGTTACAGATTTTCTGAGGACATACAGGAATCATGGGGTACATTGACAGGTGCTAATTTGTCAGCAAGGCAGCTAGTAATCAGTTTGTATGCCAAGTATCAGGAGCACAAGTGGCACCCATGCAATGACCTCTTACGGTTCCAAATGTATATTTAGCTGGTAACTGCCTTCGTTATTTTCATGTATAATTGTTCATTTTCTCCAAAGCAGGCTTCCATCCACCTTTTTGTGTTCAAACAAGTTTGATATTTGAAGTGGCTGGGATGTACTGTTGCAGAATGGGGAACCAGGTCCCCATGGTGGTTTTGAACATTGTGGCTATAAGTGTATGAAAGCCCCTGACAGCGAGCTGGGTTTGGTGACAACCAATGCAATTGTTGGCCCTTAAGCAGTACGGAATCAGTGGGATGTGGTTGGGTTTCATTTACAGTAGTATTGTTGTGCAGCTGAAGAGCATTGTCTGCTGCCCAAGGAAATAAATCTTCACCTGAGAAGAGCTCTGTGTAACTTGAAAGCTTGTCTCTTTTGCCAGCAGAAGTTGGTCCAATAAAAGATATTACCTCACACACCTTGTCTCTCTAGTATCCTGGGACCAACATGCCTACAACAACACTGAAAACATCTTAACTCTGTTTGTCTCATTGATGCCTTGTTTTAAAAATGTTAGTGTGTTTGGAGAAGATTCAGTCCCCTGCAGGTAATGACTGAGTACTTAACTAACCTACAATTACAGCTGGATTATAATGCATGTGGTAGCTTGATTACTTTTTAAGGGCATTTCTCCGGGAGTTGTACCTATGAATTTGGGCATGTACATCGAAGAGTCTCTTTCAATTTGGAATATCATATAATAATTTATAACGTAAGGGAAGTAATAATTAGCTTCTGTGTTCTACCCTGTGCTTGGTGATAAGATCCTTCCTCCTTCTCCCATCTCTACCAAACTCATGGTTAAACTCATGAGATTATTAATAGGGCCAAGAAGCCAGAATAAGCAAATGTCATATTTCAGAGTAGCAGCCGTGTTACTTTTACAACAGATGATGTCCATTTGCTTGAATCCCCCCCCCCCCCACACACTCCAAGTATCCTGAGTAGGACTGTTCAGGGTGGGGGAAAAAGCATCAATTTCAGGCCTTAAATTAACCCTTCCAGTGGGCATTCGTACTGGAATTCAAGGGACAGACTAAAGACAACCTTTTGCTTCTTTCTGGATCTCATAGTCTAAGTTCCCTATAAGCTGTGCAGCAGCCTGTTAAGCTCTGTGCAGGTGCTCAGGGCAGCAGAGGGGAGAGATGCCCCTCGCTCAGCCCCAGACAGTACTGGGTTTATAATGGTGGCAGGCCCATGCTCAGCAAGGACCCTGCTGGCCCGGCCCGGCACTCCATTTCACTTGCGCTGCGGCCTCTCTCCTCTCTAGTCCCTCCCCCGTGCTTCTCTAGGCCTGCCGGCCCAGGGCTTCTCTCCGCCCCTCCACTCGCTCCTCTCAGCCAGCTGGCTGAGGGCTCATCTCTCCGCCCCCGCTCTCTGTCACCTGCAGGCAGCAGCCGCTGGCTGCTTGCCAGTGACAGGGGGCAGGGAAAGGAGCCCACAGCCACTGCCGCTCCTCCAGGCCGCCAGTGACGGGGAACCTAAAGCCGCCGACCATCATCGGTGGCCTGGACTGCGGACGGACCTGCTGCGACTGGGGGTGAGGCATCCCTCCCCCAGCCCCAACCCAGCCCGGCCCAGGTGTGCCTCTTCCCCTTTTTCCCCCCCCAGCCCAGGTGCTGCTGCGGGGGGAGAGAGCTGGGGAGAGTCCTATCTCCTCATGGTAGCCCCAGAGCCCACACCCCCAGCTGGAGCCCTCATCCCCCTGCACTCCAACCCTCTGTCCCAGCCCTGAGCCCCCTCCTACACTTCGAACCCCTGGCCCCACCCCTGCCACATGAATTGTGTTATGTGCACCAATATGGAGGTGATGTGTCACACATTCCCTCCATATTGGTGCACATAATAAAATTCATTTTGCACATGTATGGGAAAAATTAGAGGGAACATTGTGTCACAGTGCCCTTTTATTGGGGAGGCCCAAAAAGCATTAACTTTGCTGTCTCTTTGAGCTGAAACACAAATCATGAAATCTCCTAATCTCTGAATTTAGTACTGGTTTGCAGAATTGCTGGTAGCTGTATGAGAAGGTGCTACCATCTATAATGTCCTTCTCCCATTTCATCAATGTCCAGATATGCTCTGTTTCTTCAGTGTTCCGCATCTGATGTCCAAGTGATGCTGCCAAGAAGGTCTTGCCAAATACATATTGTCCTTTGGCATAGTGGATGGGATTTGCAGATGCTGTGGTAGGTCAATAATTGCAGATATCCTTCTGACTACTCCAGGAAAGCAGTGCTTACAAATGTTTATAGATCCAGGTGCTTCCATGAGCCTTCTGCTTGCAGATTTTCATTGATTCAGGGTCCTGATCCCGTCTGCTCTTATATCCTTTCTGGAGTCTAATAGGGAGCTTATAAAATTCTATTGCCTCAAGCCCACATTCATCCCAGCTCTCTTACCGCAAAGTGGACCAGTTACAATATTCCATCCTGAGGTTTCTGTTTCATTCCCTATTGAGAATTGGATTAGAGTAAAGAGGCCAAAGTTTGCTAATCTCAAGGACAGAAAGTTCCACTTCCAGTACCTACACATATGCTTCTCTCATGTCCTCTCCCCATTTACTCTCAGAAATACAATTCAGATCCTGATAAATCAGGGGTGGGCAAACTTTTTGGCCTGAGGGCCATATCGGGGATCCGAAACTGTATGGAGGGCTGGGTAGGGAAGGCTGTGCCTCCCTAAACAGCCTGGGCCCTGCCCCCTATCTGCCCCCTCCCATATCCCACCCCCCTCAGAACCTCCCACCCATCCAACCCCCCCTGCTCCTTGTCCCCTAACCCCCCCTTTCCAGGACCCCCCTCGACCCTAACCGCCCCCCACAGGACCCCACCCCCTATCAACCCTCCCTGTCCCCTGACTGCCCCGACCCCTATCCATACCCCACCCCCTGACAGGCCCCCCAGGACTCCCATGCCTATCCATCCCACCGAGAACCTCTGCCCCATCCAATTGTTCCCTGTCCCCTGACTGCCCCCCGGGACTCCCTGTCCCTTATCCAACCTCCCCGCCCCCTTACCATGCTGCTCAGAGCAGCATGTCTGGCAGCTGTGCTACCCGGCTGGAGCCAGCCGTGCTGCCCGGCAGGACTCGCAGCCCCACTACCCAGAGTGCTGGCGGCACGGCGAGCTGA
The DNA here is from genome assembly GCF_965140235.1 of Caretta caretta. Taxonomy (NCBI): domain Eukaryota; kingdom Metazoa; phylum Chordata; order Testudines; family Cheloniidae; genus Caretta; species Caretta caretta. The sequence goes on along the minus strand of NC_134212.1, from coordinate 54,773,435 downwards.
GGCTGCAGGGGAGGGGCCGGGGGCTAGTCTTCCCAGCTGGGAGCTTAAGGGCCGGGCAGGACGGTCCCGCGGGCTGGATGTGGCCCACGGGCCATAGTTTGCCCACCTCTGTGATAAATCAAACTTCAGTGCTAGTTTCATAGATGACGTGTGGGACCCTGTGATGAGGTGTCCACCCCATACAGGAGTGGGGGGGGGTTAGTGGAGGTCTCCTGGTGCTACCATTCCCTGCCCCAGTGGAGGTGAGTCCTCTAAGCAGCCTAGAGAGGCTGCGTGGGCACAGCCAGTCAGAGAAGAGCTGCAGGGAATAGCCAATCTGGGCTCCACAGGCCCATATAAGAGGAGCTGCAGGGCAGAAGACATTGGTGGCTGCTGGGAGCTCAAGGAGTGAGGACTGTGTTCTTAACAGGCTGAAGGAACTGTAGCACCTTGGACAGAAAGAAAAGGAATACTTGTGGCACCTTAGAGACTAACCAATTTATTTGAGCATAAGCTTTCGTGAGCTACAGCTCACTTCATCGGTTGCATACTGTGGAAAATACAGAAGATGTTTTTATTCACACAAACCATGAAAAAATGGGTGTTTATCACTACAAAAGGTTTTCTCTCCCCCCATCCCACTCTCCTGCTGGTAATAGCTTATCTAAAGTGATCACTCTCCTTACAATGTGTATGATAATCAAGGTGGGCCATTTCCAGCACAAATCCAGGTTTTCTCCCCACCCTCCCCAACAAACCTACTCTCCTGTTGGTAATAGCTTATCTAAAGTGATCACTCTCATTACAATGTAATGGTGTCCCCTGAATAGATATGTGGGCACAGTTGGCAACGGGCTTTGTTCCAAGGATAGGTTCCTGGGATAGTGGGACACCATCAAAGGGCCTAATAACATCAGCCACACTATCAGAGGCTCGTTCACCTGCACATCTACCAATGTGATATATGCCATCATGTGCCAGCAATGCCCCTCTGCCATGTACATTGGTCAAACTGGACAGTCTCTACGTAAAAGAATAAATGGACACAAATCAGATGTCAAGAATTATAACATTCATAAACCAGTCGGAGAATACTTCAATCTCTCTGGTCACGCAACTGCAGACATGAAAGTTGCGATATTACAACAGAAAAACTTCAAAACCAGACTCCAGTGAGAGACTGTTGAATTGGAATTCATTTGCAAATTGGATACAATTAACTTAGGCTTGAATAGAGACTGGGAGTGGCTAAGTCATTATGTACGGTAACCTATTTCCCCTTGTTCCCCCCCCCCCTTCTTGTTAAACCCTGGATTTGTGCTGGAAATGGCCCACCTTGATTATCGTACACATTGTAAGGAGAGTGATCACTTTAGATAAGCTATTACCAGCAGGAGAGTGGGGTAGGGGGAGAGAAAACCTTTTGTAGTGGTAAACACCCATTTTTTCATGGTTTGTATGTATATAAACATCTGCTGTATTTTCCACAGTATGTATTGGATGAAGTGAGCTGTAGCTCACAAAAGCTTATGCTCAAATTGGTTAGTCTCTAAGGTGCCACAAGTACTCCTTTTCTTTTTGAGAATACAGACTAACATGGCTGTTACTCTGAAACTTGAAATACATAGACTCTCCCCCCCAACCCCTCCCCATCCCCAGCTTACTTTCTTCTGGGCCTCTGTAATTAGTGACTGCTTCTGTTCCTCCTCACCATGGTGATAATTCAGAGTTCCAAATCTTTCAATCATTCACTCCTCACATATCCCTTCCATATTCATTCAGGCTGTCTCCTGCAGGCCCACAAAGTAAATCTGTGCCAAAGCATGTATCTCTGATTTTGGAAATCAGAAATCAAAAGCACATCTGCTTCCAGTAGAAGTAATATCTAGTGGTAGTAATATCTCCATCTTAGAGAGCTCCCACCAAAACGGCCAGCCTTGTCATGCAAGGAAGGACTTGATCCTGGCAGATTTTGGACTGTCAACAGAATATCATTGGGGCTAAGATTTTGTCATGGATGACAGGTTTCAGAGGAACAGCCGTGTTAGTCTGTATTCGCAAAAAGAAAAGGAGTACTTGTGGCACCTTAGAGACTAACCAATTTATTTGAGCATGAGCTTTCGTGAGCTACAGCTCACTTCATCAGATGTAAGTGATCTGATGAAGTGAGCTGTAGCTCACGAAAGCTCATGCTCAAATAAATTGGTTGGTCTCTAAGGTGCCACAAGTACTCCTTTTCTTTTTGTCATGGATGTTTTTACTATAAGTCACTGACAGGTCATGGCGATAAAGAAAAATTCATGGAAGCCTGTGACTTGTCCCTGACTTTTACTGAAATATCCATGATAAAATGGGAAGGGACTGGGCAGCTTCAGAGTGGCTAGGAGCTCTGGGGCCCCCACCACCCGGGGGGACTTAGAGCTCCAGGGTCCCCCTGTCACCAGCAGCAGAGGGGAGCTGTGCGGGGTCCCCATGTTGCCACTGCCACGGCAATGGGCAGCTGCAAGGGGTCCCTCTGTCACTGCTGCTGGCGAGGAGCTGCGGGGTACCTCTGCGACCCATGGCGACTGAGAGCTTGAGGGCCAACTGCCTCAAGCGGCGGGGGTACCTTACAGCTCCCTGCCACTGTGGGAGGTGGCAGGATCCTACAACTCCCAGGCGCCAGGGCTGAAGTCACGGAGGTCTTCCATGGCTTCTGCAGCCTCCGTGACAAAACCGTAGCCTTAAATATCATCCATGCATAAAATCAATTTTAAAACACGAATCTTGTAGTGTTTTCTCTTCTGAGTCACAGGTGGTGGGTCTGAATGCAAAAAGCCAGTAATTGTGCATGGATAATGTGAGGAGGAGGGGAGATGCAGAGTACCTCAGGCTAAGTCCTGAAAGAGTGGAGTAATGCCTGCCAGTCCAGCACCTGGAGGCGAGGCATCTCCCCAGTTTCCATTGTGGCTCCCCTCCATCAAATGGTACCTGTTCTTTATCATTTGTCATTGTCATCCGTAGTGGGAAACATGTAACCTTGGTTTTAGGCTCTGTAATTTTCAAGGAGGAATCTTTTGGAATAAATACCCTCTGCATCTACATGTCTCCCCATTCACTCCTAGTAAAAATCTTACCTAAGGCTTCAACTTCTGTTTAAACTGCCCACCCCTTATTTTTGCTTGTGGTGAGGAGTGTGTCTTCCTGGCCTGATGGAGAGTGTTTCCTCTTCTCCTCACTTCGTTGGCATCACATGACACCTCTTTCTACAGTCTGTGTCTTACCTAAAAGGTGTTTGAGATGCAGTGCTTGCTAATTCTTCAGGCCACCACAGGTGAAGAAAGCCCAGGACATGTAGAAGGGGTGCACCAAATGTTATGATGGGCAGAGAGAGAGAGAGAGGGAGAATGTGGAGTGAAACAAGTTTCTGGGAAAGCACAAAGTGAGGGGGAGGAGGGTATCTGCCTTCAAGGAGGTGAACAGAAAGCGGTGTTTGTCCCTTAGGGGTTCCTGTATGCTGTAATTGAGTCAGCATGTCAAAATGAGGTATGGGGAGAGCTTTGGGGGGAGGGAGGAGGGGAGAGCTCCTCACTCAATTTATAAAGGGCTTGGATGAGTTCTCTGTCTTGCAGTGGTAATGACCTCTCTGCTTGTTGCGTTGCTAAAGCTATGACTCGTTAGCTGTCCAGCCGAGATCTACGGCTGATGTTTCCCTAGGATTTTTAATCTTTGTTCGCTTGAGAAGCTGAGAAGAATTGGCTCTGGCTTGCTTGTGATGTGGAAGAGGAGGAGGGGCAGATAGGAAGGGGAAGGTGATTGAATATGCTACTATATTTTGACACTCAAACATAAGCAGAATAGCCTGCAAGGGCCTCTCTTATTTTAAGTATTTTTAAATCTTAAAGAAACAAAAGCTATTATTTCTCTGTCCTGTTTCTTTTGGGCTGGCTTTACATTTGGGGGTCTGGGAAATACTGAATTGCTTTTCTCAGTTAGCTTTTCAGTTCTGCATTTGAAATCCCACTGGAAAAAGAGTGAATGATTTCAGCACTTAGGCCTGGCAGAGAATTGCAGCTGCTGGCTGCCTGGCTTTGGTCTTGATGGTGTGCTGGCAACTTCATCTTTGGCCCTAGCCTATGGCAGCATTGCTCTTGGAGCTTGTGTAAACCGAAAGCCTGCTGATTCTGATATTTCCATGCTAACCAGCTAGTTTTGTCTTGACTCTTTTTTTTTGGTCTCTACCTCTGGCACTTTCGTATTTTTGTAAAGCACTCCTAGCCACATATTTGATGCTGTGATAATTACCATAGCAATGGCAATGGCTTAAACCTGAAAAATGGGGGAGATGGCACCATTTTTTCAAGCATTATCTATTTTGACAGAGAAACAGCTGCTTTTATTTGAAGCAGTGAGGTTTTTTTCAAGTAACCTGTGTGTGAGGGGGTTGAAGAGCAAAAGCAGAGGTGCTGAGGATAGTGATGGGAGAGAGGAAAGGGGACACAGAGGTGATGGTCTGGACATCCATGTGGGACACCTGTGTAGGCGGATGAAGGAGGCAAAGGTGCCATTCTATACAACATTCAACCTGCAGTTGTTAATAGATGATTTGAAACTTTGGCAAGGTTGGCACTGTGGAGAGTTGGAAAATAGATGTGGGACCCTAGTTGGCAACAAATTGCCCACTTCTCCAGTTGTGAGCATGCTTCAACAGCAATACTGACAAACTGTAGCCCAACAATGTGCTCTTTTGTGGTTCTGCCCCACAGGAGACTGAAAATGTAATACACAGAAAACCGTGATACAAGAATGACTGAATCCCTGACAAACATGTCCGTGGTAGAAGCAGATGCTGAGTCTGTTGGAAGGAAATAGCATGAAATATATCTTTATTTCAACATTTTCCTCTTCCATCCACCTCCCGCTATGGCAAGCAGCTTTTAGCATTAGAAATCAGATACTAGGAACATTGTTAGTGGAGAACTCCAGTTTCCTCTTTCCTTTCCCTACCCCTACTGAAGTCAGGGGTTGGTTTTATTTTCTGGAAAGTGAGGCTGTAGCTCATCTCCCTGTACGTCCCTCGTGTACACACGGTGCAGTGGAAGAGTACAAGCATTTGATTAGATTCATCCCCCCTCCCCCTGAGATTTGTTTGAAAGCATACTGAGGGAGGAAGGAGGCTAGCATAAAGTGTCTGTTCTGCACCAGGTCCTGGAGCTTCTGGCTTTGGGGTGAAGTTCTAGTGTTGAGTGAATTATAAACTCATCTCCACTTTTCTTGTGCCAGCGCAGACAAATGGGATCACTTTCCTCTAGCCCTGTCTATTCCTGCTAGTAGAGGGGCATGATGTCACTGTTTCTTTACAGGCAGCTTTAGCTCTCACTCATTGTCATGCCCTCGTTCCAGCCAGAGACAACAGTCTTTTCTGTGTTGGCTGGTTATATTCTTAAATATTTTTCTACCAGGTCTAGCCCTTCATGCTCAAGCGGTTGGTAGAGTCCAGGACCCTGTTTGTAGTTGTTTCTTTTATTATGGTAGTGCCTAGAGGCCTCAGACATCCTTGGGATCCCACAGTGCCCCTGTAGTTCTCCACCAGGAAAAGCAAGGCAGGTACTACTGCCATTTCCAAGGTAGGAGGTACATCTTAGCTCCAGAGGAAGAAAAGCAGGCCAGCAATAGTCTACAGGTACCATTCTCCTGTTCAACAAGTCTCTGGATGCAGGTAAATTCAGATCTCCAATACCTTCCAGTCAAAGCTTGATAAAGCTGTCATCCTGTCAGCAGCCCAGTTCACTTTACCTACTCCCTTCTTCATGATGCCTGATGAAGGGAGGCAGCCAGGTAAAAACAAAGGTTGGGTTAAAACTTGTGGAGACACTGAGCCTGGGTTGATGGTAGAGGCCTGTTACGTCCCACTTGCATTAGCACATCAGCCTGTCCTTCCTTTCTTTTTAGTCCTTTTCGTGTGAGAAATAATATGTAATTTGTATTTCCCCTTCACATTGTTGTCCCCACGTTGTAGGACTTATAGGGCCAGCCAACTTTCGGGGCATTTGGTGTATGTTTCCACAGGTATAAATACCCCGCATCTTCTAACTATCACTCAGTTCCTTTCTGTCTGCCAGGCAGTGCATTGCAGACCTTACCTCTTCCTTTTTCTGTGTTGTGTAGCAACCTCAAGAGTAGTTTTAATGTGTGGCTTTGAAATGGATATTTTAGGAAATGTTCTCTGTTTGTTGCTGCTGTTTTGGCTTTTTGTTGAAGTTTATTATGGTTGCCAGGGGGATTACCCTGTATAACAGATCCTGCTGAAATAATGGGATTAAAAAATCATCTTCTTGCACCTTTGTGCTCCCTGCTTCAAATGGACGGAACAGTGAATGTTATTTATGCCTTGGGAAAGGGCATTTGGACAAGGCCTTCTGTAAAACTCTTCTCCAGAACTCCTGCTGCAAGAGTCATTGGCAACACGTGAGCCTGGGAACCCTTCTCCTGAGCAGGCATTTCTCACTGAGCAGTGTGGGCTCAAAGTCTGTCGTGGAGCTAAAGCTGGGTGAGGAGTCCCTGGCTGAAAGGGGGTCATCCTCCCATGAAGGCACCTGTTAAGGAACTGTTGAAGTTAGTTCTGCCAGTTTAAGACCAGAGAATCACTTGAATGCTGCTTCAGGAGGTGGTACTTAAGGTTCAGTGCTTTCAGGACACTGCATGCTAAGAGGCATTTTGAAAAGAATCTCTCCAGTGGACCTGGCCAGACAGCAGTATGGCCAGCTTTTTCACAGATTCTAAAGCTTGAAGGGACCATTGTAATGTCAGCTCCTAGAGGGCCCAGAAAGAAAAGACTGGAAAGATAATGGATACTGGCCTCAGGTAGATCCATCTGGCCCTTTATGGAGCCTCTTGGAGGTTCCAGTTGTGGCCTTGTTGTGCTAAACACTTTACAAACATGGAGGTGGACACTGTCCTTGCCCCAAAGAGCTTATTCTGTCCAGTTTAATTTACCACTGCATTTTTGTAAATGGTCTGTTTGTTCCTTTTCAGTGGAATTTTTTCCATATTTTTGTCTAGTTCTTTTTTATGCTAGCTGGGATCATTACAGGTAAAACCTGTAAGTAGTCCAGAATGTATGGGAGAATACCCATTTTTATTGTTAGCTCTTCCAAAAAGGAATAGAGGTAAATTGTGCCATCTGTTTGAAGTCCTATCTTCCTATCTGCAGAGTGGTATAAAATTTAAACAAAATCACTTTATTCATCTTCAGGGACAGGTTCATTTCCAGATATTTAAAACCCCGAGGTGACCATTTGGCTGGAAAATCAGTAAACAAAGTAGTTTTTTGGGGGTGGGGGGTGGAGTGGCTGCGGGAGGGGGTGGCTCACACTGAGTACTATTGCCTCTGATTTATTTACGCTGATATGAAATCCTGAAATAGTTCCATGTTCTCAGCACTGTCTAATGACTTGAGCTTGTGTTCAAAATTGCTTAAATTTCAGTTATACACTGAAAGTGAGACCTCCATGTTTATGGATTCCATATTAAATTTCATCTCTTTACAAGTCAAAAGATGTTTAATTGCTGCCAGCCCTGCAAACTCTACCAGACATCTGAAAGTCAAGATGGGTCTTTCCTTCTTTGTGGTATTGCTGATTATACCAGTTTGGATAGCCAGATCCCATCCACATTGACACCTGAGCAGCCCTGTTCATAGAATCATAGAATATCAGGGTTGGAAGGGACCTCAGGAGGTCATCTAGTCCAACCCCCTGCTCAAAGCAGGACCAATCCCCAATTAAATCATCCAGCCAGGGCTTTGTCAAGCCTGACCTTAAAAACTTCTAAGGAAGGAGATTCCACCACCTCCCTAGGTAACGCATTCCAGTGTTTCACCACCCTCCTAGTGAAAAAGTTTTTCCTAATATCCAACCTAAATCTCCCCCGCTGCAACTTGAGACCATTACTCCTTGTTCTGTCATCTGCTACCATTGAGAAAAGTCTAGAGCCATCCTCTTTGGAACCCCCCTTTCAGGTAGTTGAAAGCAGCTATCAAATCCCCCCTCATTCTTCTCTTCTGTAGACTAAACATCCCCAGTTCCCTCAGCCTCTGCTCATAAGTCATGTGTTCCAGTCCCCTAATCATTTTTGTTGCCCTCCGCTGGACTCTTTCCAATTTTTCCACATCCTTCTTGTAGTGTGGGGCTCAAAAGTGGACACAGTACTCCAGATGAGGCCTCACCAATGTCGAATAGAGAGGAACGATCACTTCCCTCTATCTGCTGGCAATGCCCCTACTTATACATCCCAAAATGCCATTGGCCTTCTTGGCAACAAGGGCACACAGTTGACTCATATCCAGCTTCTCGTCCACTGTAACCCCTAGGTCCTTAAAGGATAAAGGTACTGTTCAGGCATAATTGAGGACATCATGTGGAGATGGTGGTTTGGCTCAGGTGTCAGAGGGCCTTATTTGGCCTGGAGAATCTTTTCAGTAACTGAAACACACATAGACCAACCTAGATTTATCCTCACTGCACTGGGAGCCAACAGCCCCAGCCCTACCGGCCTTGGCTGGATGGTGTGTGTGTGACAGACGATTTCTGGGTTGTGGAAGATCTGACACATCAATGTTGATTTCTTCAAAGATACTTGTGTCAAATTGTTCTTGCTGCTCTGGTGACATTTGTATTACATTGAATAAATCCAGGAAGCTCCTGATTTGTCGTAGCATCTGGCTCATCTTTGGAAGAACTCAATAGTGTGTGTGTGTTCTTTTATGGAGGCCACACATGTGATTGTGTAATAGGGTCAACTCAGCCTGCCTGATATTCAGCTAGATTATTTCCATATTCAAACAAATTTGGTTATGCATAGCTTAGAGATATTTGTGCCCTTGTTGTCAGGATTAAATCAAGTTGCTTTGAGATTTCCAGCATCTTGTCCTAAGAATTCTTCAGGATATAGACTAGGTTGAAGGTCTTCTGGTTTGTTTTCTAAGCATATTTGCTTGACCATTTTTCTTATCCCTGGAAATACATAATTCTAACATGTCCTTTGAAAGCCTCACATGCTATTAGAGGGTTTACATATTTATTTTCATTGGCTTGTGTGCTGAATCTTTGTCCTAAAGTGTATAGTTGGGGAGTGTCTATCTTTTCCCTCTGTATTCTTCCTGACTTTGGCATTTCAACCAGGTAAAATCTGTTACATGGACAGAGATCATCAGTAGGCATGATTTTGTATAAATACGATTCTCTGTCCTGTTTTTTTTTTTTTTAAATATCCTCTTTGGCTTGGATGAAGTTATGAACTTCAGAATAGAAAATAATGTTTTTCTTCAGCAAACTGATGAATTTTCAACTTTGTCTGAGAAGAAACCTGGAGAGTCTTTAACCTTATAACTGAGTGTGGTGTTGGAGAAGTTCTAAATTGGGATCATAACTAGTGTTAAGTCTCTTCCTCATCAATCCCTTAGATAACACTATGCGTTACAGTGCCCTTTTAGCCCTAGAGCTACAGCACCATTGCCAAGAGTAAGCAGTGTTCTCTCTATTTTTCAGACACTGAAACTCAAGCACAAAGGTTTGCCATCTTTCCCATGTTGCACAGCAAGTCAGCAGGCAGATCTCATGACTCCCAGTCTGTTGCCCTATCAACTCCACAGATTTCTTCATCCTTTTTCCTTCCTGCTGCCAGTGCTCTGATGATGAAGAGAGTAAACTAGATCAGCGGTTCTCAAAGCCAGTCCACCGCTTGTTCAGGGAAAGCCCCTGGTGGGCCGGACCAGTTTGTTTACCTGCCGCGTCCGCAGGTTTGGCCAATCGCGGCTCCCACTGGTCGCGGTTCGCCGCTCCAGGTCAACGGGGACAGCGGGAAGGGTGGCCAGCATGTCCCTTGGCCCACGCCACTTCCTGCAGCCCCCATTGGCCTGAAGCGGCGAACCGTGGCCAGTGGGAGCCGCGATCGGTCGAACTTGTGGATGCGGCAGGTAAATAAACCGGTCCCGCCCGGCAGGGGCTTTCCCTGAACAAGCAGCGGACCGGCTTTGAGAACCACTGAACTAGATAATACTGAGTCCTGCCATGAGTGCAGAGGACTGGATTAGATGACCTTTCAAAGTCCCTTCCAGTCCAATGATTCTATGAAACCACCTGTTGAAGACGGAATAAGAGATTTTGGAGGGCACAAGTCACACTGGTAAGCAGTGACCCATATGACACTACTTAGTAGTTCTGCTGCTCAGACAAACAACCTGAGTAGTGGGGCTGCTGGGTCCTGGCTCCACCTCTGTTGTCAGGTCTGTAGAATTGCCCTGCCTGCCATCCATGGCCTGGGTGGCACTGGCACCCTTTCAGAGACTGTCTTTGGAGACAGCATTGGGTTTAATTGCTGCTGTAATTAGCCTGATCAGCTAACCCCTTCTGCACCGACGCTCTCCTGCCACAGTAACTGGAGAAGCAGCAACAATTGGCCTCTGGGCTGGTTCCCTTTCCCTCTCCTCTCCCCAAAATGCCCAAACAACTCAGCAAATGACTTCTCTTCAGGCCTAAGGAGCACTCCAGGGGGCAGAGGAGCAGCTCCCTTTCCTCCCAAGAACTACTGCTTCTTGGGTGCAGCCTCCTCAGGCCTGTTTTCAGGTGGAAGAGAGAGGTGTCAGTGTGTATGTGTATGGGGCAGGATTACCTCCATATGTGTATGTGGCTGAACTAAAGGGTATGTCTATACTGCAGTTAGACACCTGCGGCTGGCCTGTGGCGGCTGGCCTGTGGCAGCTAACTTGGGTTCATGTTTGGACTCCAGTTGGAGCCTGGGCTCTGGGAGCCAGTGAGGAGGAAGGGTCCCATAGGTAGGGTTGCCAGGAGTCTAGTTTTCGACTGGAACGCCTGGTCAAAAAGGGACCCTGGTGGCAGTGCCAACTGGGCCATTAAAAGTCCAGTCAGCAGCACAGCAGGGGCCTGGGGCTAAGGCAGGCTCCCTGCCTGCCCTAGGTCTGCGCAGTGCCCGAAAGTGGCCGCCAGGTCCCTGCAGCCCCTAGACATGTGAGTGGCCCGGGAGGCTCAGCATGCTGCCCCCGCCCTGAGAGCCAGCTCCACAGCTCCCATTTGCTGGGAACTGCAACCAATGGGAGCTGCGGGGGTGGATCCTGTGGGCTCAAGGGCAGCACATGGAGCCTCCCTGGCTGCCCATATGTCTATGGGGCTGCAGGGACCTGGCGGCCGCTTCCCGGGAGCCTTGGTAAGCGCTGCTGGGACCCTGCAATCCAAACCTCCTCCCGCACCCCAACCCCGTGCCCCAGCCCAGAGTCCCTTCCTGCACCCAAGCTCCTTCCTGGAGCCCGCACCTCCCCCAACACCCCAACTCCCTGCTCCAGCCCTGAGCTCCTTCCTGCACCCCAAACCCATTATCCCAGGCCCCACTCAAGAGCCTGCACCTCCCCCCAACCACCTGCCTCAGCTCGGAGCCCTCTCCTGAACCCCTAATTTTTGGCCCTACCTGGAGCCTGAACCTCCAGCTCAGACCCCATATCCCCCCGCACCTCAACACCCTGCCCCAGCCCAGAGGCCTCTCCCACATGCCAAACATCTCATCCCTGGCCCCAGCCCAGAGCCCGCATTCCCAACTGGAGTCCTCACCTGCCTCCCGCACACCAAAACCCTGCCACAGCCCGGTGAAAGTGAGTGAGGCTGGGGGAGAGCGAGCAATGGAGGGAGGGGGGATGGAGCGGGGCCTCAGAGAAGAGGCGGGGTGGAGCCTTAGGGAAGTGGCTGGGCAGGGATGTTCAGTTTTGTGCCATTAGAAAGTTGGCAACCCTAGCTCCAGCCCGAGCCCAAACTTCTACGAAAATAAATGAGCTGGAGTCAGCTGGCACAGGCCAGCTGCAAGTGTCTAACTGAAGTAAAGCCATAACCACAAATACCAGGGGAGGGGACGGGACAGGTGCAAGATGGAGGTGAGTCCTGTGGGGAAAGGGAGAGGAGCTGTAAGACCTCTTAGGCCCTGTAAATCCTGGCTGGAGTCCTGACTTTTTGGCTAGGTATATGCAAGCTAGTTAACTTAAAGAAAAGGAGTACTTGTGGCACCTTAGAGACTAACCAATTTATTTGAGCATAAGCTTTCGTGAGCTACAGCTCACTTCATCGGATGCATACTGTGGAAACTGCAGAAGATGTGGCACCTTAGAGACTAACCAATTTATTTGAGCATAAGCTTTCGTGAGCTACAGCTCACTTCATCGGATGCATACTGTGGAAACTGCAGAAGATGTGGCACCTTAGAGACTAACCAATTTATTTGAGCATAAGCTTTCGTGAGCTATAGCTCACTTCATCGGATGCATTCTGCAGTTTCCACAGTATGCATCCGATGAAGTGAGCTGTAGCTCACGAAAGCTTGTGCTCAAATAAATTGGTTAGTCTCTAAGGTGCCACAAGTACTCCTTTTCTTTTTGCGAATACAGACTAACATGGCTGTTACTCTGAAACTAGTTAACTTAAGTGAAGAGCAACTGAGATGTTAGGCTTAGGGGTATTTTGTGCAGGAGGATCTGCTAGCCTCCCTACTCCATTGTTTCTGTTGTGTTTGTAAATAGCTGCAAAGTGCCGGTGCCATCTCTTCTTTAATAGGTACTACCAGCTCCTTCTCTCTGCCATGGTGGGGATTTATACTCTGGTCGCTTCTATACTCTGAGTTGAGAGAATCTGGGGACATAGATCCTGTTGTTGGTTGCTCTCATGATTCTTCCTGGTTTCAGTACAGTAACAAACACATGGGAAATCTTCTTTCATTTCTAATTCCCCTTCTTTGGAATTAAAGCAGCATTAAGGGTTCTGGCACCTGGTCATTGACCACAAATGCTTTTCCCTTTGATTTCCACATCTGAGGCATTCCCTGCCCACTTGCTCTGGATGGTGCATTCCAAAGCTAGGGTCATCATCTTTGCTCCGCTCTTGATTTCTTTTCCAGTGCCCTCTGTCCTACCCCATCCAAAATGGGGAATTTCTACTCCTGAGCTCCCCTCCTACTCAGCCCTACAGGAACCCCCACATCCCTGCCTAAGATGTCCAACGCTGATTTTCTTCTTCACTTTTATCTTCCTGTCTTCAGTGCCCTACTCCACAGTCACTAACTTTCACCTCCATGGGATGAGCTTGCCAGTCCTCCCCATGTTTGTTAGTGTGGTTGGCTGAACTTGAAAGTTCATAGTCACTTCTCCTTGCTCTGGTCCAAGCCAGGGTTTTAGAAAGTGTACCTTGCACACTTGTCTTGTAGAGGGGTAATCTAGAGCATTTATGGGATTTTGAAAATTTACTGAAAGGGGAATGCAGAGGAAAGGGGAAAAGTTGCAAAATGATTCTGTGGTTCATTGATCTGTTGTGGACAGAGAAGAGAAGGTGACCTGGAAGCGAGTAGTTGAGGGTCTATTTCTCAAACTTTCTTGCCTGTTAACATCATGGTTTGGACACCCCTGGTATCCTTCCACATCAGCCTGGTATAAAGTTAGACCCTTTTCAGTATGCTTTGAGCTTGGTTTACATGTGTGTAAAAGGAGGCATAACAGTACCTCCACTTTGAGCTGCAATGTTTTCAGGCATCTCCAAGAGAAGGTCAGTAGAAATACAGGTGCAGAGTTGCTACTTCTCCATATCCAGGTGACAGCGTACGTGGCACTGACTCAAATTGTAGGCGATTTGACATTCCCTTCTATAGGTTTGTGTTGTCTGATCTGCTGAGAAATCAGATATCTTTGTGCTGTGTTACTAGGCACCTTTCATTCCATTTGCAGAGACCCTTCCATAGGGAAGGGCACCGTGAGCCCTGCGTTTTGCCACCTGTTCTGAATGGAGCCTCTGTGCACAGCTCATGTATCAGATTGGGTCATACGTTTTTCTACTTTTTTTTTTTTTTTTAACCTCCTTGAGTCTTGAAGCACACTGATTCCTGGTTTAGGAGCTGTCACCAGGGCCTAACGCTGGTGAACATAGCTGTTTTCTGGCTCCATTGAGATTGTCTATCCTGATGTTGGCAAGTGAAAGCAAGGCCAAGACTGAGGGTTGTTCTTTTTGGATCCACGACCCTTGTGACACACTAAGTGCTCTAACGATAAAACATGGCAGAGGCTTGACACAGCTACCTGACTTGTTGACTTTTTCAGTGGAGGTGAAGGGTTTTTTTGTCTTGTGGAAGTTTGCTTTTTTTTCAGTGTAAATGACTTTAGTGCTCTGGAGACTGAAGTTGTTTGTTCATAGACCAGGTGCAGAATGGGTAACCTTTCCATAGTGCCCCACTCGTGTGGCTTGCCGTGCCTCAACTCTCTGATAATTAGTGGTTATTGCAATCGTAGCTTTTGTAAAGTGGGAACTGCACCGAGACCACCAAACTTGATGGAATCAAAGTCTCAGCTTCTTTCTAAGTTAGCATATAGCAGTGCTGTATTTTGGCTTTTCCTGTAATATCCCATTGAGATACTTCAGCTGTATCGTACTTCCATTTGGTAACCGAATGAAACCTTTGCTCTGCATGGGCTTACCCCACCCACTACAGTGCTGGGAGATCATCCTTTTTGGGGGGGATCCTCATTCCTTACTATGCTAGCTTCAGTCTGTTAACAATAGTTCTCTCTGACAAATAGGATGTGGATCTTGGAAAAGTCCACAGCCCCTTCCCCTGGCTGCTGTAATCAGTAACAGGATAAGAAGAATCGTGGAGGGAGAGAGGAGACAGTACCTATTTGGTGGAGCTGTTTGCCCTTTGAATGCTTTTTCACGGCACATTTCCGTAGGTTGGTGACATGGTGAGTGTGTTCCCTCCTCTTAAAGTGTGCAGTTGGAGATGGCGTGGACAGGCTTTCCTTTTGCCCCTGATATTGTTTTCGGATCATAGCGAGAGAATAGGATCATATTAGCAGATGGCAAGTCTCTGAAGTACATTACAACCAACTTCACAGAGAAAGCACATCCTTTCTCCAAACTACAGATAAACAATAATGCTTTCAAACCCTCTTCAAGAGGATCAAGGTGAAACTCAATGTGCAGTCAGTGCTGGGAGAGATCCTGCTTTGTCACAACTGGCGAAAATGTTGTCTTCTCTTTTGTGCTTCAATAACAAAGCTGTTGTTTGTTATACTATTGTTGTTCCCCATTTTATTTTTCAAAACAAATTGTTTTTTTCAGAAGAACAGTCACCTTGGTGGAGGTGGGCAGGTGGATGAAGGGGGAGGGACAGAGATATCTCCTGAGAGCTGTGAGAGGAACTCAAATGAGGGGAAGAGAACTAAAGTTCAGGTTGGTTGTGTGAATGCAATTCAGAGCTATTCTTTGCAAGTCTGATATTTAGGAGATTAGTATCTTTCTAACGATTCTTTGGTAGTCCCTGTTCATACAGATGTGACTCCAATGCTCACACTCCCAGTCCCATTCCCCTCACCCTCTTTCATATGCTCAGCAAAAGCAAGCCCCTTGTGCACACATCAAAAGGTGCAGATGCTCCATGCTGGCTGAGGAGGCAGGGGGAAAGGAGCCTACCAGGAGGATGAGTTGAATGACACTGTAGCTGGCTGCCGCAGGAGAGGAGGAGAAGGGAAGTGACCCTGGGTGTCCCCTCCTAGGTTGCCATTTTGTTGTTTGCAGTTCAGACTGTTCTGAAACTTGGAAGGTGATGGTGAAAATGAAGCCTGTTTTCTCTTAGGTTGGCATCTACTTTCAGTGGCAGATGCACAGCCTGCAAAAACATATGGCAGAGTAATATGGCTGTTTTTGAAATGGTGAATGAATAAAGCCTGTGTTTGGGTGGGAAAGATGGGTATTAACTTGTCCATGGTGGTTGTGATGTCATAATTTTGCAGAAACCAAGTTACACAAGCTATAGGGAGCTGAGGAGGAAAGGATGTTTTCAAAAAGCAAATTTCAAGGAGGAATAAGAAACGGAGAAAAGTTGTGCTGATTACTTATTTTTTCTTTAAGATGATTTTAAAACGTGTGCTATGAGGGCTATTGGGAGAATTCAGCCCAGGGTCACCTTTAACAAAAAGCTGAGTGTATAGACAAGGCTATTGAGAAGTATCATGCAACAGTCTTTCCCGCATACAATACCCCGGGTCAGAACAAACCACAAATTGAGAGTCTGAGCACTGATGGGGTGGGATGGGGGTGGGGGAGAGGGAGTTTTTTAAACGTGTCCTTCAAGAAAATCCTGTGGCAGGAATTGAAAAAGGAATAAGACGGGGGCGAAAGCGACCGGGATTTGCTGGGCTTTTCATTCCTTTGTTTGGTTATCTTGCATAAATGCTTTAGCTGAGACTCTTTCAGTAGCTGCATGGGGCCAGCTTGCAACACAAACCCACTCGAATCCAAAAGTAATTTCCCCGTTGTGCATGTTCTGGCTGTGACAGCTCGAGTTATGAATGTAAAATAGAAAAGAAAGTTCGGAAGAAGGGCCAGGTCTGAAATGTTAATGAGAGCTGAATTACCCAGGGCTCCCAGAGGTTGGGAAAGGTGATGCCTGGATTTTAAATATGTGCCTTCATTTCAGTGCACCTTGGGAGGAGGCAGGAGAGAGAGACACACACACCAGGCTTCTGTGCTTCCAGGGTATTCAGTTTGTAGCAGTAAAATTATAAATGTGCATCCATGTGTGAGATGAGACAGGAAAAGGGATGTAGGAGGCAGGCAATCGGGGGGGGACTCTGGCCTCCTCCCATTTGGGGGTGGCAGAAGGGCTGGGTTGGCACACAGATTGTAATTGCATTAGTGGCTTCATTATAAATCAAGCATTGTTCAGGGAATAACAGTTCCTTCTCCCTCCTCCGCTTTGCTTGCTGTGGGGTAGCCTTGCCCTGATCTAGGGATGGCTGCAGCAGCCTTAGGAGCAATGATGCTTCTCCCAGTTCCACTCATGGAGGAGTCATTCCCTCTTCTTAGGATGGATATAGCAGAGTGAGTGATTTCCAGCCCCCCCTTCACTCTGCTTGCAGAAAAGACATCTCACCCTGATCTTATGACAACTTACCACATGGAAGAGGCTGAGAGGGCAGAAAAAGGGCTTTTCCTTCTTCCGTATGCAACTTGCACAGCAAAGAGAAATGGCAAGGTTTAGAACTCTCCCAGCTTCTTCCACGTCAGTTTCTGCCAGGCCTGCTCTTAACTTGCCCTCTCTGTCTGTCTCTTTCTCTTTTTCCATCTTCCTTCCATCTCTTGTTACCATGGAGAATGAAATGCTGGCTCCATTCAAGTTGTCGGCTGAATAGGTTTTGAGGTTGATGGATGGTGAGAATCTCTTATCCCTCCACCTCCCTCCTTCTCCAAACACCGCCCCCGCCTGGTTCTTGACATTTTGCTTGCCAGAGAATGGCCATTAGGAAGAGGGATCTGAAAGGGAGGCTGGCAGTGTCCTGCTGAGATGCTCTTTCAGTTTCTTGGATGAGATCAGCAGCCGTGAGAAGGTCTTAAGGACTTCGCTGCAGAGCCTCATCCTCAAGCTGGCTGAAGCATGAATGCTCACTTGAGTGCATTCTCCCCCTTCTCCCCACCCACTTTCTCCAAAACACCCAAAGAAAGGAAGATTCATATGCAAGTCTTGCTTTTGCTTGTGGCTGTGTTTCAAGGGGTGATGTAACCTCTGCCAATTGAAGGAAAAGGTAAGGAACTCTTCGCAATGAATACTGTAGTCCAAACTCCCTCTTTCTCAGATAGTCCATGTAGGCTTCATCATACAAAAAATGGAATTTCTTTGCTGCAGTCTGACTTGCCATGTTCCCTGGCTGCAACGGTGAAGTTTACCAGGAGTGTCTGTGTGACTGTAATGACAGCTGCCCCTATCTGTGTTGACAGTCTCCTCACAGCATTAATGCCATGTTGTCTGACAGGGTCCTGAGCAGAGATTGTTTAATATCAAATTTGTACAGTTCCTCCCAACAGAATAGTGTTGGATTGTGGATTTTGCTGTACATACCTCCAACTGCTGAAGCCCAGATGTGAGATGTGGTGTAGGGGACATGGCCAAAATGCAGGATAAAAAATGATAGGGCAGAAAGCTTCAAATGACGGTTTTATAGAATCATACAGAAAACATTTTCCCTGTGGTGATTTATCACTTCTGATGTGAGATAACAGCAGATTTGTGAGGGTTCAGGGTAACAGGGGTGTACATTTGAAGGACATCCCCGTTAAAGTTGTGAAGTACACTCTGCACTTGAATGCTGGGCGTGTGCCCCCGCACTGTTGTGCTGCCTAGGACTCTTGCTGCAGTCAAAGGCTGGATGTAGAGGTGGGTAAATATCTGTGGCTTTTCAGATGAAATGCAGGTATTTGTCCAGTTGGAAATGGTTCCTAAACAGGTGCTTGTTTGGAAAAATGTCTGGTTTTGTGAAATTCTTGCTGAAACCCCTTATACAACACATTTTAGCCTCTTGGTGGTTTGACAAACTGCGTTGTGTTGAATATTTTTGCATTGTCTTTCTCTGATTGCTGCTCCAGCACCTTAGTCACACGGTATTTCTGCTTCCTTCCAAAGGGAAATTAAGATGTCTGATTTATTTTGTTCATAATCATTTATATGAGCAAAATTTTGTTTAACCCCATTGTGGTTTTTTTTTTCCTTAAACAAATGGAATGGGCTTGCAAATATACCAAAATTCAAGATTTAGTTCATTGACTAGCTCACCACTATTTGCTCTGCTGTAGCTGGAAGTGATGCTCCCTGTACTAGTGTATTTGGATTTGAATTCTGTTGCTAGCCATATACACCTCTGGACATCAGAATTTGAATTCTAGTGTAGGCCACAGGTGAAAATCTGTTTTGGTACTTATCAGCTGCTGTGTATTCCTGGTGGAGACTGAGGCCAGTATTCTCTCCCCCCCCCTCCCCCCCTTCTGAAGTATTAGATGGACAAATGATTCTGCTTCAAGGTAAAATAAGCCCTCTTTCACGGCTTTGAAGCCTCTGCTTGTGCTTGGGGTTGTTAGACAAGTATATCGTCCCACACCACAATGGGCTTTTGCATCTGTCCTAACAGCTCAGAGTTCACTTCTCATTGATACTGCATGTCCTGTTTGTTGTTGGATTGTTGTCTCCCTGCTGGAGATTTCCTACTGTGAGGCTGCTTTTGCTGTTGTGCAAGTGTTTTCCAAAATGCTAATATGGTAATGGTTCAGCCTGTTGGGATGCAGAAGGGGAATTTTTAATGAGCACATAAGAGGGGTGTGTGTGTGTGTGTGTGTGTGTGTAAGAAGTATACATATGATTATACCACTCTAATTCTTTAATGAATTTGCTCTACAGACGGTAACATTCACACTCTCTCTAAGCTTCTCAGGGATACCCCAGACCCATGCAGACATCATGTACCCTGGTTACTCACATGGATCCTCGATCATTAGAAGGGATAATGCTATACTTCAGATTTTGTAGATTTCATGGTTTGAAACTGGTTGGCGGGGGCATTGGATTAAAAAATATTTTTCAAATAGCTTCCCTTTACCCTAATTTCACCAGCTGTGTCAGATGGAGTTGAAAGAAAGTGATCGAGTAAGAAAGGAGGGATAGAGGTCCAGTGGGACACAGCATGATACTGGAGATGAGGATTAGCTTTTGAACAGATTCTTGGCCTTATGTTTCCATTTATAAGAGGTGTGGGGGAAGGGAGGGCATCTGTTTCAACCTGGTGATTGAGGGAAGCTGAGACGAATCAGACCTGAGGCTTCGGTTGTGCATTCGAATTTCTTCTGTAAGGTCTGTTGCTGTTTTGATTTGGATATTTCTTTCTGTATGGAAGAGGATGGGTGCCCATCTGTTCCTGAGCTTTCTCAAGATTAAATGCCCACCACTTTTTCTCCTTTGCTCCCCTGTGGGGTTTTTATTATTACTAATAATCTCGGGTGCTGTCAAAAGTTTTCTTGGGAATTCCTGACTTGGATTTCAGCATCTGAATACACTTAAAAGCATCTTCTCATTATTCTCTAGACAAGTATATGTGGCTTCAGTTGGGTCACCAAAGTTTCTCCCTCTTCCTCTGCACAAAGAACCACCCTTTCTGATCCTTTACCTGCTGGGAATCAGTCTGTCTTCCCCTTGTAGCTGGTACTTCTCAGGTTCTGCTCTTCCACTGGTGCTTGTCAGATTCCTTCCATCCTATCTTCAATTAAATTATTCACAGATAAAAATTTTAACTGCCTACTGATTTAAAATTCTTGTCTGCTCTAGCGGCTCTGTCACTCAGGCTTTTTATAGGTTCCAAGATTAAAGGCCTTTTTCTGTATATATTTTGGTTAGTGCTATTAATCTCCGTGGGTGTCACTTTTATGTCACTCCCAGGAATAACTCCTGTCTTTAGAAACTAGCACTCAAGTAGTGGACACTACACTCCAATCATTGCCCTACCCATTCCCTACAGTTCCCTCACTCAGTGCTCCTGTGCCATTTTTTGTGCTGATTCCACTCCTGCCGATAATGACTGTAGTAACCAGGAGCTCCCCATAGCCATTGTTCTTACAGAGTCCCATGTATTCTGTAGCTGTAGAATATCCCGCAAAATTCACCCTTTGCCTTAAAATTATGTTTCTAAATCTAATCTTTACATTTTTTTAAAAAAAGTTGTGTTTCTAGTTGTGAAGAAAATCTTCCATATGTGATCTGTGTGAATTTAATGTTATCTTCCTGAGTCTGCAAACAACCTGAAGCAGCTGGGGTGTGAACTGCACCCCATACAACGTAACTGAATTGTTAACTCTGAAACCTAATGACAATTTGTTTGTTAGTTTTAACTATTTCATTGCTGTTAGCTAATGGAAACATTCAGATATTATGTGCATTCATCACTGTTGGGTGTGGGAGTGGCAATGGGGCAGCTGATTGCTATCAAGAATTTCTGGGTGAAAACTGCTCTATTCTATACAGGTTCTTATCACCAGAATATCTGAGTCTGTTCCAGAAGTTCATTTAGCTACATGGCTAATACCTGTCACAGGTGACCTTTGTTTCCCTCATCTTCTTCCCAGATGGAAAATTATGTGTTTGTTTTATTTTGGTTGAGGCTGTTTTAATTGTGATCATTAGGAATTCAAGACCACAAGGGATATTTCAGGTCAGCTCCTCCATCCCTGTCCCGAGGGAGGAGGGAATGAGGAGATGTACCTCCTACTTATTGCCATAAGCTGTCTGACCATGTTCTGGCTACCTCCTGTGTCTTTTGGGTGCCAGAAACCCAAACTGTCCCCACTGAAGCTGCCTAGACCTTCAGACCTCTCCTCTACCACGCCAAACAGCTTCTACAATGTATGTATGCCTGGGCAGTACAAACATCTGCAGCACATTGGAAATCTGAGTGCCATGTAAAATAAGTTTGATTTGAAGATCAAAATGAATGTAAGGAATGCCAAACTGACTGTATGTTCACTTTCATGTGGAAGATTTTTCTGGATTCCATCTTTGAATTTATCTGAGGCTGCTGCTCAATCTCTGCTGTGCCTGCTCAATGGAGTGCCAGAGGGAGCTGGGAAGTTTGCTTCAGAGCTCAAGGGTCTTTGTATAAATGGAATCCTTCCTGTTATACCCCTCTTGAGATGTGTTGGACCTGGATCAGGATGAGTAGTTCTACAAATGCTATTTTTGGAGGGGGACAATGCAGTTTGAAGACACCAGCAGATATACAGTGATATAATATGCAGAGCTCGAAAAACTTACCCAACATCTGCTAGGCAGGGTGCAGAATGCCTTTCCCTACAGTGTGTTCTCTACCTCCTCCCCATATATATCTTCTTCCCCCCAAATCTGTCTATGCCATACTCTTCCTTTGTACCTTATTCCGATCAATCTTTTACCTCCCTGTTTCATATTCACGCAGTAGCCAGAAGAGAGAACTTATTTGCCAGACTGATATGAAAGATGGGAAGGGCATCATCATCCAGGGTCAATGCCCCGGTGAGAAGGCATCTTAATTTTCACCCCTTACACAACTTCTAGGAAAGAGCAGGATGATAGGATTCCTATCAGACTGCTGTGCCTCAACCCCAGTCAGGTTCTTGATCCTTCTTATCAGTTTCTGGTTGGTAGGTGTTTGATAAACAGCTTATCCTCTTCCAGCTAACCCCCCCCGCCCTCGCCCTCGCAAATAGCATGGAACTAACATGACATTGGCTTTTCACCGTATTGTTCACTTTGCCTGTTTGTTACAGCCCTGTAATAAGGCAACCCCCAACCTGGAGCATCCTACATTGGCAAGATGGGGCATGACAGATGTGCTTGACTCAATTTCCCCTCAGGCCAGCTGTAAAAACAGTACTGTCTCTCAATGTCCAGTTCAAAGTCCCACTTTGAGGCATAATTTATTCATGTACATGTACAATAGTCCATAGAACTCTCATGGTAAAATGATTCTCCCAGTTCCCACAGTAAAACATATAAAGGTACCATGATTGTCCGGTCACCTCTCCATGGGTATCACTTTCACCTCTCCATGAGCTCACCTGCACACAAGTCCCTGTTCCTTTCTGCCCTGATTCCAGGGACCGACACTGCCAGCCATCCACCTGAGTGACCAGTCTCATGACTCTTCTACCCAAAACCTAGTCCAACAGCTCAGCCCGCTTTAGCCTGCTGCCATAGGCTCTCTGGCTCAGGAAGATCAGCAGGCTTAGCCCCTTTCCTGACTACCAGGCAGCTGTCACCTACCACTTTTCTTGCTCTTTGTCTGTGCTCTCAGTCAGCAGTCTTCTGGCCCTTTTCAGACTGGCCATTTAAATGGCCTAAGTGTCTTCTCTTGAACTCTACTGGAGATCAGCGGACCAGTCACAGGTGCACTGGCCTCTTGCCTCTTAAAGGGCCAGTGACACCCTATGATAGCACCTTTCCCCATCCCTTTGTTCTATAGATTGTAAGCTTTTCGGGGCAAGGACTGTCTACTAATCCATGTTTGTTTAGTGCCTAGCACAGTGGGGTTCTAATCCTGGTTGGATCTAGACACTGCCATAATCTTAATTGTCTACTCTACTCCACACTGATAAGGCCTCAGCTGGAGTATAAGATGTGGGCAAATTGGAGAAAGTCCAGAGGAGAACAACAGAAATGATGAAAGGTCTAGAAACCATGACCTATGAAGGAAGATTGGAAAAAACTGGGTTTGTTTAGTCTGGAGGAGAGGAGACATGATAACAGTTTTCAAATACATAAAAGGTTGTTACAAGTCAGAGGGAGAAAAAACGTTCTCCTTAGCCTCTGAGGATAGGACAAAAAGCAATGGGTTTAAATTGCAGCAAGGGCAATTTAGGCTGGACATTAGGAAAAACTTCCTAACTATCAGGGTAGTTAAGCACTGGAACAAATTGCCTGGGGAGGTTGTGGAATCTCCATCATTGGAGGTTTTTAAGAGCAGGTTAGACAAACACCTATCAGGAATGGTCTAATTATTACTTAGTCCTGCCTTGAGTACAGGTGCCTGGACTAGATGACCTCTTGAGGTCCCTTCCAGTCTTGTGCTTCTATGATTCTGTAATAAACATAATAAATAATAATAAAATAATCAGAGCCTTCTTTCTGCCCCGTTCCCAAGAACAGGAGCATTTTTCCTCTGTCACCTCAGAACCTCCTGACTTTTAGATGGATGGTTGGGGTTTGTCTCCTCCTACTCTAACATTCCCTCTGTTTTCTGACTGCTGCTATTCTGCCTTTCTTTGTGCCTCCATTTCTGTACTCCTGGAGTGAATAGCTCCAGTGGCTCTGTTACTGTGAAGAGCTTTCCCAAGGGGCAGCAAAATGAAACTGACCTGACTCTCCTCAGTTTCACTTTTGCCCACAAGTTCTTAATAGCAGCAGTGATAGCGGACTACATTAGTTCTGTGTCCACTGCCGCAGCTTGGAAAAGCCCTGAGCAGAACAGGCCACTGGAGCGGTCCTTTCTGCAGACTTAGGAAGACATTGTCTGCATTGGTTTACATTTGGTTTACATCTGGCAAGTTGTCTTCATAACCTTAAGGTCTAGAAATTTCATTTATTTTAACTTAGTGTTTGCCAAAGCCTCCTACCTGCCCCCGTCAAGTAGATTTTTTTTAAACCCTATATATGTACGATAATACTGGCAGGTGGGAATGTGAAGACCTATTACTGCTTTCTCCATTTGCTCATTCCCTTATCTCAGGTGTCATTGACTGGAATTTCTTCACCTTTTGTCTCTTGTATG
Source organism: Caretta caretta (assembly GCF_965140235.1). Classification (NCBI taxonomy): domain Eukaryota; kingdom Metazoa; phylum Chordata; order Testudines; family Cheloniidae; genus Caretta; species Caretta caretta. The sequence continues at coordinate 54,749,323 of NC_134212.1, read as the reverse complement.
GAGTAAACTCAATTACAGCGATATAATTAAATCAACATTGGGGAGGATAATTGGGATTTCGATAGCCATATCTCTATGCAGAGCCTACAAGCTGTGATTCAAAACACGAGTTTAGATCAGAGCTTCTCACAACAAAATCTTTGGTGGCCTCGCAGTGCGGCCACCAACTCTTGCTGGCGGCTAAAATGCTTTAACTTTAGGAAAAACAAATAAATATGCACATATATATGTCCAAATCATTGTCATTTATTTAAGTAGGCTTTTTTTTTTCAGACTCAATAATAAAAATAACATACAGTTGTCTATTTTTTACTGGACCTATACAGAAACACAAATAAGGTGCTTTACATGTTTTGCTTTTTTTGGTTGATTTTCTTTTTTTAAGACTTGCTACCTAGTAAATCTGCTACTGTGAAAAGTGACATTTGGTAATATCACTTTTCACAGCAGACTTACTCAGCCCCTGCAAGGTGGGGGACAAATTAAGCCCTAGATGGGGGGGTGGGTAGGGAGGCAGAGAGGGCCAGTGATGACGGGGGGGTGAGGTCGGGGCTGGAGCCTGAAGCCCTGCGGCCGGGGGATGGAGCCTGCTGCCACACGGCCAGAGCCTGCCGCCCACCACCCCAGGGCTGAAGCTCGAAGCCCTAGCTCCACCGCCCCCAGGAAAGAGGGGAACTCACACTAGTTGCCTGCTCCTACAATGTTTGTGGCTCCAGAAGGGGGCAGGGATCTGCCTCATTTCCCCCCTGCCCCCCAGTCACCACCCAGAAGGCTATGGCCACAAGAAAAGCCCCTGGTGGCTGCATTTGAGAAACGCTGGTTTAGGTTATTTTTTTAGTGTGTTGAGAGGCCTGTGTATAAGAGCAATTTCTAGCTGAGACAAGATGTGTTTGTCCACTAGCTCAGCACAGCAGGGACTCGATTCAGTTCACCTGCTAGAGCGGCTGCCCTGCAAACCAAGTGGTTTCTAGTTCGAAGCTCCAATGTACTGAGTTACTGAGATACAGTTCTCACAGGATGGGGAAGTTTCAACTAATTGGTTAAGCTATGTGAGTGCTTACTGCAAAAAGACAAACACACCAGTGAACCAGGCTGATTTGCTCAGCAGTTAAAGGTTTGTATTTGCATTTGTGCATCAACTCCACTCCAGTCATTCTAATGCAGAGGTGGGCAAACTACGGCCCGTGGGCCACATCCGGCCCTCTGGACCATCCTGCCCGACTCTTGAGCGCCAGGCCAGGGGGGCTAGCCCCTGGTCCCTCCCCCGCTGTCCCCCTTCCTCCACAGCTATGCTGTCATGCTGGCCAGGTGGCACGGCTGCCAGTCCTGCTGCTCTGAGCAGCATGGTAAGAGGGCGGGGAGTGGGAGGGTTGGATAAGGGGAAGAGGGTCCCGGGGAGCAGTCAGGGGACAGGGAGCAGGGAGTGGTTGGATAGGGCGGAGGTTCCTGGGAGGGGCAGTCAGGGAGCAGGGGGGGTTGGATAGACGTGGGAGTCCCGGGGAGCCTGTCAGGGGGCAGGGATGTGGATAGAGGTCGGGGCAGTCAGGGAGCAGGGGGTGCTGGATAGGGGGTGTGGTCCTGGGGGGGCGGTTAGGGATGGGGGGTCCTGGGAGGGGGCAGAGAGGGAGCAGGGGAGGTTCTGAGGGGGGCAGTCAGGGGGCGGGAAGTGGGAGGGGGCAGGAGCTAGGCTGTTTGGGGAGGCACAGCCTTCCCTACCTGGCCCTCCATACAGTTTCACAACCCCAATGTGGCCCTCGGGCCAAAAAGTTTTCCCACCCCTGTTCTAATGCATCCATCACCCAGGTTCCCCACCTCGCTCACTTCATGATTTCACTCCCCTTGGTCAGTGTCAAGGACACACTCCCTGTGCCCAAATCTCAGTGCCCAAATCTGGGGCACTCAGTATGTGTGTGTAATCTCTCGCTTTCTGTGGAAGTTAGGGGGTTTGGCTCTTTGCCTGTAGTTCATTTTACATTATGCAGAGCTGTATGCCTTCTGCCTATGTAACTCTCAGCCTGCTCTAGCCTGGATTTGGAATACAATATCAAAATGAGGCACTATAAAACAAAACATAGCAGAGGAAGCGTGATGAGATGTGGGATTAATCCGTTTAAAGTAAATACTGTTCCCTCTAACCTCAGTTTCCTGAGTCAGTGTTTGATGTCAATTTACCGTGAAGACTGAGAACAGCAGGCTAGGATGGGTTGGAATCAGATTTGGGTGCAACATGAGGGACACCCATCATAATTGGATGCAGCGGAGGAGTATACGCCTCAAGGCCAGCTGTTGGCTATTTCAGCTTTGTCACTGTGAAATCCTATCCTTTAGTCTCATTCCAAAGAAGTGGCATTTGACACCCTCCTTTAGAAATATGGTTATCTCTGGCTCACTGTATACTGTTTTCCCTCAGTGGTGGTATTGACTTTCTATTCTGTTTTTGGAGGAATGGGGAAGACGGGCTGTTTGGGAGGGGATGCTCAAATTAACTCAATTTTACATCCATCTCAAACAATGTCTGCCATTATTTGATGGCAGAGAGGGATTATAGTGTGGATAAGGAGGAGCAGAACAGAGCTCCTGGAAAAATCTGCCATATTTCACTGTTGTTCAGGGTTTTTGCTCTATAAATCTCTTCACATTTTGCTGACATGTTGGGGTCTAGTCAAGCCTACAAGGAAGCCTGTCTAATGGCAATAGCCCATCAGCACAGTATTCCTTTAGATTTAAGTCCAGATTTGGCTCTCAGATACATTCATACAACTCGCATGGACTGCAGTGAGGGTTGTGCATATGTGGATCTGAGAGCAGACTTTTGCCCTGTAAGCACAATAAGGGTAATGTGATCTAGAGGACTGAGCCTCCTGAAGTCTAATCCCAGGTTGGGATTTGCTGTGAAACTGTGGGCAAGTCATTTAATTTTCTGTTTCTCCAGCTGTAGAATGACAATATTTACTCGCCTTCGTAAAATGCTTTGAGATCCTTGGATAAGCACAGAGTATTATCTTCCAAAAGAAGGTCAGGCCAAGCAGCATAGATTGCCAAGAACCCACTGCTTCCCCCAGTGGTATTATCCCAGTGTAGCACACTGGCTTGTTCAAATGACACTGTTTCCTGGCAGTTGATCTCAAGAGAGTATGGGCCCAGTTACATCTTCTGTTTAAAGGAGTTCTCTCTTAGCTCAAGGGGAAGTGGGGGTGGTTTTGGAGCTAAAGGACAAGGTTTCTTGTCCCATCTCCACAGTTATAAGCACTTTAGCTAGTAATTGTGTTTGTTGTTCAAAGCTCATGGATTTGTTGCCCTAGGATGCATGATGCAAACATTGTTGGATACCATTAACAGTAGGTCTTATCAGCTGCAAGCAGCAGCACCTGCCTTTAATTCAAAATCCATGCGCCTGGAGCAATTGGTGTATTTTAAATATGTTTAAATGAATAATAAACTTTGACTTGTGACAAGTAGAATGAATAAGTAGAATTATCTGTCTGATGGATGTAAGTGGTATCTGGAATCAGCTGAAGAATATAGTCTCGTATAATCAAAGTGAAATACTGTAGATGTTTTTGGAAAGCTTGGTTACTAGCTCAAAGAAGCTCAGGGCTAAGATCCAGGCCAGTAAGTACTAAGTATTGTAGTGCTTTGTGTTGTGCGTACATTGACTGCCATGCTTAACTAAGTATATTACTTTTGTGGGCTGTTTTTGAGTCTAGAGAGCCAGATCCTAATAAAATCCTTGAGAATAAATCCCTGAGCACCATTTTCAAATTATCTTTTGCTGGGGGTCTTTTTGGGAGTGCCTGGGGATGCAGGGTAGTGAACAGGAGCCTGGTTCCTTGCACATGATTAAAGTGTCAGAAGAGAGGATCTCAAGGGCTGCAAAGAGGATGTGGGAGAACAAGATCCTGTTCTTTTTGGACTTCTGACCTAGCACATAGGCAGGCTGCAAAATGTGTAGTCTGGCCAAGCTCAAAATAAAGTATTTGGGTCAGACTTTTCCTCCAGGGATGTTCAGTGCTCAGAATGTTTGTTAGAGAAGATTGAGAGAAGGCAAATAATCCTGTACTGCGCTCTGCTGCAGACTTCACCTATGCTTGAATAACAGCTTTCTTCTTGGGACAGACTCATTCTATTTGATGTCTCTCTTCTTTGTATAGAGCCATATCTCTCCACTATGAACTATAGAAAGAAAAGGAGTACTTGTGGCACCATAGAGACTAACAAATGTATTTGAGCATAAGCTTTCGTGAGCTACAGCTCACTTCATGAGATACATGCAGTGGAAAATACAGTGGGGAGATTTTATATACACAGAACATGAAACAATGGATGTTACCATACACACTGTGATGAGAGTGATCAGGTAAGGTGAGCTACTACCAGCAGGAGAGAAAAAAAAACCTTTTATAGTGATAATCAAGGTGGGCCATTTCCAGCAGTTGACAAGAACGTCTGAGGAACGGTGGGGGGGGGGGGGGGGGGAGGAAATAAACATGGGGAAATAGTTTTACTTTGTGTAATGACACATCCACTCCCAGTCTTTACTGAAGCCTAAGTTAATGGTGTCCAGTTTGCAAATTAGTTCCAATTCAGCAGTCTCTCGTTGGAGTCTGTTTTTGAAGTTTTTTTGTTGAAGAATTGCCACTTTTAGGTCTGTAATCGAGTGACGAGAGAGATTGAAGTGTTCTCCGACTGATTTTTGAATGTTATAATTCCTGACATCTGATTTGTGTCCATTTATTCTTTTACATAGAGACTGTCCAGTTTGGCCAATGTACATGGCAGGGGGGGCATTGCTGGCACATGATGGCATATATCACGTTGGTAGATGTACAGGTGAATGAGCCTCTGATAGTGTGGCCGATGTGATTAGGCCCTATGATGGTGTCCCCTGAATAGATACGTGGACACAGTTGGCAACGGGCTTTGTTGCAAGGATAGGTTCCTGGGTTAGTGTTTTTTTGTGTGGTGTGTGGTTGCTGGTGAATATTTGTTTCAGGTTGGGGGGCTGTCAGTAAGCAAGGACTGGCCTGTCTCCCAAGATCTGAGAGAGTGATGGGTCATCCTTCAGAATAGGTTTTAGATCCTTGATGATGCGCTGGAGCGGTTTTAGTTGGGACTGAAGGTGATGGCTAGTGGTGTTCTGTTATTTTCTTTGTTGGGTCTGTCTTGTAGTAGGTAACTTCTGGGTATTCTTCTGGCTCTGTCAATCTGTTTCTTCTCTTCAGCAGATGGGTATTGTAGTTGTAAGAACACTTGATAGAGATCTTGTAGGTGTTTGTCTCTGTCTGAGGGGTTGGAGCAAATGCGGTTGTATCGTAGAGCTTGGCTGTAGACAATGGATCGTGTGGTGCGGTCTGGATGAAAGCTGGAGGCATGTAGTTAGGCATAGCGGTCAGTAGGTTTCCAGTATAGGATGGTGTTTATGTGACCATCACTTATTAGCACTGTAGTGTCCAGGAAGTGGATCTCTTGTGTGGACTGGTCCAGGCTGCGGTTGATGGTGGGATGGAAATTGTTGAAATCATGGTGGAATTCCTCAAGGGCTTCTTTTCAATGGGTCCAGATGATGAAGATGTCTTCAATGTAGCGCAAGTAGAGTAGGGGCATTAGGGGACGAGAGCTGAGGAAGCGTTGTTCTAAGTCAGCCATAAAAATGTTGGCATACTGTGGGGCCATGCGAGTACCCATAGCAGTGCCGCTGATTTGAAGGTATGCATTGTCCCCAAATGTGCAATAGTTATGGGTGAGGACAAAGTCACAAAGTTCAGCCACCAGGTTTGCCGAGACATTATCGGAGATACTGTATTCTGACAGCTTGTAGTCCATCTTTATATGGAATGTTGGTGTAGAGGGCTTCTACATCCATAGTGGCTAGGGTGGTGTTTTCAGGAAGATCACCGATGGATTGTAGTTTCCTCAGGAAGTCAGTGGTGTCTCGAAGATAGCTAGGAGTGCTGGTAGCGTAGGGCCTGAGGAGGGAGTCTACATAGCCAGACAATCCTGCTGTCAGAGTGCCAATGCCTGAGATGATGGGGCGCCCAGGATTTCCAGGTTTATGGATCTTGGGTAGCAGATAGAATACCCCTGGTCTGGGTTCTAGGGGTGTGTCTGTGCGGATTTGTTCTTGTGCTTTTTCAGGGAGTTTCTTGAGCAGATGGTGTAGTTTCTTTTGGTAACCCTCAGTGGGATCAGAGGGTAATGGCTTGTAGAAAGTGGTGTTGGAGAGCTGCCTAGCAGCCTCTTGTTCATATTCTGACATATTCATGATGATGACAGCACCTCCTTTGTCAGCCTTTTTGATTATGATGTCAGAGTTCTTTCTGAGGCTGTGGATGGCGTTGTGTTCTGCACGGCTGAGGTTATGGGGCAAGTGATGCTGCTTTTCCACAATTTCAGCCCATGCACGTCGGCGGAAGCACTCTATGTAGAAGTCCAGTCTGCTGTTTCGACCTTCAGGAGGAGTCCACCCAGAATCCTTCTTTTTGTAGTCTTGGTAAGAAGCTCTCTGTGGGTTAGTATGCTGTTCAGAGGTTTGTTGGACATGCCTGCTGGTAATAGCTCACCTTACCTGATCACTCTCGTCACAGTGTGTATGGTAACACCCATTGTTTCATGTCCTCTGTGTACATAAAATCTCCCCACTGTATTTTCCACTGCATGTATCCGATGAAGTGAGCTGTAGCTCATGAAAGCTTATGCTCAAATAAATTTGTTAGTCTCTAAGGTGCCACAAGTACTCCTTTTCTTTTTGCGGATACAGACTAATACGGCTGCTACTCTGAAACCTATGAACTGCAGAGTGCTTCTTTATTCTCCACTTCTGGGCTCAGCAGGCCTACAGTTTACATGTGCTGTACAGTGGGTTGCCCAGGGGTATTTTGTGGAAAAGACAGCTATGTTGTTAAAACCGAGATTTCTCCCCTCCAGAATAGTTAAGGATTTTTTTTTTACTGTCTGAAATTGTGATTTTGAAAGGTTTTTGTTGTTGAGTGAAGAGGAGATTGTTCCTGAAGAAGTGTGCGTGAAGGCTGGGCTTATCACGGTGTGCTCTAGACAGGGAGCAATACAGGACTGACTGTTTAGGTCTACTATTGTTGAGCCCCTGCCTCCTCAGCAGATGATAGAGAGGAAAATGAGCCTATCAGTAGTAAACAGTTTGTTTTCCTCTTACCTTGCAGGTTTTCTTTCCTGTGTGTGGCCTTGCCATGTCACTGATACCCATGTAATGATGGGGTTTGCAGTGGCAACATTATAAAACACTACAGTCACAGTTACAGGGCAAGCTGTGCTTTAGACTCCTTTTGAATATAGCTTCTGGAGTACAGCTTCACCCCTCTCAGGTGCCACATGGTCTATACAATTCTTAGACTGAATTTCTGTGCTGGGCAGCCCCCCTCTCCACCTCCCGTTTACCAAATATAGTAACATGACAGGCCCACCTGTGTTTGGCACCTGTTAGCCCTTTTCCTCTGGTTCCAGTGGTGGATGGAAGTAACTCAAAACCAGCTTCTTCAAACAGAATATTATTTATTTACCCAAAGGTGAATGTAGCAAGCAGAAAAAAGGGATAAAACAACAAAAGGCCTGTATGCCTGAGTCAGGCCTAAACTTCATCCTTTCCTTGCCAGTTTTGGGTGAGTTCTACTCACCCCAGATGCCCTGCTCCTGGGGGAGACAGACCCTGCAGCATTCTCTCTTTTTCTCTCTCTCTCTGTCAGAGGCTCATTTCCAGCTGCTGCCCACTCACCTGCCTTCCTCTCTAGTCCAGTGTCTTTACTGGTTTAGTGCCCCTTTTTCCAGGCCAGAGCCTAGGATCAGAATGAACCTTGCCAACCTGGCTTGAGCCAGGTAGGTGGGCATTCCCAATTAGTAGCTCTCCCATTGTTCCCTTAAGGTACCTCATAGCTGTAATTGTTTTGATTCCTGTTTGTTTCCCTGTAACAGCCTCCTTTCATTTAATTCCTTGCGGTCAGGCTGGACAATAGCAAATTGGTAAACAGACATGCCTATGGTAATCATAGAAATAATCCGAATATCTCCCTTATTTTCTATGGCTACAATTTTAAAATCAGAGTTGAATCTGAAAATGCAGGTTCCTTTATAACCGCTGATGTTCACAGATGATTTCCTAAGGGGTTGATCTCCCTCTCCTCAAATGGAGACGGGTACCACAGGATGTGTCTGTTCTGGAAAACATCACTGCTTCACTGTACTTGGTATCGGTATGTTAAACTAAGCTGTTCTTCCTCTTGACAGGTGCACAGTGCCCTTTGCTCAGTCTGTTTTTGGTGCAGTGTAGCCTGGCTCTTCCTCTGACTCTGCACACAGCTGCTCAGCAAGGTAAGAGAAAAATGGATGTAACTGTGATCATTTTGGATTGGGTGGTGTGGGGCAAGGGATAGGATGAGAGCAGTCCTGTTCCTGGGATCTTTGGTTTGGCATGTTGCTGACCACTATGGAAAATGGCCATTTTCTCATTCTAGGAGATGGTGATGAATTCACCTTTCTCTCATTGGGTCATAGTACACTCTGCTCTCCCTTTTCTGTTGCCGTTTGTGAGGTGCCTTAGAGTACAAATAATGTTTTGCAGTTCTTTAGAATGTCTCAACATTAAAAAGCACCCTGGGACAGGGAGTGTCCTTTTGTTCTGTGTTTGTATGGTGTGTAGCACAATGGAGTCCTGGTGTAAGATTGAGATCCTAGATGCCACCATAATACACATCATATCATCTCTGTGAAATAGATAAATGTTTACACAATTTTACATCTGGGTAAACTGAGGAATGGCAAGCAAGTTAATGATAGCATTTTAGACTAGAACCAAGACTCACTGGATAATGCATCCTTCTTGCAAAACATAAAGAAACTATAACATCCTGGAGTGTGATGCAGGTGTCAATAAGTAATCTTTTCTGTCCTGTCCAATATGCACTTGAAAGTCAGAATGCTTTGTGCAGGGTTGTTCGAGGGGACATCGAAAGGCTGCAGTTGGCCTCTCCAGAGTGCACCTATAACTGTGTTTTTAGTGCCAGTTAGCTGTAAATTCAAAAGCAAATCTGGTCCTTATGTAATGATTCACATCCATCCACAGTTGGATAGGAACAATTGCCAACATATTAAGAGAGCTAACACATGCTCCATTGTATGAACTGCACCTGTGTTCCAGCTCTTCCCAGGTGTAGGTGAATCCCGTTCTTTGAAGGCAGAGTACGGTATGTATACAAATATATAATGTTGAACAGAAGCTGGGGAGGAAATGAAGCCAGTTGTGCTCTGCATGCAGAGGGAATGACTGGCTGGCTGGTGTAAAGGCACAGATTAACCCAGGCACAGCACCAAGCACTCAAGAGAGGTTTTTTGGTAGGAGAGGGTTATGCCTCACTGCTAGACTGTTGGAGTCTCTTCCCTTGTTTTTTCTCACTCACCCTCCAAATCTCCTCAATTTCCTTTCTTTCTCCTTCTCTTCTGCTCTCCTCCTCCCTCCTCTGTTGTCTACCCATTATTCAGAAGGTAGCACATAGTGGCTGTTAGGAATATATTGTAGTAGAAGAGGTGGTCTGAGGATTATGAAAGAGTTAATGGGTGGAACAGCAGATTGAGGGGTAATTTTAGGTTGTCTTCCGGGAACAGTAGAGATAAGAGATTATGACTGATATCTCCCCAGCACTCTCTCAGCTGCTTATCAGCATGAAGTTCAGGGCTGTGTGTTTGTGACCTGAAAAGGATGTTCCAGCACAAGGTTTCCAGCCCTGTGGGTCTGCTCCTCTCATGTCGCCTTGTACTGTAGTAATTACTGCAATGACTGAGAAGGGGGTATATTAGAAGGGGAGATGCAGAGTCACACATCTTGGTCTGGTTTGTGTGCAGCCCTTTTTGTGTTTAATGTCCATACCTGTTTCCAAGTTAGGGCTAGTCAATGCTGGAAAATGAAGCCATGTTATAACACGTGCTAGCACACACCACATTAAACACTCTGTGGAGAGGTTAGCCATGACCAGCTCACATGATTTTAAAAGATGACAGTCCTTGTGTACACTAAGTGCTAAGTTGTGCATTACAACCAATATCATTTCCCAGTGTGACAAGCCCTTAGATCTCCCTGCTAGCTTGGAGACTTGCTTAATGAGCTCCCTGGCACGCAGTAGTGACATTAACTGGCCTTGGTGGTGGCTGCTGGCCAAATCTCCCTGTGCTACCATTTTATTGCTTTTCATGCTGGCTAACCATTATTTCAGGAGTTGGTCAGTCTGTGCCTTTACCCAGAGTGTCTCTTAGCACCACAGGTAACAGTATGGGAGAGCTATAGTCTCAGCATCTCTCAGCGGGATGGTGGTTCCTAATCACTGGTACTTAAAATTCTGAGCCCTGGTGTTCTGCCTCAACACACTTCACTCACTTATGCCTTCTGTAAAGTACACTGGCTCTTGGGCTGATTCTGACACCAGTGTTGTGCAGAAGAGGAGGGATGTTATTGCTGGGTACAGGAGAAGGGAGAGCAAGGCCATGGTCAGATGGTACAGTCAATTCCATAGTTGGGTAATGGGTATAGTGGCCAGAAAAGGTTGAATCCTAGCATGAGGTAATGGTGTAAGGAAGGTGTACTGGTTGTGAGGGTAGCTTGGAGGGCTTCCAGCCCCATCCTTCCCGCAGCAGTGCTGTAGTAGTAGGGAGTATAATTCCCTTCTTACTTCTCCCTCTTTTCTGTGTTGCTCTGTCCCCTTCGCTCCCTTTCCATACTCTGCCCTCATTATTGTATCTGAAACATTGTAAAATATTGTATCTGCTGGCACTTAACATTAAAAAGGTTGCAGAGCAGTTTTTAAACTAAGAGACGGGGGAAAGCTGATTGCTGCAGAGGAGCATATGGATCGGACAGAGACTTCTCTTAGAGGAGAGTCTATTGATAGAGAGTCTCTAGGTTTTAGTCAGGAGGAGAGGATGGAAGAGGGTCAAGTATGGGCCAGATCAGATAAGAAACATTCACATAAAGAATCTGACACATCAAAAAAGGGCAGACAAATAAACAGTGACAAGTTTTTAAAGTGCTTGTACACATGCTAGAAGTCTAAATAATAAGATGGGAGAACTAGAGTGCCTCATGTTAAAGAAGGATATTGATATAATAGGCATCACAGAAGCCTGGTGGAGTGAGGACAATCAATGGGACACAATCATTCCGGGGTACAAAATATATCAGAAGGACAGAACAGGTCATGGGGGGGTGGAGTGGCACTACATGTGAAAGAAAATGTAGAATCAAATGAAATAAAAATCTTAAATGAATCCACATTTTCCATAGAATCTCTAAGGATAGTAATTCCATGCTCCAATAAGAATATAACAGTAAGGATCTATTATTGACCACCTGACCAGGACAGTGAAATGCTAAGGGAGATTAGAGAGGCTATCAAAATAAAGAACTCAATAATAGTGGGGGATTTCAATTATCCCCATATTGACTGGGTACATGTCACCTCAGGACGAAATGCAGAGACAAAATTTCTCGATACTTTAAATGACTGCTTCTTGGAGCAGCTGGTACAGGAACCCACAGGGGACAGGCAACTCTCGATCTAGTCCTGAGTGGAGCGCAGGATCTGGTCCAAGAGGTAACTATAACAGGACCGCTTGGAAATAGTGACCATAATATAAAAACATTTAACATTTCTGTGGTGGAAAGAACACCTCAACAGACCAACACAAGTGGCATTTAATTTCAGAAAGGGGAACTATGCAAAAATGAGGAGGTTAGTTAAACAGAAATTAAAAGGTACAGTGACTAGAGTGAAATCCCTGCAAGCTGCATGGACGCTTTTCAAAGACACAGTAATAGAGGCTCAACTTAAATGTATACCCCAAATTAAAAAACACAGTAAAAGAACTAAAGAAGAGCCACCATGGCTTAACAACCATGTAACGAAGAGAGGGAAGAGCATCTTCGCAAGCAGGCTGGCTAACCTAGTGAGGAGGGCTTTAAACTATGTTCACCAGGGAAAGGGGACCAAAGCAATGAGCTAAGTGGGGACGTGGGATACCGGGAGGAAGCACGAACAGGAGAGCGCGAGAGGGGAGGGCTCCTGCCTCATACTATGAAAGCAGGACAAACAGCAAGTTATCTCAAGTGCCTGTACACAAATGCAAGAAGCCTGGGAAACAAGCAGGGATAACTGGCAGTCCTGGCACAGTCAAGGAATTATGATGTGATTGGAATAACAGAGACTTGGTGGGATAACTCACATGAGTGGAGTACTGTCATGGATGGATATAAGCTGTTCAGGAAGGACAGGCAGGGGAGAAAAGGTGGGGGAGTTGCATTGTATGTAAGAGAGCAGTATGACTGCTCAGAGCTCCGGTATGAAACTGCAGAAAAACCTGAGAGTCTCTGGATTAAGTTTAGAAGTGTGAGCAACAAGGGTGATGTCGTGGTGGGAGTCTGCTATAGACCACCAACCAGGGGGATGAGGTGGACGAGGCTTTCTTCCGGCAACTAATGGAAGTTACTAGATTGCAGGCCCTGGTTCTCATGGGAGACTTCAGTCACCCTGATATCTGCTGGGAGGGCAATACAGCGGTGCACAGACAATCCAGGAAGTTTTTGGAAAGTGTAGGGGACAATTTCCTGGTGCAAGTGCTGGAGGAACCAACTAGGGGCAGAGCTCTTCTTGACCTGCTGCTCACAAACTGGGAAGAATTAGTAGGGGAAGCAAAAGTGGATGGGAACCTGGGAGGCAGCGACCATGAGATGGTTGAGGTCAAGATCCTGACACAAGGAAGAAAGGAGAGCAGCAGAATACAGACCCTGTACTTCAGAAAAGCAGACTTTGACAACCTCAGTGAACTGATGGGCAGGATCCCCTGGGAGAATACCATGGGGGGGAAAGAAGTCCAGGAGAGCTGGTTGTATTTTAAAGAATCCTTATTGAGGTTACAGGGACAAACCATCCCGAAGTGTAGAAAGAATAGTAAATATGGCAGGCGACCAGCTTGGCTTAACAGTGAAATCCTTGCTGATCTTAAACACAAAAAAGAAGCTTAGAAGAAGTGGAAGATTGGACAAATGACCAGGGATGAGTATAAAAATATTGCTCGGGCATGCAGGAGTGAAATCAGGAAGACCAAATCACAGCTGGAGTTGCAGCTAGCAAGAGATGTTAAGAGTAACAAGAAGGGTTTCTTCAGGTATGTTAGCAACAAGAAGAAAGTCAAGGAAAGTGTGGGCCCCTTACTGAATGAGGGAGGCAACCTAGTGACAGAGGATGTGGAAAAAGCTAATGTACTCAATGCTTTTTTTGCCTCTGTCTTGACAAACAAGGTCAGCTCCCAGACTACTGCACTGAGCAGCACAGCATGAGGAGGAGGTGATCAGCCCTCTGTGGAGAAAGAAGTGGTTCGGGACCATTTAGAAAAGCTGGACGAGCACAAGTCCATGGGGCTGGATGCGCTGCATCCGAGAGTGCTAAAGGAGTTGGTGGATGTGATTGCAGAGCCATTGGCCATTATCTTTGAAAACTCATGGCGATGGGGGGAGGTCCCGGACTACTGGAAAAAGGTTAATGTAGTGCCCATCTTTAAAAAAGGGAAGAAGGAGGATCCGGGGAACTACAGGCCAGTCAGCCTCACCTCAGTCCCTGGAAAAATCATGGAGCAGGTCCTCAAGGAATCAATTCTGAAGCACTTAGAGGAGAGGAAAGTGATCAGGAACAGCAGCATGGATTCACCAAGGGCAAGTCATGCCTGACTAATCTAATTGCCTTCTATGACGAGATAACTGGCTCTGTGGATGAGGGGAAAGCAGTGGACATGTTGTTCCTTGACTTTAGCAAAGCTTTTGACATGGTCTCCTACAGTATTCTTGCCAGCAAGTTAAAAAAGTATGGGTTGGATGAATGGACTATAAGGTGGATAGAAAGCTGGCTAGATTGTCAGGCTCAATGGGTAGTGATCAATGGCTCCATGTCTAGTTGGCAGCCGGTATCAAGTGGAGTGCCCCAGGGGTCGGTCCTGGGGCCGGTTTTGTTCAATATCTTCATAAATGATCTGGAGGATGGTGTGGATTGCACCCTCGGCAAGTTTGCAGATGATACTAAACTGGGGAGCAGAGGTAGATACGCTGGAGGGTAGGGATAGGATACAGAGGGACCTAGGCAAATTAGAGGACTTGGCCAAAAGAAATCTGATGAGGTTCAACAAGGACAAGTGCAGGACTCTGCACTTAGGACGGAAGAATCCAATGCACTGCTACAGACTAGGGACCGAATGGCTAGGCAGCAGTTGTGCAGAAAAGGACGTAGGGGTTACAGTGGACAAGAAGCTGGATATGTGTCAACAGTGTGCCGTTGTTGCCAGGAAGGCCAATGGCATTTTGGGATGTATAAGTAGGGGCATTGCCAGCAGATAGAGGGATGTGATTGTTACCCTCTATTTGACATTGGTGAGGCCTCATCTGGAGTACTGTGTCCACTTTTGGGCCCCACGCTACAAGAAGGATGTGGAAAAATTGGAAAGAGTCCAGCGGAGGGCAACAAAATGATTAGGGGGCTGGAACACATGAGTTATGAGGAGAGGCTGAGGGAGCTGGGATTGTTTAGCCTGCAGAAGAGAAGAATGAGGGGGGATTTGATAGCTGCTTTCAACTACCTGAAAGGGGGTTCCAAAGAGGATGGCTCTAGACTGTTCTCAGTGGTAGCGGATGACAGAACAAGGAGTAATGGTCTCAAGTTGCAGTGGGGGAGGTTTAGGTTGGATATTAGGAAAAAGTAACATACTGATGTCAGTACAGAGGTAAATAGAAAGGAGCATCAGCACTGACAAATTAAATGTAAAAATGTAATAAGGAAAGCCAAAAGGAGTTTGAAGAACAGCTAGCCAAAAGCTCAAAAGGTAATAACAATATGTTTTTTAAGTACATCAGATGCAGGAAGCCTGCTAAACAACCAGTAGGACCCCTGGACGATGGAGATACAAAAAGAGCACTTAAAGATAATAAAGTCATCGCGGAGAAACTAAATGAATTCTTTCTTCAGTCTTCATGGCTGAGGATGTCACGGAGATTCCCAAACCTGAGCCATCTTTTGTAGGTGACAAATCTGAGGACTTGTCACAGATTAAAGTGTCACTAGAGGAGGTTTTGAAATTAATTGAGAAACTTAACAGTAACAAGTCACCGGGACCAGATGGCATTCACCCAAGAGTTCTGAAAGAACTCAAATGTGAAATTGTGGAACTATTAACTATGGTTTGTAACCTGTCCCTTAAATCAGTTACTGTACCCAATGACTGGAAGATAGCTAATGGAACTCCAATATTTAAGAAGGGCTGTAGAGGTGATCCTGGCAATTACAGACCGGTAAGTCTAACATCAGTACCAGGCAAATTAGTTGAAACAATAGTAAAGAATAAAATTGTCAGACACATAGAAGAACATAAATTGTTGTGCAAAAGTCAACATGGTTTCTCTAAAGGGAGATCATGTTTTACTAATCTATTAGAGTTCTTTGAGGGGGTCAACAAACATGTGGACAAAGGGGATCCAGTGGACATAGTGTACTTAGTTTTCCAGAAAGCCTTTGACAAGGTCTCTCACCGAAAGCTCTTACGTAAATTAAGTTGTCATGCGATAAGAGGGAAGATCCTTTCATGGATTGAGAACTGTTTAAAAAACAGGTAACAAAGGGTAGGAATAAAAGGTAAATTTTCAGAATGGAGAGGAGTAACTAGTGGTGTTCCCCAAGGGTCAGTCCTAAGACCAATCCTATTCAACTTATTCATAAATGATCTGGAGAAAGGGGTAAACAGTGAGGTGGTAAAGTTTGCAGATGATACTAAAATGCTCAAGATAGTTAAGACCAGGGGTCTCAAATACGCATGCGACCCACGGAGTTATTTGCTGCGGTCTGCCAAGCTCCCCGTGGCCCCTCTCTGCCCCTCGAGTTATTTCCTGCAGCCACCAAGCTCCCCTCACCCCCCCCCACCACAGTGTGCTGTGTCCCCACTCCTCTGCCTACCTCTAGGCTCCTCCCACCGTCAAACAGCTGTTTGGCGGCGCTTAGGGCTTTCCAGGAGGGAGGGGGGAGGAGCGGGGAGCTGCACCTCAGGGGGGGAGGCGGAGAAGAGGCGGGGCAGGGGTGGGGATTTGGGTAAGGGTTTGGAATTGGGGCAGGGAAGGGGTGGGAGGAGGTGGGGCAGGGGCGGGGCCTCATGGAAGGGGTGGAGTGGGAGCAGGAGTGGGAGGGTGTCAATGATGCGGTCCTCGGGCCAATGTACTAGTCCTCATGTGGCCCTCCTGGTGATTTTAGTTTGAGATCCCTGGTTAAGACCAAAGCAGACTGTGAAGAACTTCAAAAAGATCTCACAAAACAGAGTGATTGGGCGACAAAATGGCAAATGAAATTTAATGTGGATAAATGTAAAGTAATGCACATTGGAAAAAATAACCCCAACTATACATACAATATGATGGGGGCTAATTTAGCTACAACTAATCAGGAGAGAGATCTTGGAGTCATCGTGGATAGTTCTCTGAAGACGTCCACGCAGTGTGCAGCAGCAGTCAAAAACGCAAACGGGATGTTAGGAATCATTAAAAAGGGGATAGAGAAAAAGACAGAGAATATCTTATTGCCCTTATATAAATCCATGGTACGCCCACATCTTGAATACTGCGTACAGATGTGGTCCCCTCATCTCAAAAAAGATAAGCTGGCGTTCGAAAAGGTTCAGAAAAGGGCATCACCCCTAAAATGATTAGGGGTTTGGAACGGGTCCCATATGAGGAGAGATTAAAGAGGCTAGAACTTTTCAGCTTGGAAAAGAGGAGACTAAGAGGGGATATGATAGAGGTCTATAAAATCATGAGTGGTGTGGAGAAAGTGAATAAGGAAAAGTTATTTACTTGTTCCCATAATATAAGAACTAGGGGCCACCAAATGAAATGAATGGGCAGCAGGTTTAAAACAAATAAAAGGAAGTAGTTCTTCACTCAGCGCACAGTCGACCTGTGGAACTCCTTGCCTGAGGAGGTTGTGTAGGCTAGGACTATAACAGGGTTTAAAAGAGAACTGGATAAATTCATGGAGGTTAAGTCCATTAATGGCTATTAGCCAGGATGGGTAAGGAATGGTGTCCCTAGCCTCTGTTTGTCAAAGGGTGAAGGTGGATGGCAGGAGAGAGATCACTTGATCATTACCTGTTCTGTTCACTCCCTCTGGGGCACCTGGCATTGGCCACTGTCGGCAGACAGGACACTGGGCTGGATGGACCTTTGGGTCTGACCCAGTGTGGCCGTTCTTATATTCTTAAACTGTAAAGTAACAACATAAATACTCATCCAAATCTCAATAACTTTAATAGAGGAAAAGTGGGATGGGAAGAGGCCTTGTTCGTGCATTTTTGTTACCAGATGTGATTTGACGGCTAAGAATAAAGAGGAACTTTGCGTACAGCAACTTCCCGTGTGCCAGGAATAAGAGAGAGAAAATTGTCAGTTGAAAACAGCAGGAGCTGCATTAGCAAATATAAATGAAACAGATGGCTGAGATGCTGCAGCTGTTGCTTAGAATCTCCTGGAAGATCTTTAGCTTGGAGCTGCAGGAGACTCTTTTTAAAGAGGTAATGAAAACAAAAATACAAACTTTAAGTTCAGGATCACCAAAAAAAATAAAGGCATCCACTTGAATGAGATGAAATTCACCAGGCACTAATTCTTTTTTCACATGGCAAATCTCAGAGCTATGGAGTTTAGTTCTGGGTCAGAAATCGCAAGTACATGTTGTAGATCAGAGGTGGGCCAACTACGGCCCGCTGGCCACATCCAGCCCGCGGGACCGTCCTGCTTGGCCCTTGAGCTCCCAGCCCTTCCCCTGCTGTCCCCTCTCCCCTGCAGCCTCAGCTCTCCATGCCACCAGCGCTCTGGGCGGTGGGGCTGTGAGCTTCTGCCAGACAACGCAGTGGTGGGGCTGGCTCGGCTGGGTGGCATGCCTGCCAGACATGCTGCTTTGAGCAGCATGGTAAGGGGGCAGGGAGCAGGGGGGTTGGATAAGGGGCAAGGGGTTCCAGGGGGCAGTCAGGGGACAAGGAGCAGGGAGCGGATGGATGGGGCGGAGGTTCTGGGGGGGTGATCAGGGCATGGGGAACGGGGGGGGATGGATAGGCATGGAAGTCGCGGGGGACCTGTCGGGGGTGTATGGATAGGGGTCAGGGCAGTCAGGGGAGAGGGAGCAGGGGGAGTTGGATGGGGGTGGGGTCCTGGGGGGGCGGTTAGGGGTGGGGGGTCCTGGGAGGACATGGTCAGGGGACAAGGAGCGGGGGGGGGTTGGATGGTTGGGGGGTTGTTAGGGGGGCAGGAAGTGGGAGGGGGTGGATAGGGGGCAGGGGCCAGGCTGTTTGGGGAGGCACAGCCTTCCCTACCCAGCCCTCCATACAGTTTTGCAACCCCAATGTGGCTCTCTGGCCAAAAAGTTTGCCCGCCCCTGTTGTAGATTGTCATACAGTGGACTTGCCTGGTTAGTTAGTAATATTCTTTCTGTTCTTCCATGTGAGACACCCAGTCTCTGGCAAAAGCTGCTAGAGAAGGGGGATATTGTACTTCCCACCGCACCGTTATGATCCTCAGCGTACTGTTTTTAAAGACGTGTGGATGCTTCAGGAAAAGCTTTTGGAAATATTTTATGTAGAAATAATTCTTCTTTTATTACAGTGTTGCACCAGGGATGTTAAAGTTCTGATTGAGGAGGCATTTTCATGTAAAGCACATAAAAACAGACACATCATAAATTTAGTCTTCAGGTGATGTTTCTCAGGGTCGTTTCTATCCCAAAGATGATTTCCTGCCCCTTCCATGTGTGGAAAAAAAGGACAACATTGCTTCTGAGTGTTGTGGTTTCATCACAGTAGGAAAAACTGGAGTTTCAGTGGTGAGGAGTGTTTGGGTTTTTTTGGTTTTTTTTACATTTTACTTTTTGGTAACCAAAAGAGGCTTATTTTCAGATTGGCAGTGCATTTTGTCCTCAGTGAAGACTAACTTTTGTTGTAAAGGCCATAGATGATAGTAAAGACCTGCATGCAGTTTTTGTGTGTATCTGATGATCTGCATGTTAAACTAGATACAGCTTCATTGGAATCCTTCATTGCACATTCAGACAAATGGCTTTGAATGCACAAACACACTCCCAGACAAACTGATCACCTGTTCACAAGAGTTTTGTTTCTTGTGTTTTGTTTTGTTTTTTAATACAAAGATTTGTTAATGCGTTATGGTTGAGCTTTTAAACGCTATTTAAAATTCAGGAAATTCTGAGTTAGGGTTATGTAACAGCCCCCTTGTGCATGTTTTGTTTGTCTTTATTACTTTGTTGTATATTTTTTTCCAAATTATATCGTTTCCTTACCATAAATATATCTAAGTGCATATAAAACAAAAGCATAAAATCTATTCCTGAAATCATCTATACTTACAAAATGTTGGGGCTGCTGAAAGAAGTCCTTTCCCTCGCTTTCTCCCCCCCCCCCCAAAATACCTCTTCCCATTTAATTATTTAATTCACCCTTCTCCCTGCCCTCCCACATATAGTTTGAATAAATAGACACACTGTAATGTGCTCTGAAGGTCAGCGAACCTGGCCTCTATTGGACAAAGTGTGGGGTGGGGAGGAATGAGTTCTGGAGTCAGGCACCACTCATTGAGAAATATTTGCTCCCAGATGGCTAAATCCGGGCACTACCCACTCCAGAGACTTCACTGATCATCACTGTTCAGTAAGAGTTTGAAGGGAAATATAGTCTCAAAGGTAGCCAGAACACAAACCATGAAGGACATTGTAGGTCAAAACCAGCACCTTGAACCTCTTTCCTGCTGGGGTGGCTGGAGACTTATAGCCTTGACCCATCCCACTATCAAGGCTGTGACCAGTGAAACAACAGGTAGAGGTGAGCCTGGCACCACTTCGGCAGGCTGCCTGTCATGTGTGAGCATGCTTTCATGTAAAATGCATTCTCAGTAATAGGGGCATTAGTCACTCTCAGCATGATGTCAAGATCCTTCCCTCGCCTTACTTCAGGGTTATACGTTGGGCACTTGAGTCATAACTTTGAATTTCTTTATCTTTTACCTCCTGCTCCAGAGGTACGGGGAGGGCAAAAAACAGTCTTTCAGGTTTCTCCTCTGGCCAGTCAAGGCTTTTTTATTTTTTTAAGGGACTTAATCAACGTGAGCATATGACCCACACTTACTGGGAATTCCTTGTTCATGGTGAAAGATTGCAATCTCCGATCCCCATCATGAATGGGGTTCAACATGTTACTTGCACCTGTCAGTGTGTGCAGCCCTAGACATCTAAGGGCATCACAGACCTATTGCTCAATCTCTGGTGGCTGAGCGCCACTTGTCCCTCTAAGAAGTTGGACGCCAACCGCTTGGGAGTCGCATAACTAGTTAACGTGCCAGAGTCTCGTTTGTTATTGGAATTAACCAGACAAATGACTCCACTGAGCATCAGCCTATAACTGCCTCTCCTCTGTCTGCACTCCCAGCCAGCTGCTTTCTTACTTAGTGCAGAAGAGCTGGAAGGTGGATGAGAGACACACAATAGCTGTAGAAGAAGTGGATGGCTGGTCTGATAAAGGCCTAGAAAGGGAGCAACAGAAAAATGTTGCTGCTCCAACTCAGAATTGGGGAGGGGAGAGAAGAAGATGCACTCGCTGTTTGGTGTCTGACAAATGGAGAGGGACCTAGAGTGAAGCTCAGAGGGAGGCAATGATATGTGGCTGCAGGGAGGACTAGGAGTTGAACCTCATAACATTTTAGGTCATCTCCATCCCTGGAAAGAAACAGAGCAAGCAATCAGACTGAAGAGAGGCCAAAACGGGGATATGTGCAGGGAGAAGAAAGGAAGACACACATGCAGAAACCCAGGGCAAGGACAGCTGTAGTTCTAAAAGTGTACAGCATCGTGTTTTCCCACTGAGTGAGCTGCAGGCAATCATTAACTTCACTAGTTAAAATACATTTTCTACCAAATGTCCATATGCTATCCTTGATCTTTGTGCAAACCTTCTTTGATATCAGTAGGAGTGCGTCTGGGGATTGAGCGTACATGGCTCTCACTTTGGAGACAAAACTCCCAGCCCCAAATTAAAAGTGTAATTCAGCCTACTCCACAGGCTGAGGATGATATGCCAGCTGCATGCCATTTGAAAGAGCTGAGATTCCAAACTTTCACCTGGTAGAAAGTGGTAATCTCTAGCTCTAGAAGCTTAAGGATACCCACTAACATTCAGAATTCAGGTAGGTTGGGAGGGGAGGGAAAATAAGATAGAAATTAGAGTCGAGTGGCTTTATTCTTTTTTTTTTTTCTAAAGGTCCAGTATCCTGCATCCTACCAAGGCAAGGAAATACTTTGAGTGAAAGTGGGAATGCTCAGCTTTCCAGTGGGATAAAGCATTTATCTCTAGCCCTGCTAGTTCACAAGATATCACACTTTTAAACTATTCCAGACTTACATTGGTTTGAACTCTGTCTTTTTTTGACACTAGTCCAGGAGGGTCTGAAGCAGGTCCCAAATCTTGGGCCAGTGACCTCCTCAATCCCTTCTGTACAGTCAAGTATGTTTTAGAGACCAATTTCTGAGATGAGGTTACAGACAGAGTAGCAGCTGTAAATTAATCTGCACTGTCATACGGACCTAGTGAATATTTCAGGTGTGATACAGTAATATGTTGAGTAGGTCTGGTATTTGTTCTGTGGATTATACAGAATTCTTATGGTAAAAACTGCATCACCAGTATGTGGATTACTTGCTATTAATAGCTTTATATTTGCTCCGATAATAGAGTAGATAGGGGATTAATTTTTAGTTTTGTTTTAGTGAAGGTTTAGTTTGATTTTTCCAGTGAAGGCAACAGGATACACCTGTCTAAACTGCGATAATGGATGGAACCTTCCTTCATGTGGAAAACAACTTTCCTTTATTGTAAGATCATTTACTTTCCTGAACTGTAGTAGCTTCAGTCTTTGAAATCAGAGCTCTGAGGTTCCAGATTCAAACTGTCTCATGTGGGGGCCTGAGCTGACTGGGTGCTTGGGGAAATACTTAGCTAATTTGTAATCTGCTGCCACAGATGTGAAATACATCTCTGCCCTAGTGCTAAGATGTGGTGCATAACTTTGGTGCTGTGGGTATTAGAATACCCTATGCTTCTGCTGATAGATGTGGTGAGGGTCCTTTCCTGAAGGAGTACAGAAATCTCTGTTGGAGAAAAGACTCCCTGGGATGTGGGAGACAGGGAGTGTTTAAATTTGGAAAACAAGTGGCTATTTGGACCTGGAGCATTGGGACTTATTTCTTCCAGGTTGCAGCCGCAGTGAAGTCTGATGGAATCTCAGGACAGACATGGGACAATGGTTAGAGGTTGAAGCTGGCTAAGTTCTCGAGAATTTCTGTGTTACCTTGTTGCCATAGGAAGGGCTTTGACTGGGTCCTTTCCATGTGCAGAAGTGGTCCTTTGATTGCAGGCATGAGCTGGAAGGTTTAATATGTTGGTTTCATCTTAGTGTCTCCTTTTCTTCCTTTTCTCTGGAAAGATTAGAAATGCTGAGAGACATTCTTGCTTCCTTCCCTTCCATTAACAAGCCCTCAGGTGATATGATTTGGTTTATGCTTCTAACAAGATGATCATGGGAAAAGCGGAATGTAAATGCTCTACTGCTGATGGCTGTAGGCCCACCAAACCAGCACAGAATGATACTAGAAATGACTAGGAGAAGGGGAGCGATGGCAACCCAAGACACTGGGAAGCCTGGTATGGGAGGCACCTTGCTCTGCCTTTCTACGGGAAACAAATACAATTGGATGTTGTCTAGTGTTTTAAATTGCTTGGGGGGAGTGTAGAGGGTAAGCTGGGGTAGAAAAAAATACTTAGCGGCTTTGGAGGGAATAGTTGGGACCAATGCAAAGCTGAATATGACTCTTGCACTATACCATGAATGAACTAGATCCTTGCGCAAGAATGAATGTCCCTGCCAGCTGTATAAATCATATATAATCAGTCATTTACTACTGTCAGTATTCTGTATCCTTTGTTAAAGGAGACATGCACAATTACAGTTGGCAGCACTTACCTGACAAATGCATTATCTTCATTCTTATTATCCCTTCTGATTTCACTGCCCAAAACAAACAGAACTGTCTGTAGTGCTGGGAAGATCCTACTTAAACCACCCCAGAGCTCGGACTACCTCTGACAAGGTTCTTGTTCAATTTGCATAAATTGGACAAATGTGCAGAGAGTTGGGGGTGTGGAAGCACTACACATTCATCATACGTAGGCTTGGCAGAATTTAATTTTGACTGATAATATTAGTGTTTACTTTTAAGCATTTTTCGATTTTTATCAATTTTAAATTTTCACAGCTGTAGGAAATTAGGAGGGGTCAGACGATAATTATTGAATGACAGTTGATGTTGAGAGTCAAAAAGTTAAAGGTTCATAAGCATTAAAACGCAATTTGTCGACATCGTATGTCAAAGCGTATAAAGTAAATAGCCTGAATACGAACTCCAATAAGTTCTCAAGAATCATTTTTGTTACATTGTCTATCTGTACATTTTGATAATTATCAGTGGAAATATTTTTGTGTCAGTTTGTATGTTTACGTATATTGAAATCAATGTTTATCTACATTTATGGATAAAAATCTAATCCTTCCAAACCTAATCGGGTGCTTGCAAGCTTTGATCTACACCGAAAAGTTTTGCCAGGATAGCTGTGTCAGTTAAGAGTGTGAAAAAATCAAACCCTAACCAACACAGCTATGCCAGCAAATACTGTAGTATAAACATAGTTATGCTGACTGTAGGGGGCTTTACTGATATAGCTATACTGGCTAACTCTTTCTAGTGTAGAGAGGACCACATTGATAATACTGAGAGTCTCTTACAATAGAGGAGAGGCACAACACAAAGGGTTTACAGACATAAATTAAGCCTCACAACACATCTGTGAAATAAGTCATGCTTCTGGCTTACCAGTGTCCAGGATCTCTTTTTTAATATACAATTTTTTTTGGTGGGAATGGGAGAATTAGGCTTTAGGGAGGAGCAAACACCCTGATGGAACAGTTGTGTTGATAAGACTTTGCTAGCCTATTGGAATTCCCTGCTGTCATGCGAGATGCTTGATGACTTGTCAAAATCAGTGCTTCAGAGCATTGGATGCTTATTGGTTGCTGATGTCATCTAGCCTTAATAAACAGGAGGGGTCCATCCTGTGTACTGCTTGCACTTGGCAATTTCTTCCTCTCTGACAAATTTGACAGAATCTGAAGCCATTTTTCGGATGTGTGGCATTCTCATTGACTGATGTTTTTCAACTACAACGTTCCATCGTATTCATAGATTTATAGATTCATAGATATTAAGGTCAGAAGGGACCATTATGATCATCTAGTCCGACCTCCTGCACAATGCAGGCCACAGAATCTCACCCACCCACTCCTGCGAAAAACCTCTCACCTGTGTCTGAGCTATTGAAGTCCTCAAATCGTGGTTTAAAGACTTCAAGGAGCAGAGAATCCTCCAGCAAGTGACCTGTGCCCCATGCTACAGAGGAAGGTGAAAAACCACCAGGGCCTCTCCCAATCTGCCCTGGAGGAAAACCGACCCCAAATATGGCGATCAGCTAAACCCTGAGCATATGGGCAAGATTCACCAGCCAGATACCCAGGAAAGAATTTTCTGTAGTAACTCAGATCACACCCCATCTAACATCCCATCACAGGCCATTGGGCTGTGCTGCTTATATTCAGTTAAGGGCTCTTACAGGGAATGGGAAAGAGAACCAAAATGTAAAACTATAGTTGTTATTACATACATACACACACAAAAGATGTTAAAAGAACATTATTGAGGTTTCAAAGTCAAGCACTCAGAAGTTGGGAAATGTCTGAATTAAGGTTTCCCTTGCTACCTTAATTTGGCCCTCTTTGTGAGTATCCATTATAATACCATTTTGAATTACATGATCACATTCCATTTTTTCCACTCTGTCCCTCATGAACTAAGGAGTCTGAGGCTCTGCACTTCACCGGGACATGGGTTTGTTTTTTTTCTGTAGTGGCAACAAACATCAGTTTTTGACTCTACTTGGTAAGCTCTCGGGGCAGCAGAGCCTTGGTGCTTTATTTATCTGTAAAGCACCATGTCCACAATGATTTTGTATAAAGAACAAATTTAGTAATAATTTTAGCCAAATTGTACAGTTTATCCCTCTTCCCCAACTCAGGTGTTGAAGAGGAATTGGTTTCCTTAACAAGACACCACTCTCACCAAGTGCGCATTGCACAGAGAGGCAGTCAGTGTTGAAAAGCTGACCTGGGGCCAGTAAAATCTGGAAAGGGGTGGAGACATCTGGGCTGACAGTGTTCCTTGTGGGCCTTCTGAATATTCTAACCCCTCTTGTTTGTGAAACTAAATTCCAATAACTGCTCTGCAGTGTGATCAGTGTCTCCACTCCCAAGGCTGCTTGATCTGTTAACAGTATTTTTGTGCTGTTTCCATGGCAATAGCATGCTCTTTGTTCCTCATGGTGATTGTTGCTTTGAGGATTGATATTGTAGAAAATGTTTGGCCTTTTTGTCCCCCAACAAGCTTTCAACCAGCCTGGGGGTCTGCAGCTGGGAGGGGTGGGATAGTGGGAATGTGCCCACTGGCAGAATCGATGTGATCACAAAGTGGTGGTGGAAGGAACTAGCCCTGTGGTTTTTAATGTTAATAAGATGGTTGTAAGTGTTGGCTTGTCCCTAACTGTGTTTGTTAGCGAGGGCTTGGCACCTTGGAGTTACAGACAGCCATTTCAGGTTCTGCCTGTACTCTTGTAACTGCATATGAGACACTTTCCCCGAGACACATTCATGCATAGTGACAGGCCCAGACCCACACTCTTTTGTACGTTTGCTCGTAGATGGTGTTTTGCACACCACATTAATGCAGTCATTAATTCTTATGAAACTTATCCCAGTTTGCAAGGAAAAGCAGGCAGTGCTGTATGCTCCCATCTATCCCAGTAAAAGGCATTTATTATCAAAGTAGGAGGGGCTCTGAGAAGCCAGCAAAGCAGTACAGTAGAACCTCAGAGTTACGAACACCTCGGGAATGGAGGTTGTTTGTAACTCTGAACAAAACATTATGGTTGTTCTTTCAAAAGTTTACAACTGAACATTGACTTAATACAGCTTTGAAACTTTACGTTGCAGAAGAAAAATGCTGCTTTCCCTTTTTTTTTATAGTTTATGTTTAACGCAGTACTGTACTGTATTTGCTTTTTAGTAATTTATTTTTTATTTTGTCTCTGCTGCTGCCTGATTATGTACTTCCAGTTCCAAATTAGATGTGTGGTTAACTGGTCAGTTTGTAACTCTGGTGTTCGTAATTCTGAGATTCTACTGTATTATGCTATTCTCTATGGCAGCTCCTGCTGGGCTACGTTAGGCCGTGATGGTTCTGTGGTAACCAGAACCTCCTCTACAAATCAGGGTATTCCCCAATGTACCGCATGCTTTGGGGGGTTTAGGATTGTAGCAGTTGAGGAACTGCCCCCACACTTCTATTTTTTTAAAAATGTTAAGTAGATCTGGGTCTTGTCATTAATAGTCATCGTTTAAAAATAGACGAGAGCAGAGCGAGGTGATTTGGTATCAGGATTCACATCAGAATGAACTGTGATAGCTTGTCTTTTCCCCCAGAATACTGTGTGTTCGCCTTGTGATCTGTGGTTAGGAAACCACACTCTTCTTGTGTGCCACTGCCTAATGGCAGTTTAATTGTAGGTGCTTTTGAATGGCAACTATTTTATTTTCCCTGTCTTAACTCTCCTCCCTCCCCTCGTCCCTGATTTTAAGTGCTGAGCCATCATAAGAACAGCCATACTGGGTCAGACCAAAGGTCCATCTAGCCCGGTATCCTGTCTTCTGACAGTGGCCAAGGCCAGGTGCCCCAGAGGGAATGAACAGAACAGGTAATCATCAAGTGATCCCTGTCACCCATTCCCAGCTTCTGGCAAACAGAGGCTAGAGATCATTCTTGTCCATCCTGGCTAATAGCCATTAATGGACCTATCCTCCATGAACTTATCTAGTTCTTTTTTTAACCTTTTTTCTGTGCAGAGCAGCAGATGTATAAAAGACCAAGGTACTTTCTATGACATTGTTTATCCCTGTCTTTCCTCTTCCTTCACCTGAGAATGCACCTTCTTTAAAGTTGAAACTGCAGCGTGCAGGGAGCTAGTTGTATAGGGTACTGCATGGACAGGCTCATTAACTGATTAGGCACCAGGTCATTTAAACATTTTGCAAAAGTTAAATTTTGATCCAGAAAGTTGCTTGTTTCATCAAGGTTGAGTGTTGGAATCCTCTCCTTTAAGAGGAAATGTCTACTGTAAGGGCTCAGCTCAATGCCAGATGGAATCCTGACAGAGGATAGAGCATGGTGGATCTTCACCATTCCAGTCCCTACTATTCCAAGCGCAGGACACTGGAGATATGAAACCGATCTCCACAGAATCACTAGTTTGCATTGGTTCGCAAAATGATATGGATAATGTATAACACGGCATAAGACGGTCATATTGGAGAGATGACAGGTTTCAGAGTAACAGCCCTGTTAGTCTGTATTTGCAAAAAGAAAAGGAGTACTTGTGGCACCTTAGAGACTAACCAATTTATTTGAGCATAAGCTTTCGTGAGCTACAGCTATTTATGCTCAAATAAATTGGTTAGTCTCTAAGGTGCCACAAGTACTCCTTTTCATATTGGAGAGATGCACCATTTGTGCAGTGACTAGACAGAATTGTTTAGTTATCTTTACCTCAGTCAAATGCAAAAAGCTGTTAAGGATACAGGGTTGAGCTCCCCAGTCAGAAGATGTCAAAATTGAGACTGAATGCACAGCCTTAATGCTGCTACCTTGTACTCATTCATTACAAAAATCTTTAATGACACAATCATATCCTATTGATTATACATTCATATCCAGGATTTCTACATCCTTACACACACATATTTGGGTTTGTAAATATTTCATATTTTTTATTTTTTAAAGTTACACTAACTTAATTGACAGAATGCTCAAGTATACCTTTGGCCTAGATTTTTATTTTTCTTCTCTGTGAAGTGTGTTTTAATTTAATTTCTATAGTATATGTATAACAGGATATCCCCCTTCCTTCAACTTGGAGACAAATACCTCTCTGGAAAGTAACTGTAACTCATACATGTTTTCTCAAATAAATACATAGAGTTGTATTAACCATATATTTTGATGATTGAATTTTTATGTAGAACTTTATTTAGTCTGCATTTTAATGTGATTTATCCTCACATTGTTTTAATACAGTTCAGATATATTTGCGTGTTTAATGGGCTGTCTTTAAGAATTGCTAGCTTGTTTAATTTTGCATACAGAATTTTTTCATGTTCAACATGGATTTTATAATTCTGGTTAAACTGTATTACACTGAGAAAAATAGAAGTACAGTAAGAGGTATCAGTGAAGTAAAGTTGATGACATACTCACTGAAGAAGTTCATGTTGTAATTACCTTGTAAACACCTATGTGGAATAGCATACCATACTTTTCACTATTTGTGTTAGTGTAGAACATTTTACTGTTTTTATATAAATAACTCTTACAGACTTTGTGTGGCATATGCATAGCAGCTTACAGTATTGCACATGTGTACCTTAGCTTTTGGGGTGTGGGGGGAGGGGTAAAATAACATATTTAAGCAATAATTTGTGATCATACAACTGAAGATTGTATTGTGGTATATATGCACAAGGGACAGACTTAAAAGTACCTCTTAAGGCATTATTTTATCAATTTCTAAATTATAAAAAAAATCTTTTAGATGCACTTACTGTTGCATTAAAGAAAGATTTTGAATTTAACTTCATAGGTTTCTTAAAAAAGAATACCTCAGAAGTACCAGTTTCCAGAGCAACATCATGCTGAAGGCTTGTAAAAATTGCAAATAAGGTTTATTAATTTCATAATCTTACACTACTTAGTTGGATCTGTCCTGAACCCAGGTCCTCTTGACTGATTCTTCCTGCCTAATCAAGAAACTATACCTTCTGCTGTGCCTGACAATTTGTTTATTAAAAGATCAGAGTGTGAAATTTTATGTCTGTTTAACACTCAGTAATTCACTATTAAACTACTTGACACAAGCTCAATTTATGTTAATACTGTCTTGATTAAGTAGCAGTTATTACCATTCACTATCATTTGGCCAAACTAGTTCTTAGCAGATGTCTCAATAAAGGAGCCATCCAGCTATGGCATATTCCAGTTAAACAGAGCATATTATATTCATATCTCACATTTAAATAGCACCTTTCATTCCAAAGTATTTTAGTACCAGGAAAAACCAGCAGTTCTAGAAGGGGAAATGTTGTATTATGACCAGAACAAATTCATATCCTGTGATACCTGTTTATAACTTTTACACACTGCTCATATCACTTACAGTTTTTAAAGTCTTGTTGAAAATATTCATCTGGTACCTTGCATGGAACTCTGTTTATGTACCTTGTGTGGAAGAGGGTCTGACCAAACCTGCCTAGATTTGAGCGGATGCCTCTAGGGACACTAAATATTTCAAACCTCGTGTTTAAACCGCTAAGTTATCCCCTCCAGTCAAGCCTGAACCTCCATTTCTACTCTGAGCACCTTCTCTCTCATTTTCTTTTAAAATCATTTTATCTTTCCACAGAAAATGTTTGCATCAAACCTTCTCTTCCTCAAAATCCTTTCCATGCCTTCTTTATTCACATACTCCAAATTTCATTCACAACACTCCCTTTCTGGGTTCTGTGGAAGGGAGAGAGGTTTGTTCTCCCTATGCAGCACTTCCTTCCCTTCCTCCAGGTTGTAACATTCCTAATTTAGTCCTCACAGCTCCCTTTTAGGTATTCCTTAGCTTCATTTTACTGGTCCGGGACAGTCTTTTTAAAAGTATGGGTGCAAGCCAGGGCTGTGCACGTGTAAAGTTAGATGAGCAAGTATTGGGTGCTTTGCATGTGCAATTCATGGGCACACAAATTTGCACCTTAGAGACATTTCCAAAGTCTCATTGGAAAGATAGGTTTAAGATGCTCCAGAGCTGATGTCTGATCCACGACCCCAGGTAAGTCACTAGCCTTATTCTGTTCATCTGAAAAATGGTGTTGATAATGTTTTACACTTACATAGTGGGCATGGGTGCAGAGAAAGGGTATCAGTGCAGAGGAAAAGGAACATGCTAGTCTGGGCAGTGATCTGCTGATCTCAGAGCTATATGGATATGTGTTGTGAATTTGAGTTCAGGCCCTGAAGTTAGTTGACCAGTTGTTGTAACATATGAGTTTCTCAGGGAGATACTTTACCTGGGGGGGATGGGGGGTGGGGGGGTGGCTACAGTGGCCTCTGTTGCTGCTAGTGTCCATAGTCTGAGGGCTGTCTTATTGCCTGGAACAGCACTGTGGGCAGGGGACAGTGTCCTTTACCCTTGTGATTTGTGTTGTGTAATCATATAGCTATATAAAAGTCCTTGGTGCTTTACAACACAGAGAGAGGCAGTGCTCCTGCACGGAAGAATTTAGACTAACACACACATCCCCACACTATGAATTGTGAGGAAAGGGGAGTAGTAGGGCCATGTAGGGTTCCCAACTTTCTAATAGCACAAAACCGAACACCTCTGTCCTGCCCCATTCCCCGTCCCTTCTCTAAGGCCCTGCTCACTCCATCCTCCCTCCCTCCATCACTCACTCTCCCCCACCCTCACTCACTTTCACTGGGCTGGGGATTGAGGTTCAGGGGGGCATGAGGGCTTTGGCTGGGGGTGTGGGCTCTGGGGTGAGGGCTCTGGGGTGAGGCTGGAGATGTGGGGTTTGGGGCACAGGAAAGGGCTCTGTGCTGGGGCAGGAGGTTGGGGTGCAGGGACGTGAGGGCTCTGGCTGGGGTGTGGGCTCCAGGTGGGGCCAGAAGTGAGGGGTTCAGAGTGTGGGAGAGGGCTGGGGCAGGGGGTTGGGTGCAGGGGGGGTGAGGGCTTCAGCTGGGTGTGCAGGCTCTGGGATGGGGCATGGGATGAGGGATTTGGGGTGTAGAAGGGTGCTCTGGGGTGGGGAAGGGTGTTGGGGGTGTGTGAGGGTGAGAGCTTTGGCTGAGGGTGCGGGCTCTGGGGTGGGGCATGGGATGAGGGATTTGGGGTATAGGAGGGTGCTCCGGGCTGGGTCTGAGGGGTTTGGAGGGTGAGAGGAGGATCAGGGCTGGGTCAGGGCCCGGGAAGGGGTTGGGGTGCAGGCTCTGGAAGACGTTTACCTCCGGCAGCTCCCAGAAGCAGCGGCATGTCCCCCCTACAGCTCTTATGTGGAGATGTGGCCAGGCGGCTCTGCGCGCTGCCCTGTCCACAGGCGCTGCCCCTGTAGCTCCCATTGGCTGCGGTTCCCAGCCAATGGGAGCTGCGGTGGCGGTTCTTGGGGCAGGAGTAGTGTGTGGAGCTGCCTGGCTGCCCCTATCCGGAGTTGAAAGGGGACATGCTGGCTGCTTCTCGGGAGCCGTGTGGTGCAGAGGCTAGCAGGAAGCCTGCCAGCCCTGCTGTGCAGTGCGGCCAACCAGACAGTCAATGGCCCTGTCAGTGATGCTGACCAGAACTGCCAGGAACCCTTTTCAACTGAGTGTTCCGGTCGAAAACCAGACACCTGGTCACTCTAGGGCCATGGCTGTGAGCACCCCCTTTTCGATTGGTTGTCCCTGCCCACTAGTTCTGTTATTGATGAGTGCGGAGGGTAAGTAAGCAGGGTGGTGAGGCTTCAGTGGCAGTGACCTTCCTCACCTCCTTTAGGCTCATATGTCCCTGCCATTCGTCAGCTGCATTATTGATGAGGTGGAAGGGTGAGGGGAGGGGCTGGATGGGAGTGAGTTCTGAGTTTGATTTACTGTAGGCATAGTAATGTTTGAAGGAAATCAAAGATATGGCGAGTGAGAGCTGGTGAGAGATCCGGTGAGGATTTTTGAGGGTCTAATGGGCCTTGTAGTGGAGTCCTCCTCTATTATTCATGCCCTTTGAGCTCTTAGCCAAGCTGTTCTGAAAGCATGATGGGAAAGGATGAAAGGAAATTAAGCCTATAATGGCAGGTGCCGATAGGAAGAAGGGGCTGTTAAAAGTTTTGTGGCAAACTAGTAATATAAGCAGCGTGTTTGAAAGAAAGAAGGCAAATGTCAGCCCTGAATGTCCAGGAGGCTACAGGACGCTTCTGTTCCAGCAGCAGCACTCTGTGCCTTGGACCAATTGGAGAGTCCCTCAGTAGTATACAGACCCAAAGGAATCTCTTTCCAACCACCGCTCTTCCCCCCCATTTCTTCCTCACCAAACTGCTGAGGTTTGAAAGAAGCCATTCATTCTTTGTAGCTGCTTTCAGAGATGGTGCTAAGAAGCTTTCCAGATGTCGGTTAATGTGCCGCAGGATAATACTATGGACAGCTTCACGCGAGAAGGCTTTGGCATGTTAGGAATGATTGTAACGACTAAGACTTGTTCTCATGGTTCCCAGATCAGGAACTAGGATCTTCTCGTCCTAGGCCGAGTCTAAAGATGATGTTATTGTGCTAGTGGTCATTTCTTTAAATATATTCAGCTTTCCTTAGAGCTTTAAACTGGTTCATTTTGGGATTCTTCCCCTCCCCACCCCTCAATCTTTCCCTCTTTTAAGTTATCACTACCTCATGCTGGAGAAGCGCTGTGTATCCCAAAGGGCTTTTTGGTGGGGTCAGAGATAGGAGGCTTTTAATGTGGTGGATCCATTTCCATAATTGATCTGGGATATTTGTGCTGTGACCATTTTCTTCCCTGAGTCCTCAGAGACTCCACTGTGAGTGGCCAGGATGTAAAATGAATTATTGCAGACGAGCAGAAAAGTAAGAGCCCAGTGCAGCAGCTGGGAACTACCTTGGGAAGTGGAGGACAAAATGCATATAAACAGGGGGGCGGAGGGATGCCCTTATAGGCATGGGTGAACTAGAGTGCCTCATATTAAATGAAGATATTGATATAATAGGCATCACAGAAACTTGGTAGAATGAGGATAATCAATGGGACACAGTAATACCAGGGTACAAAATATATCAGAAGGAGAGAACAGGTCATGCTGGTGGGGGCGTGGCACTATATATGAAAGAAAGCATAGAATCAATTAAGTAAAAATCTTAAATGAACCAAACTGTACCATAGAATCTCTATGGATAGTAATTCCGTGCTTGAATAATAAGAATATAGAAGTAGGGATATATTACTGACCATCTGACCAGAATGGTGATAGTGAATGTGAAATGCTCAGAGAGATTAGATTTCAGAGTAGCAGCCGTGTTAATCTGTATTCACAAAAAGAAAAGGAGTACTTGTGGCACCTTAGAGACTAACAAATTTATTTGAGCATAAGCTTTCGTGAGCTACAGCTTATGCTCAAATAAATTTGTTAGTCTCTAAGAGAGATTAGAGAGACTATTAAAATAAAAAATCAATAATAATGAGGGCTTTCAACTATCCTCATATTGACTGGGTACATGTCACCTCAGGACGGAATGCAGAGATAAAGTTTCTTGACACCTTAAATGATTGCTTCTTGGAGCAGCTAGTCCTGGAACCTGCAAGAGGAGAGGCAATTCTTAAGTGGAACACGGGATCTGGTCCAAGAGGTGAATATAGCTGGACCGCTTGGTAAAAGTGACCATAATATAATTAAATTTAACATCCCTGTGGTGGGGAAAACACCACAGCCGCCCAACACTGTAGCATTTAATTTCAGAAAGGGGAACTATGCAAAAATGAGGAGGTTAGTTAAACAGAAATTAGAAAGTACAGCACCAAAAGTGAAATCCCTGTAAGCTGCATGGAAACTTTTTAAAGACACCATAATAGAGGCTCAAATTAAATGTATATTCCAAATTAAAAAACAAAGTAAGAGAAACAAAAAAGCACCACCGTGGCTTAACAGCAAAGTTAAAGAAGGAGTGAGAGGCAAAAAGGCATCCTTTTAAAAAGTGGAATTTAAATCCTAGTGAGGATTTAGAAAATAGAAAGGAGCATAAACTCTGGCAAATGAAGTGTAAAACTATCATTAGGAAGGCCAGAAAAGAATTTGAAGAACAGCTAGCCAAAGACTGCAAATGTAATAGCAAACATTTTTTTAAGTACATCAGAAGCAGGAAGCCTGCTAAACAAGCAATGGGGCCACTGGGCGATCAAGATGATAAAGGAGCACTCAAGGATTATAAGGCCATTGCGGAGAAACTAAATGAATTTTTTGCATCGGTCTTCATGGCTGAGGATGTGAGGGAGATTCCCAAACCTGAGCCATTCTTTTTAGGTGACAAATCTGAGGAACTGTCCCAGGTTGTGGTGTCATTAGAGGGGGTTTTGGAACAAATTGATAAACTAAACAGTAATAAATCACCAGGACCAGATGGTATTCACCCAAGAGTTCTGAAGGAACTCAAATGTGAAATTGCAGGATTACTAACTGTGGTCTGTAACCTATCATTTAAATCAGCTTCTTTACCAAATTACTGGAGGATAGCTAATGTGATGCCAATTTTTAAAAAGAGCTCCAGAGGTGATCCTGGCAATTAGAGGCCGGTAAGCCTGACTTCAGTACTGGGCAAACTGGTTGAAACTATAGTAAAGAAAAAAATTGTCAGACACATAGATGAACATAATTTGTTGGGGTTGAGTCAACATGGTTTTTGTAAAGGGAAATCATGCCTCAACAATCTACTAGAAATCTTTAATGGGGGATTCCCCATGTGAACAAGGAGGATCCAGTGGATATAGTGTACTTAGATTTTCAGAAAGCCTTTGACAAGGTCCCTCACCAAAGGCTCTTAAGCAAAGTAAGCTGTCATGGGATAAGAGGGAAGTCCTGTCATGGATCAGTAACTGGTGAAAAGATAGGAAACAAAGGGTAGGAATAAATGGTCAGTTTTCAGGATGGAGAGAGGTAAAGAGTGGTGTTCCCCAGGGGTCTGTACAAGGCCCAGTCCTATGCAACATATTCATAAATGATCTGGAAAAAGGGGTAAACAGTGAGGTGGCAAAATTTGCCGATGATACAAAACTACTCAAGATAGTTAAGTCCCAGGCAGACTGCAAAGAGCTACAAAAAGATCTATCAGAACTGGGTGACTGGGCAACAAAATAGCAGATAGAATAGAAGTACTTGTGGCACCTTAGAGACTAACCAATTTATTTGATCATGAGCTTTCGTGAGCTACAGCTCACTTCATCGGATGCATACCGTGGAAACTGCAGCAGACTTTATATACACACAGAGATCATAAAACAATACCTCCTCCCACCCCACTGTCCTGCTGGTAATAGCTGATCTAAAGTGATCATCAAGTTGGGCCATTTCCAGCACAAATCCAGGTTTTCTCACCCTCCACCCCCCCACACACAAGCTCACTCTCCTGCTGGTAATAGCCCATCCAAAGTGACCTCCCACCCCACTATTACCAGCAGGACAGTGGGGTGGGAGGAGGTATTGTTTTATGATCTCTGTGTGTATATAAAGTCTGCTGCAGTTTCCACGGTATGCATCCGATGAAGTGAGCTGTAGCTCACGAAAGCTCATGCTCAAATAATTGGTTAGTCTCTAAGGTGCCACAAGTACTCCTTTTCTTTTTGCGAATACAGACTAACACGGCTGTTACTCTGAAACCTGTCAAAATAGCAGATGAAATTGAATATTGATAAATGCGAAGTAATATGCATTGGAAAGCATAATCCCAACTATACATATAAAATGATGGGGTCTAAATTAGCTGTTACCTCTCAAGACAGAGAATCATTGTGGATAGTTCTCTGAAAACATCCACTCAATGTGCAGCGGCAGTCAAAAAAGTGAACAGAATGTTGGGACTCATTAGGAAAGGGATAGACAATAAGACCGAAAATATCATATTGCCTCTATATAAATCCATTGTATGCCCACATCTTGAATACTGCTTGCAGATGTGGTTGCCCCATCTCAAAAAAGATATATTGGAATTGGAAAAGGTTCAAAAAGGGCAACAAAAATGATTAGGGGTATGGAATGTCTTCCGTATGAGGAGAGATTAATAAGACTGGGACTTTTTAGCTTGGAAAAGAGATGACTAAGGGGGGGTATGATAGAGGTCTATAAAAGCATGATTGGTGTGAGGGAAAGTAAATAAGGAAGTTTTATTTACTCCTTCTCATAACACAAGAACTAGGGGTCACCAAATGAAATTAATAGGCAGCAGGTTTAAAACAAACAAAAGGAAATATTTTTTCACACAATGCACAGTCAACCTATGGAACTCTTTGCCCGAGGATGTTGTGAAGGCCAAGACTACAATACAGTTCAAAAAAGAACTAGATAGATTCCAAGATGGGCAGGGATGGTGTCCCTAGCCTCTGTTTGTCAGAAAGTGGGAATGGGCGACAGAGGATGGATCACTTGATGATTACCTGTTCTGTTCATTCCCTCTGGGGCACCTGGCATTGGCCACTGTCGGAAGACAGGATACTGGGCTAGATGAACCTTTGGTCTGACCCAGTATGGCCGTTCTTATGTTCATGAGTAGACCTTGGGTGTGTCTTAATTTACCAAATGTACTCTCTTAAGCTTTGTCTACACTAGCACTTTTGTTGGTGAAACTTTGTCAAGGGTGTGAAAAAACACCCCCCCCCCCCGACAGACATAAGTTTCACCGACAAAAGTGCCATTGTGGACAG
The DNA here is from genome assembly GCF_965140235.1 of Caretta caretta. Classification (NCBI taxonomy): domain Eukaryota; kingdom Metazoa; phylum Chordata; order Testudines; family Cheloniidae; genus Caretta; species Caretta caretta. The sequence continues at coordinate 54,712,540 of NC_134212.1, read as the reverse complement.
TGCTATATCGGTGGGAGACGCTCTCCTGCCCACATAGCTACTGCTGGTTGGTGGGAGAGTTTAATTATGCCGGCAGGAGAGCTCTCTCCCGCCAGCATAGAGCAGCTACAAGGGAGATCTTATAGTGGCACAGCTGCAGCGGTACAGCTGTGCCACTGTAAGGTCTGTAGTGTAGACATAGCTTTAGGAAGGGCTGCAGAGTGGTACATGGGAAGCAGGGGAGCATGGAGCTACAGGATGATAGCCACAAACCCAGTGCCAGGAATTGCTTTGCTTCTGAACAAAAAAATCCCGAAATAGCCTCTGTGTGCATAGACTTTCACTGAATTCAGCCATCCTCAAAAAAATCATGGCTGGGGTAATATTTTCAAAGTATCTAAATCACTTGGAAGCCAAAATTCCATTTACTTTCACTGGGAATTAGGCTCTTAGGTGACTTAGGTGCTTTTAAAATTTTTACCTTAGATTTTCTAAGAGCCTTTAACAACCACGCATTGGGTATGAAGATTTGCTGCTTTCCCTGCAGGGGATCATCTCTGAATACTCTTGTACATAAACTACTTTTGGGATGGGTGTTGGCAGGTGAGCATGCTGGATTTAACTTTGTTAAAGGACTAGTTAGGAAGACACTATAGTGCAGTGGTTCCCAAACTTGTGCAGGGAAAGTCCCTGGTGGGCCGGGCCGGTTTGTTTACCTGCTGCGTCCTCAGGTTTGGCCAATCGCGGCTCCCAGTGGTTGTGCCCTTTGCTGCTCCAGGCCAATGGGAGCGGCTGGAAGCGGCGGCCGATCGAACCTACGGACACGGCAGGTAAACAAACCGGCCTGGCCCTCTAGGGGCTTTCCCTGCGCAAGCGGCGGAACAAGTTTGGGAACCATTGCACTATAGTGTACACTGTGCTTTAATGATGGGCTGGGGAATCATAAATGCATTATATAGCCTCTGCAAGTGACATAAACAGGGAAGATGAGTGGAAATGGTAGTTCCTTAGAAACGTCTTTGGGTCTCTGTTGAGAATTGCATCTGCAGATACCCGCTCTTGATACAGTCACCCATGCCAGTGAAGCCTTAATAGTCTCTCTACATGAGACATTAGCCTGTTTTACTTCTTGAACTTTGTCTATGTTACTAACATTACCTGTTGCTAGCATGTGTCCGCAGTGAGTGTAGCTGAACATAGTTTAGCTGCAAGTGTTGCTGACGGCAAACCATGGTCAGTAATGATTAAGAAAGCATCATTAAAGCTTTGTTCTTGGTTACACTTGCAATTGAACCATGTGCAGCAGTGGTTCAGCTACACCAGTTTCCAGTGCCTGTTGTTGGCAGCAGACAGTTTTTGTAGCATAGAGCAGGCCTTTGAACACAGGGTGCAGCTGTGTTAATTAGTCTGTGATTGTAATGTAATTACTCCTCCCCCCATCATTATATGCAGGGTTAGTGACACACTGTGAAGGAGATAAATTGTAAAAGTTCCAGAAAGCTTCAGCTGGAAGTTTCCACCAGTCTGGGAAGATGGGTAACTGGCAGAGAAGCCCAGGCTGGTGGAGTCTCATGCAGAAACTCTGTTTACAAGGTAGGAAAATAATGTTCTTTTGTGAAACTTGTGGATAACTGCAGGAAATTTCCCTGATACTCTTTTGAGGCTGTTTATGTTTTTAGCTCGTTTTTGCAGATTACTCACATGCTTGCTTGGGTATCTAAATCAAGTCTCTCTGGTGTTACTGTCTCTTTAAAATAGAATAAGCAGGTACATTCATGCAAAAAACAGCTGAGCAAAGCAGTAGCTAGGGGTCTCTGTGTAGCTACATTAGGCAGCAAAGTGGGAGACCCATGTTTAGATTTGAATTCAGTCTTCCACTCCTTCTGTCTGTAAATGACTTAATATTGCAAAGGAATGTGCTCAACCACTAGGGGTAAGGTGCAGGCCCTGTGACTTTAAACAAAGGAGATGTGCCTTATCCTCCATTGCAACTGCTACAAAGGAGGAGAGATTGGGAAATAAAAAAGAAGCTGCCTAAGTGTGAGAGAGCAGGGAAACACTACTCCCTTCCATCCGAGGCAGTGTGATTGGAAAGTCCTGCTCTGGAGAACAGGTAAGCTTACCCTGGAAAATAAGGGGGAGGGAGAGCAGAGAGACAATGTTTTATATAAGGCACTCTGACTCCATTTGGGTGTTTACTAATCCTGCCTTGCTTAATAATGTCAGTAGGTGAATGGTTCCAACTAGGCTTTGAAGTTAGAGCCATGAAGCAGAGTTCACGACATTGCGGCTCTTTGGCTGGAGAGCATAGTCTGCAAGGCCAGCTACTCGGATCTGTTACAGGTTGAAGCCCTTTGACAAAAAGGAAAATCTATGAACACCATTTTTATTCACTGAAAATTTACAAATTTATGGAGAGTTTTATATGGGGAAAGCAAGAAAAATTGTGGAGACCCAAAGGCAGCAGAATCCATTATTTTTGGCACCTACAATTTTCTTCTTGGCCTGATTAGCATTTGAGATTAAACTCCTGGGAATGGTTCCTGCCTCAAAAACATACATAGAGAAGTGTGTGTGCATTTTATACAATGTGGACCATGATTTTTTCAGTAAGGACATCCAAGGCAGCAGAGCAAGGAATCTCTCTTCCTCCTGTCAGTGTATAAACATAATGGCTGTGCCTACATGTGTCTTTTTCGCAAGCTTTCTGCCCACTGCACTACCACCAGTGCAGCTCCACCAGTAATGCTGAGAGTGCGAGCATGGGACACAGGGTTTTACCACTGTGTCATCTCACTCTAATTGCATCTGGTTTAGATGAGGAGGTTTATCAGCCTCTGTGTTAGTGCTTCCACCATTCCACGAGAATGGCATTAACAGTGGGGAAATGGAGGGCGTTTTTAAGAAAAATTGCCAGTGTAGATAAGCCCAAAGGTGCTTACTATGGAAGGAGTTGGTCTAGTGTTCAACCCCTTGTTTGGGTTTGCCATTCCCTGCTCTTCCCATCCCAGCCCATGTGCTCACTATTCTCCTACCCTGTAGCTGACTGAACTACTTACTGCTTTTAGAGTAGCCGCCATGTTAGTCTGTATCCGCAAAAAGAAAAGGAGTATTTGTGGCACCTTAGAGACTAACAAATTTATTTGAGCATAAGCTTTCATGAGCTACAGCTCACTTCATCGGATGCATGCTGTGGGTAGTACATCCCACTCCCTGAGCATTGTACTTATGGGAGTGCACGTGAGAGAAGGAGGGAGGAGCAAGTACATGCCTTTCTAAGGTAAGGGCAAGAAGATTTTGGGGGAGTGGAATGGATGTTCAGCTGGGAAGCTGCACTCTTTCTTACCTTCTGAGATAAAGGTGAACCAAGCTGGAGTAGGCATGTGAGGTGTGATGGGGTCAGTGTGGCCTGGGGCAGGGTGGAATCGCTGCAGAGAGCTCCAGTGCATTTGGAGTGATGCAACAGGGGGAGAGAGAGAGACTTTCCCAGTGTTTGACAGGAATGTGTGTGCCTAATTTGTAGGGAAAACTGTTTTCAGAGAAATGTAATTTTGTATTTATTCCTCTGGAGACAGTAGAATGTATGAATACAAAACAACTTTGATGCTGTAGTCCTCTCTGCTTTCATGTGTGGGTAGTACCGCCTATTCAGAGACTCTTTCAGAGACTAGCTGAGAGATGTCAGCCCTAAAGCCTGGTCATTTCAGGCAGGAAAAGCATCCAGAGTGGAGTGGGTATCTACCTGTAAAATCCCTAGCACCCAGACAAGGTTGGAACAGCTGAGTAGATGAGAGCACAGCTTGATATTTCTTTAAAGCTGTCCCTGGCTGACAGAGCATCCTCCCACAACACTGGTAAACAGCACATGGCAAATAGCAAGCACTGCCTTGCACTTCTTCCCACGCTTGCAGCAGCACCAACACTGGGAGCAACAACTGACACAAGCCAATGAATCGCAATGCAGTCCAGCTTGTAAAGCAATGAGTTTAGGACCCAGCCAGTGTGTTTGGTCAGTCACTTCCTGACTCTATGCATTCTCCCATGCTGCTAATGACTTCCCTATGCAGTAATCTGCTTCCAAGCCTCTCACAGCTGCCAGAGAAAAACCTTTATTCAAAAAAAAATCCCCAAACCTGTAAATGTATTCATGATATAGCCCTTGACTTTGGGAGCTGAGGGATTCCCCAGTAGAAAACGCCATAGTGCTAAAAGCTGCAGGCTCTCAATCAATGCCATTGAAGAGTGGGGTGTGTGATCTTACAGAGCCTGTGCAGCCACAGAAATACCAACTTCCATCAGAAATCTTGCCTTGGGGGTAGGGGAAGTGAGTAGGCTCCCCACAGTCCCCTGCAATTTTTCCTCTTGTGATTCTGCTGTAAATTGAACCCTGCATACATCCGGTTTTGAAACAGGAACCAGTCACTCTTTGGCTGTGTTTTCTAAATCCATCCAAGGCATGAGAGTGAGTGAGTGAGTGAATAGAACGGTGGCTTCAGAGCCTTTCAGTGCCCCAAGACTCCCAGCAATCTGCATGGCAAAGCTGTTTTGTATAGCCTGCAGCAGCAGTTCATAGTTAGTTGAAGGGCCTGGGTCTAGGTATGCATGGGCCCTTTGAAGCTAACACGCAAGGGATTGATGAAGAGTATTCCGCAGAGCTTTTTCCATCTCTGACTGTGAAGGGACATCATCCCTGAGGCTCCTCCTTGCAAAGTGGAACCTGTTTAAAGTGTACTGGGGCCCAAGTATGCTCCTTAAAGGTGTCTGTCAAAATAAAAAGAAAAAAACTGGTTTATGTGCCTTCCTGCTGGCTCATGGTGGATAAAAAAGTCGTGAAGTTATTTTTTAATGGTTTTGAAAGCTGGTAGTACAAAGGTTTGTACTTGTGGTTGGGCATGCTAAGTCTGCTTTTCTCTGGGTTTACTGGACTCATTGAAGAACACCCCTTTGTGGGTCTCAAAGGGATGTATTTGTAGCATTCTCAGCCCTTAATTGAGGGTACAGCAGTTTAGAATCTGTAGCAGACTTTTTTTCTGAGTGCTCTCTCAGACATTTGACTTAAAGGTGACCTGAACGTAGATATATTTTTAAGTTGGACTTGTATCCTTTTCACTTCTTTATGATGTCTACAGAGGTCCAGAATGTTTTTTTTTTTAAAGTGTTTTTCTCCTTTTTTAATTTTATCTTAAAAAAATCAGGGATGTCAAGTATAGTCTTCCCTGGTTTTGCTGGAGGAATTCTTTGGAAGGAGGGGCTCAAGTGTGAATTGGGAACTCTCTCACCTTAACTGAAAGGCCAGAGAGAGTTAGATCTTTAACAAAAACTTCCTTTAGCTGTGATGTTTGTTAGACATTAGCATTAAATAGATGTTAACAAAAACAAAAAAAATTACAAAGTCCCTTTCTTTCTCAGATGCCTGACTTCCACTCCCATGGCTCTTGTGATGTCGTCATTTCATTAGTTTTTTAGGAATTCTGGAGTTTTCAGGGCAAACAAGATCGGAATTTCAAACATGAAGGGTTCATTTTCTGTTTGCTTTTTTTTAGGCAACAACCCAGCAACCTTGACACCTTGCTGTGGAAGGGAAGATTGTACATTCTTTTTCAATATTCAAGTAGTACTCAAAGGATTGGTGCTCCGTTGTGCTAGGTTCACTGTACAGACATGGATGAAGACAGAGTCGGTGCCCTGAAGCACTTAATCTAAAAATCTAAGCCTAACAAAGGGTAGGGAAAGAGATATCCATATTTGAGTTACTTTCTTAGGCAAGAATGTCTGAGAAAAGGCATAAGGAATCCATATTGATGGAGTTCTCTGAAACAGCCTGAATGCTACAGGTTCTTTTTGTGCACCAGTGCTGGAAGATCCGAGGGGGCTATGCACAAACTGAACTCTGTTAAAGTTCTGCTGATTGCTTTCCTGTTTCGATTAAATATTTAATGCCTTAATAGGGGAAATATAAAACATGCTTTTTATTCCCCTCCCGCTGCTCCAATATATTATATGATCAAGGAGACTCTCCACCCAGTGGAGCAGGACTGGATACAGCCCCACTGTGGACAACACCACCATCCTGTCTGTCACTCAGACTTGTAACCTAGTTGTCATCTTCAACGCAGACCTCTCTCTAGGTCTTCTCTCTTCCAGGCCAGCTCTAAATGTTGCTGATTCTTTCTGCATGACATTTCTAAGATGTGACCTTTCCTATTCATCCACACAGCTGAAACTCTCAGCCAGAGTCTCATCATCTCGTCTCGACTACAGCACCATCCTTCTCTATGGCCTTGACAAATGCTTATCTCCTGCTCACATCCATTCAGGAGTCTGCTGCAAAGATCATTTTCCTGGCCCGTCACTTTGACCATGTCACCCCTTCTTTGAATCCCTCCACTGGCTCTCCTTTCTCTAATGTATCAAACATAAACTACTTGTCTTCTCTTTGAAGGCCCTTCGTGGCCTAACCACACCTTACCTCATTCACACTTAGACATCTCTATAGTAAAACCAACTTGAGGTTAATTGAACAGAGCTTGAGATAAAGATTCAAATAAAAGCAATTATGAGGATTTAAAAACATTGGGTTTTTAAAAGAGAAACATAGCAGGGGGACTCAAACTCCCAGCCTGTGCGGGCCATCTGTGGCCCACAAGCCTCCCCAATATGGCCCGCAGGGCTCCAGCAGGTTTGGGGCCGGGTCTCTCCCTTGGCCCCACCTGCCACCCCCGGGCACTCCCCACCAGGGGCCCTGGCAGCGCAGCAGAGCTGAGTGGCGTTTGCCTGCTCGCTCCAGTGGCTGCCGGCCCCTCCCTGCGGCCCAGGGGTGGGGCTGTGCCTCCATGTGCTACCCCTGGCCTGAGTGCCCCTGTGGCCAATGGGACGCTGTGGGGGCAGTGCCTGGGGGCAGCAGCATGTGGAGGCCCCCCGGCCCACCCCTCCTTGGAGCCCAGGTAAGCGCCGCACTCCCCGACCCCCTCCCAGAGCTTGCAACCCCCCCCGCCCCCAAACTCCCTCCCAGAGCCTGCACACCCTCCCCACACACCCCCAGCCCCCAAACTCCATCCCAGAGCCTGCACCCCAGACCCCCTTCTGCACCCAAACTCCCTCACAGAGCCTGCACCCCAGTCCCCTACCCCAGACCTCCTCCCCCACCCAGATTCCCTCCCAGAGCCTTTGGCAGGTGGGGGGTGGAGTTGTGGGGGGCGGGTTCTGGGCAGCATGAGTGACATTATTGGCCCGCTGGGAGAATTTGAGGACTGGCACTGGCCCTAAGGTAAATTGAGTTTGAGATCCCTGCTCTATATCCTGTACTTAGTAACAGATTGCTTTCCTGACTAACAATGTATTCCTCACCCAAAGGTTAGTCCTTGCAGGGCTTGTCCTGTCTGAAGAGCTGGGATCCACTTTTCAGGAGCCAGCTTGCCGGCAGAGAGTCTCCAACCTGGGTCATTTCTTCGGCTCTTATAAAGGTACAAGCTATTGTTTCTTTGTCCAAGGGGCACCCTCTTCAGAGACCCTTCCTGGGGCTCCTTTGTGTTTGTCAGTGCTCAAGTCCTAACCTGGAATAGGTAGTAAACAGTGTTGTCTCCTCCAATATATTTGTTATTTTTACCACTGATTGAATAAGCCCTGAGACCCCGCCTTACTTCAGGTGACAGTCTCACTTCAACAGTTTTGCAACCTAATATTCTACATTTTACATAGCTCGTAAACTATTTCCCAGTCATCTCACAGTAACTGTGACAATCAGCTAGTTTTTAGCTTTCAACAGAGGCCACACACAGCCCCCTTCAGTATAATATTGAGAAGATGGTCAGACACAGGTGTAGTATACCTGCCTGGGCATGCCTTTGTCACATCTGCCCCCAGGAAAAGTTTCATTCTAACCCTCAAGATGCCTTCTGCCCTAAAGCAGGAGGTTTTGTATCTCTTCCCAAACTTTTTAATTTTGTAATATTTACTACTATAGCTCTGAATACTCTTCTTATTCATATAAATGTCTCATCCCTTTTTGAATACTGCTGAATTCATATGGCAATGAGTTCCACTGACTAACTTTGTATAGTATCAAAAAGTATTTTCTTTAATCGATTTGAATTTGATACCTTTCAGTTTCAATGAGTGTCTTCTTGTTTTTGTATCTCCTTGTTCTTGTGTTATCAGACAAAGTGAATGAAAATTCCTGATCTACCTTCTTTGAACTGTTGATTATTTTAGCGTGTTATCAAGTCTCTTCTTACTCTCCTCTCCTCGGCTTTCTCTACACTGGACTTTTGTCGGTAAAACTTTTGTCATTCAGGGGTGAGAAAAACACCTCCCACCCCCTGAACAACAAAAGTTTTACTGACAAAAAGCGCCGGCGTGAACAGCACTTTATCAGTGGGAGCGCTCTCCTGTTGACAAAGATACTGTTGCTCTTTGGGGGTGGAAGTTTTTTTTTATCAGTGGGAGAGCTGTTTCCTTTTGACAAATGTCGGCTACACGGTGTGCCTTTTAAGTGCATAGCTGTAGCGGCACAGCTGTGTCGCTGAAAGGTGCATAGTGTAGACAAAGCCTTAGGTAAACAAGTAGGGTTGCCAAACTCGCACAAAACCGAACACCTCTGCTCCGCCCCCTGCCCTGCCCTGCCCCTTCCCTGAGGCCACTCCCCTCCCTCGCTTTCCCCTAGCCTCACTCACTTTCACCGGGCTGAGGCAGGAGGTTGGGGTGCAGGAGGGGGGTGAGGGCTCCAGCCAGGGGTGTGGGCTCTGAGTTGGGGCCCAGAATGAGGGGTTCAGGGTGCGGGAGAGGGATCCTGGCTGGGGCAGGAGATTGGGGTCTGGGGGGGCGGTGAGGACTCCACCTGGGGGTGCAGGCTCCTGGGTGGGAGCAGGGATGAGGGATTTGGGGTGCAGGAGGGGGCTGGGGCAGGGTGTTGGAGTGGTGGTGGTGGGGGGTTGGCTCCAGGAGGGAGTTTGAGTGCAGGAGGGGATTGGGGCAGGGGGTTGGGGTGCAGGGTCCTGATGGTGCTTACTGCAGCTCCCAGGAAGCGGCCGCCAGATCCTTGTAGCCCCATGGCTCATGGGCAGCTAAGAAGGCTCCACGTGCTGCCCTTGTGCCTGCAGGCACAGCCCCCGCAGCTCCTATTGGTTGTGATTCCCGGCCAGTGGGAGCTGCAGAGCTGGCACTACAGGCGGGAGCAGCATGCGGTGCCTCTCCGGCCAACCATGCTCCTAGGGCAGGGGTGGGCAAACTTTTTGACCCAAGGGCCACATCTGGATGGGGAAATTGTATGTAGGGCTGGGGCAGGGGGTTTGGTTGCGGGAGGGAGTGTGGGGCGTGGGAGGGGGTGCGGTGTGCAGGAAGGGGCTCAGGGCAAGGGGTTGGGGTGTGGCAGGGGGCTCAGGGCAGGGGGTTGGGGGTGCAGGAGGCGGCTCAGGGTAGGGGTGCGAGGTGCAGGAGGGGTTCGGGGTGTGGGCTCCGGCCTGGCACTGCTTACCTCCAGTGGCTCCAGGGTGGCAGCGGTGCGCAGCGGGGCTAAGGCAGGCTCCCTCCTGGAGCATGCACCCCAAACCCCCTCCCGCACCCCAACCCCCTGCTCCAGTCCTGAGCCCCCCCCTGCACCCAAACTCCCTTGCAGAGCCCACACCCCCTCATGCACCCCAACCCTGAGCCCCTTCACAGAGCCTGCACCCCTAACTGCACTGAGCTATCCCTCCCTCTTGACCCCTCCCCCCCCTGCACCCCAACCCCCTGCAGGAGGGGTGGGGAGGGATAGCTCAGTGGTTTGAGCATTGGCCTGCTAAACCCAGGGTTGTGAGTTCAGTCCTTGAGGGGGCCATTTAGGGATCTGGGGAGTTGGGAATTGGTCCTGCTTTGAGCAGGGGGTTGGACTAGATGACCTCCTGAGGTCCCTTCCAACCCTGATATTCTATGATTCTATGAACTTCTCCCTCACCCCAACCCCCTGCCCCATTCCAGAGCCCCGTCCTGCACCCAAACTCCCTCCCAGAGCTTGTACCCCTCCCCTCCTCCTGCACCCCAACCCCCTGCCCCAGGCTCAGCCTGGAGCCCCCTCCCACACTCTGAACCCCTCAGCCCCAGCCCAGAGCCTGCACCCCAACCCCCTGTCCCAGCCCGATGAAAGTGAGTGATGGTGCGGGAGAGCGAGGAAGTGAGGATGGGAGGATGGAGTGAGTGGGGCGGGGCCTCGGGGAAGGGGTGAGGTAGATCCGGGGTTGCACTTAAATTCAGAAAGTGATCTTGTGCTTAAAAAGTTTGGAGACCACTGCTATAAACAATCCCAAACTTCCCAATATTTCTTGATATAAGAGTTTTTTTTATGCCCTTCTTCTTTCCATCTGCCATCTCAGAACCCCTTTTCTAGTTCTGCTATATTCTTTTTGGGATTGTGTTACCAATATTGAACAGTTTATTGTGGGTGAGGGGATACCATTGATTTATAATTCTGTATTATTCTCCCTCTCATTCTTTATGGAGCTTTTTTTGATAGCTGCTGCATGTTAAGCATAGATTTTCAGTAAACTATCCACAGTAATGTCTGGGTCTTTTTCCTGAGTTGTAGGTGCAATTAATTTAGAACCCAGTATGAGTTGTTCAAATTATTCCTTTCAGTGTGCATTACTTTGCATTTATCAACATTAAATTTTACCTGTCATCGTGTTTCCCCATCACCTTGCTTGGTTAGGTCCTTCTGAAGTTTCTTTATTCTATTTGTGTCATTTAAATCCATTTGTAAGATACAGAAATAAGGTTTACTAGTCTGTAATTCCCCAGAACACCCCTTGCACCTCTTAAAAATACAGGCATAACATTTGCTATGCACAAGTCTCTAAACCATGTTCCATTGTGTCAACTGATCAGTGTATACTTGAGTATTTGAAGTCCTCCACTATTATCATTTTATCAGACTTTATTGCCAGTTTGATCTCTCTCAACATTATGTACTCAGTGTCCTTTTCCTGATTTTGGAGGCTGATATTAAAGGTCTACTAGCATATTTGTATTATTTGGATCTTTGTCTCACATCTGGGTCTTGGGTCCCAGGCTCTGCTGGTCTAGAAGTGAGACAGATCTTGATCATGAACTCAGAAGACCTAAGACTGTGTAGTTTCCCACCTTTATGGAATATTGCATACATGGAAGAAGCTTTGGAAGAGGCATTAACTAAATCATAGCTCTGTTATACCCAGTGCACTTGATGATATATTCACCCTTTCTTGGCACTTCTGTTCTGAAGGATATCTGGCTCCAGGATAACCAGGCCCAATAGTCATTAGAACAAAACCCTAACACTTTTTTTTCCCTTCTCTCCCTTCACCACCTAATTTATGGGCATTATTTAGTTCTGTTCTACCTGCAGCAGACAAGCAAGGTTGGATAACTGCTGTGTACTGCAGGCCATATCTTCCACTTGTCAGCAGCTGTGCAACATTATACAGTTTCCAGGTCTGTCTCTGTCTTCAGAGCTCCACCGATGCCCCATTCCCCGTTACTGCCTGTGTGATGAAGCAGTAGCCTTGCACATATACTTACCAATGGCAGAATGGAACTTTTTCTGGCATGGACTTGTAGAGCACCTGAAATTTAATGGCAGAGTTGTTTGCTGGTAAATTGGACTCTAAGTTTCCATTTTTACCCATAAACTTTTCTGTCAAATTAAGCAATGGTGCTGGGCTCTTGGATTCCCTGATGCGTCCAGTAATGAAGAGGATGTGTAATAGTGCCTGTAATTATAAGATCAGATGTTTGATGCAACATATGAATGCGCTCATCTCACAACGTTAAGGTGCCAGTATGCCTCCTTTGGTCAGTATCTCTTTATCAGCAAATACTTTAGTGCCCTCTTCATGTTGTCTGCTTTGCAAAACATTGTCTTCTGAGTGCTTTGCAACCTGCACCTGTGAACTTCTGTTGGGGTTGATGGAAGGTCAGGGCAGTCAAGCCAGAGTAACTTTTATTTTTACTCAAATGAGGTTGGGGAAAGGGTTGCCTGGTTTGAGAGAGAATTTCATTGTGATGGATTAACTTTCCCTTGAACGATTGCTTTATGGCACGTATGAATGAGAGATTGTAAATTGGCTGACAGCAGTGAACCCAACCAGTGTAATTAAAACCAGCTGTGTGGGTAGGGAGAGGGAGTGGGGGCAGGGGCGGGGGCGTGGGGCAGCCTCCGTCTTCAGTTTTCCTCAGCTGTGCTTCATTCTGCTTGTAGCCGGGTGTAACGTGCCCATAAGTCTGAGATTCCTACCAGGACAGAATGTATCCCTCCAATATGGTATAGTGCCATAAAGCTACATTAGCAAAAGACAAAGTGAAGTTCATGAGCAGTTTTCCAGGCCCCCCTGATTATAAGGTCCCAGGCATGTGCTGCCATACAGTGATGAGAGAGGATTCTGGGGACCTTTGAAAAGATATTACATTCTCACACTTTGCTCTACTATGATCAAAACCATGCGAATATTTCCTTTGGTGCTTCATCAGTGAGCATCTCACACTGAAATGGAAAAGGGGAATACCTGTCTGCAGACATTCTAAGCCACATCAGTGCAATGGTTTGCTTTAATTACGTATTGCATACAACACCTAGCTTCTGGAAATCTACTCTGCACGTCTCCTTCCCTCAAGTCATCTTTGCTGTATGTATTTATCGGGATGGCTGTCCTCCCAAGGAAGATAAGGCTCCTCATCCAGGATTTCTAGTGATCTGCATGAAAATTCCCCTCTTGGGACCTGTTTTGACTCCATGTTCAATACATGTGCTGTGCTGTCCTGCTCCTGCAGCAAGTATTAAAAATAGAGACAGCCTTTGTGGTCTCCTTGCAACTCAGTTTCTTAAATATTATTGTGCATCTTTCTTCTAGTCCTGCTGGGGTGCAGAGTTGTCAGAATCACTTAGCAGGAGCACAGCTCAATGCACTATTGTAATCCCAGCAAACACAGTTCACCAACCTGATCTAAAAAAGAAAAGGAGTACTTGTGGCACCTTAGAGACTAACCAACTTATTTGAGCATGAGCTTTCGTGAGCTACAGCTCACTTCATCACTTCATCAACCTGATCTAGCTAAAGGTAGGCAAGGCATTCTTAGCTCCTTCCTCAGTCTGTCTGGGCTTCTGCCTTAAACAGTTGGGTAGGTTTTTCTGCAAGCTGTTGAAGAACTGCTGTTTGTCATGGGTGAGTGACCTATTCCGTGGGTATCCCGTAGCTACCTCATAGAGTGCTGTGTAATTTTTTTATGAAGCACTTAGAGTTTCTTGGATGGAAAGAGCCATCAAAGTGCAAAATATTGTTATGATGTACTTACTAATAGATGCATGTACTGCTTCAGAAGCCCATGTTCTTCCATTCCTGTTCCTTGTCTGTTCTTATCTCTATTTGGCCTACTCTTTTTGGCTTTATTATGTTGTTTACTCTTTCACCTTTGTTAAATCTATGGTTAGTTTTTTATTACTGAGCAGAGGCCAACTTTCCTGCTACAAAGGAAATAATTTAAATTGTTGAACATGAATTTTGAGTACTAGGGAAGCTTTGTCTAGAGCAAGTCTGAGCAAACTACAACCCATGGGCTGGATCTGGCCTGTGAGCTGTTTTTAAGCTGGCCCACGAGCCACACCACGCAGCTTGGCCCCACTCCGGCTGGGGCGGTGGGTCAAGGGTCACACCACGCGGCTCAGCCCTGCTCCGGCCGAGGCGCTGGGTTGGTGGCCGCACCAGTGGCTCGGCCCTGCTCTGGTGCTCCGGTCAGGGTGCTGGATCGGGGCTGCACCACGCGGCTCAGCCCCATTCCGGCTGGGTCGGGGGCCAGAGCACATGGCTTGGCCCCGCTCTGGCCAGGGTGCAGGGTCGGGGCTGTACCACATGGCTTGGCCCCGGTCTGATGCTACAGCTGGGGCACTGGGTCAGGGCCCATCACGCAGCTCAGCCCCGCTCTGCTGCTCTGGCCGAGGCGCAGGGTCGGGGCCGCACCATGCGGCTCTGCCCCGCTCTGGCGGGGGCGCTGCATTGGGGACCACACCACACTTGAGGTAAGCACTGCTCAGAGCCAACACCTCTAAGCCTCTCCCCATGCCCCAACCCCGTACCCCAGACCTGATCCCCTTCCCGCTCTCTAAACCCCTCGATCTCAGCCTGGAGCACCCTCCTGCACCCCAAACCTCTCATCTCCAGTCCCACCCCAGAGCCCACACCCCCAGCCAGAACCTACACCCCTTCCTGCACCTCTGCCCCAGCCCATATCGCCCTCCCACCCTCTGAACCCTTCAGTCCCAGCCCAGAGCACCCTCCTACACCCCAAACTCCTCATCCTCAGCCCCACCCCAGGTCCTGCACCCCAACCCCAAGTTTGTGAGCATTCATGGCCTGCCATACAATTTCTATTCCCCGATGTGGCCCTTGGGCCAAAAAGTTTGCCCACCCCTGGTCTAGAGGCTCAAATGGCTGAGACAAGGAGCCAGGGTATCCCTTGTCCCCATTTCATTGGTGCTTCTGCCTGTCTGCCGTGGGGAAAAGCTGTTCAGTGGGGTTGGATTAGATACAAAATTATATTGAGAGAGTAAAATTCTGTGTTCCCTTGGAACAGGAAATGATATGCATCTGCTCAGACTCAGTTTGGAGTGAGAAAATGACCCTTTACATTATAACTGCCTGATTATGTTCATTATCCCCTTGGCTTCTCTGAGGAGCTTCAGGAAAGCCAACCAAGGTGCTTCTGCCTGCTTAGATATAACCTTTCCCCAACCCGCTGGCTGGAACTGCAGGGCTAAACACATTCATTTATTCAGCAGTTGTGTATGTTCGTGTTCCCTGAAACTTTCTATCTAGAAGTTGCTGTGCTTTTAGGAAATGATGACTGCACTAATGAATTCATCAATCACAATAATCTGATTAAATTGATGGGGGAGAAGGAGAGTGAGCAGCAGATGATATAAATAGATTATTTTAAAATATAAGAGATACCCAATTAGCGACTGACTCACTCAGCATTTAAATGGAAGTGTTGCACGAGAGATTTACTGGTAACCACCACAATAAATTACACTCTGTGGTTTCTTGGCTGAGAATGCGACACGCAGGCTGTTAGTGGGACCCATAAATAAAACAGAGTGGTGAGGTACTGTAGGGAAGAAACACCAGTTCTATATTGCCCTGTTTTTATAGCCATGTGTGAAATGGGGTAGGATGTTTACAAAAGGAATGGGGGCAAGGGAGACCAACATGGATGTGAAGTCTTGTATCAGATACTGTGGCAGTACCCAGGAGAAGGGTGGATAGCACACAGGACTGTAAATGGAAGGAGTATAGAATTGTTTGCCCCTGAGATTTTGAAGGTCAATCCTCCAGAGGACAGAGATAATAGAAAGGAAGCTTTCTGTGAGGGAAGCATATGTTTTTGTGGAGATTACACTCTGTGTAGATTAGGACTTCTGGGAGGGAGAGCATGGAAAGATGTGGCTGGAACATAGGACCATCTGCCAGTAGCTTGGCATAGTCATTCCATTAATGCGAAGCTTATTAGTGTGGGTCCAGCTGAGGTAGACCAGGGAGGGAGCAATAAAGGCAGGCAACTCTTACCCAGCATCCTTTAGGGAGGGGAAAGGTTTGTTTACATGCTCTGTTCTGGTAACTTGTAAGGTGTGGCTTTGTTAGCAGAAGCTTTGGTTGGAAGCTTTTAGTCTTGTCCTTGCTAAATTCAGGGATGTAGAGTGAGGTTTGCTGCAAGGAGAAGAAGTTTATATAACTGGTTTTGAGCAGAGCACTTGAACTGGCGAAGCTGGGTGAAGGAAACTTGCCAGATGGTATGTGTGTGTTAGGTTATTGACTTTCCCTGTGGGACACTTCTAAACGTCAAGGTCCCTGTATTTACTATTCTGCCTTTGCCGTGGTAGTAGAGGGTTCAAGAAGAGGCCAGAACTTTCAGAGAACAAACCAATCAATTATGGAATGTACCTTCAACCCTCTAACCAGAAAATCTACTTTTAAAACTTGTATACTAAGTTAAGCTTGCTTTGCCACTCGTGTAATGCCGTGTGAAACTCATGCCAATAAAATTGTTATAACAGTGCACACCATTACGTTTATTCACACGGTGAGCACACAATTAGGTTTATGCATACATACACACATGCATATACATACACAGTACATTCAGGGCCTGATCCACTGCCTGTTGAAATCAGCAGAAGGACTTCCATTGACTTCAGTGGGCATTGGCTTAGGTCCTCATTTGGCTGCCACCATGGAAAATGTTAGTGTTTTGTACCACTCTGGATACAAATTCATTTCTTTGTACAGTATTTATTTCACCTACCTTAAAATGGAAACTGTTAGCTATTTGACAAAGTGGTCAAAATGTTGTTATATCCTTTACTGAAATGCTATTTTACAATTTCCTACAGTGGTGATATTCACCCAGTGCTTTCTAAACTGACAGCTCATGTTTTTTCTTCAGTAGTGGAAACCTATTGCTGTCCCACAAGGGCACACTACGTCAGGGATTTGGCCCATTCGACAAAGAGAGGGAAAGGGTTTGCACTTAGTGCAGCCATAAGGGAACCTCCAACTGGCTAGAAGCCTCTCCTAAAAACACAAGTGTGGTCTTCCCCAGGAAATGAGGCCCAAATAGGATTGTGTATGTAGTTGATCTCTTGGGAAGAGAGAGAGAGAGACCATCAGTAATGTTTAAGTGAAGCTGGAATATCAGCTGTCTGCTTGGAAGCACATGGAATTTGATCACTTGATTGACCAAAACAAAATCACAGTGAGAGTACAGGATGACATGGAGGAAAAGGAAGCAGGAAGGCAGCAGAGCGTTTCTACCTTGGGGCTGAGGAGAAGATGAGAAGGAAAGCAGAGAGTTTCCTTAGGTGCATTAGAGTACAAAAAATCCTTACTCAGTTATATGGTCCCTGAATATGCTGTAAAATTCTGTGGACTGCTTTCTCCTTCCAGCAGCACTGCACAGAGCTGAGTGCCTGCATTAGGAATGTTATATGGAGCTAGTGCTGTAGTGCCTTATGTCAGTTTGCCCACCCCTGGGCTGGAGCCTTGGTTCTGGGACCCTTCGCCTTAGAGCCTGGGCTCCAGCCTGATCCAGAACGTCTACACAGCAACTGTATAGCTCTGCTGCCCGAGCCCCGTGAGCCCAAGTCATGTGACATGGGCCAGCCATGGGTGTTTTATTGCAGTGTAGACGTACCCTGAGAGTTTCCAATTCTGGAGGCTTTTTTTTTTTTACCAGCTAACCTCAAAACCCCTCTGCGCTTCCTTGCACCCTGGGTGTACCTTTCTCAGGTGCTGCTTTCCTGTAAATTCACCTGTGATCAAACTGTCAGTGTCTGAAGCCCACAAAGAGAAAATAAACAGTACAGATCTAAAATGAGGGGGTGCAACCAAACACCTGCACCAAAGGCATTAAAGGAAATTTATTTTCATATAGTCTTAAGACTATCCTGGTTACTTTTTCATGTCACTAAGCTCTGTAGGTGCCTCATGGAAGGTGTGGAAAGAGGAAAGTCTGTTTTGATGGGGGGATGGTCCACACAAGGATCCCTGTCCTAAGAAATAATCCATAATATGAATAAGTTTGGGGAACCATGCAGCTAAAGTAGTGAATCTCAGTTGAATGGAGTTGGATGCCAAGGTCCTCTATATCAGCATAGTTAGAAGTCAAAAAGGATATAGAGGTAGATGTACAGCAGGCGACTTGGATAGTTTTCCAAGACTTGTTAGGGGAAACCAGAACCTTCCTTGGATTGACCAGTTTGATGTTTCCAGTAGGTTGCACAATAAGCTTTGGCAGTGACGCTGGCCCCTCTATCACCAAGCTTGGGATAGCTAGGAGCCTCCAGGGGAAGATGGAATAGACGGTTTAGCTCTTGTGTACTCCTCGCCATCTGACTGTGAGGCAGCAGTACCTGCGGCGTTCCACACCAGGGTCTGAGCAGTAGAGGCATTTCAGGAAGCAGCTGTAGAGAGGATCAGGGCTTTATAAAGCTGAGTGCGGAGAGAAAGATCAAGTCAAGCGTGAAAGCATGAGCCTGGGTGAAAACCCAAGGATCTGTGCTTAGTTCACAGGGACTGAGGGTTGTCACAGCATGGGAAAGGTAAATTGGGTAAGAAGTTTTAATTCCCACCCCCCCAGCAGGAACTATTTCAGATTAATCTGTTTCTTATACTACTTTCATTTCCTTCCTCTCCTTTATTCAGAGGTGCAGCGTGCCTAACTGGCTGCTGGTGTGGAAGTAGCAAACCCACTACCCATGTTCAGATGTGGAGTTTCTGTCCTTTCACCCAACAGTTTGGGCCCCAGGTTTCAAATATATTGAGTTCCAAACCAAAGGTCCATTTAACCCTGGCTTTCTGCAAGTGGGGACAAGTGCTAAATGTTCATAGAATCATAGAATATCAGGGTTGGAAGGGACCTCAGGAGGTCATCTAGTCCAACCCCCTGCTCAAAGCAGGACCAATCCCCAACTAAATCATCCCAGCCAGCACTGTTCCCTCTAAACTGTGCGCGTGTGCGCATGCACACAGATCCTAAACCCCGCGCACATGGCGAAACACCGCACGCACAAAAAGTTGCACAGAAGCACAACAATTTGCACAGAAGAAATTTTTGCGCACACAGCCTGTCAAAAATTAGAGGGAACATTGCCAACCAGGGCTTTGTCAAGCCTGACCTTAAAAACCTTAAAGGAAGGAGATTCCGCCATCTCCCTAGGTAATGCATTCCAGTGCTTCACCACCCTCCTAGTGAAAAAGTTTTTCCTAATATCCAACCTAAACCTTCCCCACTGCAACTTGAGACCATTACTCCTCCTCTGAAACTCCTCGTTCTGTCATCTGCTACCACTGAGAACAGTCTAGATCCATCCTCTTTGGAACCCTCTTTCAGGTAGTTGAAAGCAGCTATCAAATTCCCCCTCATTCTTTTCTTCTGTAAACTAAACAATCCCAGTTCCCTCAACTGTTGGGGTTTTGGGTTTTTTTGGAAGCAGTTTCTCTTCTTGTTAAACATCTTATCCCCTTCAGCCTGTTACGCTGTTGCCTTTGGAATTTTTACTATGAAGTTGATACTTGTGTACAAGGACAGAGTCCTGTGAGATTTGGTAACCCTTTGCGCACTCATTGGTGCTCCCTGCACCTCGATCTCTGATTTAGCCAGTGAAGTTCAGACTTCAGTGTGTAGCAGTGATGATTCACACTGTTTAAACACTTACCGTTGAATTGAACCCTGGCATAAGTGAGCACAACTCCACTGACTTCAGTGTAGAGGGTGCCCCTTTACATCTAGGCTGACCTTGCTTCTGTGATGTGTTGTTTTGCACCTTGCTTTTTGGGGGAGAACGGGGTAATTGGTATTGTCCTTTCTGTATGAGATAATCTTTTGTGGGAAAGAACATCATGCTTCTTTACTAGAGAGTCCTTTGTAAAAAATTATAACTCAAATACCTCCAATTCATGTTGTAGACTTCTCTGCGGGTTAAGCGAGGAACTGTCTGTTTGATTTAAGTCTGTCTTTCCATCCCCTTAGACACTGCCTCCTGTGGAATCTCCTCTGGAAGGCAGAGTCTGCTTCACTTTCTGATAAAGGATACAGATAAAAGGGTGCATGAGGGGCTTAATTAGGCAATACAGTCAAGATCAAATAGTGATAATGATAAATAAAAAATGCCAAGAGAGTATCATGTAGAATTAAAGCCTCTGACCTAATCAGCTACCCTTAAAGAGGGGGCGGATTGAGCGAGAGAGAGAAATGAATAAGCTTCCAGTTCTTGAAATTCCTGGTGAGAGCCTTCTGTTTCACTGCATGTAGCTTGGTATGTGCGCCAGTTCAGGTGCAAGGTTTTCACACAGCACCACAGTGGTAGGATTAAATTCATGTCTGTGGGAGATCAACTCATAGGGCATTTTCCAGCTGGGCTCTCTGAAAATGAATCTTCTACCAAAAATACAGGAGAACCAACATGTGTTGACTACTGTGTTCAAAACGCACACTCTTTCCCTAGTGTAGACATAGCCTCAGCAACTGTCCTCGGAATGATGAAACAGCATTTTGTCAAGATGGACATCTCTGGTTTCTCTGAGGTAAGGAGAAGGCTGTGCCAAACCCAGGACATTAGGCTATGTCTACAATGCAGTAGGAGCCCAGGTTTAGTGGTACTCAAGTGAGTGGACCCTGTGTTTGAGAACCCAGGGCTTGAGCATGTACACAGACTGCCAGTCCTAGGTTAAGAATATTTTAATCAGAGCTCAAAATCAGGGCTCCAGCATCCACTCTGCAGTACGCAGATTCAAGTCCCACCATCCGTATTGCAGGCCTTCTCGACATGTGACCACTCTAGCCTTTTGTTCATGGTACACGGGGAAAACTTGACTGTCTACACTGCAGGTTACGGGATGTTTGAATAGCCCACCAACACATTTTGATCTGTGCACCCCCAGCAAGTGGAGTCACCAAATGAAGGTGTCACCATTTCAAGAACTCCACTTGCTTGGGCTGTGGCTCCTATTTCAGAACACAGGCAGAGCTTCCAGGAGATGCTGGTGGCAGTTCAGTGGTGTTTCTGACCCACCAAAGGCACCTGACAGAGCTAATATTGGAGCAGGAGGAGAAGGATGCAGACATGGCAGACTCAAACTGACTGATACTGCTTGTGACACTTGGTATAGACAGGTTTCAGAGTAGCAGCCGTGTTCTTCTGTATTTGCAAAAAGAAAAGGAGTACTTAGAATCATAGAATCATAGAATATCAGGGTTGGAAGGAACCCCAGAAGGTCATCTAGTCCAACCCCCTGCTCGAAGCAGGACCAATTCCCAGTTAAATCATCCCAGCCAGGGCTTTGTCAAGCCTGACCTTAAAAACCTCTAAGGAAGGAGATTCTACCACCTCCCTAGGTAACGCATTCCAGTGTTTCACCACCCTCTTAGTGAAAAAGTTTTTCCTAATATCCAATCTAAACCTCCCCCACTGCAACTTGAGACCATTACTCCTCGTTCTGTCATCTGCTACCATTGAGAACAGTCTAGAGCCATCCTCTTTGGAACCCCCTTTCAGGTAGTTGAAAGCAGCTATCAAATCCCCCCTCATTCTTCTCTTCTGCAGGCTAAACAATCCCAGCTCCCTCAGCCTCTCCTCATAACTCATGTGTTCCAGTCCCCTAATCATTTTTGTTGCCCTTCGCTGGACTCTCTCCAATTTATCCACATCCTTCTTGAAATGTGGGGCCCAAAACTGGACACAGTACTCCAGATGAGGCCTCACCAATGTCGAATAGAGGGGAACGATCACGTCCCTCGATCTGCTCGCTATGCCCCTACTTATACATCCCAAAATGCCATTGGCCTTCTTGGCAACAAGGGCACACTGCTGACTCATATCCAGCTTCTCGTCCACTGTCACCCCTAGGTCCTTTTCCGCAGAACTGCTGCCTAGCCATTCGGTCCCTAGTCTGTAGCTGTGCATTGGGTTCTTGTGGCACCTTAGAGACTAACAAATTTATTTGAGCATAAGCTTTCGTGAGCTACAGCTCACTTCATCGGATGCATTAGACACTGATTCCCCTATGTAGATGGTCGCTGCTGGAGAAGGACCGCAAGAACAGACTGGTGGGATCACAGCGTCATGCAGACCTGGGATGACCAGCAGTGGGTACAGAACTTTCACATGAAGAAAGCTACATTTCTGGAGCTTCCTGAGGAGCTTGCCCCAACCCTCCAGCGTAAAGACACATGCCTGAGGGTCGCCAGGCTGGTCTGGAAGTGGGTAGCTCTAACTGTCTGGTAGCTGGCTACCCCAGAGTGTTACAGGTCTGTTGCAAACCAGTTTGGTGTTGGAAAGTCAACTGTGGGTAAAAGCAATCAGGCATGTGGCTTACCTCAAGGTGGTGGGCATTAAAAATATTTCATAGAATCATAGAAAATTAGGGTTGGAAGAGACCTCAGGAAGTCATTTCTGAGGCAATGGCTGGCTTTGAGAGAATGGCATTTCTAAACTGCGCTGGGGCCATTGGATGGGACTCGTTCCATAGTTTGCTGTCTTCAAGGAGCACATGAGTACACGAACTGCAAAGAGTATTACTCCATTGGTATACAGGCCCTTGTTGACCAGAGAGAGCAATTTATGAACATCAAATGTTGGCTGCACTAGAAAAGTTCATTGTGCCAGGATTCTCCGCCCTTTGGGAATCTACATTCATGGACAAGGTATTCCCACCACATGACATCCAAAATGGAGTTACTGTCCCGATTGTTGTTCTGGGTGTCCCCGCTTACACTCTTTTGCCTTGGCTTATGAAACTGTATCCTGATTTCAGAGGCCTTGGCAAAAGGCAGTTTAATTACACTCTCGGCGGGTGGAGAAGGGTGGTTGAATGTGTGTTTGGCCGATTGAAATTCCACTGGCGATGTTTGTAGTCCCATTTACATTCCAGTGTTGTCAATGCTGTCCTCATCACTGTTGCTTGCTGTGTTCCTCGCAATCTTTGTGAAGCCAGAGGTGAGCCATTTCCCCCCCGAATGGACCTATGACAGCAGGGGCTGCTGAATTGGTACACTCCACCAGTGCACCTACCAAAGCTGGAGCTGACTGCACCTGGGCAGCAGAAATCAGGGATGGTTTGTGCTCCCACATTATGGACTTGCATGGGCCAATGGAAGAGGGAGGATAGTACCTTTCTGATGGTGCTTGTTGAGGGGGCTGGGTTGATTGCCATGCATTGCACTTTTGAATAACATGACCATTTAGGAAATGGGGGGGGGGGATCAGTATGGATTGATATAAATAACTGCGATTCATGTTTATAGCTGTGTCAAGACGGGTTTTGCACACAACCTCCCAGTTATCTATGATAATGTGTTTTTATGGACTGTGGTCGGAAGTATCCACAGAGGAGGGGTTCAGTACTGAGGGCTGCATGGGGCAATTTGCCCTGACCAGACGCTCATAGGGCCGATTGTATGGGACACCCAGCCAGGGGATTGTCTAAGCTGTTCCTGGAATTCAGGCTAGGTAACACGGAGGAGAGGTAGGCTGTGGTGTGGGTGCAGCAGGAACCTGCACCACTGCAGCTGCTGGAGACAGCAGCTGTTCAAACAGTTCTCTTTGTTGTGCTGTATCTTCTTCCCTGAACCGCCGTACCTGTTCCTGGGACTGTGAAGTGAATGCCTGCTCCCGGGCCATTGCCCTGTCCTCAAGCTGTGAAGGCAGCCTGAGACTTTCTGCTTACCTCTCGACATGTCTTTCCTCTTGCCGCAAGTCCCGGTGTCTTTGGTACTGGACCTGCTGGTTCACCCTGTCCAGAAGATCAATCATAAGTTCATCATGGAAAGACTTCCTCTTGAAATGGTCCATGAAGGTACAGTAAGCGAGGCTTCTGCGGTTTGGGCAAGCTGTGGAGGTACTGCAGCCTGTAGAGGTCAAGGGACCTGGAATAGGACGAGACACAGAGGGTTATTGTCTCAAATAGCTCAGTGCAGGAGCACAGAAAAAAATCTTTATGGAATTTCAAGGACAGAAAATATTACATTTTGAAACTCAGCTTCAGTTTATTGGCAGAGAGCTGCTTCAGACCACAAAGCTCCCTGGACACAGCCAGGTTTATCACCGTGAAAGAAGTGCTGAGAGAATGGTATGTTAAAAATCACAACTTTAAAAAAAAAGTTTGTGGGAACTCAGAGGCTGTGCCATACAGCAGAAGCCTTCTCTGTCATTTCTGGCATTGCACATTGTGGAGGACATAACAGTTCTTGGGGTGCTCAAGTTGGCAAAGAGAGATGTTATTCAAAGTGGGCGGAGGGAAACCAGGCATGTATGCCACCAAAGTATTCAAATGTGTGGTGACCCAACAGCACGTCTACAAATGGAGTGGGCTGGTGAGGTGGCCCTGAAATATATTCCCTTCCCCAAAATGTGACTACCTGCCGGGTTCCTGCTACAGGAAACGTTTGCAGCTGTCACCACCGAGGATTGGGTCAGAATTCATGAGGGAATCAACAGGATGCTGTGTGTTTCCAACGCAGCCTTTTAGGGCTACATGCAAACACAGAGAATTCCACCGCCATCCCCCTTCTCCTGACAAATTTCTTGACTTAATTCAAATCCCCAGTCATATTTGGGACTAATGATTTCATCACCTATGGCATGCATGGATGACGTTTAACAGAAATGGGACTAACCCCTTGTCATAAATATAAATATAAAGGGAAGGGTAAACACCTTTCTGTATACAATGCTATAAAATCCCTCCAGGCCAGAGGCAACATCCTGTTACCTGTAAAGGGTTAAGAAGCTCAGCTAACCTGGCTGGCACCTGACCCAAAGAACCAATAAGGGGACAAGATACTTTCAAATCTTGGGTGGGGGGAGGGGAAGGTTTTTGTTTGTGCTCTTTTGTTTACGGGGTTGTTCTCTCTTGGGACTGAGAGAGGCCAGACAGAAATCCATCTTCTCCAAACCATCCTAATCCAAGTCTCCAATATTGCAACCAGTATAGGTAAGCCAGGCAAGGCGGATTAGTTTATCTTTTGTTTCATGTAAATTTTCCCTGCGTTAAGAGGGAGGTTTATTTCTGCTTTATGTAACTTTAAGGTTTTGCCCAGCGGGGGAGCCTCTGTGTTTTGAATCTGAATACCCTGTAAAGTATTTTCCATCCTGATTTTACAGAGATGATTTTTACCTTTCTTTTTTTTTTTTAAATAAAATCCTTCTTTTAAGAACCTGACTGATTTTTCCATTGTTCCAAGATCCAGGGGTTTGGATCTTTGATGATTTTGTAACAAATTGGTTAGGATATTATTCTCAAGCCTCCCCAGGAAAGGGGGTGTGTAGGGCTTGGGAGGATACTTTGGGGGAAGATGTCTCCCAGCGGTCTCTTTCCCTGTTCTTTGTTTAAAACGCTTGGTGGTGGCAGCATACTGTTCAAGGACAAGGCAAAGTTTGCACCTTGGGGAAGTTTTTAACCTAAGCTCATAAGAATAAGCTTAGGGGGTCTTTCATGCGCGTCCCCACATCTGTACCCTAGAGTTCAGAGTGGGGAAGGAGCCCTGACACCCCTTACCCACCCATACAGAACAGTCTTTTTAGGTGGCTCGTTACTGTGTTGGATTGATACAGGGAAGGTAATATAAGGTTCTAATGTTAACAATGTGAAATGTACTAGCACAAATATGCTCTTTCCCAGTACAAATTCTCTTCGAATGCTTGTTTTACTTTTGTGTTTTCTGGTCTCCATTTTGAATTCCACATGGTGGGGATGCCAAGGCCATTAGCAGATACATGCTGCCAGGGCTTATAATATCTGTTCCATTAGTTCTTAAAGTTCTAAAACTCCATCCCATTTGTATATTAATAAACCCAAAAATGGAGCCAGAAACACACCAGGCTCTGGAGTAGCTTCTTCCTCTTCTGTTTTTTATCACTCATTCTGCAGCAAGCAGTTCTTCCAGGGGGCATCAGAAAGGTCAGAGTATGGCCCCAGGACATGCTGCAGCTGCTCCTGTAGCAGAGCTCTTCTGGGACTGTTTTCATCAGCAGAGTCACTTTATTTGCCTCATTCAGCACCTGCTGCTGGCTACCACTGATTCCCAGGGAGACTTCTGGGGCCAGCAGGACACCATCCCAGCTGGCCTGGTCATTGTGCACAGTTCTTAGGACAGTCCCCAGCGCTCAGTCAAACACATTATAAAATGGGAATGACGTCGGCGAGTTGCCAGAGGTGCAGTTCTGGTCCCTGGTTCTCTGGTACTCGGTCTTGAGCCACTTAATCCGTTCTCTGCAGTGGTAAATTTCCAACACCGCCAGCTTCTTCTCTATTTGCTGGTATGCCTGGTACTCATACTAAAATCAGTTGTTTGCTTCCCCACACCAGAGGCCTTAGGGACCTGTGTCCAAGCCTGAGTCCAAGAGATTTGAGTGTAGATGGAAGGGGATTTAGGCTTGAGCTTGAATCTGAGCCCGGTCTCGCCTTGCAGTGTAGACCTACCCTTAGTCCATCAGTAGCATGCTATGTTAATTTAGGATGGTGTGGAAGAAGTAGGCAGAAGCAGAGCTGTTTGAACAATTGGAATGAAGTGAAAGAAAGTTGTGAGTACAAAGCTGTGACACTTTGATCCAGTAGTTCAGACAGCACTGCAGTGCTGCCATCTTAATTATAATATTGCTGTCATGAACCTCTACCCCATGGCAGAAAGGGAGCTGCCACTCCCTTCCAAGACTCTAGTGCTTGGCTCCTGAGCTTGTTCAGGGTCAGTCTTCGGTTACAGATGGAACAGGGGCTGAAACAAATAAAAGAGAAGAATACTGCAACCATCGTGGGGTTTTCAGCAATCCAGGGAGATGCCTCCCCTCCAAATGTAGGAAGAGGAGAGGAGAGAGGACCTTGTAACAGTTTTGGGCTATCATCTTACCCCCACAACCCCGCTTTCCTTTCTACACTGTTCCCTTCTCTTACTGTGAAGTTGGCCTGATCTTTGTTTTACTGACCAGAGGCCTGGTATCTGGTGTCTTTTATTTTCACTGGTCTTGGTTTGCCTCCTTGCTTTCTGCTATAAGGAGACAGCTGGCTGCCTGTCACAGTGCTTCCTGCTATAGAATGGGAGAAGAGGAGGAAAACAATGACAAATACAATCATCAGTTTTAATGCTTCCTCCTTTGCATTACCCATTTTCATGAACTGGACCATCTGAAGGCTGAAGTCTGGGTAGTGAGGACTCCAG
Source organism: Caretta caretta (assembly GCF_965140235.1). NCBI lineage: Eukaryota > Metazoa > Chordata > Testudines > Cheloniidae > Caretta > Caretta caretta. The sequence continues at coordinate 54,685,852 of NC_134212.1, read as the reverse complement.
CACAGGTGCACACAAGTGCAGCCACACTGGCTGGAACCTTGCTCAGACCCACCAGTTCACGGTCCTCCCCTTTGGCCTGTCAATGGCCCCACAAATGTTCACCAAGAGCATGTTGGTCACAGCCACCTTCCGTTGCTGGAGGTAGGTGCAGGTATACCTGTATCTTGATGACAGGCTGCTCAAGGGACGTTCCAGGGGCCAAATGGAGCGCCAAGTCAGCTTTGTAAGATCCACCTTTGACAGGTTGGGTCTCCTGCTGAACGAGAGCAAATCAACCCTATCCCCAATGCAGAGGATAGAGTTTATTGGAGCAGTGTTGGACTTGGGCCAGGCCAGGGCATCCCTGCCAGAGGCTCAGTTTCAGACAATGACAGACATCATTCAAAGCTTCAATCGATACCCCATCACCACAGCAAGGGGTTGCTTTAAACTCCTCCGCCACATGCCGACATGTACATACATGGTACAATATGTGAGTCTGAGATCCCTATTGGCTGGGTCGCAACAGTCTGGACAAGGTAGTCACCCTCCTGGTGGCAGTTCTCGAGTCTCTTCACTGGTGGCTCAACCCACAGGAGGTGTGCGAGGGAGTCCCCTTTGACAAGCCCCAGCCCTCCCTGTCCCTGGTGACAAATGTGTCAGTGTGGGGATGAGGCGCTCACCGGGGAAAACTGCAGACCCAAGGTCTCTGGTTGCAAGATGAGCTCTCACTCCACATCAACGTCAAGGAGTTGAGAGCGGTCCGACTGGCATGCCAAACCTTCCAGGCCCATTTGCAAGGGAAGTTCATGGGGGTCATGATGGACAACACAACTGCAATGTTTTATATAAACAAGCAGGTGGGGCTCATTCCTCTTCCCTATGTCAGGAAGCCCTCAAGCTGTGGGACTTCTGCATAGCCCACTCCATTCACCTGGAAGTATCTTACCTCCCAGGCTCTCAGAACGAGCTGGCAGACTACATCAGCAGATTCTTCCACAATTATGAGTGGTCTATCTGCCTGGACGTAGCGCACAACATTTCCCAAAGGCGCGGAGTTCCTCAAATCAAACTGTTTGGTTCAAAGAGCAATAGAAAATGCCCTCGGTTCTGTTGCTTCTGGAATCATGGTCTGGGCTCCCCCGCAGATGCATTTCTCCTCCCCTGGATGGCCCATCTGTTGTATGCGTTCCTGCCATTTCCACTCAGCCAGAAGGTCCTGCTCAAGATCCGCAGGGACAAGGCGGCGGTCATACTGGTAGCACCGGCCTGGCCTCATCAGCACTGGTATACCACACTCCTGGAACTGTTGGTGGATGCTCCAATCTCATTGCCCCTGTTTCCGGACCTGATTACCCAAGATCACGGTCGCTTTCATCATCCCGACCTCGAGTCTCTCCACCTCACTGCTTGGAAGCTTCATGACTAAATCCAGTGGAACTCATGTGCTCTGAGCCCTTTAGGGAGGCCTTACTTGGTAGCAGGAAACCATCCACCAGAACCACCTACCTGGCCAAGTTGAAAAGATTTGCAATCTGGTGTTCTCAGGATCTTGCTCCCATGACACAGGCACCCATACTACTCATCTTAGACTACCTACTACACCTGAAACAGCAGGGCCTCTCGGCATCCTCTCTCAAGGTCCACCTGGCAGCCATCTCGGCCTTCCACCTGGGTGCAGCCAGATGTTCAGTCTTTACCAACCCAATGGCTATACCCATGGGTTAGACAACCAATCCTGCTGTGGGATCTCAACCTGGTCCTGTCCAGACTAATGGGGCCCCAGTTTGAACTCCTGGCAACTTGTTCATTGTATCTTGAAAGGTTGCCTTCCTAGTTGTCATTACATCAGCAAGGAGAGCGTTGAAGCTTAAAGTCCTAACCTCTGATCCCCCTTACACCATTTTTTCTAAGGACAAGGTGCAACTTAGGCCTCATCCAGCCTTTCTCCCAAAGGTTGTGTCCCAATTCCACGCCAATCAAGACATTTTCCTACCAGTCTTTTATCCTAAGCCTCATGCGGATAGCCGAGAGCAAAGGCTACACTCCTTGGGATGTTTGAAGAGCGCTTGTCTTTTACATTGAACGCACAAGGCCGTTCTGTAAGTCGAACCAGTTGTTCATGGCGGTTGCGGATAGAATGAAGAGCCTCCCAGTATCATCACAGAGAATTTCATTGTGGATCACGTCCTGTATCCAGGCATGCTACGATCTGGCAAAGGTTCCGGCCCTTGCACTAATGGCACATTCCACAAGAGCGCAGGCCTCCTTGGCAGCCTTCCTGGCCCAGGTCCCAACCCAGGAGATCTGCAGGACAGTGACGTGGTCCTCGGTTCACACTTTCACCTCTCATTATGCTATTACCCAGCACACCAGGGACAATGTAGCATTCGGCAGAGTGGCGCTCCAGTCAGCGATTCCACGAGTTCCGACCACACCTCCTAGTTAGGGCTTGGGAATCACCTAATTGGAATCGACATGAGCAAGCACTTGAAGAAAAAAAACGGTTACCTTCTCGTAACTGTTCTTTGAGATGTGTGGCTCTTGTCCGTTCCAAGACCCACCTGCCTTCTCCTGTCACAGTAGCTGGCAAGAAGGAACTGAAGAGGCGGCAGGTCGGCAGAGACCTATATTCACCACCATGAGGGTGCCACTCCAGGGAGCTCCACAGCCGACCTGACCGGTGCTGCTAGGGGAAAAACCTTCTGATAACTGTGCACGCGGCGCGCACGCACCTTGGAATGGAAATGGGCAACGCACCTCGAAGAACAACAGTTATGAGAGGGTGAGTAACCGTTTTTTTCTGAAAGCCTCCTAGACTCTTTGTTTTATTCATGGAACATATGAAAGGAGAGACCATCTCCCAGAGGCTGTCGAAATGGATTTATAGCTTATAGCTGTAGAGATCAGCTATGAGTTCAAAGATATCTAGGTCTCTTTTCTAGATAAGTTTGGATTAAAAAAAACCTTTGACACTGCTTGAAGAATGCCAGACCTCTATTATGCACCCCTCCAGGTTCCCTGCCATCCTCTTCTCCCTATTCATGTGCATCTTATCCTATTTGATTTCTGTAATGTATAATGTCTGTATAGCATTGCCTTGTCTTGTGTTTGTGCTGTTCAATGAGTTGTAAAATTGCACAACTCTGTTGGAGCACCTGCGAAGCATGTGGTATTTAGGAATATATACAAGCTGTAAGTCATTTTCCTTTCTGTACTGTTTTTCTTTAATTTGTTTATTGATTATGGTAATCAGAAAAAACTCCATCGTGTTACTTGGAACATTTTTTCTAGACTGTGATGTTCTCCTGGATCTATTCTTTTTCTATTTAAAAAAAAATAACCCTTCCTTTCTTCTTCCACTTGTGTCTTATCCTCTAACCCCTGTATATTTTTATTGTCCATCTGTTTATTTTTTATATCCTCCTTAAACTGAGGAGACCAGAAGCGTATTTAGTTTCTGTGGTGCAGTTGCTACAGGGCTCTATAAAGTAGCATTGTTACCTCTCTAGTTTTATTTGGGTTGCTTGTCCAGACTAAGGATGAAACACCACTAGTTACCCCTCTCCATTCTGAAAATTTACCATTTATTCCTACCCTTTGTTCCCTGTCTTTTAAAGAGTCCTCAATCCATGAAAGGATCTTCCCTCTTGTCCCATGAAAACTTAATTTACGTAAGAGCCTTTGGTGAGGGACCTTGTCAAAGGCTTTCTGGAAATCTAAGTACACTGTGTCCACTGGATCTCCCTTGTCCACACGTTTGTTGACCCCCTCAAAGAACTCTAATAGATTAGTAAGACATGATCTCCCTTTACAGAAACCATGCTGACTTTTGCGCAACGATTGATGTTTTCTATGTGTCTGACCGTTTTATTCTTTACGATTGTTTCAACTAATTTGCCCGGTACTGACATTAGACTTACCAGTCTGTAATTGCCAGGATCACCTCTAGAGCCCTTCTTAAATATTGGAGTTCCATTAGCTATCTTCCAATCATTGGGTACAGTAGCTGATTTAAAGGACAGGTTACAAACCATAGTTCCGCAATTTCACTTTTTAGTTCTTTCAGAACTCTTGGGTGAATGCCATCTGGTCCCGGTGACTTGTTACTGTTAAGTTTCTCAATTAATTCCAAAACCTCCTCTAGTGACACTTTAATCTGTGACAATTCCTCAGATTTGTCACCTACAAAAGATGGCTCAGGTTTGGGACTCTCCCTAACATCCTCAGCTGTGAAGACTGAAGAAAGTATTCATTTAGTTTCTCCGCAATGACTTTGTCATCTTTAAGTGCTCCTTTTGTATCTTGATCGTCCAGGGGCCCTACTGGCTGTTTAGCAGGCCTTCTGCTTCTGATGTACTTAAAAAACATATTGTTATTACCTTTTGAGCTTTTGGCTAGCTGTTCTTCAAACTCCTTCTTGGCTTTTCTTATTACATTTTTACATTTAATTTCATAGAATCATAGAATATAAGGGTTGGAAGGGACCTCAGGAGGTCATCTAGTCTCAAAGCAGGACCAATTCCCAACTAAATCATCCCAGCCAGGGCTATGTCAAACCTGACCTTAAAAACTTGTAAAGAAGGAGATTCCACCACCTCCCTAGGTAATGCATTTCAGTGTTTCACCACCCTCCTAGTGAAATTTTTTTTCCTAATATCCAACCTAAACCTCCCCCACTGCAACTTGAGACCATTACTCCTCATTCTGTCATCTGCTACCACTGAGAACAGTCTAGATCCATCCTCTTTGGAACCCCCTTTCAGGTAGTTGAAAGCAGCTATCAAATCCCCCCCTCATTCTTCTCTTCTGCAGACTAAACAATCGCAGTTCCCTCAGCTTCTCCCCATAGGTCATGTGTTCCAGTCCCCTAATCATTTTTGTTGCCCTCCGCTGGACTCTTTCCAATTTTTCCACATCCTTCTTGTAGTGTGGGACCCAAAAGTGGACACAGTACTCCAGATGAGGCCTCACCAATGTCGAATAGAACGGAACGATCACATCCCTCTATCTGCTGGCAATGCCCCTACTTATACATCCCAAAATGCCATTGGCCTTCTTGGCAACAACGGCACACTGTTGAGTCTCATCCAGCTTCTCGACCACTGTAACCCCTACTCCTTTTCTGCACAACTGCTGCCTAGCCATTTGGTCCCTAGTCTATAGCAGTGCATGGGATTCTTCCGTCCTAAGTGCAGGACTCTGCTCTTGTCCTTGTTGTACCTCATCAGATTTCTTTTGGCCCAATCCTCTAATTTGTCTAGGGCCCTCAAATTTGTCAGCGTTTATGCTCCTTTCTATTTACCTCACTAGGATTTGACTTCCACTTTTTAAAAGATGCCTTTTTATCTCTCACTGCTTCTTTTACATGGTTGTTAAGCCACGGTGGCTTAATTGGGGTATACATTTAAGTTGAGCCTCTGTTATGGTGTCTTTGAAAAGTGTCTGTGCAGCTTGCAGGGATTTCACTCTAGTCACTGTACCTTTTAATTTCTGTTTAACTAACCTCCTCATTTTTGCATAGTTCCCCTTTCTGAAATTAAATGCCACAGTGTTGGGCTGTTGAGGTGTTCTTTCCACCACAGAAATGTTAAATGTTATTATATTATGGTCACTATTTCCAAGCGGTCCTGTTATAGTTACCTCTTGGACCAGATCCTGCGCTCCACTCAGGAGTAGATCGAGGAGTTGCCTGTCCCCTGTGGGTTCCTGTACCAGCTGCTCCAAGAAGCAGTCATTTAAAGTATCGAGAAATTTTGTCTCTGCATTTCGTCCTGAGTGACATGTACCCAGTCAGTGTGGGGGTAATTGAAATCTCCCACTATTATTGAGTTCTTTATTTTGATAGCCTCTCTAATCTCCCTTAGCATTTCATTGTCACTATCACTGTCCTGGTCAGGTGGTCAATAATAGATCCCTACTGTTATATTCTTATTAGAGCATGGAATTACTATCCATAGAGATTCTATGGAAAATGTGGATTCATTTAAGATTTTTATTACATTTGATTCTACATTTTCTTTCATGTATAGTGCCACTCCCCCCTCCCTGCAGGACCTGTCCGTCTGATATATTTTGTACCCTGAAATGATTGTGTCCCATTGATTGTCCTCACTCCACCAGGTTTCTGTGATGCCTATTATATCAATATCCTTCTTTAACATGAGGTACTCTAGTTCACCAATCTTATTATTTAGACTTCTAGCATTTGTGTACAAGCACTTTAAAAACTTGTAACTGTTTATTTGTCTGCCCTTTTCTGATGTGTCAGATCCTTTATGTGAATGTTTCTCGTCTGATCTGGCCCATACTTGATCCTCTTCCGTCCTCTCCTCCTGACTAAAACCTAGAGACTCTCTGTCAATAGACTCTCCTCTAAGAGAAGTCTCTGTCTGATCCACGTGCGCCTCTGCAGCAATTGGCTTTCCCCCATCTCTTAGTTTAAAAACTGCTCTGCAACCTTTTTAATGTTAAGTGCCAGCAGTCTGGCTCCACTTTGGTTTAGATGGAGCCCATCCTTCCTGTATAGGCTCCCCCATCCCAAAAGTTTTCCCAGTTCGTAATAAATCTAAACCCCTCCTCTCTACACTATCGTCTTATCCACGTCTCATCCAGGCTCTGCCTGCCTACCTGGCCCTGTGCATGGAACTGGTAGCATTTCTGAGAATGCGACCATAGAGGTCCTGGATTTCAGTCTCTTTCCTAGCAGCCTACATTTGGCCTCCAGGATGTCTCCCCTACCCTTCCCTATGTCATTGGTACCTACATGTACCACAACCACCGGCTCCTCCCCAGCACTACACACAAGTCTATCTAGATGCCTCGAGAGATCTGCAACCATCTCACCGGGTGGGCAAGTCACCATACAGTTCTCCCAGTCATCACAAACCCAGCTATCTCTGTTTCTAATGATCGAATCTCCCATTACTAACACCTGCCTTTTCCTAATGACTGGAGTTCCCTCCCCTGGAGAGGTAACCTCAGTGCGAGAGGATACCCCAACATCATCTGGAAGGAGGGTCCCAACTATGGGAAGGTTTCCCTCTGCTCCTGTTGACTGCTTTCCCTCTCTGGCCTTTAATCCTCCTTAACAGTGCAGGGGCTGTCTGACCGGAGGTGGGACAAATCTACAGTGTCCCGGAAAGCCTCATCAACATACCTCTCTGCCTCCTTTAGCTCCTCCAGTTCCACCAGCCTGGTCTCCAAAGCCTGTACACAGTCTCTGAGGGCCTGGAGCTCCTTGCACCGAATGCACACATATGCCACCCGCCCACAGGGCAGGTAATCATACATGCTGCATTGAGTGCAATAAACAGGATAGCCCCCACTCTGCTGCTGGGCTTCTGCCTGCATTCTCTCCTACAGCTACCTAGGTTAATGATAGGGTTTTTGTTGAAATCAAGAAGTTTTGATTACAGAGTACATCAACAGGAAGAGGTAATTCTCCACAAGCAGGTGCTTGTGGATCACCATGGGCATTTCACTGACATCAACGCAGGGTGGTCCGGGGAGGTGCATGACATATGCATCTTCAGGAACACCATCCTGTATAGAAAGCTATAAGCATGCACTTTCTTTCCAGACCAGAAGATTACAGTGAAGGATGTTGAAATGCCCATAGTGATCCCTGGGAGACTCAGCGTACCCCTTACAGACATGGCTCATGAAGCCTTACACAGGAAACCTGAACAGCAGTAAGGAGCGGTTCAAGAACAGGCTGAGTAGGTCCCGGATGACAGCAGAATGTGCCTTTGACAGATTAAAGGTGTGCTGGTGACACCTTTATGGCAGGTTAGACCTCAATGTGGATCATATTCCCATGGTCATAGCTGCGAGTTGTACCTTGCATAATCTTTGTGATACTAAGGGTGAAAGGTTTGCTCAGGGATGGAGTGTTGAGGTGGACCGCTTGGCTGCTGATTTTGAGCAGCCAGATATCAGGGCTATCAGAGGGGCACAGGGGAGGGCAGTTCGAATCAGGGAGGCTTTGAGGCAGCACTCTGAAAATGAGAACCAGTAATGTACATCTCTGATTGGTACTGCAATGTTACATTACATATAGTTTTCCTAGGAAGCAATGGTGACATTTGGGGCCTTACATTCTAGTAAGCAAATGATTAAATTGCCTATGTATGTATCGGTAGTGCCTGCTATCTCAATTTGTAGGAAACAAATAAAGATGTTATCATTCAAAAACTTTGTTTTTATTGCACAAGAAACAACACACCCATGCACAAAGATGCTTGGTGGGAAAGGAGGAACCAGGGAAGGGCAGACTTTCAGAGCTGTGTGTCGGTCCAGCTATCACTGTGAAAGTTGTCAGAGGGGGTGGAGTAAAGGGAAACCGAGAAATCCCGGAAAGCGGAAAGGACTGTGCGTGTGGAGTTTAGGAGCACATGGAAAAGAGTTCTGAATGTGCTGCAGGGGAGGGGAGGCACACAGTTGCTCAGTCTGTAGCATTATTAAGGACTTCAGCATCTGCATTTGCTCCTCCATGACTTCAATCGTCCGCTCAGTAGCATCCTTAACAAACTCCTGGTTTTCTTTTCTGCCCTGCCTTTCAGCTTCCCTCCACTCCTTGTGTTCCCTTTTCTCTGCATTGGAGAAGTGCAGTATCTCCTGGAACATGTCTTCTTTTCTCCATCTTTCTTATCAAGCGGAGACACTCGGCTGGTCACAGAAACACAGATGGCCTTTCACATTTCTATACCCTGAACCCACCTCTGCACTACACAAACCACAGCCACTTACCAGGCGTCTCCTCTACTGCTTCTTGCTTGCGGAAAGCAACTGCTGAGACTAGCTAGACACCTCTAGAGTGCTGAACAGTTCCTGGCTGCCTGCCCCACCAGGCACCCCCGTCGGGAGCTCCACATCATTGTCTAACTCCACCTCTTCATCAGTGACTTTGTGCTCCGGGTTAGGTCCTCTTTCCACTGCTTTCAGGCCAGCCAAAGTTCCACGGGGTTCCTGGTTTTGGAAGAGGGGTCACCACCAAGGATAGCATCCAGCTCCTTATAGAACCGGTAGGTCTTAGGTGCAGCGCCCGAGTGACATTTTGCCTCCCTCGCCTTATGGTACACCTGCCTCAGCTCCTTTATCTTTGCTCTGCATTACAGCATGTCCCGATCATAGCCCTTTTCGCACAAGCCTCGAGAAATCTGCCCGTAGGTATCAAAATTCCTATGGCTCAAGCTGGGACTGCACAGACTTCTCTCCCCAAATACTGAGCAGCTCCAGCACTCCACAATGGTCCAAGCGGGAGATCATTTGCTGCGATAACCTGCCATGGTCACCTGGGAAGATGTGATGAGCCAATAGGAAATGGAATTTCAAAAATTCCTGGGGCTGCTAAGGGGGAGGGGCTGATGGTTGTTTACTTGGCTGCAGGGCAGCGGGGTTCAAACTGCTGACCAGAACGGTCAGGATCGGCAATGTGGGACACCTGGAGGCCAATTAAAGCGATAAAATCAAGAGTGGTGTCTAGACTGGTACTTTGGTGACAGAAATTTTGCACAAAAAGCCTTATGTCTCTTGTCAGGGTGGTTTTATTTTGTCACCAAAACGGCATTTTCGTCACCAAAAGTCACATTGCAATGTGTACGCATTTACTATTTTGCCAACGAAAGCTGCCTTTTGTGGACAAAACTCTATAGTGTAGACAAGGCCTTAATTACTCCAGCCGCCGCAAGCAGTGGTAGCTGTGTCGGCAGGGGAAGCTCTCTTCCTAACATAACGCCGCCCACACCAGCACTTAGGTCGGTGTAATTTATGTCGCTCAGGGGATGGCTTATTCACACCCCTGAGCGACATAATTTATACCAACGTAAGCTGTAGTGTAGACACAGCCAGCCTCTGTTGAGTGCTTTCTCCTTGATCACCTCTTTATTATACACAGAAATTTCCTGAGATTAAATTAGCTTCACAATGCAGCCTCTTATCTTTATTTGTTTGAAAACTGGACTGGTAATCAGGTGGAGAAGGGGTGTAACCTGATCTGGGTTGGTCACACCTGCCCTGATATTTATCATATGGGTCTGACTCTTTCTTATACATCATCAACATGTATATAACTTGTCATGCCAAGAAAGCCTATTTGAACTGAATTAGGTGTGGCCAAAATAAAAAGGGTGGAGCCTTGAAGATTGATTTACAGACCATGTTAAAGGTAGCACTGTATTTAATGGACAAAATGTGAAAAATCCCATTAGATTTCTTAGCTCTCCCCAGTCTCTTTGCCAGCCTCCCAGCTCACACCACATTCCTCCTCCCCTACTTCCCCCTTTGTTCTTTGTATTTTCCCTGTGACCCCGGGTCCCTTATTTCTTCTGTGTTTGTCATTTCTCAGCTCCTCCTCTATCTGTTCTCACTCTGTGTTCCACAATCCTGCCCACTGAAGTGCAACTGTACTTCACTGCCTGGGAAGCCTGTCCGGTGCCTGCAAGACTTTTCATTGCCTCATTCTGTCCTCATAACTCGGTTACTGTAATGTAATCATTACCTGGGTTCTGGAGAGTGAAGGTGCTCCTGCTAAGCAAATATTTACAAACACTGCTGTGAGCTGACTTCAGGAAAGGAAGAGAGGAGTACCCTTTAAAACCTTGTTTCTCTGATTTAATTTAACAGAGAAAATTGTTTGTGACTTTGAGAGCATAAAATCCAAGGAGCAGCTCCTCTTCTTCAGACTGACTTGAGGTGAGTTTGGAGTCTTTTGACTCACTCTGTGCTGAGACTCTGGTTTGATTAGGGGGCTAAGATAAAGCTACTCAGAATTCCAGTTTTTAAATGTTCTCATGTCAAAATACAAGGTTGAGGACTGGGAGCAGCTTGGGAGGAAGGGGGTTGGATTTGTATTGAGCCAATAAGAATGAAAAGGCAGACTTGTAAGTGGTTCTCAGCTAAGCAGAATGGCTTAGAGAGGAAACAGTTTCACATTGTTTGCCCTCAGTAGCACCGTTGTCAGTATGTGATGGGAATAGAGGCAAATTGGGTGAGAAGGGAATTTCTGACAACTCCTGAGCGAGATGGGCATTCTGTGTCAGGGCTCTTTACTTGTTGCTAAATGTTTTATTCCAATGGACTTAATACATGCAACCCTTGTGTGCAGAATTCTGGGCAATGTTGTTCAATATCCAGTAACTCTGACTTGGACCAGACAGAATAAGAATTAGAAGGATGGGGGTGGGTGGCTAAAACGTTCCTACGAATTTACAGCTGCAAGGCAGATTTCTTACCCCTCCATGGCACCATGCCTAACAGCTGTAAGATCCCTCTTCAGGGACTGTATATGCTTCTGTGTTTGAACAGGTCCCAGCACAATTGGGCTCCAATCCTGATTTAGACCTCTAGGAGCTACCATAAAAGTAAACAATGGCACTGTGTTCCTCTAAATCCAGTGCTGAAGGGAAGGTCTCATGTTTTCTCTCGAACTTCTGTCTGGAGGGATGATGGGGAAGAGTGATGCTAAAAGAGCCCTGTGATCCATTTCAGTGATGTAGTGGGAGTGGTGAGTTTGTGCCCGGGTGTTGAATTGTAGTACAGTAGCGTTGCACCAGTCCTGTCTTGCAGCTTGATTCAAAGCCTGCTGAAGTCCAATAGAATTCTTTGTTAAAATCAATAGGCTTTGGATCAGGCCTTTGATACTTACAGGTTTTCAGGTGCTATAATACTTGGAAAGTGACAGTCCTATGTTAGTGACCTCATCTGAAACACTGTATGCAATTCTGGTCTCCCATGTGTAGGAAAGATGAATTCAAATTAGAACAGGTGCGAAGAAGGGCTACTAGGCTGATCCGAGGAATGGAAACCCTACCTTATGAGAGGAGACTCAAAGAGCTTGGCTTGTTTAGCCTAGCCAAATGAAGGGTGAGGGGAGATCTGATTGCTGTCTATAAATACATCACAGGGATAAATACCAGGGAGGGAGAGGACAAGAACAAGAAGCAGAACAAGGAGCAATGGTCTCAAGTTGCAGTGGGGGAGGTCTAGGTTGGATATTAGGAAACACTATTTCACTAGGAGGGTGGTGCAGCACTGGAATGGGTTGTTACCTAGGGAGGTGGTGGAATCTCCATCCTTAGAGGTTTTTAAGGCCTGGCTTGACAAAGCCTTGGGTGGGATGATTTAGTTGGTGTTGATCCTGTTTTGAGCAGGGGATTGGACTAGATGACCTCCTGAGGTCTCTTCCAACCCTAATGTTCTATGGTTTATTTAAGTTAAGTGTCAATGTGGACACAAGAACAAATGGCTATAAATTGGCCATCAACAAGTTTAGGCTCACAATTAGATGAAGCAAAAAGAAAAGGAGTAGTTGTGGCACCTTAGAGACTAACCAATTTATTTGAGCATTTGAGTCTCTAAGGTGCCACAAGTACTCCTTTTCTTTTTGCGAATACAGACTAACACGGCTGTTACTCTGAAACCTGTAATTAGATGAAGGTTTCTAACCATGAAAGGAATGAAATTGTGGAACAGCCTTCCAAGGGGAGCAGTGGGGGCAAAAAACCGAACTGGCTTCAAGACTGAGCTTGATAGGTTTATGGAGAAGATGGTATGATGGGACTGCTACAATGGCATGTGGCCAATCAGCGACTGCCAGTAGCAAAAATTCCCAACGGCTCGTGATGGGACACTAGATGGGGAGGGCTCCGAGTTACTACAGATGAGGGTGAGGTTCTGTGGCCTGAAATCTGCAAGAAGTCAGACTAGATGATCACCATGATGCCTTCTGACCTTAAAGTCTGTGAGTGGTAGAAGTTCCTATATTCTGTGCTAGAGTAGGAGTAGTTCAGTCATGTCTCGGTGATGCATGTTCCTGTGATCTGTTTAAAACAAGGATCATAAAGCTTTTTTTCTCTGCAGAGGTTCCTAGGTTCTGTGCATGGTGATTTGGTCTTGTGTCTGTGCTGGAGATGCCTGGATGAAGTGCCCGTTCTTCAGAGTGCATAATGAGTGTTCTCAGCGATAAGGATCTCTCAGATTACTTTAGATGAGTGGATCACAACAGCTTCAGTGCCACTGAAATTTAGAGGGGAACAAAGGGACTATAGCATAATGCTGTTCTGGTCCAATATATGCAGTTAGACTGACTGAAGTGAGAGAAATGAGTAGGCTGGCATGTGGCTGGTATTTACTGCAGAGTTTCAGTGTACAAAAAGTGGGGAGGTAGGGAATGGTGGGGTGGTTAAATAAAGCATTTTAATTCATTTGGAAAGTAGCACCAGGGTATCCTCCTCCACTAATTCTGCAGAAGCAGGAGAAAGGCGAGGCCCACACACTGTGGAGTATCTGGGAATCCCTAGCTGCGCACAGCATTTGCCCAGTGGTGTTTTGATTGTAATAGTGGGACTTTGGTACTCCTTTGATACATGTTACTGTCAATTGTGCATGAGCAATCTGTAGGGACCAGTAAGGGAAAAGAGGAAATTTGAACTGTGTAGCAGAGATTCTGGTGCCAGTAATGAATTTCTAGGGGATGGGGAATGGTGGCAGGAGCAGGGTTCCTTTGGCAAATCCCAACACCTCCATGTGAATAAACTGTACAGAGTCTGTGATGGTGGAGGAGGGGCAGAGTGACCCATCAGGCCTCCTTTCTGGGCTAAAATAAGTTTGTGATTCCATAAAAACTTTTGCACTACATTCATAGGTAAGAAAGTGTGTTTTCAATGAGACAGGGAATAAAACTTTCATTAGTGGAGTGCTGTGTACCTAATCATGTGTGGCACATCACTGGAAGAGCAGCAGCAGGAAGAGAAATGTTCTCCTTACAGTTTTGGTGGTGATGATTCTTGAGCTAGGTAGATAATCTTCCGTTATGACACCATTCTCTTCATTGACTCCAAATGCCAACGGGACTGGGGGAAGAGAGGGGTGAGAGGGCACACATTTTTCATGTCCCATCAAAAGTCCAGGGTTAAAGGAAAGCTGCTGTGGAAATTAAGAGCTGTCCTAAATCACTGTATTTAATCATAAGGAGGAAACAGTCATCGTGGCACTGTGCTGCAGAGTACAGCTGGATTGCCAATGCAGAATCCAATTTGACAAATGGGGAAGAAGAGACTTTACAAGTTGTTAGTTCTTTTTTGTCTTTGCTGATTTGTCAGTGGACCACTGTTGATCTAGGCTTTGCCTGAGCTAAACACATGTAAGCTCAACCCTTGTTTTGTTGTTTTGGTTTACAGTGATTTAATCTATTCTACACATGCTCTGCAGGGGGAAACCTAGACCAACAGCACTCCACAGTTACACTGTGACTAGCTGAAAACCAAATACATAATGCCAAAAACTTATTTTACAGCAACCTTGGCAGTCTTTGCTTTCTTGTGCTTTCCAGTGGGATTGCCTGGTTCTATTCTGCACTGTCAGACTGGGTCTGCTGTTGGGAAGGCAAAAGAGCAGTTAGTCATAGTTGGAATAAAGGGACTGGCCCACCCACTTCCACTTCTCTTGTATTTTGCCCTTTTCCAGCTCTTGTCTGTGTTTCTTTCTTTGTCCTTCCTGCTAGTTTAAGTAAACAGGTGAACGCAATATATATATATATATATATAAAAACAGGACTGTTCGGTGCTGATAAACTGATATAAATAAATCTATCTCAAACTTTTAGCACTTTACAATTTAAAGAAAAGCCAGGCCGGAAGGAGCCATTGTGATCATCTAGTCTGATCTCCTGTATAACACAGGCAATAGAACTTCCCTCAAATAATTCCTAGAGCAGATCTTTTAGAAAAACAGCCAATCTGGATTTAAAAATTGTCAGTGATGGAGAATCCACCATGCCCCTTGGTAAATTGTTCAAATAGTTAATTACTTTCACCAGTAAAAATTTGCACCTTATTTCCAATCTGAATTTGTCTAGCTTCAACTTCCACCTGCTGGATCATTGAAGAGTCCTGTTTCCAGGAGTGTGTCCTCAATCATAATTGGCAAAAACTATCGTTTTGTAGCTTGCCAATCTTGTAGAGCTTCAGTCCAATAATTCAGATGCTCAAGATCTGGTTTTGCCCAAGTAGCAGTCCTTACCTCTGAGCATGTATGCAATATGTCATAATGAAGAGACCCCATTTTACTGGTCTAAAATCATCTTGGGAGCACTTCAGTGGTCCTGTGGGACATGGGATCTCTCTAGTGAGACTAGGTAAATCTCACAAAATTCAGGACAGGCTACCATATCCTGCCTCAGACAAAGAGGGGGACGAACCAGTGGTTGCTATATGTATATTGTGTTCACCTGTTTACTAAAACCAACAGGAAGGACAAAGAAAGAAACACAGACAAGAGCTGGAAAAGGGCAAAATACAAGAGAAGTGGAAGTGGGTGGGCCAGTCCCTTTATTCCAACTATGACTAACTGCTCTTTTGCCTTCCCAATAGGAGACCCAGTCTGACAGTGCAGAATAGAACCAGGCAATCCCACTGGAAAGCACAAGAAAGCAAAGACTGCCAAGGTTGCTGTAAAATAAGTTTTTGGCATTATGTATTTGGTTTTCAGCTAGTCACAGTGTAACTGTGGAGTGCTATTGGTCTAGGTTTCCCCCTGCAGAGCATGTGTAGAATAGATTAAATCACTGTTAACCAAAACAACAGAACAAGGGTTGAGCTTACATGTGTTTAGCTCAGGCAAAGCCTAGATCAACAGTGGTCCACTGACAAATCAGTAAAGATAAAACTGAACTAATAACTTGTAAAGTCTCTTCTTCCCCATTCGTCAAATGGATTCTGCATTGGCAATCCAGCTGTACTCTGCAGTACAGTGCCACAGTGACTGTTTCCTTTATTTGTTCACCGTGCAGGTATTTAGACTGTAATCAAGTCACCCCTTACCCTTCTCTTTGTTCAGTTGAATAGATTGAGCTCTTGAGACTATAAGGTTTTTTTTTTTAAAATCCTTTAATCATTCTTATGGCTCTTCTCCAAACCTTCTCCAATTTATCAACATCTTTCTTGAATTGAGGGCACCAGAACTGGACACAGGGTTCCAGTAGCTGCCACATCAGTGCCGAATACAAAGGTAAAATAACCTCTCTACTCCTAATCAAAATTCCCCTGTTTATGCATCCAGGATCACATTACTTGTTATGGCCAGTTTCACAATGATATTCAGCTGATTATCTACCATGACCTCCAAATCTTTTTCAGAATCACTGCTTCCCAAAGTCCGCCATCCTGTAAGTATGGCCGACATTCTTTGTTCCCAGATGTGTACATTTACATTTAGTTGTATTTATGCATGTTGTTTACTTGTGCCCAATATCTTACCCACATGGTATCCATAACTAAACCCATGATATACCCCACCCAGTTAATTTATGGCACCACCAAGTGGGCGCTGCAGCTTTTCTGGGAGGTTACTAAATCTGAGCTCTGTTGAAGGAAGGGAGGTAATGGATTCCAAAGGTGAGGACCCTGCATGGAAAATGCCATGTCAGCAGCACTCTCTCTCTTAAATACATGAGGTGGTAGTTTGATGTGTGGCCCTCATCACCCTTCTTGCCCTATACTTTGAAATGAATGTACTCTCATGGTTTGGTGCTTACATTGTAAGCTCTTTGGGGTGGGGGCTGTATTTTTGTTGTTTGTGTGTACAGCGCCTAGCACAGTGGTCCTGGTCCTTGACTGAGGCTCCTAGATGCTATGATAACATAAATAATAGAGTATTTGTTACTCCATTCATTGTGGGAGTGCTTTTTGTTCTGAGATAGGGAAGAAGAAGAATGGCACACAGTTACCAGTAAGACAGTTTTTTCCCTTCTGCTCTCTCATCTGAACGTAATATAGACTTCTCCTTTCTTTCACCTTCTTGCATAGTGTGAAAACAAAGTTGCCATGCTTGTGCAGGTCAGCACTCATACACATGTTTAGAAAAGTATATTCAGCTCTTCATATTACAGCTTCTGGAATTTGGAATACTGACTGAGGCACTGAGCTTTGCTATGCTGCAAAGATCATCCCAGGGCCATTCTAACAGGCTTGGACATCATCAGTGGCAGAATAGGGATAATTGTGACAGCCTGCTAAAAAGAACCTGTCTATGCACCGGTCATTAAAAGATGAGTGATCTTGTGTCCATTGATTGCATCTTGCTGCAGCCACTACACAACTGCCCCTATCTCAACAGTACAGATCGTACAAATGGAAAACTGATCAGCGTGCTGCTTTCTGTCACACATCACCCACAAGTACTAACGATTGAAGTGATATCTAGGCTATAACAGCCTGTTCAGTGACATGGGGAGAGCACATGAGCCTCCTGGCTCCAGAAGTGATAGTCACCCATCAGACAGGCCCTCTAGTCCAAAGAGGAGTGAGATGGGTTACTTGTAACTTGACCTGAGAGAGGGAAAGAGGTGTTTCCTTAGGAATCTGTGCCTCTTAAACTGGCCCCTTTAATCTCATGTTCATTACCGTCCATGCTGTCCTAAGAACCACTCTGGGCTTTGTTTTGTTGGGAGTCTCTGCATTCCTAGTCCCCTGATTCCCTGTTCAGTAGGTGACTGAGGGTCTATACTACAAAAAACAAAAATCCCATAACCTGCAGCAGTGAGTGCCAGCCCGAGCGGGAACGACCACATCGCTTTTTTAGCCTCATAGTGCAAGCCCAAGTCAGGTGACCTGGGCTCTGAGACTCACTGTGGCAGGGGATTTTTTTTGCAGTGTAGTTGTACCATGAGAGAGACTCACTCTTCTTTCTCTCTTTTGTTCACAAGAGAGCAAATAGGACATGACTGAGTTTGACTCGTATTGTCGTGGGTGAAACACTCCCCACACAAAATTTCTCATAAACATTCAGTATAGCTGGAAATCTACCAAAATGTCCCACAAAGAGAACAAGCCTATTAGGATTGAGTGGATAGTATCTACCTATAAGGTGAATAGAAAGCTGGCTAGATTGTCGAGCTCAACGGGTTGTGATCAATGGCTCCATGTCTAGTTGGCAGCCGGTATCAAGTGGAGTGCCCCAAGGGTCGGTCCTGGGGCTGGTTTTGTTCAATATCTTCATAAATGATCTGGAGGATGGTGTGGATTGCACCCTCAGCAAGTTTGCAGATGACACTAAACTGGGAGGAGCAGTAGATGCGCTGGAGGGTAGGGATAGGATATAGAGGGACCTAGACAAATTGGAGGATTGAGCCAAAAGAAGTCTGATGAGGTTCAACAAGGACAAGTGCAGAGTCCTGCACTTAGGACGGAAGAATCAAAGACACCGCTACAGACTAGGGACCGAATGGCTAGGCAGCAGTTGTGCAGAAAAGGAGTAGGGGTTACAGTGGACGAGAAGCCAGATATGAGTCAACAGTGTACCCTTGTTGCCAAGAAAGCCAATGGCGTTTTGGGATGTATAAGTAGGGGCATTGCCAGCAGATCGAGGGACGTGATCATTCCCGTCTATTCGACATTGGTGAGGCCTCATCTGGAGTACTGTGTCCACTTTTGGGTCCCACACTACAAGAAGGATGTGGAAAAACTGGAAAACATCCAGCGAAGGGCAACAAAAATGATTAGGGGACTGGAACACATGAGTTATGAGGAGAGGCTGATGGAACTGGGATTGTTTAGTCTGTGGAAGAGAAGAATGAGGGGGGATTTGATAGCTGCTTTCAACTACCTGAAAGGGGGTTCCAAAAAGGATGGATCTAGAATATTCTCAGTGGTAGTGGATGACAGGACAAGGAGTAATGGTCTCAAGTTGCAGTGGGGGAGATTTAGGTTGGATATTAGGAAAAACTATTTCATTAGGAGGGCGGTGAAACACTGGAATGCGTTATCTAGGGAGGTTGTGGAATCTCCTTCCTTAGAAGTTTTTGAGGTCAGGCTTGACAAAGCCCTGGCTGGGATGATTTAGTTGGGGATCGGCCCTGCTTTGAGCAAGGGTTTGGACTAGATGACCTCCTGAGGTCACTTCCAACCCTGATATTCTATGATTCTACCTCTGATGTTTGAAGATTGGCAATACTTGTGTGACTTGTCATGCCATTAAAGCATTATTGGATATAATTGTTGTCTTCCCAAGGCCAGGTGGTGCTTGGGACAGTTTCCCTTGATTCTAGAGAGAATTTAGACAGAGAAACTGAGTTCCTCCATTAATCCTTGAACCAAGAAAACCAGACAATGTTGAAGAACCATGGATAAAACACTCACTCCTATCTTTACCCCCTCAAGGCTGGGGGAGAGGATGGGGA
Source organism: Caretta caretta (assembly GCF_965140235.1). Lineage (NCBI taxonomy): Eukaryota > Metazoa > Chordata > Testudines > Cheloniidae > Caretta > Caretta caretta. The sequence goes on along the minus strand of NC_134212.1, from coordinate 54,666,696 downwards.
ATTCCCCCTCCTCCCTCAGCAAGCCCCAGGCAAGTGAATAGGAAGTCCAAGTCTCTGACTTTTTGGGAGGAACTAACAGAACCAGATTCTGCTTTTAATATGGAGGAAGGTGCAAGGAAATCTGATCTATATTTGCACAGTATCCAAGCAGTCTGCCTGAAAGGAAGAATAGAAGATATTTGCTCCTGTGTGAGTTGCCAGGATTATAAGCCCTTGACTAAGATGTGTATAGATGGCACAGCATTGAGGGCAAAAAAGGGAACCCTCAAGGGAAAATCTGGAAACATGGGTTATCCTTCACAGATTTTTTATTTTTAATTTGAAAACCAAATTTATGCTTAAGAATTTAATTTTGCATTTGTCACAGAGAGCGTGTTGAAGACATTGAACTCACCTTAAGCCCTTTCTGTGAGAGAACAGCGGTGGATGCTGATATTTTTCCAAAGAAATGTACATACAAACAGGTTTGCTCCTCACTGTCTCTCACCAGACAGAATGTATTTCAGTTTTCACCACCTGCAGTCCCTGGGACCTATTTCTTACTCAAGGTTTATGTGACCGGCTGCAGCTAAACCTTCTTGTGTCCTGCTTTGTTCTTGCCTCTCACCTGTAAAATCTAGCAAAACAATTAAGAGTTGGGGTGGGGCCCTTTGCACAGATAGGACTGGTGTGTGTGTGTATCTGAGAGAGAGAGATTCAGTGCTCAATTTTGGCAAATTATTGTAACCTTTGTTTGACTTGCTGTTTGCTCCTGGCTGGTTGTCGTAGCCTAGGCAGGGAAGGCTGTGGATTACAAGTAAAAGTGCCCGAAGCTGAACCAGGAAAACTTCTCAAAGACTGAAACAAAAATAAACATGGGGCTGGCTACAAGTGTAATGATACTGTGTCAGAATCACTAGGGCCCTACTGCACCACAAATACAACCATGTGTAGACAAGGCCAAAATCTGCAGGAGAAAGAAAATTATCTTACACGAAAGCTCACAAGTTTGTTGTTTGTAGTCTGTCTGATCTCTCTCACCACTCTGATCCCTCACCCTTCTCCTTGAACCTTCCTTACCAGAAGTAGTAGTACTGGTTTTTCTTTTGAGCAAATGGGGAGACTATTCCATTAAAGTATGCTGCCCCGGAGAATAGTGTTCACTCCGGTAGTTCTCCTCAAGACAACATCTAGATGAGGCCTGTGCTCTTACTTCAAAAGGTCTTGTTTAACTTCTGCTTTTTCCCCCCTACAAGTTGTTCCCTTCACAAGTGACAAAGTCAGGAGTCACTGAGCTTCTCTGGTTTTTGTGAGGAAGTGGTGTGTCAAGTGACTCTGACAGACTCTTCCAACTTTAAACTGAGAAGGAGCTGATATTCAGTGGTTGAGATTGATTCTTTGTGCAAGGAATGGGATATATTTCCACAAGCTATCCTGTATTCTCTACCACTCCTATGTAGCACATGCCAGTGTGCCATCTTCAATCACTAGCTACCAGGGCTGGATTGGAACCAGTGACTTGAGAGAGAGGTTTCCAGAGCTGTCCTGGGGTCCATCCCAATATGCTGATTGTGGTGTTGCCTTTGAAGCTTGCTGGTGCTCTGACATTCCAGGGAGGGAGACAGGGCAGGAAGAGGCTGTTTGCTTTTCTATTTAAAGTCATTTTAAAAGTCCGTGTAAACAAGTTGCCAATGCCAGCACAGCCCAATTAAGGCTGGGGACATCTGAGAGAGGATTAGCAGGACTCCATGGGGTATGAAGCTGAGATCTTAATCTAGATCTATTAAGAGATTTACTTGGGAGGATGGGGTTTTGCTCCCTTTTGTTTAATTTACTAGGATTGGATTAGCTACAAACAAGGCCACTAACCCCAAACATATTTACCTTGCTGCTGCTTCTGTGCTGATTAAATAAGGACTCTGAAGTTGCAGGCTGGGTCTGCATGCAGGGTTAGCTGCTGTGATGGACTCAGAACTCTCACTGTCCTTTAACGAAACATCCCCACAACTGTGCTGTTGCACAGCAATGAGCCAGAACATGTCAGGTGTACTGTTTGGGGCCATTGTGGTAATATTTTTATAAAGATAATCTTTGCTTGGGTTGGAGGGTTGCAGAGGCCAATAACATCCTCTGTCCTTGCACTCACTGCGGTCAGCTAGAATTTTCAGTTTTAAAGCTCAATATTGGTAGCCAAAGAGAGGGGGATAGATAAGGGTTAAACTAGTTTCATCTCCAGAATGAACACACCTCTTCTGTAGTTCTCAGTGATTCTCCCAAATCACTGCTTCAGTGATTAGAGAAAGGTTTTTGTTTGGCTGGAGTACCAAGCCTGTGAGGAGATTGAGGTTTACTTTCCTCTTCCCCAATGTTACCATAATGTATTATACAGCACTGAGATCCTGCTTCAGCCCTCACTGCAATGATTAAAATACCTGGTTTATCAAAACTCTCCCTCTAGAGGCAGTCGGTCATTTGAGGGTAGCAGAGAAAGCCTATCTTGTAGATCTGAGCTTTCCAAGACTGGCATAGCTATGTCTGTTAGGAGTGTGAAGAGGTGTGGTTCCTAACCGATGCTATGCCAACAAAAGCTACTCGGGTAGTAGGCACAGTTATACTGGCAAAACTGATTTTACTAGTGTAGCCTGTTCTGCTCGTGGTGCATGGTTTTATGAGACTGGTACAAAGCTCAGCTTTGTAGGTATAGTTGTATCCATGACAGGTATAGCAGTTGCTTGCAATATCTTTGGGAAATCTTACTTTTATAAGTTTATGTATCATTGTAGGCCAGGGTCTGTGAGAGGTGACCACACCACCTCCAAGAATAATTAACAGTATGGCGTGATTAGACAAATTCATTCAGGTTGTAACACCTTCAGAGAAGTTCCACCACCTGGAGAAACTCAGATGTATGAGTTCAAACTGGATTCTCCAGGGACTGACTCGACAAAGAAGGGGCTTTTGGATAAATGGCCTGAGTTTAAACTGACTCAAGGCCCTTTTTCTGATCTAGTGAATTGACAGGACCTTCTGTCCCAGGAGGCCCAGTCCTTCCTGGGAAGGGTTGGAGGACATTGGCCTACTGAGACCCCGTAAGACGGATAGCTGACCTCTAGTAAGCTTTTAGCCTGCGTAAAGAAACTTTTATTATTTATATGTTTTCTCTGTAATGCTTTCACCTTAAGAATAAATGTGCTTGCTTATAAAGAGCTGCGTGATAACACATAGCTGCTGGCAATTACAGCTGTTCATAGTCTTCAGAGAGAAGGCAAAGATCAGATGCAGGAATATTTAGGCAGTCTGGCTTGCCACAAATATCACAGTGTAGACAGGGAACTGTGCATCCTGAGAAAAATCCCAGTCGGAAGGGGGAGAGAGACAGGTCTCTATCCAAGAGAGATGGTGACTGAGGAGCTGGAAGCCTAGAGTTGGTGCTCTCAAGGGACCCTGGAGAGGGAATACAGGTGCCTTTGCCCTGAACTGTGACAGCATGCACACTAGTATACCTGTACTCGTAAACCAGTCCTATTGTAGACATAGTGCAGAGTATTACAGAGAGCCCTCCACCCTATTTTCCTGTAACTTGTCATAGTCTTTGTGACCGTGGAATTTTTCAAAGGAGGTGGTCTCTGAATTGAGGTAGACAAGGTGGTGATTGTGATGGTAGCAGCACACACCGTGTTTTCCCCGGGCTTTAGTTCAGAGCCCTGAAAGGGGGAGCACCCCATTCCTTGTAGTGAAGGTGTGTGGAAATGTCTCTTTACTGCGCTAGAGCCTGCGGCCTGGGTAGGCAGAGCTAATTGCTTCTCCCAGGGCTTCTCCCTTGAACCTCCTGGTATTTACCTGATGCCAAGATCCTGATGTCTAAAGCTGGATAAGGCAGATGGAAAGGTAGTTTAGTGTGCAAACCACCCAAGGATGCGTAATGGTGGTGATGTTGCTGACCTAAATTCCTCTTTACTTGCAGGAAGTATGGGACAACCCAAGTGACAGTTTGGGGGAAAGAGGCTTTCTTTCCAGCATGAGAAGGATCTAGTCTTTGGACGGTAGGCTGGGAATTGTAGTTCCAGCACTGAGCATAAAGTTGGCCATTATGACAGATACACAAGAACATTAAAGGCTTTCTCTAATCTTTTTCGACTGAATAGAATTAAAGAGATGGTTAACGAGTATCCAGCAAACCTGTATCTATATAAATATGTAGGCTTGGGGGAAGTGTACCCAAGAGCTTAAAGAGAACTTATAAAGTAAATCTTGTCTCTTCTGAAAATTATTCCTAAATAGTGTGGAGCCAGGAAAGGTTTGCAGTGAATTTGCTGGCTTCCATGCCATTAATGCAGTGCTGAGGGATTTTAACATAATTTTTTTGCATACAATAACTTCGAGGGAAGTAATTCATTAACAGTCACAGGAGATGGGATCAGTGTCTTGAAGCTAAAGATTGAAACATGTTTAGTTAGGTGTAAAGGGAAGTCTCTCCCTCAATGGTTTTATTGCCTCTAATTAACTTTCAAAGTAAAACAACAGTGGTGGTGGCGTATTAGTGAAAACACTTGGAGCACAGTGGCAGTATAGATAGTGTTCACTTTTAGCTGTGGAACACATTTTTTAAAAAGGTTTAGGATATCCTCTTAACTTAATATATTTGTTCCTTTTGAGGGATTGATTCCTTGAGTGCATAGTGTCTTTTATCCATTGCTTGGCAATAACGTCTTCGTAACCTAGATAGTACTTTTCTTTCTGAATGACTCCAGTGTGCTTTTCAAATCTATGTATAAGAATCACTTAACCTGCAATGCCACTGAAATTCACCCACTTCATGGGTAAAACAGCACCCAGCATGGCATTACAACAGCATAGAACAGGAAGTAAAGAATAAAATATATAGTAATAGGTAACCCACTCTGTTTGTTTTATAATTCAATCCAAACAGAAAATAGTCTGGACCTGATACTAACCTAAACTTTTCTTCATTTAGCTTCAGGCTGTTGCTCTTTGTCCTAGCCAACCGTGAGACAGTGGAAAAGAATCCCAGCAGAGGTGTTCAAGGTGCCATCACTGCACTTTCTTATGATCAACTTAGATACAAGATGCTGGTATGTGTAGAAGAGGGAGACATCCTGCAAAGTCCAAGAATCAGAGCAGGTGACCCAAACAGTCTAACTGGCCTAGTGTCTCTTGCTCTAGCACTGTACGTAGCTGTTGGAAAAGCCTTGAAAGATGCTGTCTTCAGCTAACAGAGGGTGCTTTGCCTAAATCAATCAGGCTTAGGTCTCCTGTGATGTTTTCTTTAACATCCTTTCATAATGTTCCCTGGTTTCTCTGCGTTCTTCTGTTTTCACTTCATTGTAAGATTTTGGTGTCTCATTACTGAACTGTTAGTTTTGTGCTCTCTATCGCTATCAGTTAAACTAACCTCTCTGGAGAGCTATCCCCATGTGTCGTCCTGTCTGAAACCCCCTTGCCCTGATGCTCTGCCGATCAAAGAATAAAACTTTAAGCATATACAGAGCTTTACATCTAGTCATAACCATGCTTTCCTCTAGCACATCCTGCTTCCCCCTGCATTGCTCTAGACTCTTATTTCTAATTCCATTTTAAAATAGGACCCCCTCATATATCAGTCTATCATGGGGCTCAGAGCTTTAGTGAAACACAATTAGATTTGTGCGTGCACAACTTGTTCCTGTACTGATTTTTTCCCCCACATTTGTTTCTCCCTTTTGGTGCACAAGGAATTGATCCTTTTACCATTTTTATTCCCGAACCCCAAATTCCTATAGTAGGGCCTCAGTATGTTTGACTGGAGGCTTGTTGGTCATGTGTTATATGGAAAATTTGTTCTTTTTATGAGATTTGTACATAGAACAGGTATTGGTTTGGGTGAAGCTGTAAGCTACGATGTGGCAACAGGAGTAATTTTCCACTGGTGAATAAATGTTCCTAGGTTAGCACTTCTCACCTTGTGAGCTTCATATCTGAAGGCAGCATAAACACATGACAGCTTCAAAAGACAAACTCCCCCAGCAACCTATCAATGTGTACTGGAGTGTCAGGCGCTGCTGTCTGTGTGGGCTCCATTCCTCCCATCCCTATCCCTCCCTCGCTCTTTATCTGATTGATGTGGCTTTTCATGCTGTCATTCACTCTCCCTGGCACTACATTTTTCGTTTTCCTCTTCCGGATTCTCTCCCCGTTGAAACAAAAGGCGAACTCGTTTCCAGTGGTGCAGCACCAGGCTGTGCTGTCTCTGAGGGGCTGGGGGATTCTCTGCATCTCGTTCTGTGTCGGAACCAACGGTGAGCTTGTTTAGTGGCTTCACAAGCAATGCTTTTGAACCGCTGCCAGATTCCCTCCCCTGCTGTGCAAGTGGAGTTCAAAGCCCTCCTGTGAGTAGATACACGGCATGTGTAAAAGGACAAGGAATTTAATCTGTGATTCCCTATCCCACAGGAGTGCCTGACGACTGCGTCATGCCACAACTCCCTGAATACTGGACCAGGCTTCTCTCTGCCTCCCTCTGGACACCACTATCCCTACTTTATTTCTGGGATTTCAGAGAGTAAGATGGAAGCTTTTCAGATAGGACCTGAGAAACGAGGTGAAAAGATCTGTGCTGTTGGACCCTCTGTTATATAGGACCCTGCTTTGCTCACCTGTGGCTGCAGACAGCCTTCCTTGCATGCTGATTGCTATCTGTCTGGTGCTCACCATGCTCAGCAGTGAAGCTCTTGCTTTCAGTATAAATTTATCTACATATCTCTTTGTGTGTGTGTAAAATTCCAGTATCCTCATGTTCACACACTGATTTGAGAGGTTTTGGCAACTCCAAGAAAAGAGAAGAGATCCACTGCTACAAACGACTGTTCAGCCATCCACCGGCTGTGCAGCCCAGCTGCCTATTCAGGAAGGGCCAGCTCGCTGCTTACATGTCTTTGTGAAGATTTTCTTTAGGGCTTGTGCTTTTCCTCACTTCCCCTTTTTCTCGGGTGTGTTTCCTTGGCTTGCTGGCTGTCAGAGTTAACAGACCAAGCTTCCTGGACACCTTGGAGAGATCCCACTTCACTTTGAAATGTGCCTTTTAAAGGTAGGGAGTTGGAAAGCATTTGTAGTGTTTCACATCGATTGTCGTTTGTACTCTGGCAGGTACAAGGGATCTTTTCTCTGGCTTGCTTTTGTGCACTGTCGTTTGACTGTTGATTTAGAAAATCTTCATCTGCAAGAGCCATGCTGCAGGAGAGGGGATGGATGGAGAGGCTGCAGTACAGTAACTGTATTAGGTGATCTCGCTTGCCATGGCCATTAAGGTTCTTTGTTAGCTCTCTCTCCTCCTCCTCCTCTTTGCCCCTTGCCGATAGGTTGTTGCTTTGTCTTGGCTTGCTACTGGGTTAAATTTAGGTTCTAAAATGTGCTGGATAAAAGGAGGAATCTGATTGATTGCCCAGTGTGGAGTTCCAATATGTCTCTTGGTGGCTTAATGTGCATCTGAACAGCACGGGGATCCTAGTATAACTGCACATATTGTCCTGGGCTATTAAGCTCACTTATACTACAAGTAAACACACTCTTGACCCTTATCAGTCAGTCACCTTAGTCCTGGGTAACCAGACTGCTCTGTGGAGGAACACGTTGCAGCAAAATCAGTAACTGGTGAAGTCATTTTAAAAACCAGAGAAATTAGAGATGGAAAATTTAAAAATCAGGTTAGGTCTTGTCAATCCCCCAAGGGCCAGGGCAGGATTGTTCTCTGCATTATTTTTTCTAGGGCTTTGTCATACAGCTGTTTAAATCTTCATTTTCACGTTAGGAGCAAAACCAGAGGCTTTAAAATTAATGTTTGGTAACTTGAAAGCTTAGAAAGAGAGATTCATATAAATATATGTGAAGAATAGAGAATAAAATTAGTGAAAGCAAAGCCTTGAGTAACTTTGTATCACAGTTTCTTCCGAGTTGGTTTTCTGGAGAGAAGGGTCTAAATTGCTCTCCTGGAGGATTTCTCCTCCATCACAGGACTCCATAATAAGGCTGCCATCCTGCTGGTCGAGGGATATTAGCTGGAACTTGATTCCAAGACCATTAACAATGTTCTTTAATCAACCAGTGAAGTTCCTATTGAACAACATACAGTGCTGATACCACCCGATGGGCCAAGTGCACACCTTCTGTGTCTTAACCCACTGCTGCTGGCCTGGGGAGCGAGATGCTGGGTTTAGGATCCAGGCCAGAGACCTCATGCTGGGCAGGTTCTTTCTCTGACTCTTACTAGAATAGAGATGATAGGGATGGGGTGCTGTTTTCCAAGTACTGTAATTGAGTAGATGTGGTTCCCACAATATACTGTATGATCCCCACAATGGGGATACGTGGGAGATGAGAGGTGATTTTCTGTTTTCTCCTCTGGCCTCAGTTCTCTTGCTACTTTAAAGGTAGGTGAAGGGTAAAGAGAGGGTGGAATATGCCAGGGCTATTCAGTGCATGTCTGCCACTAGAATACAGTAGAGCTGTGGATCTGATGTGTGTCTGGATAGTGAGGAGCAGTGCTTGCTGCGCTGGAGTTCTTTCCCTGCATTGCCACAGGAGGAATACTCCTACTTTCTTTCTATAACCCCTGAAATCCAAAGAGTTCAAAGGGGATTAATGAGGCATGTATTATTGCCACCCCCATTTTACACCTGAAGAAACTGAGGCACAGAGCGTGACCAGCCTGTCAAAAGTCACATCGTGACAGAGCCAGGAATCTTGGCTCCCATTTTGCTGCTGCAGTCATTAGACAACACCCTAAAAGGCTTATCTGTTTTCATTATTTGGAAGCAGTGGCTATAAAAATAAAAATGATCCTTCTGCTCGCCGTCATTCTACTATCTCTGGGGCACACAGTCTGCCTGTCTCATGTGGATTCTCAGCAGTGAAAAAAAGCAAAAACCTACAGAGAGCTAGAGTCAATAGCCCCATTACTCTCCCTAACACCTAAACAACCATTTTACAAGCCCGGTAGCATGTTCCAGGTTGTATATGGCAGACACTTCTCAGGTCTTGCAGCCATGTGTCTCCAAACACAGATGAGGTCTGTTCACATGACTTCATGCTCTGTCAGGTAATATAGCATCAAGGTGTGTAGATGTGATTGGGTACTCACCCCACCCCACACACCTGAGCCTCTTGGAAGTTCTCTTCTTCAAGTAATGCAGTGTGCAGCATAGGCAATGGAACTAGGGGTCCTACTGCATCCCTTGACTTGAAGTGGTTTCTATTATATCCAGGGTTTACAGTTTGGTTCAATGGCTCTCAGCACCCCCGCTATACAAATTGTTCCAGCACCCCTGGCATGTGACCTCTGCAGCTGTACTAAAATAGGGTGGGTATTTCAATGGCTGTCATGCTGCAGAGTGCTTGTTCCCTGGCAATGTTTCATGAGGGAGTCTCCCTATGCCCATAAGACTTTAGGTCTGTTTGAAAGCTGGCAAAGTCGATTGTCCTCAGATGGGAGACTGGTATGTATGGAATATCCCCTGCAGACTGGGACAGTTATCTTGTCCCATTCAGCCCCTTTAAGCATGCTGGCTCCTGCGCCTTATTGTTCCAGAGTCTGCTAAAGCGCACACAGGCTGTCTCCTCTCTGCCAGCAGTGTCTTCTGCCATGCAGGCAAGATGAGTGACTGTGAAGCTTGTTCCCAAGAGTTCTATACCAGCTCGGGAATGTGCGGCATCCTGTCGTACCTGTGGAGAGGGGGGATGGGGAGTGCATCCCTGATGCTGATTCCAGATAGGGTGCCAGGGATCCCAGAGCCACAATTCCTCTTGCTCATTCATGCGAATCATCTGCAAAACATGCAGGGTGGGGGGAGAGATAAGAACAAAGTCTGTGAACCAAGCCTGCTCACATACATTAGGATGAGCCCAGGCATGAGGTGAAAGGAAGGGATCAGAGCTCTTCATTATCTAATACTCCCTCAGGGCAGTACCAAACTCACTGTAGAGCAAGCAAGCCAGGCCCAGGGCTGGCAGAGAGAGACCATTGTTCTGTGTGAATACGGCTGATACTGGAATGTTTCATTGTGAATCTGAAGCCATCTTTAATGCAAAATATTCCTCCGAGGGATTTGTTTTCATTGCTAACCATTTCAAGAAGTCACATTCAAGCCAGAACCGTGCCTTCTCCCAAACAAAAGGCAGTAAGGTTTGGGGTTCATTCACAGCAGAAAGGATGCACTTGCCTTTCACTCCGCTGCATGTGTTGGGGTGATGTAAAGTTCCTGCTCTGTAAAACAGCAAACTGGGCTGAGAGAAGGGGAAGACAAAAGGAAGACATTAGCCTCTTTATGTGCTTTGTGTTCCTGTTTGGGGAAGGTTGTTATGTGGCATTCCCTGGTGTTTAATGGCAACTGAATGGTACCAGTGGGAGCTTTGGGGAGTAGGAAGCCTTTTTACATTGAAAATTAAAATACCAATTTCCTTATGCGGTGGCCACACATGTAACCCCAGAGGGAAGGGAGAGTGCATCTTGCATGGGTTGCTAGCATCCCCCTCCGGTCTACATACACAGCATCTCTGATGGGGGCTCCAGAGGGAGGGGGAAGTGATTAGGCACGACATGGGATCTCTTACTGGGGGATTGGTCTAGATCTCTTGAATTGGTTGATTGAGATTAGCCTGGTGCTTAGTTTTGGCTCCTCAAGTTGGGATGCATGGAAGAGATAAGGGGTATCTTTCTGTAAGAGACAAGAGGCCAAAAATAGCATCTCCCTTTGTTGCTTTTTGGTGCCTTTGCAAAGTCCTTTGCAGTTTTGTATATGTGGGGTTTCAGTCGAAGCAGATACCCCCCACACCCCAAAATAAATGCCATTCCCAGCAGTTTAACCTCCGTAGCCCCATACTAGAGTGGCACATGAGTGTCTGCAGCTCTCCCTCCCCCCGGCTAATGATGGATGCAGTACAAGAACTAGGTGCAATGGAAGGAAAATAATTTCTCTCATCCGTGGGGTTGTTATAAACAAGTGTGTAAAGCTAGAATTGTTTTCCTAATTGGAAACTGCTGAGGGATTTTCCACCTTGTAACTGTCTCAAATTTCATAATCCAGAATGTTTACAACAGAGCAGACAGTGTATGGGAAGTGTGTGAGTTGCCCTCAGTTGTGTTAGAATAATAGTTCCCATTAATATAGCTCTTTGCATCTGAGTGCCATGCAGACATCATTTTTCACAGCACCCCAGTGTAGTTGTATCCCCACTTTACAGATGGGGTAACTGCAGCACAGGAAGTTCATGTGTCTTGCGCAAAGTGGCACCACACAGTCAATAGCAAAACTGAAACTAGCACCAGAAATCCTAATTCTCACCCCACTCCCTCCCAGTGAAAACATGATCGGAGCTGACGTGAGTAGTGAATCTGTGACCTTGCCTCTGGTGCTTGTGGACTGGGGACCAAACACGGAGTGAAGACCCAAATATCCCATTCCGCTTCTATCTCTTCTATGCTGTTGCTCTTCCCTCATCCCTTCCTCTGAGTGTTCTAGGAGACATGGAGGCCAGTAGCACTGAAAGGGCCTTCCTCATTATACGCAGTTCCAGATGTTGGCCTTCTTACTGGCTTCTTTCTCAGCTCAAGATTCATTATTTCTGTACTCAGGAGCACTTACTGTCTGATAATGTCTGCAGAACAGGAGAAGATTGAGGCCCCAGGGTGTGTGCGGGAGCCCTGGTCTACACTAGGGGCGGGGATCGATCTAAGTTACGCAACTTCAGCTACGTGAATAACGTGGCTGAAGTCGACGTACTTAGATCGACTTACCGTGGTTTCTTCACCGCTGTGAGTCAACTGCTGCTGCTGCCCCATCGACTCTGCTTGCGCCCCTGTGACTCTGCCTGCGTCAACAGAAGAGCGCTCGAGGCTTGATTTATCACGTCTAGACTAGACGCAATGGATCGATCGCTGCCCGCCGATCCGGCGGGTAGTGTAGACATACCCGGAAAGTGTCAGAAAAGGTACCCTGCCTTAACTACGGTGGTAGTATGAGTGAGAGCAGCATCTGTCTGGAATGCCCTTACGCACACCCCTTGGCTTTGTTCAGGTAGTTATCAGTTACTGCTGATAAAAGGCTGCCCCCCAGAGCAGAAGGAAACAAGGGGATTGAAACTGAAGGGCTGCATTGGTTGATATCCTAGAGCTGAAATTAGAGATATTTGTCACGCTGATGGTCCACACTTGGTTGTGGTGCACGCTTGTCATGGCACTGAGGTATATCTTTGAACTTGTGTGTTTGGCTGTGTCCCCCTCCTTCTCCCTCTCCATTGTGGCCAGGATTCTGAAGGTGCAATGCACAGGTTCTTTCAGAGCTTGACAGGCTCGCTTGAGTGAAGAGCTGGGGCTGAGATGCATTTGCCAGTGAAATGTTGTATGGTCACTCCGGATAAGCTGGAATGGAAGGTGCAGGCACAAGAGAAGTGAAGTGCAGTCAAGAGGCAGCACAACAACAGCAAGGCTGAGTGCCGACAGATATAGCAGATTGGGTGTGTATTGTTTGAATAAAGTTCACCAGCTTGCATCAACCAGTCCCACCTTAGTAGTGTTGAAGGACCACTTGGTGTCTCAAGGTGGAGTTGGGGTGCAGCCTGTGAACACTTGGAGTGATTTTGAAAATGCTGGTCACAGCTCCTTAGTTAAGGTTGACTTTTGCACTTAAAGCAGGGACTTAGTCTCTTCGTTACGTATGAAAAACACAACCTCTCTTCTCCAGAATGAATGCCAAAGTGATTGTGTGAGAATTTAAAAGTCATTTTTTGCCTTGAATAACCTCAGCAACAGAATAACTTCTCTTGTAGCTAAAAATTGTTTAATTCTTGGGCACTGGCTGCACCGAGCAAGGTTTAGAAATGCACAGTTAGGTCACCCAAACAGCCTTAATTCTGCCCTGTGCAGTGACACCATGAGGGGAAAAAGAAAAAATATCCTCTTTGCTTTAAACCTGAGTTTAATGTAATTTGGGACTACAGGCACTGAGATACATTAACCAAAATCATATAGTTATTGTCTGACATCACTGTAGAGCAAAGTTAAAATTATTTGGGTGCCCTAACAGTGTATTTCTGTACTTTCTTCAGAGTCTGTATATGCTGTTACTGAAATCATTTCCATACTGTTAATATGTTTGGATTTCTTTTAAGTTTTAACCTTGACTCTGAAATTCCTGGATTTGTAACACTTGTATTTAGGATATTTACATCATTCCTATATGTATTTTACTTTAAATAGCTGATATTTAACCATAACTCCAACTCAACATAGTTTTTGCCTGGGATCTATAAAATGTGGCTGTGATACCACTCAGTGATTAATTGATTCTCTCGCCATAGGAAATGCACTACCATTGGGCTGGCAGTGAGCATTGCGAGACCATAGTTAGGCAGTTTCTTTGCATGTGTGCACTCTTTTTGACTTCTTTCTCATTCCCCAAACGCTGCTTTTCTGGCAAAAGACGCTGGTGAACACAGAATCTAGAGCAGGATAAATAACAGGTGTTTTGATTCACTGGGAATTTCAAAAAAGAAAAGTTAATTTCAGGATGGGACTGTCTTTTTGTTCTGTGTTTGTACAGCACTGAGTACCAGGGGGTCCTTGGCCATGACTGGGGTTCCTAGGAACTATGATAATACTAAATAGTAATCATAATAATTAATAAATTAATAACATTCTTTTTCACTGACTGACCAGTTGCTTTCCCTCTCAGACAGCTTCTTGCTGAGAAACACTACAGGATGGAATTCTTGATCCGGTCCTTCCTGCATTAAAACTGCTCCCACACCACGCTCAGATGCATCTCTGGTTACTAGGAATGGTTTGTCAAAGTCTGGGGCCTTAGCACAGGGTCAGACATGAGTGTCGCTTTAAGCTGGTTAAAGGCCTTCTGACTCTTCGGTCCACTGAACGGCATTTGGCTGTTGCTTTTTGGTTAGGTCTGTCAGTGGGGTGGCGATTTGGCTCTATTGCAGTACAAATCGCCTGTAATATCCGACCAAGCCTAAGAAGGATTGGACCTGTTTCTTTGACTTTGGGACAGGCCACTTTTGGATAGCATCCACTTTGGCCTGTAGGGGGGTTGATAGTTCTTTGACCCACCTGGTGTCCAAGGTAAGTCACTCTGTTTAGGCCTATTTGACACTTCTTAGCCTTAACAGTTAGTCCTGCCTCCCTTATGCGCTCCAAGACTTTTTGTAGATGTTCCAGGTGTTCTGCCCAGGAATCTGAAAATATGGCCACATTGTCAAGGTAGGCGACTGCATAGTCTCCCAATCCTGCTAGGAGACCATCTACAAGTCTTTGGAAGGTGGCGGTTGCATTCCACAGCCCAAAAGAGAGCACATTAAATTCATACAGCCCAACATGTGTGGTGAAGGCTGACCTTTCCTTGGCGGATTCATCTAGCGGTACCTGCCAGTACCCCTTGGTTAAGTCCCAGGTAGACATGAACTGGGCCCGTCCCAGTTTTTCCAATAGTTCATCTGTGCGTGGCATTGGATAGTTGTCTGGGCGAGTTACAGCATTTATCTTACGGTAGTTCACACAGAAATGTATCTCTCCATCTGGTTTGGGAACTAGAACCACTGGAGATGCCCATGCACTGCCAGAGGGGTTACACCCATCTGTAGCATATCCTGGATCTCCCATTCTATCGCAGTTTTAGCTTGAGGAGACACCCGGTAAGGTTGGACTTTAATTGGGTGTCAGTGGAGTGGTATGCCCGTTCAGTCAGTCCTGGGGTGGCTGAAAACGTCGGTGCATAGCTAGTGCACAGCTTCTTGATCTACTGTCGCTACATACACCCAGGGGTCATGGAGATGTTTACCTCTTCTATGCCACCATCACTTTTACCTTCGTAGTAGACACCTTCAGGCCATTCAGTGTCATCTCCTCCCTGGACTGTAAACTGACAAATGTTTAATTCTCTGGATCGATTAGAAGAGCTGAGAGGCGGTGGGTTGCTCCGTGCCGCCGTCCAAGCTCTTTGGAGGCTTTCATCTGCTTCCTGTTCGGTCTGGAACTGTTCCCTTGAGGCTGGAGACATCAGTTCCTCATTGGATTGTGGATCTGGGCTTGGTCCCTCTGGAAGTGATGTAGGGGATGGGGCTGTTCCCGTTGACTGTGAACCGCTTTCTGCTGGTGCACCACGTTGGGGTTCAGGCTTCAGCTGAGCCTCTGGTGTAGGGTTATCTGCTGCTGCTAGTGCAGGTTTGGTGGGGCTCTCTGGTGTTGGAGTTGTAAGTACTGGATTCAGTGCTGGCAATAGTTCTGGTGCTGGTTGTTCTGCCGGTTCTGCTTCTGGGACTGGCTCTGTCTGGGTCTCTGGGACTGGATCCACTACTGCCATTGCAGATGTTATCATGTTGTCTGGTTCCATTACCTCTGAATGGGTCCTGGTAGAAGTTTCAGGAACAGAGCTAGGCCTGAAAGCTTGCTTAGCCTGGCTGCGGGTGACCATTCCCACCCTCTTGGCTAGCTTCACATGATTGGCCAAGTCTTCTGCCCAACAGCATCGGGATGGGATAATCATCATAGACTGAAAAAGTCCACATTCCTGACCAGCCCTTGTACTGGATGGCAACTTGGCTGTAGGCAAATTGAAAGAGTTGGACTTGAAGGGTTGAATTGTTACTTGGATCTCTGGGTTGATTAAATTGGGGTCCACTAAGGAAGCATAGATAGCTGACACTTGCGCTCCCTTGTCCCTCCACATGGTGACCTTCTTTCCACCCACACTCTCAGTTTCCCTCTGCTCCAAGGGTATCTGGGAGGCATCAGGGCCTGAGGACCTCTGGTGTGATTCTGGTGCAATGAATTGTAATCTGTTGGGGTTCTTGGAGCAGTTGGCCTTTACATGCCCCGGCTCGTTACATTTAAAACATCGTCCAGCTGATGGTTCACTGGGGCGAGGTGGGTTGCTGGAGAATGGTGTGGCAGGACGATGAGGTTTCTGGAGTGGTCCTTGGTGTGTAGTTGGCGTCTTGGGCTGTCCCCGGTAGTAGGGTGAGGTCGGAGGTTGTCCCTTCTGGTCTCCCTCCAACTGTGACTAGTTTTTTTTTCTTTTCTGCCACCTCCACCCATTTGGCTCCAATCTCCCTTGCCTCAATTACAGATGTGGGCTTCCCATCTAGGATGTATCTTTCTATTTCCTCAGGAACACCGTCTAAGAACTGCTCCAGTTGCATTAAAAGGGCAACTCTTCTGGAGATTTAACACTTGCTCCTGATATCCAGGCATCCCAATGTTTCACAATGTGTTAGGCATGTTGGGTAAATGACACGTCTGGTTTCCACCTTAGGGCTCTGAACTGCCGACAGGAATGCTCGGATGTTAGCCCCATTCTGACTCTCACCTTGGTTTTAAACAGTTCATACTTGTTCATGTGTTCCTTAGGCATTTCAGCTGCCACCTCTGCTAAGGGTCCACTGAACTGCGGCCTCAGCTCTACCATGTACTGGTCTGTAGAGATGCTGTACCCAAGGCAGGCCCTTTTGAAGTTTTCTAAGAAGGCCTCAGTATCATCACCTGCCTTGTAGGTGGGGAACTTCCTGGGATGTGAGGCGGTACCTGGAGAAGGATTGCTAGGGTTTGTTGGTATATTCTGCTGAGCCTTTGCCTTCTCCATCTCCACTGCATGCTTCCATTCTTTTTCCTTTACCTCCATAGCTCTCCTGTGCGCAGCCTCCATTTCTCTCCTGTGGGCAGCCTCTTTGGCTTTTTCTGCCTTGGGTTCTATCATCTTAGCCTCTCTGTTTTTAACTAACTTTACACCCGAGAGTTTAAAAAAAAAAAAAACTGGCTTGTAAAATTTAGTTGTGCTGTAACCTGATACCTATGTTCTGTGATAGCTATTCTCAGCCTACAGAAAAATCCTCTAGCCGCTCTTAGCTAAAAAAGAAAAAAAAACCCTCTTCAGGTCTGTGAAAAACTTGTGAATTTCCCTGCAGGAGGTTAACTACCCTGCCTTTAGGTAGAGAAAACTCCAGCTCATAAAAGGAAGATCCCTTTGTTATGCTTGCTGCTGTCCCCTTTTACAAAACCCTTTTAAAATCCTGCTGTGCTTCTGGTTCAAAATGATCCCACCGCTCTGCCACCATGTCAAGGTTCCTTCCCCACTCTGAACTCTAGAGTACAGATGTGAGGACCTGCATGAAAGACCCCCCCAAGCTTATTCTTACCAGCTTAGGTTTAAAAACTTCCTCAAGGTACAAACTTTGCCTTGTCCTTGAACCCTATGCTGCCACCACCAAGCGTTTTAAACAAAGAACAGGGAAAGAGCCCACTTGGAGACATCTTCCCCCAAAAATATCCCCCCCAAGCCCTACACCCCCTTTCATGGGGAAGGCTTGATAAAAATCCTCACCAATTTGCATAGGTGAACACCAACCCAAACCCTTGGGTCTTAAGAACAATGAAAAAGCAATCAGGTTCTTAAAAGAAGAATTTTAATTGAAGAAAAAGTAAAAAAAAATCACCTCTGTAAAATCAGGATGGTAAATACCTTACAGGGTAATCAGATTCATAGAATCATAGAATAACAGAGTTGGAAGGGACCTCTGGAGGCCATCTAGTCCAACCCCCTGCCCAGAGCAGGAACAATCCCAACTAAATCGTCCCAGTCAGGGCTTTGTCAAGCCTGACCTCAAAAACTTCTAAGGAAGGGGATTCCACCACCTCCCTAGGTAACGCATTCCAGTGTTTCGCCACCCTCCTAGTGAAAAAGTTTTTCCTAATATCCAACCTAAACCTTCCCCACTGCAACTTGAGACCATTACTCCTTGTCCTGTCATCTGCTATCACTGAGAATAGTCTAGATCCATCCTCTTTGGATCCACCTTTCAGGTAGTTAAAAGCAGCTATCAAATCCCCCCTTCATTCTTCTCTTCTGTAGACTAAACAATCCCAGTTCCCTCAGCCTCTCCTCATAAGTCATGTGTTCCAGACCCCTAATAATTTTTGTTGCCCTTCGCTGGACTCTCTCCAATTTCTCCACATCCTTCTTGTAGTGTGGGGCCCAAAACTGTACACAGTACTCCAGATGAGGCCTCACTAATGTCGAATAGAGGGGAATGATCACGTCCCTCGATCTGCTGGCAATGCCCCTACTTATACATCCCAAAATGCCATTGGCCTTCTTGGCAACAACGGCACACTGTTGACTCATATCCAGCTTCTCGTTCACTGTCACCCCTAGGTCCTTCTCTGCAGAACTGCCTAGCCATTCGGTCCCTAGTCCGTAGCAGTGCATTGGATTCTTCCGTCCTAAGTGCAGGACTCTGCACTTGTCCTTGTTGAACCTCATCACATTTCTTTTGGCCCAATCCTCCAATTTGTCTAGGTCCCTCTGTATCCTATCCCTACCCTCCAGCGTATCTACCACTCCTCCCAGTTTAGTGTCATCCGCAAATTTGCTGAGGGTGCAATCCACACCATCCTCCAGATCATTAATGAAGATATTGAATAAAACCGGCCCCAGGACCGACCCTTGGAGCACTCCGCTAGATACTGGCTGCCAACTAGACATGGAGCCATTGATCACTACCCATTGAGCCCGACAATCTAGCCAACTTTCTACCCACCTTGTAGTGCATCCATCCAGCCCATACTTCTTTAACTTGCTGACAAGAATACTGTGGGAGACCGTGTCAAAAGCTTTGCTAAAGTCGAGGAATAACATGTCCACTGCTTTCCCTTCATCCACAGAACCAGTTATCTCATCATAGAAGGCAATTAGATTAGTCAGGCATGACTTTCCCTTGGTGAATCCACGCTGACTGTTCCTGATCACTTTCCTCTCGTCTAAGTGTTTCAGAATTGATTCCTTGAGGACATGCTCCATGATTTTTCCAGGGACTGAGGTAAGGCTGACCGGCCTGTAGTTCCCAGGATCATCCTTCTTCCCTTTTTTAAAGATGGGCATTACATTAGCCTTTTTCCAAACTTCCTGGACTTCCCCCGATGTCCATGAGTTTTCAGAGATAATGGCCAATGGCTCTGCAATCACATCCGCCAATTCCTTTAGCACTCTCGGATGCAACGCATCCGGCCCCATGGACTTGTGCACATCCAGTTTTTCTAAATAGTCCCGAACCACTTCTTCTTTCACAGAGGGCTGGCCACCTCCTCCCCATGCTGTGCTGCCCAGTGCAGTAGTCTGGGAGCTGACCTTGTTTGTGAAGACAGAGGCAAAAAAAGCATTGAGTACATTAGCTTTTTTCCACATCCTCTGTCGCTAGGTTGCCTCCCTCATTTAGTAAGGGGCCCACACTTTTCTTGACTTTCTTCTTATTGCCATCACACCTGAAGAAACCCTTCTTGTTACTCTTAACGTCCCTTGCTAGCTGCAACTCCAGGTGTGATTTAGCCTTCCTGATTTCATTCCTACATGCCCGAGCAATATTTATATACTCATCCCTGGTCATTTGTCCAATCTTCCACTTCGTGTAAGCCTCTTTTTTGTGTTTAAGATCAGCAAGGATTTCACTGTTAAGCCAAGCTCGTCGCCTTCCATATTTACTATTCTTTCTACACATCGGGATGGTTTGTCCCTGTAACCTCAATAAGGATTCTTTAAAATACAGTCAGCTCTCCTGGACTCCTTTCCCCCTCATGTTATTCTCCCAGGGGATCTTGCCCATCAGTTCCCTGAGGGAGTCAAAGTCTGCTTTTCTGAAGTCCAGAAGTCCATATTCTGCTGTATTCAAAACATAGAGAATCCCTCTAGGCAAAACCTTGAGTTAAAAAAGACACAAAAACAGGAATATACATTCCATTCAGCACAGCTATTTTACCAGCCATGAAACAAAAGGAAATCTAACGCATTTCTAGCTAGATTACTTACTAACTTAAGGAGTAGAAGAGCATTCCTGATCTGTTCCCGGCAAAAGCATCACACAGACCCTTTGTCTGTCCGTCCCCCCGCTTCCCCCCCCAGCTTTGAAAGTATCTTGTCTCCTCATTTGTCATTTTAGTCAGGTGCCAGCGAGGTTATCTTAGCTTCTTAACCCTTTACAGGTGAAAGGGTTTTGCCTCTGGCCAGGAGGGATTTTATAGTTCTGTATACAGAAAGGTGGTTACCCTTCCCTTTATATTGACAACAGTTTTGTTTGATTTCAGTGTTCTTCACTAAACTCTCATGTGCTGTTGTCTGTGTGCTGTTAAACAGCTGCCATGTTTCATCCTAAGGGAATTTATATGTGAGTAAAATTAGTACCGGTATTATAGCACCTGCCAGCCTCTAGGTTGCTAGTATAGACAGGGTTCAGGTATATTCACATAGATTTCACGGCACAGTGGTAAAAACACATGGACCCAAATACCTTTACTCCTCTGGTGGTGACAGTTGCTGTTTCTATTGTAGACAAGGCCCTAGCGGTAGTGTAGAGATTTTGCTGTGTATGACCGTTCTTTATAGTGTACAAAATGCTTTGGGATCCTTTAAAGTGAAAGATACAATGTAAACATAAGAGTCCGTTGTTGTTAAGATATTTGTGCGGAATGAACTCCCACCCTCTACACTCTGAAACACATCTCTTCTTTGAAAACATTCAAGGAAGAGCATGAGACCCACTATACTGGTGTGATCATGCTGCATTAGCTGCTTGGATACCAGGATACAAATGCTGGGTGCAGTTGTCAGCTCGTGTTTTACATGTTGAAGAAAACAAAGCCTAGAATGAGACAGATTGGTTCCATTCTCTAGCACAAGGGTCCCCAATGCAGTGCCCGTGGGTGCCATGGCACCCATCGGGGCATTTTGGTGCGCCCACAGGACACCCCGCCGCCAAAATGCCACCGAGAAGTGTTGCAGTTTCTCAGCGGCATTTCGGCTGCATCACTTCTTAACCGCTGGCGGCATTTCGGCAATGGGGTGTCCAGCGCCCACCACAGTCTTCAGCAATATGCTATTCCCACAAGAAAGGTTGGGGACCACTGCTCTAGCGGGTCTTGGAGTTTTGTCTTCCTCAATAAGGCTGAAATCTGCCTCCCTGTCTGTGGAGGGATTCTGTTTTCCAGCTTCTCCTATCCTCCCCAATCCAAAGTCGAGTGCAGGGCAATTTAAATAATTGATTTACATCAGGTTGAGGCTTTGTAAAATGAACTTGAAAATGTGTGTTATTGCCGTTTGATTAAATTTATAATAAACTAAGCCGTAAATGCTGTGTTTTTTGTGGTTTATTTAAGCCACTGCTGGTAGGGTATCTTATTTGAATTTACAAAACTACCATAGGCAAAAAAACAAATATTGAAAATTAAGGAACCTGCGAACACTTAAGCAGGTATGTAAGTGTACTCATATGAATAGCCCCATTGATTTCAAAGTTAAAATTAAGCATTTGTGTAAGTGTTTTCAACATCACAGGCTACAATTGTACTTTTATTAAGAACTTTTTTCTTAGTGGCACAAAATCTGCCAAATAAAATTGCTTCAGTATTAACAGTGAAAATTGTTTGGGCTGTCTGTACTTTAACCAAGTTTAGTAGGAAATGCAAAGGCTGATGGAGGAGCAAAGGCTGATCACAGTATCAAAGCTGCTTGACTTGTGGAAGTTCAGTATCCAGATGTTGGTTTTGGTTGTAGATATAGTACGGGCTATTGGCAGTTTTGTGTTTCAGTTTTAGTTGTTCTCGCAGTAATGACATTAATGAGGCCCTGGATTTGTCTTTTTAGCATAGAGCAGCATTTTAAATGTGAAATTTCACAGTAGAAAAAAATCTGTAAGTGAAATAAAAAATTGTACTTGCTGTTCGTTAGTTAAAGAAACAAGAACAAAACACCCACTTGGGCAATTAAAGTCTGTAAAATGTGAAGAAAATGAAGAGCTAGCAACATGTAATTACAAAATCAATTTTAAATAAAAATCATTATTTAAATTTAAAATCCAGTGCTTTTATTTATTGTTTTTAAATCATGATTTTTATCTACCCTTGGTTGAGTAGTGTCTAAGCACAGGACCTTTCTGTGTGGTGGGAGTTCACTCGTAAAAGCGGGGTATTGGATTTTTCGTAGGGAGTAGGGGTAAATGTGATGGCAAGGCAAACCTTGTACTGTGGGAGTAACTGTGTTTGCCTGCATTGCTGTGATTTTTTTTTAATGATTATGAGTGCAGATGGTTTGAAAGATGAAATAATTCCACCCACACAGAGGAAGACAAATTTAACAATAGCTTCCAGCTCTCTATTACCCATATGCCTGCTCTTCCAGCAGGCGCATTCGCACTGTCTCTCATGCCTCTTCCCCAAGCTGCTATGCTGTCCTCCTCCAGATCCTTCCTCAAGACTTACTTCTGCCATGCTGCCTGCGAAAAACAGGCAGCTGACACCAGGGATGCCATTTGCTAAGGGGCAAGGAGGAGGTATTTGTCCCCCCGCAACTTTGGTTTGTCCCCCACTGGCTTTTCATAAGTCTATGTGCTTTACTTCTCCCCCCCCCCCTCGGGCCGACTTTGCAGGATCTCGTATAATCACATATAATGTTCCATATGCTGACACAGTTTTGCACGCACCCCCACCCCCAGTGTTTCTGAAATGATGCCTCTAACTGATACAGGCAAGGCAGCAGAGATTACTGATGACATGCATTGTCTCTCATCTGTTTATATCTTTAAATAACCCAAACTCCCCTCACGCCTGCAGATTGTTTGCCTGACTAAGGGCTTGTCTACACTGCGACCTTGACGACAAAACTTTTGTCTTTCACGGGTACTTTAAAAAGCCCCCCACCAAAGACAAAAGTTTTGCCAATGCAAGCGACATTGTGAATGTGGCTTTGTCGACAGGACCGCTCTCCTGCTGACAAAGCTACTGCCACTCTCGGGCTTGGAAGTATTTTTTCAACAACAGTGCCAACAAAATACCGACAGAGAACGTTCACACATGCTGACTTTTAGTGACAAGGCTGTGTAGAGACAGCCTTGTCGCTAAAAGCTGTATAGTGTGGACAAGCCCTTAGTCTGTGTAACTCACCTTCCTGTCACCATAACCGTGGTCATCCTCACCTTTCTCTTCCCTTCCTTGTAACACCCGCTTACTGCATTTTGTCTTAATTTAGAGTGTACGCTGTTTGCAACCGGGCTACTGAAACTCTGATCTCAACTGGGGCCTCTGGGTACTAGTGTATTTCAGTTAATAAACAATAGTAACCTCCCAGAAACTGGTTAGACAGGTATGAAAAGCTTAAATAGAATCCTGTTCCTTTTCATTTTTGATGAGACCGTCTCTAAAGGGAGACCAGACCAAAGCAGACCTTACTATAAGGGAGGTACTTTACATTTCCCCACCTCCCTGACATGTTTTGTCAGCTGCTTTTAAAGCAATAGCCAGCACCAGAGCCTATAGCAGTGACATAGTATGCAACATCAGTGTTATAAGCTTTCTTGGGAGAGCTCACCCCTTCTCTGGAAGAGGATCATAAATCTTTCCTCTCCTAGCCCCTTAACATTATTGAGTCTGGAGATACTGAAGCTAGCCCTGGCTACTGGATGTGACTATATGGACCCCCAGTGGCCCAGTTTGGGCTCTGCACATTGGGCCCAGTCTGCAAAAGCTGTAGCAGCAGCATACGCTTATCCCCGAGATTCTGAATTTGCAGGGTAACAGGGAGATTTCACACCCTAGGGGATTCTGTAGCATGGGAGACACCATGTGTGAAGAGCAGAGGAGATAGTGGGGATAGGTTGTGCCACGGTGTTAGACACCTTTCACAGCTTTATTGTGTGTGGTGGTGAAGGGAATTTCTGTTCCTGGCGCTGGGATCCTCTCCCAGGCTGCTTGTCATACTGCATCCCTCTATCTCTGCAGTGCTAACATGCCTTCACAAAGTTAAGAGTAGCCTGAAACCTGCCAAATGTGCATTTTGTGTATCAAATCCCAGTGCATTATTTAATGGAGTTTGGGACATAAGAAGCAAATGGATTGGGGCTTGAAATTGCTGCTTGATTTAGCAATGACTAATGTTGCCAGCTTCACGCCACTTTTCAAGTTTGACCAATTACACTGGATCCCTTTGTGTCCCAGACACCACTGTAGCTGGGCCTGAAGACTGATACCCTTCATAACTAGGCCTTGGACTCTCCTCCAGGTGCAAGGTCCCCCTTGTAGCTCAGACCTGGGCTGGGGCCCCCACCTGCCTGCCATCTAGGCCCCTGTGGGGCAGATATTGTTGGGGAGTTGACCATGTGGTGAAGAGAATGGCCATAGAACCCTAATATCTTTCCACAGATGGGGCTTCCATGGTGGCCACCTTTCTTCCCTGAAGAGAGACCTTGAAAAACACATATGCATCCCGTGGAATGGTGGCTGGGGTTGCTTGGGCTCAGGATGTGGTTTCTTTTTCTTTAAAGAAAATAGTCCAGGTTATATTTAACAGTGCTCCTACCCCAAAGGGACTGGGGAGCTGTGTGCTGAGCTGGAGGTCTGCCCATCGAGAACCGAATGGTAAGACAAACATCCCTTTAACTGTGTGCTTTGCCTGCTGGAGGCTTTCTACTTATACGAGCCAGCCATGGCAAGCGGGAAGGAGCCTTGGTACACAGCCACGCAACTTGTTCTTTTGCATACCTAAGCAAATTGTGGCTCCCTTGTAATTGCAAGGTTTAAACCACAAGAGCAAGTAAGCATGGGGGCCTCTCCGGCGGTTTTCACCCTCTGCTGGAGCTTTTTTCCTCTATCTCACAAGAGATTTCAGTGTGACAGTTCTGATATAACTGATTCCTACTGTTGTATGCACCGAGATGTTCAAGATGGGAAAGACATATTAGATCCTGGAGTCCCTCTGTCAGGGTCAGTGCAAGGCACAGCCCCTCAGCAGGGATGTAGAAGAGACTGAACACAGACTAGGCTTGATCTTGGTGGTTAAAGATGGGATTTTAAGAGGAAACACTCAAAGCAAAGAGAAAAGCTGTAAGACGTTTGGACTGGTCTCATGTCTATTAAGAGCCAAACTTTTGAAAGTGGTCCTGATTTTGGATGCTCCAGCGGGGTGTTCCACTTGAGACACCTCAGGTCTGCTGAACTCCCATATTTGGTGCTTGCTGCATCTCCCTGCCTGGTTAGGTTATCTGTCAGAGGCTGGTTGCAGAGGGAGCTGTTTCTCCTCTTCACCAGTCTTCTGTCTGAGTGGCGGCAGAGAGGCGTGTTAGGGAATGGAGGTTAGATCCTTGTCCATATCTAGTGCTGAAGGCATGGCAGCTATTTCCTGTGCTCATGTCCAAACCGGAAGGATTTTACATGATAAAGAATTTGGGTTGATGGCTAGTGTACTGGGGAACCTGTGCTTAGTGTGGAAATATCCCAGGTTTGGGGGGGACCTGACTCATCATTCAGGTGGGGCTGGGGAGCATCATTCACTGCTCTGTCTTTGTGTAGGGAACAAGGAGCCTGTGCATTGTTCCTCCTCCCCACCACTCCAAGCAGTTGGTGTGGGGATCTGAGAGAGTGAGGAAGGGCAGAGGAGAGAAGGGAAGCTAATCCCAGAATAAAGGGATAAAGCCTTTGGAATGGTCTAATATCCTGAAGTGAGAGCTCTGTCACATATAAGGTGAGGAACTGAAAGTTCCACTTGGATACCTGTGACTCCTAAGCTGTGAGGGAAATCCCGCTTCTTTCTAACTTCAGGGCTTGGTCAGCCACTGAGCAGTTACATCATTTCAGCTGCTGAGAGCACTGACCTTTCCATGCACTTGCTTTGCCAGGACATACACACACTCTCCTTTTCATTCCAGCCAATGTGTGTAGCTGGCAAGCTGCCTCCTTGCATTCCTTTCACTGGGGTAGGTAGCACTCAGAATTGCTGAATGCTGCAGTATCTAATTTTTGTTTGTAAAGGTTTCTTTTGTTTTCTGATTTGTGCATCTGGGATGCCAGACAGGGACAGACTGCCTTCCCCTCCCAGCTCGTGCGACACAGGTAGGAGCTTGTGCTGACAGCCAACCCCAGCGGCACATCAGTGCATGCAACAGTCTGAAATTCCTGGGCCTAGGAAGATGAGTCAGGTCAACTGTAGTGTAGCGACACCATAGAGGCAATCAGCGTAGCAGGTTGGTGGGGCCTGGGCTGGCAGCTGGCCTGGGTGAAGGTACATATCAGGAAGATTTTTGACAGCTGGGAGGATGTCCTTGGAGTGTGTGTCAGTGGGGTGAGGCCAGGAGGAGTGTGTGGCTTTGATCAGGGTGCCAGTCATGGGAGTGGGAGGTCAGAAGAGTGTGCTGGAAGGAGCTGCTGACAGCCAGAGACCCCGGGAATCATGGGGTCCTGTGCAGCCGCACCCCTGGCAAATAGCTTGGAGCTGCCCTGCTGCAGATTAGTGAGCATCTCAGAGATCTGGCAGTGTGACTTTGAGCTCTAGGCAACTGCTCAGTTCCCTTCTGTTCTGCCCTGGGCGGAGTTAATGCAGGCTGTGCTAATGCAGGGGGTGTGAAGTTACACACCTGTCTGAAGAGAAGTAATTGCTATCTCCTCTTCCAGCCCTTCTCCTCATGTTGCCTTTGGGCCTGTCGGCCAGCTGGCAGCTTTCCCACTTACCCTGAATCCCTGCCAGAAGAAGCCTGTCTCCTCAGGGTGACTCGCCCAGGCAGATCACAGAACTGGTTTGATTTTGTCTCAGCATCTGTCAGAGCAGCAACTGCTGGTTCTTCTTGCTTGAGCTGATCTCCTGCCAGAGCTCTCCATTCTTTGGGCCTTGTCTGTCCAAGACTTTGGCTCTAGCTGGCAATCAGTGTCCGTTATGGCTCTACCCCTCACCCTCACAATGAGCTGTTTGAACACACAGCATACAGAGACCACATCAGGCTCATTACCTGTCACACAAAGAGTAATCAGCCTCCTGCCTACTCAATGGCTGACTGCTCATTCTGCAGTTGGAAATAAACAAGCCCTGTCTACACTAGTGACCAGACACTGCCCAGCCACAGGAGAGGGAGTGTCATGCATGGGTGGTAACCATTGTCAGGTAGTTCCAGATCCTAGTGCTGATCCAGCTGTAGAGGAATGGAGAGGCAGGGGTGTCTCACAGTTTTGCTCCACTGTGGAGTTGACTTTTGTTTTGTTTTTATCCTGATGGCACCAAGAATTTGGAATTTCTACTTTAAAAAATGCTTATTCTTAAAAAGGAAATGCGGTGTTCCCTGGGAGATGGTGTATTAAGGTGGAATGAATGGACTAGAAAATCAATTAGATTCCTTCTGTAACTACTGTATAAACCAGTTTGTGCTATGTCTTTGGTGTCCAGAGCAGCTCTTCTTGCATAGGAAGTGTAGGGAGGAGAGCATAGAACTGGAGTCCTTTGACAAAGGAGAGGAGCCTGCCATTGTGGGGTCTAGAAATCCATTAAATGATGATTAATGACCGGTGGGTTTGGGGGAGGGAACGTTGCACCAGAAAAGTTGTTTCCTTGGGCAGTGAGCCTTCTGTAGTGCAGTCAGAAGGTGGATCCCATACATGACAGGAGTTCTTGCTGATGTTATCAAACTGTTGATACCTCCCCTGTCCCTGGGCACACCATGAATCCCAGATGGGTTCAGTTTCTGTGCACTCAATGTGGAGATTGACCTTCTCTGTTTCTGGTCACTGGTTCAGAGCCAGGGATTAGGAACATGTACTGATCTTGAAAGCTTTTGGATTGATCCCGCAAAATAATTTCCAGGCCTTTGCAGATGGCTGCATAGCAGATCTAAAACCACATCATTCTGATTCCTATTCTGCTTTTATACTACGACAGTTGCAATATGATTTTAGTACTCCTTATTTCACAAACAGCTGAAATTTGACATTAACGCTGTGTGTTGCTGTGGAATTGAGAATCTTTGCTTCAAAGTGGTACAAAGCATTTGGTTTAACCTTGGAGATTTGCGAGATAGCTAACCTTAGAAGTGTCACTGGCGCATTCATCTAGCAGTGCGTCTGTGGCAGGACTGAACACAGTGAGTCTGGGACCTTGGACTAATGTAATTTTTAGTCCTGGCTGCACATTCTGACCTCCTGCTTCTATACCTTTTGAGATCAAGCAGTCTTGGCAAACTTACACCCAGACTGGAACAGACCCTGACTTCTCCATGAACTTGATATTTCTGAAATGTTAGATCCTCATGAGTTTGACCCACTATACAGGAAAGGACAGGTAATTTCTTTTTCTGTAAGAGGGAACTGTTTAATTCCTCCCCCTGGAAATCGGCCTGGGCTTTGCAGTTTGGGTAGGGGTGGCTGCTGGATGCCTCCCTCACCGTTTCTGATGTAATTTTTGTTATGTTTTTTTTCTTTCTTAACTAAACCAGCTGAACAGTCCCCAAAGAGCTCAGTGCGGGGTGTGCCAGCTGGCATGCCCTCTGGCTGGGAGGCCTTGTTAGAGAGATCAGAACTGACAGATTCTTGAGCAGCGATTTGATACAGGCCTCTTTTTAACTTGTTTTTTTGCGCTCACCCATGTAACAAATGGGGGCTTGTTTGGGAGCGTTGCTGGACCATTGAATGGAGTCATTGTTATCCAAACACTCACATGATTCAGAAGTCCCCAGTGCAGGGGGTATCCCTCCCTCGTGCCCCTCAGCTGGGCACTGCAGGTGCAGCAGGGTAACTTAAATCCCAGCTCACCCCAACTTTAAAAAGAACAATCCAGTTGTCTTCCAGTTCTCCTTTTGAGAAGTATAACCAGAAGACCGAAGGTGCAGTGCTGTGCTGTAGAGAGCCATGGTTCAGCACTGACGGGGAGGGTGAATAGATGGGTGAATAGAACCAGGGAAGTGAACTAGTGCTGCTTTCCAGGCTGTTTTTTGAGGTTGCATTGTCAGGCTTCCCTAAAGATCAGTGCCTCGGGCACTGTGGGATTTTCCTTTCTAGTGGCCTCTAGGTTGCAAATTCTGTCCAGTCAGCATTTATTTGTTAACCTCTGTGTGGAGCCCATGGGCTCCTTGGCTTACAGATACCTCCTTACGTTCTTCTTAAAGCCATCCTTGCAGGAAGAAACTCTTGTGCCGTGTATGTGGAGATGACGTGTGTTCCGTGGCAGCCCAAGGCGGGGGGATGAGGAAAAGTTGAGCTCTGTGGTGTGCAATTGGCTTCTCAGTCCTAAAACCCCTTCTCACAGGCAGGATTGAGTAACCAAGGACCTGAGTGGGCTTGGGAAGTGCATTTCTGTAAGCAGAGTAAAGGGCGTTTCTCATAGCAATTAATGCCCATTGATATGTGGGTTGTAATGCCTGGTAGACCCAACTGTAGAGCAGGAACTTCCCTTATAGAAAGGACATAACACATTGGCTCTTTCTGTCCAGCTACTGTCCTCCCTTTTTTGAACACTGGCTCCTTTCAGTGCTGTCTCATTTAATGTAAAGTGCCTCCAGAGTTCTGGTGCCAAACAAGAAGGTGATGGTGCTGAGGCCCCCTTTGCAGAGTTAGCGTGGGAAGGCTCACAGTGGAGGCAGAAAAGTCATTTTCTTGATTGTTTTTCAATCAGGGCCAGTGAGTTTTGGTGTTGAGTTTTTGGATGTCTGACTTTGAGACACTTAAGAGCCTGATTTTCAGAGGTGCTGAGCCCCCCCCCACTCCCCCAGTATACTTTTCTAGAATCCAGGCTTTCCAAAATAGTCAGTGTGTCTGTGATGAAGGCAATGCAGCATCTCCCTGCTGGCTGGGCAGCTGTGTCCGAATCCAGCTCTGTCAGTGAAGAGGGCTGTCTAGGATTACAGCAGGAGATGGGGAAGCAGGATTCTTGGGTCTCTTAGTCCTCACCCTTCCACTGTGACCCTGAGCAAGTCACCCTTCCTGTGCCTCAGTTTCCCCATGTGTAAAGTATGTCTTCTATCAGGTTTGGCACCTCACTGTGTTAGCCACTGCACAGACACATGCAAAGAAGTGGTCCCTGCCTTGGTGAGCTGAGATCAAGAGGCACTGTGAATTTTAATGTTAGTAAAGAGCATTCTGACCCCATCCCGCAGGTAAAAAGGTGGTGGTGCTGTATATTTATATCTTTATCAACCCACTTGCTTTGTCATCTCTGTCTCAAGTAATACCAAGAGTTTAGAAACTAGCCTGGTGGGGACCTTTACAGTTTGACTTTTGGCCCCAGCTGTGAATTGATCTTTTCCCTGATGTAGTTTTTTTCTGTTGTGAAATACAAGTACATTAGAATAATAAAAATCAAAGCAAAAAGGCTAAAAAGAGGGAGGGACAGGGAAAAGGTGCTGAATGGTCCACTTCAGCAGCCCCTCATTTCTCTTGTCCTTGTTGCTGGTAAACAGCTGTGATGTGCCTTGCCAGTTGCATAGGGTGAGGAGGGAATGTTTGTGTGTGCATTGTGCATCTGTGTGTTTCGGGTTTATTTGTGACTTTCAGAAAGAGCTTATTGTGAACATGTGACTGACTCAGTGTGGGACATCTGGTACTTCCTTGTGACAGGGCCCTGGTGCTTGCTCAGCATCTGCCTGGCTGGGAAGGGGTGGGTGTGCATGAGAGTGAGTGAGATCCATGTACTCCCCAGCAAATGTAATTGTATCCTGTGAGTTCCTGGGAAGCTGCTTTGCATTAGGTAACCGTTTTTCTGGCAAGGAGAAAGACACAGAAGCAGTGATTTTGAAATCAGGGCAGATCTTGTAAGTTCCCTGGTGTTTGCATCTGGGAAGGATTGGTGCTTGTCTGTCCTTGTGGGGATCTTTTCCTGCAAAAATAACAGCATGTGGTGAAACAAGGCTGCTGGTATAAAAATGACAGGAGAGCTGGGGATCAGTAATGAGATATACAGCTTTAACCTGTAACCTGGCTCAAATGCACCCGGGCTGTGCGGGACTGAAAGATGGCATGATGCTCTTCAGTGGCCTATGTGAAATGGAGAGGGAAGTGGGAGATGTAAGCAGGTGTTCCCACCCCATCACTATCCAGTCACTTGGCACTAATTGACCTTGTTGGCAGTCTCAGCAGAGATCAAAGATTAATTGAACTCCCTTCTCATCCTTAGAGGTGCCCTAGGGAAGGCCCCCAGATCAGTATATGAGACACATTGGTACCATGGGAAGGTTTGCACTGGTGATGAATCAAGGAGCCTGTTACGGAGATCAGTAGTCTCCAAGGTTGTCAGTCAGGCACATATCACTGGCAGAGTATATATATGTTCAAATGAAAGCTGGCCGACTCGTCTGAGCATCAGAGTTCCTATGCTGGGGAAAGGCATCACCGCTGGGCATCCTCCTCACGTATAAAAATGAAACTGCTGTCCCTGCCTTTGCTTTCTATAGCTCATGGTATGCATGTGGGGAGTAGGTGTCCTCTGTTGTTAAAATAACAGCGTCCCTTGGGACTCGAGAAGGCCTCATTAGTTCGAGAGCTCAGGAGGAGCAGGGTCTCCTGTTGGAGTCAGGGCAGCCTCACGAAGCAGGAGCCAGGGAACCTGGGATGGTGTCATTCCAAGGGTGGAGGAGCGAGAGAGCTAGCTGCAATTGGAGAGGCTTTCCCTTGGGAGTGGGGACCGCAGTAGCTCTAGAGTCCACAAGGTAGCAGGCAATTTGGGTGGCGGAGGGGAGGGAGGGAAGAGGGGCAACATTATTATGACAGGAGTAGGTTAAAAGGGGGGAAGTGAGGCCCACGTGCTGCTGCTTGTGAGAGGGAGGCTTGGGTAGAAGGGGATTCCTCTCTTGTGCCCAGTACCCTAGATGGCCCAAGGAGGGGTGGGGGACATCAAATGCTGCAGGCTCCTGTTATCACAGTGTATGAGAATCCCAGCAGAGGGAATAGCACCATCTCTATTCCCTGCAGATCCCTTCCTAGAAAGCCCAACGGAGTCATTCCTCAGCTCACCTGAGTTCCTTTACTGATGGTGCATTTCCTACCACCAGCAGCTTGGGCTGATCTGTGACTGCCCTTCCCCTGCCTCCATGCCCACCTGCTACCCCAGCCCCTCTGATCCCACCATTTTGAGCCCCTGTAGCCTGCTAAATATTATGAACACTTATTGAAAGTCTGTCTCTCTCTTTAACTGCAGGTATAGCTAGAAGGTGCCATCATGTGAATGGCAAGCGGCTAGCTGAGGAACAGACTGCCAGGTGGGATTCCCCGGCTCCACACACAGCGCACAGGATGGCTGACTGATTTGGGCTTGGAAACAAAGGTGTTTAAAAACACCTCATCTTCCCTAGGACTTGGCTGAGAGAGAGGAGTGGCGGCGGGGGAAGCACACAGAGGAGCGATGGGAATTGAGGACCATGGTTACTTGAGATAAATGGCAGATCCCTGGGAGTCTAGTCTAGAAGCTGCTCGCTTTAGTTTTCCCTTGCTCTGCAGCCACTGTTTCTTCTTTGTGAGCTGCTGCTGGATGCTGCCACGGTGGCGCTGGAGATCTCCAGGGCGACCTGAGTGCAAAGCTTGAGGAGGGGGTGGGCCACCCGCCTCACCATGATTCAGCTGTGGAAAGTGGTGCGGCACGTGCGACAGCTGGAGCTCCACAGATTGATCCTGCTGCTCATTGCCTTCAGCCTGATCTCCATGTGCTTCCTGGCCTACTATGTCACCAACAGCCCCAAAATCAAGGAGCCACCGCCCCTGCCCTTCAGCGACTGCAGCAACCAGCACAGGCCCCCGATCCCGCCCCGGGCCAGCTGGAGGCTCACCAAATCCGTTGACACCTCGCGCACTGAACCTGTGGTGCTAGTCTTTGTGGAAAGCATTTACTCCCAGCTGGGGCAGGAAATTGTGGCCATCTTGGAATCCAGCCGGTTTAAATACAGGACAGAGATTGCCCCTGGCAAGGGGGATATGCCCACCCTGACAGACAAGGACAGGGGCCGCTATGCTCTTATCATCTATGAGAATGTCCTTAAATATGTGAACCTAGATGCTTGGAACCGGGAGCTGCTGGACAAATACTGTGTGGAGTATGGAGTGGGGATTATAGGGTTCTTCAAAGCCAATGAGAACAGCCTGCTTAGTGCTCAGCTCAAGGGATTCCCCCTCTTCCTACACTCTAACCTAGGGCTCCGGGACTATCACATCAACCCTAGTGCCCCCCTGCTCTACATCACTCGGGCCAATGAGGTGGAGCAGGGTCCCCTGCCCGGTGATGACTGGACTGTATTCCAGTCAAACCACAGCACCTATGAGCCTGTGCTCTTGGCCAGCACAAAGTCTTCAGAGTCCATTCCTCAGCTGGCCACCCACAAAGCACTGCATGCCACTGTCGTGCAGGACCTGGGTCTGCATGACGGGATCCAGCGGGTCCTCTTCGGCAATAACCTCAACTTCTGGCTGCACAAACTTGTTTTTGTGGATGCCATTGCCTACCTGACTGGCAAGCGCCTCTGTCTCACGCTTGACCGCTACATCCTCGTGGACATCGATGACATATTCGTGGGCAAAGAGGGCACTCGCATGAAGGTGTCTGATGTGGAGGTAAAGCCTGAAGGGATAACCCAATGGCACCTAAATATGGCCCCTGGGTCCAATCAAGGGCTGCACTGGCAATCTGCCAGGAGCCGCAGGGCTGCCCCTAAGATTGCTGCAATCATAGAACTGCAGTCCATGGGGACTACATGTCCCAGCATGTGATGCTTTCAACAGACGCTGTCCAGATCAAGATGCAGCATTGCATTCTGGGACTTGTAGTCCTCATGGGCTGCACTTTACTCCTGAGGGAATCCTGCACCAAAAATTAAAAATTCTGTGTACAGTATTTTAAAATTCTGCAAGTTTTATTTGTCAATAAATAAATGCGGAGACTGCAGCATGGCAGTGGGAGCACAGGCCACTGGCTGCATGAAGGTGGGAGATCACCCTGCAGCCCCTCCCCTCCCCTGGGACATGGACTCAGTGATGAGGCTGCACCCACGTCTGACACAGCACAAGGCCTGGGCCTTCCCCAGAAACAATGGGGCCCTGCCCCTCTGTGCCAGGCGCACCAAGTGTGGGGCAGGCAGACTCAACCAGGCAGGATCCAAGTATGGAGGGGCTCAGTGTGGGGGGCATCCAGGTGTGGGATGAGAGGATTCTGTGTGGGGCAATCTGGGTGCAGGCAGCTCAGTGGGGGGGTCTAGGTGTGGGGGGATCCGGATGCACAAGGGCTCGTTGCGGGGTTCCAGGTGCAGGGGCAATGGGACTCTGCAGGGGATTCCAGGTGAAGGTGAGTGGGGCTCAGTGCGGGGTCTGGGTGTGGGGGGCCTTGGGTGCTGGGAGAGTGGGGCTTGTTGGGGTGGGGGTCTAGATGTGGGGGCTCAGGTTGGTTCAGGGGGGTGGGGCTCATCATGGTGGGGGTTTGAGTGCAGAGAGCTCAGTTGGGGGGTGGTCTGGAGGCAGAGATGGGGGTCTGGTGCAGGGGGGGCTCCAGATGCAGGGGTTGAGGTTCAGTGGGATGGGGTTTTGGTATCGAGGGCTGGTGGCGGGGGAGTTGGTTCTGGGTGTACAGGGTGAGGTTTGGCTGGGGGATCCAGGTATGGGAGGTCCGGATGCACAGGGGTTGAGCGGATGGGGGAGCAGCTCCTTTTACAGTGATCCCTCCCTCCATGGCTGAGGAGCAATAAAGGCAGGAAGCAGGAGAGGATGCTGAGCTTCCTGCAACAGGGGGAGGTTTCTGGGGGTGGGTCTGACACAGTCCCAGCCACTCTTTGCATAGGAAGAAGAAGTCCTATCCTCGTCCACCTCCAGCCCAGCCAAGACTAGCAGCTGATCCTGGCACAGGGTAGGAGCCACCGGCTGGGGTGTCCCTAGCCCCGCGGTGATCTGCCTCTCCGCCAGCTGCTCCGGGTGCCTGAAATGATCTATCTGCACTACTAGGGAGGGGTGCGTGACCGCTCTTGGAGCTTCCCTTTGCTTCCCTGTCAGAAAGTCATTTTTCTGCAGGGAAGCAAAGAAATCTGCGAGGGACATGAATTCTGCACAAGCGCATGGCACATAATTCCTTCAGAAATAGCACTTGTAGGTTAAAGATGAGAATGACTGCAGCAGTCTACTCTTTCTCATCTTTAGTATAGTGATGGAGTCCATGGGGGTCCCAAAATGCAGTGCTCCATCTTCATCTGAGCAGCCTCTGTTGAGAGCATCACATGCAGAGAGGCCTGTAGTCCTCTCTCAGCCCCGAAGGCTGGCACCTGGGGCACCAACCAATAAAACTGCTGCAGTCTAGTGTTTAACCCTCCTGTGACCTTTCAGAACAGCACCTGGGAGAGTGGGGAGCTCTCTCCTCTCCTCAGGTTACTCACCTACTCTTCTCAGCTCGTGCACCCCCAGTTCTGCAGATAACCTGTTGTGTAGGGAGTAAGGAGTGTCCAGCAACACGGGAATAAGGGTTGGGGGAGATGCACAGAGCAGCTCCCAGAGCTCAGGCCAGGCGCTCTCCCCTTGGCCTCACTGCTGGGGAGGAGTCTGAGGGGGGCCATTTTGGGGGTTTGTTGATCGTGGCCCTGCATGACTGAGTGATGATGACATAACTGAGGAAGGAGTCAGAAAAGGACAGGACAGGGAGAGAGTGAGGTGGAATCTGGACAGGAATCTATTTAGGTGTGGCATTTCCTGTGTTTCTGCAATTGCCCTTGTACTGTATGTGCTTTTACCTAACGCAGAGAACCAGGGACTTTAAATGAAGTGATCAGGCTATCCTGCTGAGCTACTATATCTCATCTAAAAGAAAAGGAAGACTAGTGGCACCTTAGAGACTAACAAATTTATTTGAGCATAAGCTTTCGTGAGCTACAGCTCACTTCATCAATTATCAATATCTCATCTATTATTTAAGAACTGCCCTATAATACTTAAACATCTATCTAATCCTCCTCAAAGTTACTCTGCCATCCATTGAAACTGTAATTGATGGAATTTAGACTAAAAGTCTCAGCCCCATCCTCTGGCTCCTTCAAAGTGTTACTGGTTCTTACTATGTGCAGAAAAGTGGTCTTGTTCAGTGTTACATGGCTTGCTGTCATATGTGTGGTTACTCCCACCTAATTTTTCTTCTGGTAAAATTGTCTCTCACAAGGGAACTGACTGTCTTTTGTGTTGTTTCTGTGTCAGCAGGGAGTTCAGTATGAGTTGCTACTTTGTGTGCTGACCTTTTTTTTTTAATTGTTTTTTTATATGGGAAATAGCAATAATTCCTGAAGATCTTGTGAATGTGAAAGAAAAACTGAAATTTTTTTTGGAGTGTAAAATAAGAGGAAATGAGGGTGGAAGGGAGATAAAGAGGGAAACACAAAGGGGGAGAGAGAGAAGGCACAAGCCTTGGACCAGTGAAACAAGGGGCAGGTATTGTAAGTAAATCATTAATTGTTTTGCTAAGTGGTTGCTGACAGTATGTGCCAAACAATTACTTCTGTATTTGTACACAGCTCACCCTGGGGCTGCACTTATACCTTGCCCCAGGCACTGTGAATCCCAGTTGCAGCTCTGTGTTTTGGGACATTCAGGTGTCATGAAAGCCTAGCTCAAAGGACACTGGTCTACATTATCCCAGCCAGGACACCCCTCCCCAAACTGGGAAAGGTGGGGACCCCATTCCTAGCTGTGCAGAGCACTGACCCTGGGAGGGAAGCAGGAGACAATTGGCCTAAGCCCTGGAAACAGGACACAAGTCTGCTCTAGTGATTTAAAAAACCAACCCAGACCAGATAATTCTAAAAGATGTTTCATTTTGGGTTTAACTGTGAAATGGAGGAATAATCTGAGATCAGTAAATGGAGAATCTCAGGCAAAGCAGATAAAGCCCAGATTTATCCATTTAAAAGAGGCTCTGTGATTGCAGCACCAGGAAAATTTTTATTTGTTTAAAGCAAGAACTAACTTCATGGATTTATTAATGGCCTTGTGCTGTGGGGAGGGGAGGGGATCCTAACAGTGACAAAACAGCTGGTGTTTCTTTGGGCTTTTAACATGAACTCTGGATTTCAGGGACATTACTGCACCACTACGGCTCTTTATTTTAAAGTTTAGATTAGATGACAGCAGATAGGGAGGGCAGATTGGGAAGCGACCGTTGCTTCAGGTCCCAGAGATGACTGCTGTCTCAGCCAGGCTGTTTCAGTTCACAGATCTACATTCAAGGAACTCCGTAGATCCCCAGGGAGGATGAAAACCCTCCATGTTTCTTGGCCAAATGTGTGCCAGTTATAGGTGACTTGGGCAGGGGGAATGTTTTCTTTTTTTAAAAAAATTCCTGCTTGTTATTAGCCCTTGACTACTTGTTCTTGCTGAAAAATTGGCATGGGAGCGTTCTCAGCCTTCAGTTAAATCCAGGAGTGGACCTTTCATAGGGTGAACTTTTCTCCCAAGTGTTTGTCAAGAATTGGAGTTACATAGTTAACAACAAAAAAGTTTTCCCAGAGTTCAGAGAATCCCTTCCCCTCTCACTCGTTCAGTTTTCAATCTCTTGCGAATCCATAATCCTGCTAGTTCTCCCATCTGCCACAGAATCTGCCAGCCAAACTGAAAGTCAGGACGAGATATTTCTAATATAACAGAACCCTGTTTTTCTATCTAACCTCCCCAATCCTTTCAGGCCCTCCTTATGCATCACAAATAAGCACCGCCCAAAAAAACCAAAACCAAACCCACAAGTCTAATGTTTGCTCCTTTGCAGATCACCTCTAAAAGAACACAAGTTGTCTAGTCATTTGGTGAGCAGTCTTGTTTGGTGAGTCTGGTAGCTTAGCAGCTGGTGTAGGCCAATGATTGCACGTCACTGGTGAAGGTAGATAGAAGAAAGGAATTCAGATGACTGTCTGACAGTGGCTGGGGCATCCTGGTACTTACCCCTTTGAATCCTACAGTCTGTCCTTGCCTAAACAGAGAATATTTAGCAGTTTTCCCCCTGGTGCTAGCGTTGGTGGGAGCACTAAAAATGCTTGGATCTGTCTGCAGCAGTGCTTCCACTGTTGCTAGCACTGTTTGAGCTACACCACGGCTGGAGCAACAGTGGGAAAACTGCAGAAAATTCCCAAAGCAGATGCAGTCCAGTTGCCGTGGGTGCAGTTTCGAAGCAGGGGAGTCTGTCCTGTGTGCGAGTATGCAGGATTGTCACCAGCTCAGAGCCAAGCTGGGCACTCTGCTTTCCTCCCGTCTGCTTTTCTCTGTGTTTTCTCCTCTCTTGTTTCTTCCGCACATTCTTTCCCCCTCAGCCTTGTTGTTTCTTTCTTCTTCTCCCCCGAGCCCCCGTTCCTTACCTGTCTCCTTTCCACTTTCTTTTCTCTCTTCGTGTGTGTGTGTGTGTGAGAGAGAGAGAGGTTTTGTGCTGAATAGTGAAAAGCTCTCTTCAGTGAAAACAAGAAGTCCAGTGGCATCTTAAAGACTAACATTTATTTGGGCATAAGCTTTCGTGGATAAAAAACCCACTTCTTCAGATGCATGGAGTGAAAATTACAGATGTAGGCATTATATACTGACACATGAAGAGAAGGGAGTTACCTCATTTTACATCTAAAGTGAAACATTTTACATCTAAAAAAGGTCCAGTCATATAAAGGACTGTTCAGCCATATAACACTGTGATGTCTAGGACCATAATGCCATGTTAGAAAAGGATTGGCGGCTTAAATAGCCACATTGAACAAAATACAGTCAGGGCTAATTTGTTTCTTCTCCCCCCTCCCCCCCGATGTCCTAACCCCCATAGAAATAGCTGTGTCTGTGCACCAGCAACATCAGGAGTTTGTAGTGATTGTTGGTGCATTCTTCTGCAGAGCCAGCAGTGGGAGCATGCAGACTTTGTTTTAAAATGGTCACACCAAGATGGGGGCTTTTCTTTTAATTTCTTTCCAATGTGTGTTTTTAAATAAATATTTAGGATCCTAGGATAATTTTTAAAGCCCCCCAGTTGTGAGGGTAATTAATTGAAGGCCCAAGTGATAGAATGTAGACATCATCTTTATTAATGACAGGTATCAGAGGAACAGCCGTGTTAGTCTGTATTCGCAAAAAGAAAAGGAGTACTTGTGGCACCTTAGAGATGCTCAAATAAATTGGTTAGTCTCTAAGGTGCCACAAGTACTCCTCATCATCTTTATTGTGCACACAAATCTGGGTGGTGGAATTTAGGTATCCATTGCTTGTGCCTGCAGTTTTGTTCTCTCAGCTGATTACAGGCTGGATTGAGACATCTGCAAAATCAGGCCTTAGAATCCGGAGGACATTCTCCATCGGATTATAGCAATTGTAAGGCAGGTTGGATCTGGGCTGGCCTGGCGAGTTAATGGTAGTGAGCTGCATTTGAATCCCAGTCTCTTGTTTCCTGGAGCCAGCAGTGCTTGTTAGCCAACAGTGGCCCTTTTGGCTAGCTAAGAGCAGGATTATTACATTCCAGTAGGAGCCTTCAAATGGTGGTAAGTAGAGGATATCAAATAGAGATATTCAGAGCTCTCCAAGGGATTCAAAGCAAAAATAAGACTAGGTCTGAGTTTGCTGGAATCCGGAGGGAGGTTTTCTGGCCTGTGGTCAGGCTGCTGAAAAGAAGAGCCGGGACCACAGGTAGGCTCCCCCTTTTCCACCAGCTGAGGAAGCTGGCAGTTTCTTGGGGTAGAGGGCGACTAACAGACTACGTTCGGTGTCATATGAGCAGAGTGTGGGGCTGAGGACCTGCCTGCAGTTGTCTGGTTACTTCATGTGCTAGTAAATATAACACTGTGCCCTTCTCTGGCACCTTGCCTCCAAACATCTCAGAGCACTTTCCACATGGTAATGAACTACACCTCACAGCACCCTAAGAGGTGAGTATAGGGAGGGAAAATAAACTGAGCGACTGGCAGGGATGGGACTAGAGCCCAGGTCTCCTGCCTGCCAGTCCTCACACTCCCTCCCTTCCATTATAAAGACACACACCCCCCTTTACTGATGAGGGATCACTCACCTGTTTGTATCAGTTCATCAGGAGAAGGTTGGAGGAATTTCCAGTGCAGGCCCTGGTTGGTTCCTATTTCTCTTATCCAGCCCAGCAGGGGGTTGTGTGAGTGGGATTGAACCTGTGTGGTACTGTTTTCTGAGTGAGCTCTTATGAAGGACCAGTAGTCAGTAGAAGGTCTAGCACATCATAAAGAACAGACCTTCCTGGAAAGCAGCATGATAATACTCTACGTAGTCTGAGTTCCTGGGCTGGTTTTGTTCAATATCTTCATAAATGATCTGGAGGATGGTGTGGATTGCACCCTCAGCAAGTTTGCAGATGACACTAAACTGGGTGGAGAGGTAGATATGCTGGAGGGTAGGGATAGGATACAGAGGAACCTAGACAAATTAGAGGATTGGGCCAAAAGAAATCTGATGAAGTTCAACAAGGACAAGTGCAGAGTCCTGTACTTAGGACGGAAGAATCCCATGCACCACTACAGACTAGGGACCGAATGGCTCGGCAGCAGTTCTGCAGAAAAGGACCTAGGGGTTACAGTGGACGAGAAGCTGGATATGAGTCAACAGTGTGCCCTTGTTGCCAAGAAGGCCAATGGCATTTTGGGATGTATACGTAGGGGCATTGCCAGCAGATCGAGAGACGTGATCGTTCCCCTCTATTGGATATTGTTGAGACCTCATCTGGAGTACTGTGTCCAGTTTTGGGCCCCACACTACAAGAAGGATGTGGAAAAATTGGAAAACGTCCAGCAGAGGGTAACAAAAATGTTTAAGGGACTGGAACACATGACTTATGAGGAGAGGCTGAGGGAACTGGGATTGTTTAGTCTGCGGAAGAGAAGAATGAGGGGGGATTTGATAGCGGCTTTCAACTACCTGAAAGGGGGTTCCAAAGAGGATGGCTCTAGACTGTTCTCAGTGATAGCAGATGACAGGACAAGGAGTAATGGTCTCAAGTTGCAGTGGGGGAGGTTTAGGTTGGATATTAGGAAAAACTTTTTCACTAGGAGGGTGGTGAAACACTGGAATGCGTTACCTAGGGAGGTGGTGGAATCTCCTCCGTTAGATATTTTTAAGGTCAGGCTTGACAAAGCCCTCACTGGGATGATTTAGTTGGGGATTGGTCCTGCTTTGAGCAGGGGGTTGGACTAGATGACCTTCTGGGGTCCCTTCCAACCCTGATATTCTATGATTCTGGGCTCCCTTTGCCCCACCTCTTTCCCAGGGTGCCTCTCTCTGAGCAGTAGATTTTGCTGTCCACTCTGAAGCAGAGTTATGTAGGATTTATTAGCTGACAGAAGTGTTATGGTAACCCAAGCCAGGCTTTAAACATCCCTCTGTAGAGGAATGTTAAGCTCCTTAGCCTCCTCTCTTCTCTCTCACCTTCCCAGCAAAGGGAGTAGCTGGAGACCTCTTTCACTCCCACAGAGAAAGGAGGATGGCTCTGGAGATGGTAATAAAGGTGGAGCTTTTCATGGCTAGGTTATGGGGGCAGATGCAGCCGAGTAGCACGGGAACTGCCTCTCCTTATGAATTTGGTTGGTCTGATCGAAAGCTGTTGCTCTGAACCATGTGTAATGAGTGCCCTATGTGAAATGAGTTGGGGATCTCAGTTGTGAAGCAGGTAATCCTGGTGAAGCAGGTGTCCAAACCACAGAAACAGAGCAGGTATGGAGATTCACCCTTGCATTGCCATTGCCCATGCTGCCCTGTCCTGTGAAGCCTTTGGTTGCAGAACTGCCAGGCTGAATCTTTCCAAAGCACTAGATGAACTTAGGGCTTGTCTACACTACAGGTTATGTCGCTCAAGGCTGTGAATCAGCCACCCACGAGTGACGTGAGTTACACCAACCTCAGCGTCGGTGTGATCAGTGCTATGTCTCCTGCTGACACGCTCGCAGAGGTGGTTTTGTATTATGCTGAGAGGAGAGCTCTCTCCCATTGGCACAGAGCAGCTTCACCGGATGCGGTGCAGCTGCACCGCTCTAGCACTTCTAATGTAAACTAGCCCTTACCATAGGTTCCAGAAGATGTCATAGACCATATTTCCCCTAACGCATTGGTTCCCTTGGGGGATTAGGAATGGGATAGTCCCATGAGCACAGTGGGGATTGGAGCCTAGCCTTGAATGTTGGTCTTACCCATCATCCCAGGCTCATTACACATTTGTTGCCATTGACATCTGAGTGAGGAGGGGGAGCTGAAGTTTCTGGCCTTTCATTCTGGAGGAGAGAGGCTAGTAGCCCCTTGACCAGAAAGGGTTTGGGTGGCTAGGTTAGTGCAGGTTCTTGGACAACTTCAAGTGCATCGTTGGCACTCCAGAAATAATCAATATGGTGACAATGATCAGCACCCTGCCCTGTATCACCAGCCGGCACGAAGAGTCCGTTTCATTCCTCCTCTTAGCTCTCATGGTCCTGCTTCATGCTTCACTCCAGGGCAATGATTTTCAACCTATTTACCATTGTGGGCCGCATATACAGCTCTCTATGTGTTATGTGGGCTGCATCCACACAATATATACAATACCCATATGGCCCTGAGAATGTCACGTGGGCCACAGCTGTGTGCTGATTGGGCTGCGGGTTCAGAACCACTGCTCCAGGGAGTACGGTGCCTTGCCACAATGGAGGACAACAGGGTTCCGTACTAGTGTACCTCCTTCCAGAACTGAACTGGAATTGAGCAATTGAATGTGAATCTTTCTTTCTCCCGTTCCATTTGAACAGGCTCTCCTGAAGACTCAGAACAAGCTGAGAACATTAGTCCCCAATTTCACTTTCAACTTGGGCTTCTCTGGGAAATTCTACCACACAGGTAAGCTCCTTCCACCCACCTAGCATTCCCCTGAGTCTGTGTCCTCTGGTTGCAGTGTCCCATAGTGTAGCACAGCTCCCCTACAGCGTCTGTGGTTCTAAAGCGCTGTCTGTCCAATCGAATATTTCCTTCAGCTCTTGTGAGCTGAGCACCAGCAGGATGATGGTATTGGAAGCACCCTGAGTATGGCAGGTGTGTGTAAAACTAATGCAGGATGTCTCTGGGTGCTGCCAGTGTTGAATTACACTGAGATTAGCCACTGCCTCAGGTCACTGACCACCCTCCTGCTGTGGACCTTCTGCTCCCTGCAGGTACAGATGAGGAAGATGAAGGCGATGACATGCTACTTAAACACAGGAAGGAGTTCTGGTGGTTCCCGCACATGTGGAGTCACATGCAGCCTCACCTCTTCCACAACGTCACCGTGTTGGCTGAGCAGATGAAGCTCAACAAGCAGTTTGCGCTGGTAAGAGGTGATGTCAGTGGTCCATAGGCTCCTTCGCTTTGCTTCAAAATCCCAAAGCATCCACACCGGAATGGGTGCTTGGCTCCTGCTGAGCCTAGGCACTAATGTGGTAATCCTGCTGGATTGGAAAGCTGAGTGTGAATCCCTGGCCTGGTGCTTGGTCCCTACTGCCTCGAAGTGTGACACCCAGCATTAGTGCCCAAGGGAACGTGTGTCCTGGTACTTGTGCACCAATGTGTGGCTCCTACTACATTGCAAAGCATGGCTCCTAGGGTGTGGGCATGGGGCATTGTGGCTGTTGAGTCATTCTGGTGCTACTTCTAGTATCCAATTCAAAGTATGGTACAAACTCAGACTGTAAAGAAGCATTCCCTGCTCTGTCCCTGTTGCTTCATTGAGGTTTTTCAGGGAGCCAGGTGTGCGTTGCCCTCAGCTGATCAGTACCATAGGATGCTCAACGTAT
The DNA here is from genome assembly GCF_965140235.1 of Caretta caretta. NCBI lineage: Eukaryota > Metazoa > Chordata > Testudines > Cheloniidae > Caretta > Caretta caretta. Next base: position 54,623,166 of record NC_134212.1, on the reverse strand, counting down.
GAACATTGGCCTCCCAGAGAATCACTTCAATTTAAAGAAAGTTCCATGTTGTCATGTGGAGGGAGAGGACCGTCTGGAAAGTCCTGGGCTGTTGGGGCCATATATGCTTAATACTGACGGCACAGGGGTGAAACATCTACAGATTCCTTTGAAAACAAGCCTCTCTTCAGCCCATGCTATGGGTTTATCAGTTATAAGCCAAGCCTCACTGGAGTAAGAGTCTGTTGTTTCATGCCCCACTCACTGGACCTCTTGACCCTGGGTAACATGGGTGCTCCTAACCTCAGAGCACAGCTACCACAATGCTATAACGACAGTTTACCTCTTGTCTTCCCTGCTTAAATATCTGATTTTATTTTCTTTCAGACACAGGCCCAGAAATGTGACAGTCCGTTGCAAAGAGATACAAAACTCAGAGAGCAATTAAACACACTTAATATAGAATACCCTAGCCAATGAGCATGACAGGCTGTGACTCTGTCAGAGGGCCCCAGGTGTATTGTAAACCACCAGGGCAAAGCTGTCCTAATTTCTGTTGCTACCAGAACCATTCTGTGAAGTTCTAGCCACAAAATTCAAATATTTCCTATTGATTTGATGTAATACCTGGATCCAAGTCCCCGATCCACTCTGCACAGCCCCCTTGCTCCCTGCTGTCGCTAGCATTACTCTCTCAAAGACTGAGCCAAGCTGCAGTCTTCCCTTCCCTCCACACTTGGCAGGTATGGTTTTGCTTTTCTGCTCTGGTGACGCTCCTCTGGACAGAGTTAGGAGCAGGATTTGCCTCTTCAGCAGCACTGATCAGTTTGGCCGTTGTAACCGGTGGGGCTGACGTCAGGCCGGTGAATTAGTCCAGTTTGTCACAGCCCAAGTGACCCGTGGCTGTTCAGCTGCTGCTGCGGTGCTGAACGCCCTGGTTGATGTATAAACACCTTTGCTACATGTGCTGATAGATTCTGGTAGTACTCAGAGCTTCCCATTTCACACAGCGTCCCCAGAGAGTCTGCTCGTGCTGTTGTGGTTCTCATTAAAGACAATGGGGAGTTAAATACTGAGCGAAAGCTGTGTTCTGCTTCCAGGAACATGGGATCCCCACAGACTTGGGCTATGCTGTGGCCCCCCATCATTCTGGAGTTTATCCCATCCACACACAGCTCTATGAGGCCTGGAAATCCATCTGGGGCATCCAGGTGACCAGCACTGAGGAGTATCCCCACCTGCGGCCTGCCCGGTACCGGCGAGGGTTTATCCATAACGGCATCATGGTGAGTGTTACCAGCTGGGAGAGTGGAGCCTGTTGGGTTATTTCTGGGAGGAGCTATGGTGGCAGTCTGCTGATGGGGGGGGCCTTCTAGGTGACCAGTGTTGAGAAGCTCCACCTGGTACCTCGAGTGCTGAACCTTCCCAAAACCATCCGTCAAAGCTGAGAAAGAGCCGGTTGGTGTGCATCTGTGATTGGAGTCAGTGCAGTGCAGAGGCTACGGTACGTGAGGTTTTAGAATAAAAACTCCCAAACGCAAGCAAGTCTACACGTCTACAAAGCTATGCATCCAGGCCCATGAAAACACCATCTCTGCACGAGCAGACTTCTCCTTTTCAGACTCCAGGGCTCTTTCTGAGGAGGCATGTCTGCAGCACCTGTCCTGACCTATGTGTTAGATGTATGGGTCAGCCCCTGTGGGAATGTGATAAAGAACTATGCACGCTAGCATGAAGCTGAGATCCCACTAACCCCCTGTGCCGTTACTCAGAGCAGGATGAGCATGTGAATGAGGGGAAAGTCTGAATCCTGTAAACCTGTGACGCTTGGGGTCCCTTGTTCGTGGCGTCCTCTCCATGTCATTCTGTAGGGTGCTGCCTCGACACACCCATGCACTCAGCCTCCTCTGTAACGTTCCCTCTCTCTGGCTTCACTAGGTGCTGCCTCGACAGACGTGTGGGCTTTTTACTCACACCATCTTCTACAACGAGTATCCTGGGGGCTCCAAGGAGTTGGACAAAAGCATTCGGGGCGGTGAACTCTTCCTGACAGTGCTTCTGAACCCAGTAAGCTTGCCGGGCCCATTCTCAGTGTCCATGGAGAGTGCGAGGGTGGAAGCCCTCATAGAATCGTAGAATATCAGGGTTGGAAGGGACCTCAGGAGGTCATCTAGTCCAACCCCCTGCTCAAAGCAGGACCAATCCCCAACTACATCATCCCAGCCAGGGCTTTGTCAAGCCTGACCTTAAAAATATCTAAGGAAGGAGATTCCACCACCTCCCTAGGTAACGCATTCCAGTGTTTCACCATCCTCCTAGTGAGAAAGTTTTCCCTAATATCCAACCTAAACCTCCCCCACTGCAACTTGAGACCATTTCTCCTTGATCTGTCATCAGCTACCACTGAGAACAGTCTAGATCCATCCTCTTTGGAACCCCCTTTCAGGTAGTTGAAATCAGCTATCAGATCCCCCCTCATTCTTCTCTTCCGCAGACTACACAAGGTTTGCCTAGAATGGTTAGCTATTAGGGTGGGAGAGCGAGAGCTGGGGGAAGGGCGGGCAGCTGCTTATCTGGACAGTAAAGGCTAAAGCAGCCCTTGCTACTTAAGGGAATTCTTGGCAAACCCTGTTGTCCTCTGTCAGTTCGTATCAGAGTTTAGGGTCAGCCAGAGCAAACCTCCCCAAGCACAGGATTGGAAGAAGGGGCTGGCATGCTGAGCCCAGTCAGATGCTGGAGCTCCTCTTACCCGTGCTGTAGTCTTCCCCCAACGAATTGCTGAGCCAAAAGTACTTGGCTCCCTTTATTGCTTGTGCATCTGGCTGCAGTTGGCTTGTCTCCAGGCGCTGTGACAAATCCTCCTGGGGTTTCATTGCTAGGGTGTGTCCCCTTCCCCCTCCCCACCCCCAATCCATTTCCTTGAAACTTGGATACATGTGAAACAGTTTGTTATATGTTTTTCCTGTGATGCAACTGTCCTGCCTGAGGCATTTTCAGGAGATCCAGGTCTGACACAGCTCTTTCCTGCCCCCTCAATCACTGCCTGGCTCCAGCAAACTCCGGAGTAATGCACTGCCTTTGCACCTTCCAGTCTCTTCCCAGCTTTCTGCTGTGGATGCTGGCTGGGGGCTTTCCCACCTCTATCCTTTTAAATCCAGAGAAATAAACGGGGAGACAGTGGGCTCAGATGGTCAGGTTCAGAAAATTGAGAGGGAGGCAGTTGGAAGGGGCCTTGCATTTCGTAGTCCATCCCTCTGCCTGTCACCCCTTGCTAAACTTCCCAAACCTTCTCTTTCCTTACAGATACCTAGTGAGTATGTCGAAGCAAGATATTCCCCTTTCTCATAGGTCTTGGGTCCAAAGATCTTCCCTAATTTCCTTTGTTAAACTTAAACCAGTTTACTCCTCCTGTCCCCTAGAAATGTCCTGTCTTGGTGTGGTTATTATTACCCAGTCAGAGTTACTGTTTTCCACCCCTATAACGAGCCTCACAGCTTAAGGGGAACCACCATTATTACTCTCATCTTCTCTCACAAGTTCATCATTCTCTGGTCCCTTGGATCATTTCAGCTCATCTTCCCTACTCTTTTCTGTCTGTTCCAGTGTCTGAATTTGGCCACTGGGCCAAAGGCCTTGCTGAAATCCAGAGATCACAATCCACCGGGCTCCCCCTCTCTATTCAAGAGGGCAGTTTTGTTATGTAAAAAGTGGTGACCAGATGACTGTGTCCTAATGTGCAAATCACCAACCCACGCTGGCTGTTCCCCTTCTTCAGTCACCTGCAAACAGACTCCCGGGCTGTGGTGTCCAGTCAGTGGTGCAAGTAGAAATCATTTCTTGCTGGTATTGCACTTATGGGAGGGACACAAGGGGGAGCATGTGACCCTCTCATGTGACCCTCCACATGACACCGCCCCCAGCCCAGGGCCCCCTCGCTCTCTCCCTGTCCTTGCCAACACCCCCCTTTGTATATACATCAACATGCTTAACTACTCACTTTCCCCACAGATATGTAGTATTCGGTCTGTTTATATGGAATATGAGAGTTGGGTGAGGAGCCATTTCAGCATATGTATGACTTATTAAAAGAGAAATTTTAAGTGGAACTGTATCATCGGCAACACTCTGGACAAGCTCAGTTCTGTGGCTCACTGCCTGCCCAGAGGCTGTGACTTGTGTCTGTCATAATATCTGGTGCTTTCAGTGTGGTGTAAGGTGAACTGAACTCCACCCCACCCCTCCAAGAGCCCCACTGCAGTACAGCCAGGCCTTGGCTGCCCACTTCAGGCACTGCCTTGGCATCTCTCAAGGGCTGTGGTGTCCTCTAGCAGATAAAACTGTCCCCAGAGCACCATGCACCTTGGCTTTGGCTCCCCACTGTGACTCTCTAGCCTCCTCTGAGTTCCTTCAGTCTTTTCCTGTATTTGCACCTTTCCTTCTGCTGGGTATTTCTCCCTCATTTCTTCCCTTCATCCCTGCAAGCAGCGGAGGGCTGTGCTGTCAACACATCTTCACTGCTCCTGTTTGCAGAGGGAGCCCAGAGCTAGCAAAGTGCGACCCCACTGATAGAGACATCCCAGTGTTTGGAGAAAGCCACCAGCCCCACATCACTATCAGTGATCCGTAGCAGACTGGGGCACAGCCTCTTTGCACTCCTTTGTGGTGCTTCCAGCCCGCTGGAGTGTGGCCCACGTGCAGGAGTCCTGGGTGTATGGTTAACTCTGCAGTGTCAACAGATGATGTTTGATTTTCTGACTAGTGAGCAAGCCTTGATCTCAGGCATGAGAATAGACGCCTACAGGCTGCCACATGCCCTGGCTGTATTTCCTAGCAGCAGAGGGGGATGTTTCTGAGCACTTCTCACAGGCCCTTTTGTTCACACTACATGCCATACAGGCCATTGCTATACCCACAGCTGTTGCTTTATATTCCTAAAGTTTCCCTCATCATCTGTTCTCTGAACTCCAGGCTTCTCTGTCTACAGCTCCTTGTCAGTGCTGAGCAGGGGAGATCATGCCATGCTGCAGATGGGGCCTTACTGCCAAGCTAGTCATGGGTCAGTTGAGGGGCAGGGTTTGGTCATAGATTACATCAGCAGGCTCGCTCAGGGCTGTGTTGGCAGGACCAGCCAGGGCAGAGCAGACCACCAGGGCTGATCTGTTGGGGTATGCATGTTATACTGTTACGAGACAGCCAGACTCAGTAGGAAGAGGAGGGCAGTGGCCCTGCAAGTCCTGGTTGGCTTGGCTGGTTGCGATTCCTCTTGCTTGGGACCATTTATGGGCAATGATGTTACCAGAACTGGTCATGGCAGGCCTGGAGATTTGACTGCCCCCGTTGTATGCCACGTTTGTCACCCTGGCAGCGTCCCGAGCAAGCCGGTGTTGGGACTGAATCCTCTCCTCCCCCAATGCAGGAGGGCTGTGTCAGTGGTGAGAAAGGGGTTGTTGTGCAATGATCCCTGTCTATCAGGTGGCTCCCCAAGCAGTTGGAGGAAATGGATGCTTTCTCCTGATGCATGGACAGCTACTCCTGAGCCCGATCCTCTCACCTTGCCAGGTGGACCTGCTCCCCCATCCTCACAGTGATTCGCCTCCAGCTTTCCACCAGTGGGTGCCCACATGATTGCCCAGGCCCCTCTTGTACCCTGCGGTGCTAAACCACCTGCTTCCTTCCCAGTGTTCTCAGTGAGGTGCCCCCTGCTGTGCTGCTGACCTTTTGGCCTTGCAGCGTTTCTGTGCCTAGTTGTGCACTGGAGCGTCACAGGGACCGAGCCGTCAAAGCCGTGGACAAACGAATGCAATTATGAAAGTAGGTTGCTCAGCAAGGCAGGGTGAATGCAAGACCTCGTGTTCGCTGCAGGCCTGAGTGCGTCTGCAGAGCCCCGTAACCTGGTGGGCAGAAGGTACCCTCCTGGGGGTTTAGGGAGGATATGCACATGTTCCTGAGCTTCGGGAGGGTCCCATGCCCAACAGTTGGCAAGAAGTTCCGCAGGGGGATGCCCACACCCCCTGGGAGGACCTTTTGATGGAGGATGTTGATTTAGTTGGTGATGGTCCTGCTTTGAGCAGGGGGTTGGACTAGATGACCTCCTGAGGTTTCTTCTAACCCTGATAGTCTGGGATTCTATGATGTCTGTTCCCTGGCGAGAGGACAGGCAGGGATGGCCACACCCCAAGGCTCAGGTCTTGGTGTATTTTTAGTGCTTTAAAGAGTGAAGCCAAGATTGTTCCTCACGCTGCTGGTGAGTCAAAGCTGGCTTCCCACAGACTCGGGATCTGGGAGACTCCTGTGAGATCATCCAGTCTGCCCTGGATTGCTTCTGCCAGGGCATTGCCTGGCAGTCAAAGCCAGCCCCAGCACTCCCCTTCCGAGGTCTCCGTGTCCCCTGTTCAAGCTGGCACATGCCGCAGCCAGTGCAGCGAGTGCCCTGCTCTCACGGCTTGTGACCCCCTCTAGCAATGGGAAGAGGAGGAGGAACTGAATTCCAGTTCTGAGCACACAGGAGATTCTGCTTCCAATTCCCTCCTGGACAGGGGCTTTCCGAGCTGTTGACTGCTTGAAAAGGGTCACTGTGGACAAATCACTACTTTGGCCTCAGCCCGGCTTCCAAAACTATCCTGTGGTCACCTGGAATGTGGAGCCGTGGCTTGTGCAGGGTGGGAATGTGTTTGCCTTGTGCGTGTCTGGGTCTGGGGCTCCTAGGAGAGGTGAGTTGCTGTCTCTGGGAATGCACAGCGCGCTTGCCGGGAGAGCTAGGATCCAGGGTAGGTCCTGTCTCCACCAGTCAGTGTTTTGTAAGGGCTGAGCGGGCTCCCTGTTCCAACTGTCTGCAGTGCTAGTAACTGTGCTGGGGCTCTGGCGGAGAACGCATTCTGATTCACACATGGTCTGCACTTGGGATTTTCACGGACTAGCCCAATTGGGGCTATTTGGAGAATCACCCACTTCCCTCTCCCCGGGGCACCCATTGCCTGGAGCAGAGGTGTGGATTGCAGAGCAGTAACCCCGGGGGCATAATATAGTCTCTTACCTTTGCCCCATAGCCTAGGAGGGATGCACATTCACCAGCTCAGACAGCCAGAGCAGGCCTCGGAAGTCAGCAGCTTCTAAGTCTGGTGGTGGGATGCAGTAGGGTGGCAGAGAGCAGGCTGGGATGACGCAGGGCTGTTACCTGACTTGTAAATGCTTCTTGTGTTCCCTGTTTGCAGATCAGCATCTTCATGACGCACCTGTCTAATTATGGGAACGACCGGCTGGGGCTGTACACTTTTGAGAGCTTGGTCAAGTTTGTGCAATGCTGGACCAACCTTCGCCTGCAGACTCTGCCTCCTGTCCAGCTGGCAAAAAAGTACTTTGAAATCTTTCCCCAGGAGAAGAACCCACTGTGGCAGGTGAGCAGGCTGTTCTGATCTCCCTTGGCCATTCAGGACTCCTCCCCGTGGCCTCTTGCAGGAGGCTGCTCTCTCTTTGGAAGGTACATGGAGAGGGAAGGGTTGCCACTCCTACCACTCCAGTGCCCAGAGGGGTGAGTCGCATGGCCGTGGGTTTTGGTCCTTGTTGCCTCGCTCCCCAGATCCCAAAGACGTGACATTGGGGGAAGGGAGTGATGGGCCACACTCCTGGTGCGAGCTGTGGGGACAGAGAGCTCTCATGGGCCTGGAGGGGGTCCCAGGTACTTGGCTAGTTGAGGATATAACCGTGGGGGGAGGAACGTCTGTGGGGCTGGCAGAGCTTGCAGGCATGTTACTGTGACGCCTCCGGACATAATTTCACGCTATAGAATTCATGTTGGTTAAATCAAAACTTGCTTATTCCATTTCATCCCAGCACAGCAGCTCTCTGCATGTTAATGAGCAGATGAAATGAACTGAAGGGGGTAGAACTGTCTGTCTGCCAGAGTGGCTGTGCTGTAACAGCAGCAGGGCAGGGATTGCTGCTCAGCCCAGCAATGATGATGGGCCCACATCTTGGTTTCTTTGGACAGGAATTGCGGGTCACACTTTCAAAAGGGACTTAGGCTCCTAAATCATTTGAGTGCTTTGGAAGCTGTTCCTGCGCCTTGGTCTGTGCAGTGCAGCCTGCCAGTACTCAGCAGAATGGGGATGTAGTTGTGAATTGTTCCTTGTGGGTTACACTCTATCCGCAGGAGCCGTCATCAGCTCCCTTGCTAATATTAAATCCTGTTCTCTCTGTTGTGCAGAATCCCTGTGACGATAAGAGGCACAAGGATATCTGGTCCAAAGAGAAAACATGTGACCGGCTCCCCAAGTTCCTTGTTGTTGGACCCCAGAAAACTGGTAATTGTTCAGCCCATTTAAAGATAAACTCCTGCCTCCGGTGCAGATGGACCGTTCGTGGATCTGCACGGCAGTAGCCAGCGATCACGCGTGATTAGGGTCTCTGGTTTGTCCCACCCAAAGCGCAGCACCTCCGTCAGCACACTGCTCCTACTGCCCTGCTGAGTCACGGCGAGAAGTAGTGCAGCCTCTTGGTTTACCCACACGAGCCGATGTGCCCCCTAGCGCCTTCCCAGTAACAGGCCTGTGCCCTAACGGCTCTCACGCTGACGCACTGCACAGGGGCTGGGACTAGATCTGTGCATGGGTCGGTAACTCATCTGGAATTGCTGTGGCAGTGATTTGGCTAGAGAGGTATTGAGCTGAGGAACCGCTTCCAGCAATTGACAGGTGCCAGCCATTTGTGTAGAATGGGACCCTCAGCCCTATCGGTGAACCTCTTCCCAGCCCAGCTGCCATCCCCCTCACAGGAGTCATTGGGGATCTCTGCTGGTGTGCCTATGCCCCTGGCAGCTCTTGTGCTCTGTGCCCATGCCGCACTGTCGCTGCGTAGTAAGGACACCTGGCTTGGCTGACCATAGACATGCTGGAAGCTCTCGCTGTGCTCAGCAGAGTTGTCAGGAGACACAAGCCTCTCCTCCGCCCCCCACCTCTTTCAGTTCCTTGGGTGACCCAAGCTCCACTAATCGTTGTTGCTCGTTGTAGGCACAACAGCTGTGCACTTCTTCCTGACCATGCACCCAGCGGTCACTAGTAACTTCCCGAGCCTAGCCTCCTTCGAAGAGATCCAGTTCTTCAATGGGCCCAACTATCATAAAGGAATTGACTGGTAAGCATCCTAGCTCTTGTGCTCCCCTATAGGGATTGGTCGTCATGTTGCGCCCTCCTGAGTGTCCCTGGGCTCCATCCACCTCAAGCGTTTTAGCAAGCCCTCCATTTCTGTCCGGTACGTTGCACCTCTGGGTGCTCACTGTCTTGATCTGTTTCTCCACTTGCTACGCCCCAGCTACACCCCTGCTATAAGCCCTGAGCCCAGCGTTTCCTAAACTTTGAAAGCCATGCATGCTCCTGCAGCCCTGCATGTGCTGTGAATGTCTGCCCAAGAGCAGCCTGGGGAAATCGCCATACAATACTTGCTCTCCTTGTCACATGCTCTGATGTGTTCATGTTTAAAATATTCTCACTTAGATCTGAGATTTTTCAAAGCAAAGGTTTTTCTGGCATAGCTAAATTGGTAACAAATGTGGCAAAACCCCAATACTAAAAAGGGGTTGCCAGTATAAGTCCATTTGCCAGTGCATAGCTACGTTTGTTTGGTGAAGCGGTGAGTGGCCCAACTCGTGGCCCGTGGGCCGGATGTGTCCCACAGGCCGATTCTCTCCAAGCCCGAATGTGTCCAGCCTGCAACAGATCTACTCGACAAAATAGCATCCTCCCTATGACATGGCCTTGATTGCACTGTACACGCGAGGTCACGCTGCTTGGAGAACGTCATTTTGTAGAGCACGTATTTATGTAGGTGGTCCGTGGAAGAGCCCCACACAGCAGTGAAAAGGTTGGACCACCCAGGACCAGCAAAGGTACTCCTTTGCCAGCATAAGCTGCATTTCCACTAGGAGGGTTTGCCGGTATAGCTATACCAGTATAGCTAGTGTAGACAAGGCCTGAATTAGTGCCCATTGAGATGGACAGGGCAGTTCTCACCTCAGAGTTAAGTTCTCTACGGACCCAAGCAGATGTCTTTGTCTCCTACACTTGGTTTGGTTGGTCTGTCTGCTTGTCTACATGGGGGATTTTTATACTGCTCTAGTTATACCAGTGTAGACCCCTATGTGAGCACTCCTTATCCAGAATGAAAGTATCCACTCGGAATTATACGGATATAACTCAAGATAACTTTACTGTGAAGACAAGCCCTAAGGTTCTTGTAGGTGCCCCATCTCCCTAGTATCTGAGCACCTCACAATCTATAGTGTGTTTATCCTCACAGCACTCCTGTGAGGCAGGGCAGGGCTCATGTCCCTGTTCTACAGAGGGGGGAAACTGAGGCACAGAGAGACTAAATGACTTGACCAAGGTCATGCAGCAAGTCAGTGGCAGAGCAGGGACTTGAACGCAGATCTTCAAGTCCCGGCTAGCATGCTACCCACTGGGCTGTCTTTTGTTCTTCACACAATAGCTAGAGGCTCACTTGTTTTTACTGAAAGCTGAGACCTGGGGGAATAATTCTGAGGCCTGTCTACATCCCCAGCTAGTTCCAGGCACCACCCGAGAGTGCTGTGCCCTGCTCACAGGGCAATGTCTTCGCCCCTTATCGCACCCCTTCCTACTCCACATCAGACTCTACCCCTGTTCCCTACTATCCCCGTTCTGTGTCATCCCCTCATTGACTCTCAAGTTGCAGTGGGGGAGGTTTAGATTGGATATTAGGAAAAACTTTTTCACTAAGAGGGTGGTGAAACACTGGAATGCGTTACCTAGGGAGGTGGTAGAATCTCCTTCCTTAGAGGTTTTTAAGGTCAGGCTTGACAAAGCCCTGGCTGGGATGATTTAACTGGGAATTGGTCCTGCTTCGAGCAGGGGGTTGGACTAGATGACCTTCTGGGGTCCCTTCCAACCCTGATATTCTATGATTCTATGGGCTTGGCCACCCCAAGCTCCTCTGCATGCCCTATACAGTTCTGAGGTGCCAGCAGGCTGGTTTGCCCTGTGCCACTTTTCTGCTGGGTTGTGCTCCCCACACGTGTGCCATCAAGTTGTCCTGGTTTGCTCTGCTTGGCAGGTACATGGAATTCTTCCCCATCCCCTCCAACGCCAGCACAGACTTCATGTTTGAGAAAAGTGCCAATTACTTTGACACAGAGGTGGTACCGAAGCGTGGCGCAGCCCTGCTTCCACGAGCCAAAATCATCTCCATTCTGATCAACCCGGCCATCCGAGCCTACTCCTGGTACCAGGTATCACCCCTTCCCGGGGGGCCCTGGGGAGGGCTGGAGATCTGCTCCAGTGTGGCAAGCAGCTCCTGGGTGAATGGATTTCTCCTGGGAGGCTGGGGTAGGTTAGTACTGATGGGAGCATGTGGATTTGATCACAGGAGAACTGGGGTGTGTTTGTGCTGCCCCAGGGCAGCAGAGAGCAGGGGGCTGCGTGCACATTGGCTAGGGAAGGGCAGAGTTCTGTGTTCTGACGACCTAACCATGTGTTTGTTTCCCAGCACCAGCGTGCTCACAGCGACCCTGTGGCTCTCAATTACACCTTCTACCAGGTGATTACTGCGAAATCCCAGGCCCACCTGGAGCTGCGCAACCTGCAGAGCCGATGCCTGCTCCCTGGAATGTATTCGACTCACCTGGAACGATGGCTGACGTATTACCCCTCTGGGCAGGTACAGAGCTCTGCTGTGCTTGGCCCTGTCTCTAGTAATTGGCAGAAGATTATTCTGGATCAGTGCTGCTCAGACATCAGTAACTCTGGGGAAGAGAGTCAGAAAGCCCCAGTCCCGAGTGAAGCACGGTGGACAGGGAACGAGCTGGCTTTTCAGAGTTCAGCTTGGTGACTGTAGAGACAGGAAACTCCCCGTCTGTCTCATTCTCTCTTCACTGTAACTTACGACTCTTTTTTGGGGAGGGGAATATAAACTGCTGCTTCCTTCCCTCCATGTTACCTGATAGAGAATCAGGCTGATTTGTTACTGATCGTGTCTATCCAGTCAGGGTCGAGTGTCTACAGGTTTCCTAGTGCCTGTGTATAGTAGGTGGCTGAGCTCCCAGCCCGCACAGCAGCGTTAGGAGGCCCAGGAAGCACTAGCTTACTGCAACCTTAGCGTCTCTCCCTTTTGTCTCGGCAGTGTGTCACGGTGCCCAGTGGGTGTTCCGCTACTGCTGTGATACCCTGGCTTTCACCAGAGGCTTTGGGGCTCTGTTGCTTGTCACGTTCACTTGTTTCTTCTCCAGCTCATGAAGCCTGTAGCGCTGCTGAGTGTGGGTTTTACTGCAGGTGTCTGGAGTCCCCAGACTGCCGAATTCTGGAGTGCTGCCTGCCTTCTGTTTATAGATTTCTAGGTTGGTCCACACAAACTACAGCTCGTATCTGTCTCTGAATCTGCCTTCGTTGTGACAAGACATTTACAAACTGCCTTGTGTGCTCGGAGTCAGAAAGCATTTTAGCAACTTCTCTTTGCTGACAGATGTAAAGCAAGATTGCCTAGAACTCGACTTCTGTTGCCAGAGTTAGTCTCAGGTGGTGCATGAACCAACAGATCCCATCATGCGTTTTGAGGCACTTATTCCCTGCAGCAGCAATAGCTCTAAGACCGGGCAGTGGTTCTGCTTCTCAGAAAACGTAGTACGGCTGTAGAACTTTAACAGGCAAAGGTAAAACAAAGCCGGGCTCTGTGTTCATGGCCTTGTTGCTGTCGTAGCAGAGCCAGAGCCTGACCAGAGCAGACGAGTTGTGGTGCAATTGCAGTGAATAGGAGTAACAGACATTGCATCTCCTCTAAGGCAGTATATTGTCCAGCGAGAGCCCCGGCCCTGGGCTGTTCCCTCCACATCTGGAGAATTCTGGCTTAAGCCAACGGTTTGCAACCCCCCGCCAGTTAATTCAAATGCAGCAACTGGAAAGGCGGCAGCAGCAGCATCCTCAGCGCAGGAGACAAGCTAGCACTTTCATCTGGTGGTCAGAGCCAGGGAGATGGTGGAAGGAGTCTGTCCTGCATAAAGTGTGCGGGCACATCCCTGGGCTCACATCTCCCTGCCTTCGTATTCAAGCTGTTAGAACAGATGAGAGTGAAGAGAGGACAATACCCTCTTAGCGGAAGACGGCACTTAAAATGATGTCAGGACATAATACAGCAAGAAAACTCTTCAGCTGAACTAATCACAACTACGCTGGAGCACTGTGAAAACATGGAACTAGGGAGCCCTCCTGCTCTGTACAAAATCACCTGAGCTCTCCTCTCTGGCTGACTTTGCATTCTCTACAGAATGAGTGTCAAGCATTGGCTACCACACCGGGCAGGGACTAGGACACTTTAGAATAAGACTGTGGATATCCCTACTGGAGAGTTAACTTGGGTGATCAGCACTTAGGTTAGCCTGGCCTGGGGGTGAGCAGCCACACTGCAAAGCCCTACTCAAGCTACTGCATCCTCACTGGTGCTGCTGTCCCTTGTGTGTGTCACTTACCTCACGGGGCATCTCCCATGGTTCTCAGCGCTGCAGTAAGCTGAGCTGCTCTATCATCCTTTTCTAGTCAATTGAAGGAGAACTTGTCTGTTCTTCTGGGGAATAGAGGGAAGGCGCTGGAGGCTTACTGGCACTGAAGTGATTTAGTCTGTGTCCTCTCTGCAAAGTGGGAGGGTTACCAGTCTGAATGCAGCAGCAGCCCACTAGCCCATGCTCCCAGAGAAACCAGCTAGCGTGGGTTTAAAGCACCATTCAGCTCAGAGCATTTGTGTGGGGACAGGAGTGGGGCTAGGGACAACACCCAAGTAAACTCTGCAATGAAGACATACCCTGTAGGAGCTGGTTATGCAAAAGGATATGGACATGTCACCTTTGGAAGACTGACCCAGGAAACACTACTTCTCCAGGACCCACAAAGCGCATGGCCCATCCTGGAGAGAAGCAAAGGGCTTAGTTACAAGCACAGATCTGCAGAGCTGAGGTCAGACAACTGGGCTCTGAGTGGAGGGAGCATAGGCCTGACAGCGTGGAGCCACTGCCCAAGTCACAAATCTGCTGAGCTGCAGTTACCCAGTAAACAGGATCACAGCACGAAGTGATTCGGGAGTGTGCTGTGGCAGTGATGGATGGAAAGCGATATATCATTTATTCACTGAATCCTCATTATTACTAGAACTGTCCTGTGGACCTGTGACCTGCTGTCTGAGCTGGAAGCCTAGACTTTCTCTCCCTATATAAGCAATGGGATCTCTCCACTTTGATTTACAAAAGCTACCTACCATAACTGGCAACAGAGATTTGCATAAGATTGCCTCCCTTTCCTGGCTGAAATGGTGCAGCTGCAGAAGCCCTGCACCTTCCAGTCTCACGGCCAGAGTGACTGGGGGCATTTTAATGGCCTCTTTAAGAAGGAACTGGTCTTAAAAACTAGGTTTCTCCAAAGAGGAATCCCCCACCCCCACCCCCAAACTGCTAATGGTGTAATGGTTGTACAGAACTGGAGCACAGCTTCCTGTAGTTATTTCTTTGGCCTGGGATTCTGGACACACAAGGAGCAAAGCTTTTGGTCTGCCCTGGACAATGAACTAATTGCATGGAGAAGGATTCTCGAACTCTTTGCAAATACCCCACAGTTCTTTGCAGTGGTTTGTGTCCATGCAGGTTTATCACAGAGTGACTAGGTGATAGGTGAGACGCAGGGGCCCTTCCATCACCACCTCCTGCCACTAGAAGATACCTGCCCCAGAGCAGGAGAGGAAAAGCAGCTCGCCCGCTCTGAGGTCAACTTCAGTGTCTGCAAAGAGATACGTCGCCTCCCCACAGTGCCTGACCTACCATCAAAATTGCCAAAAGCCATCTCCTTCTGTGGCCAAGTGCTTCTGTTTCACTACTGGATCTGGAGTGGTCTAGGGCCCAGCTCCCCAGAACTCACCCCAGGTCATTTCTTTTGAACGATTTCCTCTTTAATGGATAGTCCAGCTAGTACGAAGAGACTGATGGTTAATATCTGTCATCCTCCGAGGGAGGGAAATGAGCCAGAGCAGATTGTTATGTAAAAAGGAAGCATCGGCTGTCAAAAAGGATGCATGTAATTGATGGCTAGTGCTGAGGCTAGGTGCTCAGTTACAGGCCGTTGTGTGGCAACTGTCAAGTGAAAAAAGTGACACTCAGTTTTGAGCTGCTTTTATGTTGTAAATATTGGTCACATTAGGACTCTTCTGTCTCCAGTAACAAAGGGCCAGCACCCAAAAGAGGAACAGCACTAGCTTTTCCCCTCAGGCTCTTTGAGGGTTGTAAGCCGCAGGTATTAGGGCATGGACAGTGCTCCCGGGGGAATGTCCTGGTTCAGAGGGGCTGCTCCCTGGTTTGGTGCCAGAGGCTGACTTAGCTCACACTGAAAGCTTTGTGGACTCTCTATTGTTTCAGATTCTGATTGTGGATGGCCAGGAGCTCCGGCACAGCCCTGCTTCCATCATGGAGAACATCCAGAAGTTTCTGGGGGTGACACCACTCTTCAACTACACCCAGGCCCTCAAGTAAGGATTCGTCAGTATGTGCGTATCACTGCTAATATTGCTAGGCAGCTGCATTGTGAGCTTACTCATGACCTTCATCTCAGGTGAAACAAGAGTTGGTCTGTCACGAGCTCTGTCCCTGGCCTCTCCTGAGAAGGGATTGCAAGTTGGCCTGACTGGTGTGGTGAGTTTAAATAAGCTTCCCTACTGTGCTTATGTGATCTAACAACATGCTTAAGCACTTGATTCCCAAAGCTGGCTGGAAAATGCTGCTGGCCTTCATCCACCTGGTCACTAAGCTTCACATGAGCCAAGAATGAGCTTGGGATGGTAGAGAGGTCTGGTTATTCTTTTTGTAGGCACGACATCACCCTGTATTTGGACTCGTCGTGTGGTGTCCCCCGCTTGCTGATGTAGAAGTAATCTAACATTGTCCTAGATCCCTTCCTGAGCTGAGCCCTTTTTGACCTTGACACTGAAGTCATCAAGACTTGCTGTTGATGTGGATACTGAAATTACCTGGAACCGTAATTCCTTGAGTTTTTGTTCAGTACCTCATGGTGTCACCAACGGACTAGGACTTTTGCTGTTTCATTTCTGCTGTATGACACACTCTGGATATTATCTTTGGGCTAGGGAGATACAAGGTGGGAAGGTCAGATCACAACTTCATCTAGACCAAGGAATAAATGGTCAGTTTTCAGAATGGAGAGAGGTAAATAGTGTTGTCCCTCAGGGGTCTATACTGAGACCGGAACTGTTCAACATACTCATAAATGATCTGGAGAAAGGGGTACACGGTGAGGTGGCAAAATTTGCAGATGATACAAAACTACTCAAGATAGTTAAGTCTCAGGCAGACTACGAAGAGCTACAAAAGGATTTCTCAAAACTGGGCAACAAAGTGGCAGATCAGATTCAATATCGATAAATGCAAAGTAATGCACATTGGAAAACATAATCCCAACTATACATATAAAATGATGGGGTCTAAATTAGCTGTTACCACTCAAGAAAGAGATCTTGGGAGTCATTGTGGACAGTTCTCTGAAAACATCCACTCAATGTATAGCAACAGTCAAAAAAGCTAACAATTTTGGGAATCATTAGGAAAGGGATAGATAAGACAGAAAATATCATACTGCCTCTATATAAACCCATGGTACGCCCACATCTTGAATGCTGTATGCAGATGTGGTCGCCCCATCTCAAAAAAGATATATTGGAATTGGCAAATGTTCAGAAAAGGACAACAAAAATTATTAGGTGTCTGGAACAGCTTCCGTATGAGAAGAGATTAATAAAACAGGGATTTTCATCTTGGAAAAGAGATGACTAAGGGGGATATGATAGAGGTTTATAAAATCATGACTGGTGTGGAAAAACTGACTAAGAAAGTGTTATTTACTCCTTCACATAACACAGGAACTAGGAGGTCACCTAATGAACTTAATAGGTAGCAGGTTTAAAACAAACAAAAGGAAGTATTTCTTCACACAAGGCACAGTCAACCTGTGCAACTCTTTGCCAGAGGATTTTTGTGAAGGCCAACACTATAACAGGGTTCAAAGAAGAACTAGATAAGTTCATGGAGGATAGGTCCATCAGTGGCGGGTGGGCAGGGATGGTATCCCTAGTCTCTGTTTGCCAAAAGTTGGGAATGGGCGACAGGGGATGGGTCACTTGATGATTACCTGTTCTGTTCATTCCCTCTGGGGTACCTGGCATTGGCCACTGTCAGAAGACAGGATACTGGGCTGGATGAACCATTGGTCTGACCCAGTATGGCTGTTCTTATGTTGATTTCACCTAATTTGGAGCAACTGCTCTGGCCAAACCCTTTTTGAGTCTCTGGTAAGTTATATATTAAATTGGAGGCTATATATTATTATGAGGTGAGGGACCTCTCCCATTGGTGTTGGGAAGGAGACTGATGGGTCTGATTGGGTCCCAGATATGCCTGAGGAATTGTTAGAAGAGGCATCGTATAGTCGTAAAGGATTCAGAGTCAGGTCTGAGTTCCTTTTCCAGCTCAGACACAGATATGGCCTGCGTGACAGCGGACCTGTCCAAAACAGTGCAGCGAAACTTCACTTGGGAGAATGGCATTAGAGAAATGTCAGGGATTAGGACTGTTTGGCTCTCTGTTGGAGCAGCTGTGATGGATTAGTGGAACTATAGACACTCCCCCATCTTCAGTTGCCGTGGGTCACTTATGACCTGCAACTGCTGAAGCAGCAGATGAGGAGGAAGCAGGGTTGGTCAGCTTGCAGCCCTGAGAATTTGTGTGGTAAGTTGATATGTGGCCCATTTTAGGGACTAGATGGAGGTTTTCATTAGATCTGTATTTTAATAACGTAAGGTGCCCAGGAGTTGAGGCTTTGAGCACCATCGGAAGCTGTCAAATCAGTGTGGCATAAAGGGAGGGTGTTTTTGTTTGTTTTAAACTAACTGTTAAAAAAATTCTATTAGTGTAAGTTCCTATGGAAACAGCCTCTAAAATTCCATTTTCCTGGTGGTCACCACAACATTTTACCTGAACCTGAACGTGAAATTGACTTGCCATGCATTAGAACCAAAAGTAAAAGAGTGCTTTTCATTGTCACAGCCAAGAGGCACGCCACGAAAAAGAAACAAAGTGCAAAATGAATTAGATTTTAAAATCTTTGAACTGGAGTCAGCAACACAGACAGATACACGTTTCCTTCCCTAGGATTTTTAACTAAGTGTGTCCTTTTCAGGTTTGATGAAGCAAAAGGATTTTGGTGCCAGGTGCTAGACGGAGGGAAGACTAAATGCTTGGGAAAGAGTAAAGGAAGGAAGTATCCTGACATGGATTCCTCGGTGAGTAACCAGCTTGGGGAAATGTGCCTTGCCTGGAAGAGGCATAGTGGGTTGAAGGGGAGAGCGCTCTCAGCCAATTAGGGACAAGGTGCAGTGTCAGTGGATTTTCTGAGATATGGGGACTACACGATGCCTTTCAGGGCAGAGAGAGGACTGCATGTAACCCTTGCTAACGTGAGGTCTTCTCTTCCCCCTGCAGTCTCGGCTGTTCCTCACAGACTTCTATCGAGAGCACAACATCGAGTTATCCAAGCTGATGAACAGACTTGGGCAGCCCCTTCCCACGTGGCTCCGCGAGGAACTGCAGAATTCCAGCTGGAGCTGAGGTGGAAGCCCCTGCCCTGGTGCTGATGGATGCATGGTGCTGTCTATCCATGGATATAAAAGCCAGGTGGAAAATACACTACGATGGCATCTCTTGTCAGTCAAAAAACTAGAGAAAAGAACAGCAGCCAAGATCTTGGGATGGTGACAGGAGCCCTTCCTGCTCTGGCTGCTGCCTGGGATGTCATTGCAGGAGGTCCAGCGAGACTGTTGCACCCAGTGCGAATCAAGCCCCTAAATATTAATGGTTTGTTACAAAACTTTTGTAAGAAAGACACAAAGAAAAGGAAATTGCACAAAGTGTAGCGGCTGCTCCAGGAGGAGACTGTGAGCCCAGGGAACATCTGTGGGCTTCCCTCCCCCCACCCAGAAGAGAGCATGCTAACCCTTTGAAGACTGGGATTTTTCAGACTCCTGTACTACTACTGTCTGAAATGCTCAGTACTTAGAGGGTTAATGTCTTCCAGTTGTGACAGGTTTGGGGTGCAGCACCTGGCCTTTGTTGTTGATAGCGATGTGGTAATTGCACTGTTGTAGCAGAAAGAGCCACTGCAGCCTAGAGAAGGGGGAATCGGGAGAACCCCAACTTTGGGGAGCAGTTTTAATGCCAGCCATGAAAGGCAACATTCCCTCTTCCTCCTTGCACATGGAGTTTGTTCTTTGGAGACGGGTCCTGCTGTTCGTAAACTGTGTGGCTCCCCTCAACAGCATCCTCCGCTTAGGCTCCCTGCTCAGAGAGGGGGGGTGTTGTAAAGTGGACTGCCTGGTCCTGCCTGCAGCTGTGCCCAGGGAGCTAGGTGAAGGAGCAGAGGCTTGCAGAAGTTGTCATAAAGAATCTGTCTGTTGTCTTCCAGAGGGAGGGGAACAGAGGTTGTCCTCTAACAATAGAATATTTCCTCTACCTCCTCCTGGGAATGGGCTTGATAAGTTAGTCTAAGGCCCCTGGTTGCAAAGGCTCTAAGCCATGCTGCTGAATATAACTGAGGATCATGTCCTACTAGCTGCTTCCTCTCTTGCATATTTCCCAGGCATTACTGATTTGGGGAAGAGTGGTCCAGTTCTTTTCTGGGGCTGCATCAGCATCCACATGATGGCAGGGTCCAGAAGATACCAGGCCACAAAGCTAGTTTCTTCAGTGGACATCAGTGAGAGAGGAATGGGGTCAAACAGGAACATCCTCTGACTCGCACTTAGCTTCTGAGCAGATGACATCCTCAGGGGTGCCAGATCCATTGAAGGGATAGGATAGATAACTGAGTAGGAGCAATCTAGGCAAGATCCAGGGCGCTCAGAGTAGAGCTTGTTGATCCTCCCTTGGTGCAAAAGAACAAGGCCCTGATCCTTGTGAATTAAGAGACACTCTCACCCCCTGTACCAAGCCAGATAGCTTAGTGAGAGTAAAGGCAGCTCTGCTGCCAAGGGACTGGGGCTTCTATTGTGGGGACAATTGTCCAGCTGCATTGGGGGGGGGTTTGCTTTTCTCTGAGGTTGGCCACACTTGGAAAAGTAATACCCAGACAGTTGCAGGAGATGAATTCTGATGAACTCGTCCTGCTGGTGGCTGGAGTGGTTGTTTTCTTTCTCACTGAGCCAATGGGCGTCTAAATTCCAACTTCCCCTGTCTCACTGCATGGAGGAGAGTGGCTCTGGAACCAGCTTTTTTTACTCCTTCTCCAGCCTTATATAGCAGGAGTCTTGCTGCTTAAGACAAATGGCAGGGTTCACTTTGACCCAGACAGGAACATAATGTATGGCAACTTCTGCAACTGTCATGGTCTCCTTTTTTCTAAAGGGGAGAGAAGCTGTTTCAACCAAGCTTTTCCATTGAGCCTTGGGTATTGTGTATTTTTAACTGGTGCATTTACCATTGTATGTAAATGTATATAGTATGCAATATAGTATTTTATTCCATGTGCCCTAAGGAAGGGCTAACCTTGTGCAACCAAAAAGAGGAACAGAAATAGAAACCTATCTCCCTCATTAGAACAGAGGAGAGCCCCGCTTCCTGCACTGGATTCATGTATAGTGTCATTCACATTGAATGATGATAATGGAGAAATTCTTGGCTCTCGAAGCTGAGCACAAGTGTCTGAATAAAGGCTAGAAGTAGCATTCAGTGGGTTCAATAAACGTACCACTTATTTTCTATGAGTTGTGACGGTTTGGAGTGTTGTCCTCTCTCTGGTTCTGCTCTCACCCACTCAGCCCTGTGCTTGGGCAAAGGCAGGAAACAAGCAAGCTACAATTTAGAACAGTGACCTAAGCTGGTATTTGGGAAGGGTGCAAGGAACAGGGTCCTGAAGAGGTGCAGTGACAAAGGGGGCAGATGTTACAACCAGCAGCACCAGTACCACTCAGCCTGAAGCATCCACTGAGCCAGAAAATTAAAGGGGGCAGGCTAGCAAAACAATTCCCTCAGTATACCTTGTGGGTGTTTGCAGTGCATGGAGCACTTTGTCACCCCCCCGTCCTGCCATGTTTCACCAACCAGCTGCCTCTGGGCTTCTGGCCAGCTTCTGCAAGCCCCCAGCCTGAAGCTGTTAAGACTTCTGCCTGCACTTTCAGCGTCTCTGCGCTGCCCTGGCCGTTAGCCAGCCTCACCTGACATGCAGCAAGGAACAGGCTTTTCTTTATGGCTGGTGCCAACTTCAGAGGTGGTTCAATGCTGCTCAGAGAGCACTGGCCAGCAGCCTGAGTTTGTTCACATCACATTAGCCTCAATTCAGTGGGTAGCTCAAAATTACCCCAGCAGCAGAGGGTTGCTATTACACTTCAGATATCTTCACACCCTGCCTTTGCACAGAACTCATGTGTGTTCTCCAAGAGGAAGGCCCTGTAACCAAGTGTAATATTGCCCTGTGCATTGTTATTACTTCCTGCTGCTGGGCTTGTACTGCTTGTTTTCCTGTTACCTTGATGGTCTTGGACTCAAACCTGTAACATTTTCACAGCTGTTCCATTCAGATTGGGAAGGGGCTATTTTTTCCAATGGAGATGTCAGCTATGTTACCACAGAAACTAGTTCACTCATTCTTACCTCTTATGCTAGAGCCACTGCTTTGGACAAATCACATTTTATGGCTATTCATATCTAGTCTAGTTGATGGAGAAGAGTTGGTTTTAAAACAAAAAGAAAAGGAGGACTTGTGGCACCTTAGAGACTAACCAATTTATTTGAGCGTGAGCTACAGCTCACTTCATCAGATGCATACCGTGGAAACTGTAGCTGTAGCTCACAGTTTCCACGGTATGCATCTGATGAAGTGAGCTGTAGCTCATGCTCAAATAAATTGGTTAGTCTCTAAGGTGCCACAAGTACTCCTTTTCTTTTTGCGAATACAGACTAACACGGCTATTCCTCTGAAACCGGTTTTAAAACAGAAACCCCTGCCGGCACATTTGTTGAAGTAGCCACCCATTCCCCAGCCAAAGCCTTCTACTCCTATGAACACAAGATCAGGTTAGACATTCCACTTGGAACTGAAGAACCAGCCTGGCCTTAGTGCGACTCTGTTAACTTGGAGCCTGACAGTGTCTCATTCCAATAATACAGAGCTTACCAAGAGACTCAGAAAGGGTTCGGTCAGAGCACTTGCTCCAAATTAGGCAAAATGAACGGCCATAGTGGATTGGACCAAAGGTCCATCTAGCCCAATATCCTGTCTTCAGACAGTGGCCAATGCCAGGTGCCCCAGAGGGAAAACAGAGGCTAGGGCCACCATCCCTGTCCATCCTGGCTAATAATCACTAATGGACCTATCCTCCATGAATTTATCTAGTTCAAGTTCACAAATAAACTAGTTTTCCTGCATTGGTGCTCTAGACAATCGCCAGGAGCTATCACAGCCCAGTAAGCTCACAAAGTAACAAGAGAACACACAGGAGTTACTGCAGACAAAGGAAATAACGCGCACACCCATGCCCTCTCCCAGAAGCTAGAACAAGCCTAAAATTAAAAAGCTGCAAAATGGAGCCAGGGGGCCAGAACACACTCAACAGCTGAGAATGTATTAACCACAGCCTGAGATTGACCCAAAAGGAACTGATCAGGGTGCATGGGTTTTGGTGCAGAGAGTGGACCCCCTAAACAAACTGAGCCACTGGATTAAAAATGGCTTTTGGAAAACTTTAGTAAGAGCAGCTTGCCTAAAGTGTTCACCCTGAGGCTAGAGTCTCTGAACTGATTACTTCCAAGACCAACCTTCCTCTTGGGAAGCTGCAGGTGACAGCAATCAGGAAGAACCAAGCACACATTGTATTTTAAAGGGTGTGGTGTTTGCCAGCAGCTTTCCATGAGCAGATTGGGGGTGGGGTAGGGAGAGCCCTTTATTGAGCACAGCTGCCCAAAACCTATATATGTGCTGGCCATTTTTGATATAAAGGAGACCACCAGGAAATGGGGTGAACCTAAGCCATGCCTGTGCATAGCCAGGAGACCAGTGGAGTCTGGGGAAGAGTCCATTCTCTGCATTGTGTTAAGAGCCTCTCTTGGGTGACATTCCCTGCCCACTAGATCCTATTGACTTGCCAGATTAGCACAAATTTCTTGGAGCTGTTGTTTCAAAGGGGAAATACCACTCTGCTAGCAGGAGACCCTAACTGCAGGGGCACCATTTAGGGAGGGCAGGGGGCTCTACCCTCCCCCCATGTTTTGTACCTGAGGTCGGCTCACAGCACATGCCCTAGCCCCAGAGGGAGCTCTACAGTGTGATATGTGATGAGTTCTGTGCTGCTCCCAGCTTCCACGATTGGGGGAGGGAGTTTGTTTACAGACAGAGGCAGGGTGATTAAGATAACAAAAGGCATTATTAAATTAAGGCTCAGATGAGCCTGAAAGCATTGCCAGACACTCCAGTTAAAAGATAGGAAACAAAGGGTAGGAATAAATGGTAAGAATGGAGAGCAGAAAATAGTGGTGTTCCCCAGGGGTCTGTACTGAGACTGTTATAAATGATCTGGAAAAAAGGGTAATCTGAGGTGGCAAAATTTGCAGATGATACTTAAGTCCCAGACAGACTGCGAAGAGCTACAAAAGGATCTCAGAAAACTGGGTGACTGGCCAACAAAATGGCAGATGAAATTCAATGTTGATAAATGCAAAGTAATGCACATTGGAAAACATAATCCCAACTGTACATACAAAATGAGAGAGTTTAAATTCGCTGTTACCGCTCAAGAAAGAGATCTTGGAGTCATTGTGGATAGTTCTCTGAAAACCTCCACTCAATGTGCAGCGGGCATCAAAAGCTCACTGAATATTGGAAAGGGATAGATAAGACAGAAAATATATTGCCTCTATATAAATCCATGGTACGCCCACAGTTTCAATACTGCGTGCAGATGTGGTCACCCCATCTCAAAAAAAGAGATTGGATTTGGAAGAGGGCAACAGAAACGATCAGGGGGATGGAACGGCTTCCATATGAGAAGAGATTAAAAAAGACAGGGACTTTTCAGGTGGGAAAAGAGATGACTAAGTGTGGGGCATGATAGAGGTCTATAAAATCATGGTGTAGAAAAATTGACTAAGGAAATATTATTTACTCCTTCACAAGAACTAAGGGTCATCAAATGAAATTAATAGGTAGCAGATTTAAAACAAACAAAAGGAAGTATTTCTTCACAGTCACCATCTGGAACTCTTTGCCAGGGATGTTGTGAAGGCCAAAACTATAACAGGGTTCTGATAAGTTCATGGAGGATAGGTCCATCAATGCCTATTAGCCAGGATGGGCAGGGATGGTGTCCTTAGCCTCTGTTTGCCAGAAGCTGGGAGTGGGTGACAGGATGGATCACTTGATGATTACCTGTTCTGTTCATTCCCTCTGGGGCACCTGGCATTGGCCACTGTCGGAAGACAGAATATTGGGCTAGATGGATCATTGGTTTACCCAGTATAGCCTATTCAGATGTTCTTTAATAGAACCCAGATGTAGCTGTCCCCCTCCCCCGCTGTAACCCATTAGACCCCTCCAAGAGCTGAGATAGAATCCAGGAGTCCTGATGGGGGGGGTCTCTCTCTCTCTCTACAAAGTCAGTAAAAAAGTAAGAATATACATCAAAATTTTACACCCAACCAGTGTCCTTTAAGTGACTTGCCGCAAGATGTCGGAACATGTTAGTATTAGAGCTGAGTGGGTCTAATATTTATTTAATTTTCTTTCTTTTGGATAGGAATTAGATACAGGGCTCCTGTCAACTAATTGCTATGGAATCATGGTTAAAATCCACCCCCCGCCCCCGGCTCCAATCTGAAATGATGCCCCTGCCTAACTGGCCTCTCAGCAAGGACTATTATGACAAACCTGCCATTGGTCTCCAGTTGGTGGGGGTGGGGGGTAACTATCATATACTATGACCCACGACTGTAATGGAGCACTTCTGCCTCGGAGCACATAAATGATGAGCCCTGGAGCTTTCAGTACCCTGGCTATCCACTCAAGTACGCTGCGAGACTGACACTGCATAACTGACCACTGGGTTTGACTCATGTTATCTGTAGTGCTGAAAATGGAGACAGCCAGGTGATCCAAAGAAAGGAGCAAGGGGAGGGATCAGTTGTACCTTTGTGGTCTCTAGCCAACAAGCATTACCACCGAACTTAAACCGTTCTCATCCACTTCAAGTGAGAATAAATAACCACTGGAACAACTTACAAAGGAGTGCGGTAGATTCTCCAGCACTCAAGATGGTCCCTTCTGGCTTTAAAAATCTATGACTTTATTAAAACATTCCCCGATGGCACTCGAAGCCCAAACGCAGCAAGAACCAGAGTGTGAAACTCTGTCAGTACTGGCCAAGGCAAATGAAGACCAAATGTATAACTAGTGAAAAGTGCAGGAGATTCTTAATTTCCTTTCAGGTTTAATGATCTGAGGGGCCAGCAGTAACACATGAAAGGATATTTTTAACATGTCTATTTAACATGGCAGCAACTCTTAACATTTCCTTGACATAAAAAGAAATGTTTTCTCAAATGAACATTCTGTAGCATGTCCATCACAGTCTCGCCCACTTATTCAGCTGAGCATCTCTTCAAACTGAGCAGAGAGGTAATATTTTTCACTACATACCATATAAAGGTTAGGTGCAGTTAAGGGAGAGTAGTTTCTGTTGGTACAGGACTTTGTAGACGTGACGCTCTATGTACAGTAAGAGCCACTTATTCTATCGTTCACTAATAAATTAACAAAACAGGAGCCTTGGCATTCAAGCCTTGATGAGGGAACCTGGTGGCCAGTGAATGTTAAGCAAGAACACACAGGAATCCCCACTCCTTTTACGCTCAGCCATGAGACTTGAGAAGGAACTCCCCGGCCTCCAATAGGCCAGGTGCTGTCTATTGAACGGTTTGGCGAAAAGTCCTCCTCCAGTGCTGTGCCAGGCAAAAGATTCTCCAACCTGCCATAGTTTTACTGAAAGTGGACCCCGACACCCACCTCTACCAGCCTGGATTCGCCCAAATGCGACAGCTACTTGTGAGCCCTTCAAGAGCTATACTGATCCACCAGAGCCGAGAGAAGAGGGAATCAGTCTAAGAAAAACGAGTGTTTAATCAGGAAACGAGAAGAGACAAGGGATAAGAAATTGATTACAGGAGAGTAATACCCCAGCCAAAGGAACACGATTGTACAACTCAGAACATCGTACGGAGCCAGCAGTGCCCAGGCAGGAACACTCCTGGGAAAGAGCCCCAGCATCTCAGCCAGGCCTCCAGGCAGCTGAGCACCGTCCCGGTGCACGACTGTCCAAGCCCCAGCCTCTCCTATCAGAAGCTGCTTCAGGCAATTGTGGAGGTGGCTGGGCAGCGAGAAGCTCCCTGCTACTCCAGTCTCAGCTTCTCTCAGCAGGTGGTGCTGTGAGGAATGGCCTGGGAGCTCTGGCTCTGCAGAGCGCGGCCCCAGCCTCCCTGACAGAAGCTGGCGTGTGAAGAGAGAGAAGCCCATACAAAAAAAAAGAAGTTTACACATTTATAAATGCCAAAATAAATATTTGTTTGAAGACAAACTCTCCCAGCCCTCAAACACACGCGCACACACTGCAAACCGCTCGTGGGACAGCCTCGGGGGCACGGGGCAAAATCAAGGATACACCGCAGGGAAACCAGCTCAACTGCTTCTCATTTCCCACCCCTTACGAAGGCCGTGGCCTGCGGGGGGTAGGAGGAAGAGCAAGTGAAGCTGAGCACTGTTATGCGGTGGCGCTGGAGAGGAATGTCACGGTATAAATACATCAGATCAGTGGTTTCCAACAAGTTAAAACTAAAATAAAAAAGACACCATAAGGAACGATGGTGTGATTGGAACTAAAGCTACCCAGGGTGGAGGTCTGCAAGTCCGTAGCGTTCTGCCTGCTGTCACGGGGAGAAGGTGGTCATTTCCAGAGAGACCCTTTGCCACAGCTCCTTGGTCTGCTTGCTGCGCTTTAGGTTCTGGAGGATATCGTTGAACTGCATCATGCCCATGGGAGTCAAGCAGAAGGCGCTTCTGGCGCTGCGGATGGCGTTCACAAAGTCATCGTAGTCAGCTGGGGTGAGGTGGATCGACCGGTGGTGGATGTACTGGGGGGACAAGGAGACAGCATTAAGGTGTCTGCTCTCTCCACCTTAACACTGGCTGTGAAGTGCTCAGCGCAGGGCTCAATTGCTCCCAAGATGAAACATCACAGGATTCTGCAATAAGGGTTACCAAGAGCAGCACCAAGACTCAGAGGCTCTGACCAGCAGGATGGCTACCACAACAGATGACAGTGCTATGCCTCACACCCCAGGGAAACCAATGGGGACACTGAATGAAAAGCCAGGTCTCCCACCTTACACTGCAACAGGCAGCTACTACAAAGCCCCTGAAGGAGAGAACCTATCAGAGTGCCGCACAGAAAATGCTGAGGGGATAAGGAAATCCCTCCCACCCGAGTCAGCTCCTCCACCAGGCCACATGCATTCTGCAGGTTACACACAAGGGCCATTTATTGTTCCATCCTCCCCAGCACATTCATGGTGTCTGCTCCACACCTCCTTTTTGCAGCTACCAGGGCACGGGAAGCTATCCCTTTTGAGTTACTGCAGGGTAACTCCAAGTTTTCTGCTTCAGGGGCCTGAATCAGTCACCCCCACCAGTCTCTTGGCTGAGGCCCCAGTGCTGCTGGCCCAGTGCATGGGATGGTGTTCCTTTCGCGTATTTTGCGAAAACATTTCAAGCCAAGCTTCGGTAGTTCTCACACAGAGATCTGTTACACCAAATAGCCTCTAGGTGGCAGGTTAGTATATTTAACAGAGATATTAGATCAGTGTCCTCACCCCTCTGATAATTTATTCACAGAGCAACAGGTGCGTGGATTGGTCCCCTAGCCATTTTTGCCAGGACTGCCCTGGCTTGGAGGTACAGCCCTGGTATCCCAGCTGGCCACAAACTGGGATTTGTCCTGTTTTCAATAAACCCCAGGCCACTGGCCAGTCTGCCTCCGCTACACACCTGTAAATGGGAGTGCGGGAGAAGGGGTGAAGGATAGAAAGGGGTCTGGAAACCTGAAGAAGGCTACAAATGGTAAGAGGAGACCCAGACAGAGGGAGAGTGGCAGCCAGGTTGGGCAGGAGATGTGGAGAGAAAACCTGGAGTGGGAGCGGGGAAAAGAGGATGCAAGAGTGAAAAATAAGGTAGAACTTGGAGGCAGGAAGAAGCGGGGAAGGAAGAGAACAACAAAAGGAGCAGGGTGCATGCAGCAATGGGGTAAGATGCTCCTCCACGGGGCTGGAGACAGGAGCAGGCACCTTGAGGCAAACACTCCAGCTGGCAGGTGCAGGTGGGACAGGGAGGGGAAGAATGGATATTGTGGCGTGCTTTGGAGACAGTCTCTCCGTGCTGGGAAGAGATTTCCTATGCGATGCACCAGTTCAGAAAGCTAGACAGATCAGCCCAATCAGAGCAGCCAATGGATTCCCCTCCCTCCCTGCGCCAGAGCAGTGCCTGCAGTTGCAGAGAAACTAGCCTGGCAGCTTTTGGAAGCAGGGGTCAGGCAGAACCCTACCTGCATGTATGCCTGCTGGCACCGCTGCACCAGCTGGTGGAAGGCTGGAGTGCGCAGGTGGTTGTGGACATGGGCAGGGTTGAGCCTTTGCAGCGCTTCCATGATGATCTCCTGCAGCACGAAAGGGCTCAGCACCCCCTTGGCTGCGCCAACGCAGAACTGATGTACATAGTTTACACCTGCACAAGAAAGGGGGGAAAAGAGCAACAGGATGTCAAGAATGGATGGATCTAGACTGTTCTCAGTGGTAGTGGATGACAGAACGAGGAGTAATGGTCTCAAGTTGCAGTGGGGGAGGTTTAGGTTGGATTTTAGGAAAAACTTTTTCACTAGGAGGGTGGTGAAACATTGGATTGCGTTACCTAGGGAGGTGGTGGAATCTCCTTCCTTAGAAGTTTTTAAGGTCAGGCTTGACAAAGCCCTGGCTGGGATGATTTAGTTGGGGATGGGTCCTGCTTTGAGCAGGGGGTTGGACTAGATGACCTCCTGACTTCCCTTCCAAACCTGATATTCTGTGATTCTAACGAGAGAGGAGAAACCAACCCATGAGAAATCAATCAGCTCCCAAGGTGGCAGCACTGGCTCCAGTCGGAGAGACCAGCATCTGAAGCTGCACTTCCCATACAAGGGAGAGGCAGAGACCAGGAAACACAACCCCACTCCACGGGACAAGAGTTCACACTCATAGGTATCTATCAGGGGTGAGGAGAGACGGCATTGCTCCCAACTGACATCCCTTTAAAGGAACGTGAAAGGAAACTGTGCATTGGGGGGGGGGGGGGGGATATCATCCAACCACCAAGACACTTAGCCAGCAAGAGGACAATATATTCCATTTCCATTCCCTCTGCTTTCCCTCCTGGGACACAAGGACACACAACATTAAGTCCTTCGTAAAACTGGACAATTTTGGAGTTTCCACCACTGCACTACGACCAGTGCAGCTCCACAGCGACGCTAACAGTGGAAGCCCAAGTGTAGCTGGGCCTCGAGCACTGTCGTCTAGGCCTGCTCTTCCAGCTTCCGGGGGTGGCTAAGTGGGAGAATCAGAAATTTGCTGTTCAGACCAGACCAAAGAGGGCTGGGGAAATAGAACTGGAGATAAACGTGCTGTTTAGAAATCCTGATGGAACAGTGTTTTGTTGCAATCTGCCAGTTGGCAAAATCAGATTGTTTTGTGGAGATGGTCCCATTTTTGCTGAACTACCAAAGAAACCAGACAGGGTTTCCTTCCTGCCTGCATGTGGGGTTCCCAGGCTTCCATGGTCCCAGGGCTGCCAGGGTCCACAGCTCTAGTGCAATCCACCTGCCCTTGGGCTCCATTCCCTTTCACATAGAATTTCAATTTCAAATCCTCAGTGAAATGGAATTTACCTTTCTCCACACAGTTCTCCTGGTGAGTCAGGCATTTATCATTACAGAGGGTCTCAGAGGGCATGAATACCAGGAAAGGCAGGGGTGGCACAGGGTGTCTTAAGTCTGTGGCCTGGACTGCAACCCCTAGGGGCCATTGAAAATGCTAATTAATAACATTATTGGAGCACTGTGTCCTGTCCAACTCCATGTGCTCATGCAGCACCTTGGAATTTCATCCTTAACCTGCTACAGAATCCAAAGAGGCCACCATCAAATGGGCTGAGGGGAGCTGGGATTCTCCCAAACACCCCAGGGAACGGAGGCAGAAGTGGACCCAACCAACTCTTTCCTGGTGCAGTTGTTCATTTCTGAGGACCACTGATTCTGCCCTAGGAGATAAGAAAACAGGGCCTTCCTCCAGGGCACAGAACCCTGCATGCAAGGGCCAGAGAGCTCCCCAGCTCCTTACCTAGCTTGGCAGCTAACCCCAGAAGCCATTTCACATCCTCTGTGTAGGGTGGGCTGCGGGAGAAGTTGTTTGGATGGTCATTGTGAGCTCTCCGGCCAAGCATCTCCAGTGCCAGCATCCCTGCGGGAATGGGGCAGTCAGAGTCAAACAGCATTCCAACCAAGCAAGGAAGAGGCACCCTGGCCCCATGGAGATTCTTCCCCTATCCAGCTGACTTAGCTCTATACTGTCGCCTAGGCTGACATCAGATCCAATGAGTACATTTCCCAAACCTGAGGAACCGCTCTGTGTAAGCTTGAAAGCTTGTCTCTCTCACCAGCAGAAGTTGGGCCAATAAAAGAGATTACCTCACCCACCTTGCCTCTCCAATATCCTGGGACCGACACAGCTCCACCATCATTGCATACAGAGCAGATCCCCACTGCATACAGAGCAGCAAACAGCTCCCCAGGAGATAAAGTGCACACCTTGAAGATAACTAACACAGGTGGAGCTGAAGGGCAGCTAGCAACCCCACACCAATCCCAGGCTGGAAATCTCTGCATAGCAAACAGCTCACTGGGGCTGCAAAGGGACTTCATTAGTGCTCTTGGCAGTTCTGGTTGCATGCAGGGCCCCAAATGTTTTGCTAGGTGAGCTGGCAGTTCGGGATCCTAGCAGCACATCCCAATAGCATTGCTATTGGTTCCCCTTTGTTCATGGACTCAGAGCTCACGCAGCCATAAGGGACAGTCTGACCTCCTGCATAACACAGGCCACAGGACTTCCCCAAAGTAATTCCTGTTTGAACGAGACCATGTTTTTTAGAAAGACGTCCAATCTTGACTTAAAAATCGCCAGTGATGGAGAATCTACCACACCCCGGGGTAAGCTGTGCCAAAAGTTAATTACTCTCACTCTTAAAAATCTGTGCCTTCCTTCCAGTCTCAAATTTGTCTAGCTTCATCTTCCAGCCTTTGGTCATTACTATACCTTTGTCTGCTGGACTGAAGAGCCCATTATCCAGTATTTGTTGTCCATGTAGGTACTTCTAGACATATCAAGTCACCCCTTAATTTTCTTTTCGTTAAGCTAACCAGATTGAGCGCGTTTTCCAGCCCTTTAATCATACTCGTAGCTCTGCTCTGAACCCTCTCCAGCTAACCCTTCCTGAGCTGCGGACACTAGAACTGGACACAGTGGTCCGGCAGTAACAGACAATCTAAAGCAGCACATTCAGCTGCAAGAGACAGACCATGCAGTTATGCTGCAATGCCCACATTTCCGTCATTTCAGCTTTTCCATTCTGGTCACTCCTCTTCCTAGCTGCGGCCTTCCCCATCCTCTCACTGGCTTATCACTTAAACAGCATCCATTTCAAGCTCCTTGTCCCCACCTACAGGGCTCCACCCCATTCCCCCCACTCACGCTTCAGTGCTCTCTTTTACCACTTCTACTCGGTGCCTATCATCATCCTGCCTCTGTGTCTGCAACCAGAAAACCGTTACTAACCGTTTTGGTACCTAGGAGATGTGTTGCACATGTGCATTCCACTTCAGGTGTGTGCACCCAGTGCACTAGCACCAGAGATTTTTCCCTTAGCAGTACCTGTCGGGGCAGCAGGTGTACCCTCTGCTCACACTGCTCCGCAATGACAAAGGACAGAGCTGCCCCCGAACCGAGTCCCCTCAGTTCCTTCTTATTGGACAGACTCCAACAGATAGAGCTCTGCAAATCCACAGCTATCCGCTTTATAGTGACAGATATCTGCATCCGTGGGCCATTTCTGCGGAATGCAGATCCAAATTATATGTCTAAAACCCTGTAAATCTGCGGCTATCTGCAGGTCATTTTTGCGGATAGGATACAGATACAAATTTTGTATCTGCACAGGGCTCCACCAATAGAGAGAGGAAGGAGGACGGGTTGTGGAATGGACACGTGCAACACATCTCAGAGAACAACGGCTCCCGTTTTTCTTCTTCAAGTGATTCCACACGTCCATTCCACTTCAGGGGAGTCACACACCATTCAACCAGGATGTGGGATCAAAGTCTATCTGAATAATCACTGAAGATTTACACATCCAAATCTGGAACCATTTCTATAGCACTGAGAGAAGGCATAACGAAAAGCAAGCGTATGTACTGAAGACCAAGTTGCAGCTCTACCAATGTCCAGAACGGGCACTTAAGCTAGAAAGGATCCAGAGGCTGTGTGAGATCTGGTTGAATGTGCTAGAACCCAGTTCGGTGGTGCTGCACTGGGCATGTCGTAGCACAAACATATACAGGAGGAAACCCACAACGAGATTCTTTGGGATGAAACTGGAAGACCTTTCATCTTTTCTGCAATCACCATAAACAACTGTGAGGATGACTTGAACAGATTAATCATATCCAGCTAAAACTGCAACACTCTCCTAACATCCAGTGTGTGGAGTCTCTCCTTAGGAGTATGAGGCTTAGGGAAGGAAGTTGATAAGTATATTGCCTGATCGAAGTGAAAGTGAGAAGCTACCTCGGTGAGACATTTCGGACAAGGGCAACGGTATACCTTGACCTTGTAGAAGACTGTATACGGTGAGTCAGACACAGGGTTCTCAATTCTACTACTCTCCTTGGAGACATATTTCCGATCAAAAAGGCTACTTTCATTGACAGATGAAGTAACAAATAGGTAGCCTGTGGTTCAAAGGGTGGACCCAGGTTTAAATCCCAAGGGGGGAATCAGGTCATCTACTTGGGGATACAAATGATCCAGATCCTTCAGAAACCCAAGTGACATGGGGCTGCAAAGAAGCAAGCGATTACCAATTGGACATCAGAAAGTAGAGAGAGCTACTAGGTGCACCCTGATGGAACTAATGGCCAGAATTTGCTGTTGCAGGTATAACAAATAGTCCAGTACATGTTGTATTGGAGATTGGAACAAAGAAACACCTTTTTGCCGAGACCAGAGGGAGAATCTTTTCCACTTCAAGAGGTAAGTGTACCTAGGAGAAGATTTTCTACTATTCCAGAGGACATTTTGCACATCCCTTGAACAGAACTCTTCCTGAGGTGTTAACCATGGAGCATCCAGTCCGTAAGGTGAAGGGCCTCCAGGTTGGGATGAAGGAGGTGACCGTGGTCCTGTGAGATCAGGTCCAGGTCTGGCAGTAGTGTCAGTGGAACCCTGGTAGAGAGGGTCAGCAGTGTGGAAAATCAGTGATAGCGAGGCCACGGAGGTGCTATTGAGTATAATGCAAGCATGGCTGTGTTTGGTTTTTAACAGCACCCAGGGTAGGAGCTGAAACAAAGGTATGCATACATTAGATTGTCTTTCCAGGACTACAGAGAAGTGTCCATCAGAGACCTCAAACTATGACCCCCTCATGAACAAAGCTGATGTGTCGTCAAGTTGCAAACAGGTTTATGTGGGGAACACCCCAGGGTTGGAAAATGTGTAGGACTCTATCTGGGTGGAGAGGCCACTCATGGTGACTGGTACATGATATTCTCAACAGGTCTGCCAGACTCTTCTAGACACCCAGAAGGCAGGAGGCTTTGAGGTGGATTGAGCTGTTGATGCAAAACTTCCAAAGCAATATTGCTTCTTGACCCAGAAGCAATGACTGAACCCCACTCTCTGTTCACACAGATCATCACTGCAGTGTTATCTGTAAGAAAAGAGAGTTACCTTTCGTAAATGTTGTTCTTCGAGATATGTTGCTCATGTCCATTCCATGTTAGGTGTGCATGCTCACCACATGCAACAGTGTCTGAAGTTTTTTCCTCAGTGGCATCCATAAGGGACCGGCTCTGGAGCCTTATGGAGTGGCGCACGAACACACTGGTATAAGAAGCACTGCTGGCTCCTTCCTCTCTTGGTTCCTTCTTGCCGGAACTACGACAGTGGAGAAGGAGGGCGGGTCATGGAATGGACATGAGCAACATATCTTGAAGAACAACAGTTACGAAAGGTTAGTAACCGTCTTTTCTTCTTCGAGTGCTTGCTCATGTCCATTCCATTGTAGGTGACTCCCAAGCAGTATCATCGAAGGCAGGTTCGGAGTTCATGGACGTGTCAATTGCAGCACAGTTCTGCCAAATCCAGTGACATCTGCGGCTTGCTGGGTGATGGCATAATGCGCTGTGAATGAGTGTACCAAAGACCACGTCATGGCCCTGCAGATGGTCTGGACAGGGACGTGTGTCAGGAAGGCAGCGGAAGAGGCCTGAGCCCTGGTTGAGTGAGCCTTCACTATCAGTGGAGGCACAGCCTGCACCAACTCGTAACAAGTACGGATGCAGGTGGTGATCCAATTTGAAATCCTCTGACAGGACACCAGAAGGCCCTTAATCCCCCCCTTTTGCTATCGCAATAAAGAGCTGGGTCGATCTGCGGAAGGGCTTGGTGCGTTCCAGGTAGAACACCAGGGTGTGCCTGACATCTAGAGTGTGCAGCTGCCTCTCCTCATTGGCTGTGTGAGGCTTTGCATGTGGGACTAATCACTTAGGAAGCAGGCTAGCGTGTCGGAAAACACCAGGGTAGGAGAAACTGGCAAACTGTCCTTGATGAGAATGTCAAACTAACTGTTTGGTGTTCCCAAGCTGTCTGGATGAGCTCACGGCGAACGAAAGAGGCACAGGTGACACCCTCCTGTAACTTTTCCCTTTATTCCTTGAAGCAAACAAGCATTCAGCAGCCATGCAGGAGACTGGGATATCTCAGGAGGAAGGCACCCTCTTTAAGAGGCCCTGGTGGGTCCTGTAATTGTTTGGGGGAGGTGAGGAAACACCGGATGCTACTGCCTCATCGAGCAATCAGGAGGACACGCCCAAGGCTGGCTGAGGTAGAGCTTCCCCCAATTCCTCCAAAGGGGGAAATCACTGGGGCAGACTACTCATGTTCAGTACCAAGCTCGGTACTGGAAGCTGCTTCCTGCAGCTCTTGCCATGCAGCTTCATGACATCTGCTGGAGGATGCAGAGGAGGGAGGGTTCATAGACAATCTGGAGGCAGGGGGAAAACCCCATAGGTTCCAAGAGAGCCACTGATAAGGCCACAGAGTGGCTCCCTACTGGCCAACCAACACGGAGGTTCTGCTGGATACCTGAGGTGAAAACTTCTTGGAGGAGAATGATGGCTTCCGTGATGTAGCCGCAACACATAAAACCCAATTTCTGACTCGGACAACAATCCTGAGTCATCCGACCAAGGAGGTATGGAGCCTCTTGGTGCAAGGAGTCCGGAGAGGACAGCATCAGGGAAATCTTTCCCTACCTGCATCTCGACAGTACTGTACGAGGGGGTACCGGAGTGTCCAGAAGTGCCTGCCATACCAGGTACTGAATTCTTGTAGCCGGCAAATACATGCGAGAATCACTCAGAACCAGATGAGATGTCTCTTGAACCACCAGCATAGCTGGCACCAAGAGACTCGGCAGATGGCTTGTTGCAGCACATGCCTCAAGCATTGACAGCACTGGGAGAGCCAAAGATGACAATACCACGGAACAGCATTCCTCAGAGGTCGGTCTCAAAGGCACCCATACCAGTGCCGGAGCTGTCTGGACTGGGGAGTGCCTTGGCACGAAGCACATACACACTATCCTCCTTCCCAGCTTGTTCATTGGACTGTAGTGCTAGGGACCATGATCTCCTAGACAACATGTTCCCTCAGTGCAGTCTTCAGTGCTGCTTCTTCATTACCAGAGAAGAAGTTCAGCATCGAGACTCTGCCATGACAGGAGGAGTGCTCCTACCCAAAGCAGAGGAGCTTGGTGCCTCACTACCCAAAACAGGAAGACTGAGGGTAGGTGCTGAGCTGCCTCCACATGAAGGTGTTTTAGTCCGACTTTTCAGTTCTAGACCTAAAGTCCCTGAAGATTTGGCACCTGTCCCCAGTGTGAGCTTCTCCTAGGCACTTCAACACCTGGAGCACAGGTCACTGACTGGCACTGGCTTCTTGCTTCCATCACAAGGGTTGAAGCCTGGGGATTGATGCATGCCCCGGGATGGGGCGTTGGTACCCCAAACAGGCAGGAACCGCAGTAAGCATTTAATACACCAGTTTGAAAAACAAGGAAACCTACTAGTAAAAAAAAATGACACCCAATATAAACACTCAGAAAGGGAGAACACTTGCAGTAGCAAGGTAGACAGCGCCGACAACCATCACAGGCGGTAAGGAGGACTTGACAGGGGTTGGGGGCAGCTTTGCCCTTTATACCATGGCGCAGCAGCATGAGGCTGCCGAGAGCGTATGCGCTAAAGGAAAAATCTCTGATGCTAGTGCATGGGGCATGTGCACCCCTGAAGTGGAATAGATGTGCAATCATGCGAACAACTCCCCCTGTTACTGGCTGATGAGCATCTTCTCCTCCCTCAGAGCACTCCTGAAAAGCCACTTCTCTTCCAGGCACCCTTCCCTTCCAGCTTCTCACCCCAGATTTACCCTGGCTCTCCCTGCCCCAACCTACTGTCCTGTGTCTGTCGTCCCTGTCTTGCAGTAGACACCCTTCCGGGAATGTGTTTGTAAAATTTACAGCACCATATACATTAATATGATCTGTGACCAGTCACAGGCCCTGGGGTTCTAACACCCCCAGGCCAGACAGTCCAGGGAGGGTTTCTGGGGGATTATTTAGTGTCTTGTAGCCAGTTTGCCCAGGAATGCATATGTGCGCTTGGCCCAGGGAGAGAGAGAACTGGAGGCATGGCCATAGCTTAAAAGCTCTGCTAGGAGCTGCAGAAACTGAATCCCAGTCTCCTGCATGGCTGCTGAACACTCATTTGCCTGCAGAGCTGTATTTCATTCATCCCCTTCATAACCTACCCAAACTCCTGAACATTCATTTGCTGGATTATTGGACTGTTTCCCCACTGCATGTCTATCTACCCTTCCCTGTCTGCATAGTTACAGTAGACTGACAGTGCTCAGCAGAGATACTGGATAGTCTGAAATTGCTTTGCCTCCACACCTCAGAATCAACATGTGACAGTGAACAAGCCTTCCTCAGGGGATGATGGTCCCATCATCACCAGACTGGTGCAGCAGGGAATTATCATACAGCGGTGAGAGCCTCCTGCAGCCCTCTCGAAAGGGCCATGGGAGCCACGATTGGCTGTCCTTACCAACTCGGTAGGCAGAGTGGAGGTACTGCAGACCCTGGGGGCTCACAGGCTGACTGTGCTGTTCATCCTCTGAAGGAAAGCCCCCTGTAACAAGGGAGTTGGGCTGCGAGGAAAGAGCCGTTAAGGAAGCCCCCGGAATTGCTGGGAATGTCGATCCCGCATGGACACTCCCTACTGGAGAGAAGAAACAGCAGCATTAGGACATACAATCAAGCCTAGGAAAAGGTTCTTAACTTACCACCTCCCTCACGACCCATGCACCCCTTTCTCCACCCATGCCATCCTGCTAACTGCCCCATTTGAAAGCTGCAATCATACTGGTGGAGAACAGCAGAGACACCTTTTAAGTGGACTGGAAAAAGCTGGGCTGCAAGGCAGAGTGAAAATAAGATCCATATTTTGCTTAACAAACAGGGACTGAGTCTCCTAAAGACGGTCAGTTTGCATGCATTCCTGCCCCACTCTGCACACCATGTACTACAGACGCTAGGGCTCATTAATATGGTGTGTCTGATTTCCTTGCAAC
Organism: Caretta caretta; assembly: GCF_965140235.1. Lineage (NCBI taxonomy): Eukaryota > Metazoa > Chordata > Testudines > Cheloniidae > Caretta > Caretta caretta. The sequence continues at coordinate 54,585,041 of NC_134212.1, read as the reverse complement.
TTGGGCTTGAGGAAAACTGAAATGACATTTCAGACCAATGTCTGTGTGAACAGTGGGCAACTCGCGTGAACAGAGAGGGCAGCATGAGTCACAAGAGCTGCTGACTCCAGTGCCTTTATTTAAGTAACACCTCTGCTGGTGACTTGCCCAAGGAGGTGGGCCTCTGCCCAGGGTACTTCAGCTGAGTTCTCCACTGAGAGCTGGCTGGGACAGTCATTCAGAAGGAACACTATTAAGAAGGGTGAGGTGAGGTGGGGTCCATTCCCCCTTCCTCAGCTACATCTGCAGTGTCGCTGTAGCATCGCTGTGACTCCAACAAAGCTCAGTGTGGCGAGTGTCCTATTGTAGACCAGCCACTGGTGCTTTTATAGCTCTGACCATGGAGATGACAGCAGAGCTTCCACCAGAGCCAGCACCAATACGCAAACAACAGTGGGAAAACCTCTAAAAAAGCTCTGAGGGCAGAGAAGGAATTGAGAGGGACATCTCCCCAAGTACACATGGTAGAATCTGGTATGTTATGTGACTTAATTTGTGCATGTACAATCTTAACATTAAGTGAGTCAATAAGGTGGACTCAGGCAAGGGATCAAAGTTGATCTGAATCTCCCCCAGAGAAGGGCATTAATAGGGAGAGTTGTGGCACGCCTCACAGCTTCAGAGTAGATGCCATTATTTCACAGCCTCCCTATGCGCAACTACATCCATCTGGCTAAGCAAGTCAGCCTGGGGAGGAGTCTATATTCTCCTCATTTCATCTCATTCACGTTTTTTTTCAAAATATGCTCTCTGTCACTGTGTACGTTAGTTAAGAGATGAGCACGTGTCAGATGCACACTCCCCAAGAGACAGTGTGTGTCTCATGACCAGATCTGTCTGACCTCATCACACAAGCAGACAGAAAGGTGTCGGCAACACAAATTACAAAGCTAACTGAAATTCCCTGCCAAGGCAAGCCAGGGAGACTGACCCCTACAGGTGTGCTGAGCATCACCCAGAGCTAGACACCATCACATGGCTAAGCACTTTCTGAACGGTATCCAGGCATTGGAAACAGTGTTTTAAAAACTAGAGAGTACGTAAACTGCAAGAGAATCCAAACTCACATAAGTCACATCCTGGCAGTCAGAGAGGGAGCAGTTTGTATTCATTTACATTAACCTAGGATGAGCAAACAGCCTGTTGGCTCCAGCACATCAGGGAAGAGAACGGCAACGGCTTTGCTAAGCTGAGAGTCACAACCACTACACAGAATCATAGAATCATAGAATATCAGGATTGGAAGGGACCCCAGAAGGTCATCTAATCCAACCCCCTGCTCGAAGCAGGACCAATTCCCAGTTAAATCATCCCAGCCAGGGCTTTGTCAAGCCTGACCTTAAAAACCTCTAAGGAAGGAGATTCTACCACCTCCCTAGGTAACGCATTCCAGTGTTTCACCACCCTCTTAGTGAAAAAGTTTTTCCTAATATCCAATCTAAACCTCCCCCACTGCAACTTGAGACCATTACTCCTCGTTCTGTCATCTGCTACCATTGAGAACAGTCTAGAGCCATCCTCTTTGGAACCCCCTTTCAGGTGGTTGAAAGCAGCTATCAAATCCCCCCTCATTCTTCTCTTCCACAGACTAAACAATCCCAGCTCCCTCAGCCTCTCCTCATAAGTCATGTGTTCTAGACCCCTAATCATTTTTGTTGCCCTTCGCTGGACTCTCTCCAATTTATCCACATCCTTCTTGTAGTGTGGGGCCCAAAACTGGACACAGTACTCCAGATGAGGCCTCACCAATGTCGAATAGAGGGGAACGATCACTTCCCTCGATCTGCTCGCTATGCCCCTACTTATACATCCCAAAATGCCATTGGCCTTCTTGGCAACAAGGGCACACTGCTGACTCATATCCAGCTTCTCATCCACTGTCACCCCTAGGTCCTTTTCCGCAGAACTGCTGCCTAGCCATTCGGCCCCTAGTCTGTAGCGGTGCATTGTATTCTTCTGTCCTAAGTGCAGGACCCTGCACTTATCCTTATTGAACCTCATCAGATTTCTTTTGGCTCAATCCTCCAATCTGTCTAGGTCCTTCTGTATCCTATCCCTCCCCTCCAGCGTATCTACCACTCCTCCCAGTTTAGTATCATCCGCAAATTTGCTGAGAGTGCAATCTACACCATCCTCCAGATCATTTATGAAGCTATTGAACAAAACTGGCCCCAGGATCGACCCCTGGGGCACTCCACTTGACACCAGCTGCCAACTAGACATGGAGCCATTGATCACTACCCATTGAGCCCGACAATCTAGCCAGCTTTCTACCCACCTTATAGTGCATTCATCCAGCCCATACTTCCTTAACTTGCTGACAAGAATACTGTGGGAGACCGTGTCAAAAGCTTTGCTAAAAGCTGAAGTCTGAAGCTGAAAGTAAAGGTGCTGGGCTGAGCAGACCTGGGGAGTTTTAAGTTCCTGAGACCTCCAAGGTTTTTCTAGTCATTTTTACATCAGTTAAAAAAAAGCAGAAAAAAAAGCCCCTTTTCCCTGAGCGTCTGGATGGGAGGGAGGACAACAACGTGTCTAGCAAATGCCCCACTGTGCTGGCTCTTCCAGAACTCTATTGGTTGGGAGGCACTGCCAGCACTTACAGTAAGAACTAGCCCACTTCCAAATGCAATACTGCTCTCGTAGAAAGCGATGGTGTAATTCAGCCCAGGTCCAGCTATCTCCTGCCAGAGCCATGCCCCACAGGAGCAGGTCAGTGATAGTCACACGCAGCAGCTGTTCCCAGCACTGCACACTGGCTGAACTCCAGCCAAACTGCAGCATTGCAGAGTCACTAAGAGACTGTCCCTGAAGTACTCCTGCTGACACAGCTCTCTCCCCTAAGGACGTGCATTTGGGGCAAGACCATTTCCAAGCTCTCACGAAGATGAAGGCGGCTTTGGAAGTCTCTGTGGCAGAAGTTTTGCTGCCTCCTGCTCCAAGTACCTCTTGAAAGCTGATCTCACAGCACCACAAATGTCACACATGCCTTCCTTTACTTGAAGGACTGCAGACAGGAGGAGAGAGAAATAAAGCTCATCCAGTTATCTGGAGTCAGACTGCTAGCAGGTGTCTGCCTCAATTCAGGGGTCAAACTCCGGAAACTTCAACAGATCGACACCGAAGTTCCACTTGCTAGTTTACTTCTGATTGGTGCATTAGGTGTTTCCCCACCATGGATCTAACCTCCTTCTGCATGTTCATCTCTGGGCTGCGATGCACACACTAGGCACATTTCTGAACAGTGATAGTCCTGTCCCAGATGCATGGGTCCTGTCTGGGATAAAGCTGGGAAGACTATGACCCACACTTCTACACACACAGCGTCTGGGGGCCAAGATACTCACTTGCTACGTTGGAAGACAGTGACAGTCCTGTCTCTGCATGGTACGGGTGCACTGCAATCTGTGTCATGGATGGGACGGGCACACCGGGGAATGACACTGCTGTAGCTGCCAGAGATGGTGTGGTTACAGAATAGGGATACTGTGCTCCTATGAATGCTGGGTGGACACCCTAGAAAGGAAGCTGGGTATCAGTCATAGGAACATAAGAACGGCCATATTGGGTCAAACCAAAGGTCCATCTAGCCCAGCATCCTGTCTTCCGATAGTGGCCAATGCCAGATGCTTCAGAGGGAATGAACAGAACAAGGCAATTTTGAGTGATGCCCCCTTCTTCCAGTCCCAGTTTCTAGCAGTCAGAGGTTTAGGGACACCCAGAGCATGGGGTTACATCCCAGACCATCTTGGCTAACAGCCTCTGACGGACCTATCCTCCATGAACACATCTAATTCCTTTTGGAACCCAGTTATACTTTTAGCCTTCACACCATCCCCTGGCAACGAGTTCCACAGGTTGGCTGTGCGTTGCATGAAGTACTTCCTTTTGTTTTAAACCTGATGCCTATTAATTTCACTGGGTGACCCCTGGCTCTTGTGTTACATGAAGGGATAAAAACACTTCCTTATTCACTTTCTCCACACCAGTCATGAGTTTACAGACATCTGTCATATCCCCTCTTAGTCATCTCTTTTCTAAACTGAAAAGTCCCAGTCTTATTAAGCTCCCCTCCTATGGAAGCCGTTCCATACCCATAATCATTTTTGTTGCCCTTTTCTGAACCTTTTCCAATTTCAATATATCTTTTTTGAGATGAGGCAACCACATCTGCACACAGTATTCAAGATGTGGGCGTACCATGGATTTATATAGAGGCAATATGATATTTTCTGTCTTATTATCTACCCTTCTTAATGAGTCCCAACGTTCTGTTCACTTTTTTGACTGCCGCTGCACATTGAGTGGATGTTTTCAGAGAACTATCCACAATGACTCCAAGATCTCTTTTCTTGAGTAGTAACAGCTAATTTATTCCTCATCATTTTATATGTGTAGTTGGGACTATGTTTTCCTATGTGCATTACTTTGCATTTATCAACATTGAATTTCGTCTGCCATTTTGTTGCCCAGTCACCCAGTTTCGAGAGATCCTTTTGTAGCTCTTTGCAGTCTGTCTGGGACTTAACTATCTTGAGTAGCTTTGTATCATCTGCAAATTTTGCCACCTCACTGTTTACCCCCTTCTTCCAGATCATTTATGAATATGTTAAATAGGACTGGGCCCAGTACTGACCCCTGGGGAACACCACTGTTTACCTCTCTCCATTCTGAAAACTGACCATTTATTTGTATCCTTTGTTTCCTATCTTTTAACCCGTTACCAATCCATGAGAGAACCTTCCCTTTTATCCCATGACTGCTTACTTTGCTTAAGAGCCTTTGGTGAGGGATCTTGTCAAAGCGCTTTCTGAAAATCTAAATACACTATATCCACTGGATCCCACTTGTCCACATGCTTGTTGACCCCCTCAAAGAAGTCTAGTAGATTGGGGAGGCATGATTTCCAGCTACAAAAAACATGTTGACTCATCCCCAACAAATTATGTTCATCTATGTGTCTGACAATGTTGTTCTTTACAATAGTTTCAACCAATTTGCCCAGTACTGAAGTCAGGCTTACTGGCCTGTAATTGCCCGGGTCAGCTCTGGAGCCCTTTTTAAAAATTGGCATCACACTAGCAAGCCTCCAGTCATTTGGTACATAAGCTGATTTAAATGATAGGTTACAGACTATAGTTAGTAGTTCTGCAATTTCACATTTGACTTCCTTCAGAACTCTTGGGTGAATACCATCTGGTCCTGGTGATTTATTACTGTTTAGTTTATCAATTTGCTCCAAAACCTCCTCTAACGGCACCTCAATCTGGGACAGTTCCTCAGATCTGTCACCTAAAAACAATGGCTCAGGTTTGGGAATCTCCCTCACATCCTCAGCTACGAAGACCAATGCAAAGAATTAATTTCGTTTCTCCGCAATGGCCTTATCATCCTTGAGTGCTCCTTTAGCATCTCGATCATCCAGTGGCCCCACTGGTTGTTTAGCAGGCTGCCTGCTTCTGATGTACTTAAAAAATTTCGCTATTACTTTTTGAGTCTTTGGCTAGTTGTACTTCAAATTATTTTTTGGCCTTCCTAATAATATTTTTACACTTCACTTGCCAGAGTTTATGCTCCTCTCCATTTTCCTCACTGGGATTCCACTTTTTAAAGGATGCCTTTTTGCCTCTCACTGCTTCTTTTACTTTGTTGTTTAGCCATGGTGGCACTTTTTTGGTTCTCTTATTGTGTTTTTTAATTTGGGGATATAAATTTAAGTTGAGTCTCTATTATGGTGTCTTTAAAAAGTTTCCATGTAGTTTGCAGGGATTTTACTTTTGGTGCTGTACCTTTTAATTTCTGTTTAACTAACCTCCTCATTTTTGTGTAGTTCTCCTTACTGAAATTAAATGCTACAATCTTGGGTCGCTGTGGTGTTTTCCCCTCCACAGGGATGTTAAATTTAATTATACTACGGTCACTATTACCAAGCGGCCCAACTATATTCACCTCTTGGACCTGATCCTATGCTCTACTTAGGACTAAATCAAGAATTGCCTCTCCTCTTGTGGGTTCCAGGACTAGCTGCTCCAAGAAGCAGTCATTTATGGTGTGAAGAAACTTTTATCTCTGCGTCTTCTCCTGAGGTGATATGTACCCAGTCAATATGAGGATAGTTGAAATCCCCCATTATTATCGAGTTTTTTATTTTAATAGCCTCTCCAGTCTCCCTGAGCATTTCACAGTCACTATCACCATCCTGGTCAGGTGGTCGGTAATATCTCCTTACTGCTACATTATTATTATTCGAGCATGAAATTACTATCCATAAAGATTCTATTGCACAGTTTGGTTCATTTAAGGTTTTTACTTCATTTGATTCTACGCTTTCTTTCATATATAATGCCACTCCCCCACCAGTACAACCTGTTCTGTCCTTCCAATATATTTTGTACCCTGGTACAAATCCCATTGATTATCCTCATTCCACCAAGTTTCTGTGATGCCTATTATACCAATATCCTCATATAATATGAGGCACTCTAGTTCACCCATCGTATTATTTAGACTTCTAGCATTGGAATATAAACACTTTAAAAACTTGTCACTTTTTAGCTGCCACCCATTACATGATGTAATTGAATGAGACTTTTTATCATTTGAATGTTTCTCATCAGATCCTACCTGTATTTTTCATCTTCCATACTCCCCTCCTTACTAGGACAGAGTATCTCTATTAGTAGATGCTCCCCTAAGGAATGTCTCTGTCTGAACCATGTGCTCCTCCACACCTGTCGGCTTTCTCCCAGCCCCTAGTTTAAAAACTGCTCTATGCTCTTTTTAATTTTAAGTGCCAGCAATCTGGTTTCATTTTGGTGTAGGTGGAGCCCAACCATCCTTCCTATATAGGCTCCCCGTTTCCCAAAAGTTTACCCAGTTCCTACTCCTCCCTACTCCATCGTCACATCCCACTCTGCTGCCTAGACTGCCAGCTCTTCAGGGCTGGGACATTTCTGTACTGTGCCTAGAATACTTTGGGGACTATAGCAATACCAGTTGTAATGCCAATAGCTGATACTACCCTTAATGTTCTCAAATCGCTTTACATGCATTACCTACCCGTGGGAGGTAAGTAAATAAATCTGCTTTACCGACGGGAAAGCTGACGTGACTTGCGAAGTGAATCAGTGGCAGAGCTGAGACTGGAGCTCCAGAGATCTTGGCTCCCCCCCCAAAGCTCACCCCACTAGACTCTGTTTCCTCTCTAAGAAGCTGAGCTAGGTTACCATGAATGCAGAGGACTATCTATAGAACACCAGGCCACTGATGGGGACTCACCTGGGGGTACGCCGAGCCTGGCACAGGGAAGACTGCTGGGCGCGGCATGTGCTGGATTGGGTGTCCAATATATTGGGGGTTACAGGGTATATGGGTCTGGAGAGTAGTGTAGGGGTGCAGGCCCTGGGTGTGTGCATGGGCCATGGCTGGCCCGGCCATCGTGTGCTGCTGGTAGATAGTTGACCCCACAGAGATCACCGGCACTACTGTCGCTGCTGCTGTCACTGCGGCTGCCACTGTCACAGTGGTGGGTTCAGCAGCCGCCCTGCTGTCTGTCAATCCGCGCACTGCTTCAGAGGCTGCCCGGGCACCACTGGCGCTGCAACCAGTGGCTCCTTCTCTCTGCGCCGGGGTCCCACCAACAGTCTGTTCATAGAGCCAGTACCACTGGTGTGCCACTTCAAACAGGACTTCTGGGTACACCCCACCTCCTTTGGCTGCCTCTTCCACAGCCATGCAGGCCTTCTCCAGCATCAGGTTATCCTGAGAAGGGGGGCAGAGAATGGAGAAAACAAACCCAGAAGCATGAGGGATAGAAGAAAACTGCAGCAGGTAAGATACCAAGGACTGCAACATGCCTCAGAATGGCCAATGCTGCCCAAAGCAGCCAGCAAGATAATAACCAGAGACTGCCCACAAAGGACAGGAGAAACCTCTATAATGCAGCACTGGAATCAGCACTGTGTTACTCTGTCTTCACAAGGCAGGGAGGAGTCAATCCCACTGATAACAGCTGGCTCCCTGGCATGTCCAGAACCTTCTGAGGTCAGACTGCCCCCAGGAAGCGATGCTTACCTGCTCCTTGCACTGCACCAGGGCCCTCTGGATCTCATTTGGGTTCAGGGCATGGGCATGGGGCAGGCAGCTGAGGGCCAGTTCAGCAGCTGCTCGCACCATGTTGGAGTCCCTGGCCCTTGAAGCCCTATCTGCCAATGACGCCACTTCCGGAGGAGTCAAGTGTCCATCCCAACACTCCACCAGAATGTTCAAGGCTGCGCTGCCAATCTCCATGGCCTGCCCTAGTAACCAGAGGGAAAGAGAAGGACAAGCATCACACACCACCCTCAACAGACTCAATCACAGCACCAATCAGCTCTTTTGGGGAGAATCACAGACCCATTGGGCTCACCTAGCACAGGCCAGAGACTGCCCCCAAATAATCTCTAGAGCAGATCTGTTAGAAAAACACCCGGTCTGGATTTTAAAATTGTCAGTGCTGGCGAATCCACCATGCCCCTTGGTAAACTGTTCCAAAGATTAAAAATGTGCACCTTGCTTCCAGTCTGAATGTGTCTAGCTGCCACTTCCAGCCATTGGATCATATTATCAAGAGGGTTAAGGTTAGAGACGCCATGTCTCTGTAGGGGGAGAAGCCTGGAATTCCCCAAAGTACAAGGCTTTCTTTGGGGAAGGCAGGTGGAACCCAGGCGCTCTCCTCTAGCTTCATGTCCGACTGGCAAAGGCAGGGCCCTGAATAAGCAGGGAGTTCACACACTTGCATCACACTAGTAGTGACACAGCAGCACTGCTGAATCCTAGACACAGCTCTGTGCAGCTGCTTGACCAGCAGGACAGTCATGGTAGGCCAGAGCACTGTCTACAGGAGGAAGATGGAAGGCAGCAACAGGATAAACTAGCCAAGTGCTCCCCACTGCCACTGGATTAACATTCCCCTTAGATGGCCTGGAGAATGCCTGAATGTATGCTAATGCACAGAAAGGAGTCAGACACTTCTAGAGGGGCTGGGGGATATTCCAGCTTGAGAAAAAGGAACTAACTTTTCCTTATATGAGAAATACATCAACATTCTTTTAGCTTTCCACTATGGCTATCTGAGCTCTCCAAGCCACAGTGGGGAAGCTAGCAGAAGGTCTGAGTGTAATGGGGTAGAGGGGGAAGGTCAAAGTCTCCAACACGCTCAGCCACAACAACGCTTAGCAAGTGTGCCTCGTCAGCAGAGATCCTCAAAGAGAGGCCCTATCCCACTAAAACAATCCTATGGATCCCCCCACGCACAGAGACTTCTGAGCACTGTGGCTGATTATGGTGCAAAGTCAAGAAGCAGATATTGGCACCAGAATCCTCCCCAAGCTGTAGTAAGGACCACCTGTGCAAACCCTTGCCACCTGGTGTGTGCAGTTGTCCATGGCAGGCTGCAGCTGTGTGCATCAGTGTCTCGTCAATGATGTTACTAAGATCAAGCTCCCCACCCCACCAGATAAAAGCCCCCTAATAATGCTGCCCTAACCTGTGATCCAAGAGACGTGGGAGGAGTAGGTTCGAGAGAGCCAGTTGGGGGAGACAAAGTTGTGCAGCCCTAGTGCATAGAGCCCAATCTCAAAGGCGCAGAGATGGAGGTTGCGGTGGGGCCCCTGGTGCCCACCACTGGAGGAGGGATGAGTGAAGATGGAGGTACTGCTGTTTCCACCCGCCTTGATAAGAACTGTCTTGGCCAGTTCAAAGTAGAAGTGAGCAGCTGCTTCTGAGGGTTGGTTTGGGACATGAGGTGCATGGCTTTCCGGCCGCCTCCCTTTATATCTGGAATGACAAGATACAGGAACCACTTGGAAAGGAGCAAGCACCTAGTTCACCCACAGAGCTCCTCTCTTCAGGCTCAGCAAGCTCTCACCAACAGGCATTCCACAAATGTACACCTGTCCATGCGTACACTTGACTCCGGACCAATGACGCCACGAGGTGCAAACCCTTGCCACCTGGTGTGCGCAGTTGTCCATGGCAGGCTGCAGCTGTGTGCATCAGTGACTCGGTGTCACGACACATGGCAGTGGAAAGCGACTATGGACCTTACCTGCCAACTTCCACGGTCTTTGCACGTGCTCCACCACTGGCTCTCCTGCTGCCACTCGAGGACGACGAGCCCAGCGAATCACTGGACGAGCTGCTGATGCTGTCACTGTCCTGTCCTCTGCCCCAGGAGGTGGCTGCCCATCCCCCACGAAGGGGCCGCCGACTGAGGGTTGGACTGCTGTCGGAGGTGGTTTCGGGAGCACTGCTGTCAATACTGGCCATGCCTACAACGCCACAGACAACAGAGGGCATGTCAATGGGCAAGTTCCTCTCTGGGACCATTGCACACCTGAACAGGTCCCAAGCCGTTCACACCACAGGCAGGGTAAACAGCTGAGGAGGGTTTTATTTCTTTGCAAACCACAACTGGAATGTACATTCATAGACAAAACTGGCCAGTTCATCCAACCAATCCTGCACCGATTTTGCAGTTTCAAAATACAGAGTAGTCCACAGCGCCCCGACAGAGGGGAAAGGGAAGCCCATTGCACATACTTCCCTGCCATGCGCACTCCGCGTAGATCTTTGGTACATTTCGATGACGAGAATCAAAGCAATTGTACACATCGATCACCAAGCCCAGCAGACTGTGTATTATTTTATGGTTTTATCAAAAGAATGCAGTACAATGTCCCCATTGTATATACGGTGTTTTAACATCCCATCCAATTTAAACAGAAGTTTTCCCCACCCGCAATCCCAAGACAACTTACTCCCAAACACACCCAGTTCCCACAGAAGGCAGCAGAAAGGGGGGGTAACTCAGCCAGTGAGCCAGTGGCAGCGTATCTGAGTTTGGCACAAAGCCCAAAAGCATGGTGCCCTGCTCCCTGGGCGAGCAGAAGCTGGGGGCACTGTGGAAACAGTGCATCCATTCAGTTCCAACATACCTAATTTGCCAGCCAGACCACAGGTAGTGTTAAACACAAGGGACTTTACAGGGAAAGACCTGTGTCCCCACCCCAATAAGAGCTTACACACAGATAAGAACTGCTTTTTTCACTGAGGGGAGAGACTGACAAGAGAGTGGAAAGGTGGGTGAACTGGTTTGTCCCTGCAGAGGGCCTAGCACAGCTTTGAATGCTGTATGACTTGATAACCTCATACCTGTGTGTTTCTTCTTCTGCCTGACAGGTGAGCCCCAGCATCTCCCATTGTATCCACCTCGACTTCCAAGGGCCAGACGACTGGGAACCTTCCCCTCCTGTTTCACGACACTGGACTCCCCAGGCGGCTCGCAAGGAGACCTCTGAGAGCTCTCTGGACAAACGGGAAAGCAGCAAGAGACAATGAAACAAGTCTTGAAACGTATGTGAAGCCAGATGTCTCTGAACACCCCCATGCCTTTGTAAAGGCATAAACACTGCTTCTCTCACTCAAAAGAAATGAAGCCAGGTAAGCAGTGAAGCACCTGGGGCTGTGAAGGATAATCTGCCAGATCTGGAGTTTGATACAGATCCTCCTTTTCTCATCCTCGGAGATGAGTGCTAAAAGCACAGCTGGCTTTTACATGCACAGGTTTACTCCTCAGTTGAGTTAAGACAGGGTGCTCTGGTATTTTTATCTGAGTTCCACATACATAATCCTGCCCCAGGATTTGAAGACACTTTACATTGTTTTTCAGGTCCTGCCTTGTCCACCTTCTCCTTCCCCACATGCTCTTCAGAAGGAGAACAGGACATTTCCAATAAGCAAAGGTCAGAATTCAGCATACAGCACGAAAAGAGCTTTTTCTAGAAGGTCACTTGTTCCAATTGCAACTGCCAAGGAAAGTCCAAGTTATCCCTTATTACATTACGGTGGTAACACAGCTCCTGGCTCTGACACTGACCTATTATGGGGTTTGGGGCAAGTCATTTAAACTGTTTCCTCATCATGTATAAATAAGGTCGTAGGGGGGAAATACAGCAATTAGTACATGGTCATGTAACTAAAAACTATACTACACTGTAATGCATATGCAGGAGGGGCAAAGCCACAGATATGCATAATATGGATGCGTTGCATCCGAGAGTGCTAAACGAGTTGGCGGATGTGATTGCGGAGCCATTGTCCAATATCTTTGAAAACTCATGGCGATCCGGGGAAGTTCCAGAGGACTGGAAAAAGGCTAATGTAGTGCCCATCTTTAAAAAAAGGGAAGAAGGAGGATGCTGGGATCTACAGGCCAGGCAGCCTCACCTCAGTCCCCGGAAAAATCATGGAGCAGGTCCTCAAGGAATCAATCCTGAAGCATTTAGAGGAGAGGAAAGTGATCAAGAACAGTCAGCATGGATTCACCAAGGGCAAGTCATGCCTGACCAATCTAATTGCCTTCTATGACGAGATAACTGGTTCTGTGGATGAGGGGAAAGCAGTGGACGTGTTGTTCCTTGACTTTAGCAAAGCCTTTGACACTGTCTCCCACAGTATTCTTGTCAGCAAGTTAAAGAAGTACGGGCTGGATGAATGCACTATAAGGTGGGGAGAAAGTTGGCTAGATTGTCGGGCTCAACGGCTAGTGATCAATGGCTCCATGTCTAGTTGGCAGCCAGTATCAAGCGGAGTGCCCCAAGGGTCGGTCCTGGGGCCGGTTTTGTTCAATATCTTCATAAATGATCTGGAGGATGGTGTGGATTGCACCCTCAGCAAGTTTGCAGAAGACACTAAACTGGGAGGAGGAGTAGATACGCTGGAGGGTAGGGATAGGATACAGAAGGACCTAGACAAATTGGAGGATTGGGCCAAAAGAAATCTGATGAGGTTCAACAAGGACAAGTGCAGAGTTCTGCACTTAGGATGGAAGAATCCAATGCATCGCTACAGACTAGGGACCGAATGGCTAGGCAGCAGTTGTGCAGAAAAGGACCTAGGGGTTACAGTGGACAAGAAGCTGGATATGAGTCAACAGTGTGCCCTTGCTGCCAAGAAGGCCAATGGCATTTTGGGATGTATAAGTAGGGGCATTGCCAGCAGATCGAGGGACGTGATCGTTCCCATCTATTTGACATTGGTGAGGCTTCATCTGGAGTACTGTGTCCACTTTTGGGTCCCACACTACAAGGAGGATGTGGAAAAACTGGAAAACGTCCAGCGGAGGGCAACAAAAATGATTAGGGGACTGGAACACATGACTTATGAGGAGAGGCTGAGGGAACTGGGATTGTTTAGTCTGTGGAAGAGAAGAATGAGGAGGGATTTGATAGCTGCTTTCAACTACCTGAAAGGGGGTTCCAAAGAGGATGGATCTAGAATATTCTCAGTGGTAGTGGATGACAGGACAAGGAGTAATGGTCTCAAGTTACAGTGGGGGAGATTTAGGTGGATATTAGGAAAAACTAGGAGGGTGGTGAAACACTGGAATGCGTTACCTAGGGAGGTGGTAGAATCTCCTTCCTTAGAGGTTTTTAAGGTCAGGCTTGACAAAGCCCTGGCTGGGATGATTTAACTGGGAATTGGTCCTGCTTTGAGCAGGGGGTTGGACTAGATGACCTCCTGAGGTCCCTTCCAACCCTGATATTCTATGATTCTATGATTGAATGTTTCTAGTGGTGTCAGGCTCCCACTGGGTCACATGGAAAAAATTCACTCAGCACTTAAAGTTTACTGAGCCATGAAGTTTTTCCACAAGAGCCAGCGAAACACTTCTGCCACTCAAAACTTGAGGACAAATTGTGGCATTAAGCCTCAGCCTTGCAGTGGGACTGCGCAGAACTGCAGCATCCGAGCAAGAGCTCACAGAGACAATGCCTCCCCACAAGCTCCTGGGGGATGCAGCCATCGTGTCATACGTAGAGGGGACAGCTTGTACTTTTGCAGCCAACCATGAAGATTTATTTCCATGACAAACTTCCTGCCCCAGCAGTTTTAGCTGCTCAAAGAAAGGTCAAGACCTTTTTTTTTAATAAAGGGAGAACAATGTATTTTTCTAATTCCTTTTGTTCATAAATCAATCAACTGCTTTCCTTCCAAGTTAAAAAAAACCATTGTCAGAGACCAGGCTTAGAACGGTTCAGTTTAACAGCTCAAACTTTCAGACAGTTCCATACAGCTGAAGCCAGGAGTTTAGAATAGAAATGCTACAGCAACCTTTCCTGTAGCTATTGCTATCGTCTCCAGTTATAACCAGTGTTGGTAGGAGAAGGTTAGAAGGGAACACCTCTCTTGAGCTGCATGCCATTCCCATACACGTCATGTGATGTCTTCCATTAAAGCAAGGGCACAGAGCACATGGGGAAACAAACTTCAGGGAGGGGAATTTATGCTCCTCTCCCACTGTTAATTCCCTTTCACCTTTACTTCCCACTCTCATCTAGTTTGCTGTTCTAGTCTGTTGATGTCACAGATGCCCCTGAAGCTGTACATAGGTTTTTTTTTGTAACTCCACAGCATTGTAATACCAACATAAAAGACGGTACTAGAGCAGTCTTTTTAAATGAAACAGGACCCAGTTTATCATTAGCTCTCTAGAGACAGGAAGCTTGAAGAGTTGAGTGAATTGTTCTGTGACACGAGAGTGGACAGAAATGCTTGAAGTGGGCAGTTAGTTTTACCCTAGGAGCAAAGTGCAGTAGATGGAGTTCAGTGACAGTTGATTATCCAGACCATTGCACAAATCAGCCCTGGCCTCCTCCCAAAAGGAACAAGGACTTTCGTTTCCCTTCCCGTCAGTAAGTACAGGGCATTCTGCATGATCCCACTGGAACAGCAGATCTCTTACCCTGTGCACTCTTCTCCACAAAGCTTTCAGAAGGACTGCTCTGGACTGCAGTGGTTACACCTGCTTGCTGAGTGACTGACGTCCCTGGAAGCTGCTGGATAGCTGTGGTGGATTGGGCAGCATGTTTGGAAGGAGATTTCTGATTGGCTACTGTGGGCTTGCTGGATGAGTAGAAGGAACTCAGAGTCTGTGGCTTGTGCGTTTGGCTCTCTCTGTCTAGCAGTTTGTCTAAAATCTTTAATGGGGGAGAAAAATTGGGTTAGAGGCAGAGTGAGAAAACACCCATTATCCCAAAGGATACTGGCAAGGTACTAATTCAGCTTCTTACTGGGGGAAAATAAATTCTGTTAGACAAGAGTGTCAAGAAAATACATGTCCAGCTCCTTTAGGAAAAGCAGGCTCTGAGATCAGCCAGACAGGTTCCATACTCACATGACTGCACCACTGTGTCAGGGTAGACTCAAATGGTACCGACTGCTCCTTCTCCATTTACATGCATCTTAAAAATCCAATGACCCCTCCAACATTCAATATGGAAACAATTCTGATTCTCATCGGGTGGTTAAATCACAGAACTGGGAGCCAGGAGATCTGGGTTCTATTCACAGTTCTGCCACAGACTCACTGGGTGACCTTGGCCAAGTCATTACACTTTTGTGCCTTAGTTTAATACCAACCTACTGTACAGAAGTGTTGAAAGGCCTTTGAGACTTCTATATACTAGAGAAATGCACTCTATTATTCTTTAACAATAGTTTCTGATCCTTACTTTTCTATTTTTATTACTAGGGAACATTTGCATGAAAACAATTTGTGTTGTTCATTCACACAAAAGTAACCAATTTTGATGTCTCCGTGAACTAATGTCTAGATTACTGGTAATGCCACAGGCAGAGGATTGTAACATGAAATAGGGGAAAGAGCAGCAGAACAGGTAAACTCTTTAAGAAGGTAGAAAAATGCTGAAAATACTCTAGAAGAATAGAATTGTTTCTGAATAGAATGGGCTTCAAAGTTTTTCATGAAGAATCAGCAATTCTTTAATTGTTCTGCACAATTATGTCCTTCCAAGTCCAAATAAGATATACACGTGTACACATGCAGCTGAGTTGGGATATATTACAGTAGAACCTCAGAGTTACAAACACTGGAGTTACAAACTGACTGGTCAACCACACACTGCATTTGGAAGCAGAAGTACGCTATCGGGCAGCAGCAGAGTTTAAAAAAAAAAAGCAAATACAGTACAGTACTGTGTTAAATGTATGCTACTAAAAAAAATGAAGGGAAAGTTTAAAAAAAGATTTGACGAAGTAAGAACACTATTTCTGTGCTCATTTCATTTAAATTAAAGTTTCAAAGCTGTATTAAGTCAATGTTCAGTTGTAAACTTCCAAAAGAACAACCATAACTTTTTGTTCAGAGTTAAAAACATTTCACAGTTACAAACAACCTCCATTCCCAAGGTGTTCATAACTCTGAGGTTCTGTTGTATGAAGTAAAATGTTGGTTACAATTTTCTGTACATGTACCCGGGTTACAGGGCAAAGTGGACTGGCACTAGGACAACATGTAAAACAGAGCCCAATACCTCAAAGAACACAGGACTAACACTTTGGCAGGGCAAAGAATGCAGGCCAATATCCCTGGGGCAAAACTGAGCCAGCACCCAGAGCAGATACAGAACTACCCAGAAAATCCAAAGGCACAGGCAACAGCATCCTAATGGATGAAGGATGATGTAGTGAATGAGAACTAAGTGTGAGAGATGTGTGATGCCAGGCTGAAATTTAGGAACCCCTTGGAAATTAGGCCTGTGCAGAGTAACTTACGGTATGCACTCAGATTTTGCCTTGGAAGGAGAATACAAGCAATACAATGCAGCCCTAAGACCATGAGTGGGATATGACACAGGGTAATTCAGCTCTAATCACTTAAAGGGACACACCTTTTTCAGTTTAGACTGGTCATCTTTGTACGTGATCATCAGAGCTAGAGCCAGATCACCCTTCTCTCTTCGGGTTCCTTCGCAGAGAAGAGGGTGCTCTGCTTCACTCACAGTCGTCTTCATGCCTGCAGGGCCAAGAAGAGAAGGATGCAGAGACAGGTGAATTCAAGAGGCTTAAGAGTGTCTGATACATTTTACCTCTTTCCCTGTACTCTATTGTTCATCTCCCCCTATTAGTCATGAAGAAAAGAGTTCGCCCTCTTTTGCTTGTTGACATTACACATAGTTTATGCCCTTGAGAATGAGAGCTGGAGTCTGTCCCAGAATTCTGCACTGCAACTGCCAGGGTAACCTGATCCTGACAGGCCAAAAGGTGAGCGTCCAGGCCTGCCTGAGGCTCCTTCCTGGAGACAAAGGAAGTGGAATACTAGACACTCAGACTGCTCACGCTCTTTGCCGCCTCCAGTTTCTGCAGCGGCCACTTAGCAGACATTCAAACACTATCAGTGTATCTTTCCTTCTGGGGAGGAGGTGGTGGAGGAAAGAAAATTGTTCTGATAACACCACACATATACTACTTTAAACTCACGTATGTAATACCACAAGCCTGCTATACACACCACCACTTTCTTGCTAAAACACATGAATTGGAAGCCAGGAATTTTGTGTAACTCACCCATGAAGACTGAGCCAAGTCTGAGCTAACCATGAGTATCCCACGGAGTAATTCTACTGGGTTTTTATTGTTGAGGTTTAACCCCTTCTGAACTGACTGCCTGTTAATCTCTGCACTGTTCAGGCTCCAGCTATGCTTAACTGGCGACTCTTTCAGGCAAATAGCAACAAAAATGGTTGAAAACACACTCTCTACCCCTTTAACAGCCCACCTGTCAATTTCAGTCCTCAGCTGCATTTCTCCCACAATGCACCTCAAACCTGACACCCAGGATCTCCTGTTTTCCCACGCCCAGATTCCCTCCCCAGCTCTGACAATATCCCACCAAAACACTTCCACTTCTGCACCAATGAAACCCAGGTCAACAGGCATCAATTCACTCCACAAAAGGGGGCAGGATTCAGAATGTGAATGAGAAAAGCCCTCCTCCTCCTCGGAGGTGGAGGAAGAGCTGGATTCTTACCAAGAGCAGCAACAGCTGCCTCAAAACCAAGCTCCTCATCTCCAGGCATTTCATTATTCCAGTTACGGCTTGGGGGTCTGGACCCTGTCGGAGAAACCACTGGAGAGACAGGAGAAGACAGTTAGGGCCCAGCTGTAGGAAGCTAGGACCCAAAAGCAGAATGTATTCTAGGATCTGTCTCGGGTTTGTGCTCCCATTTCAAACCACCATTCCAGCCCTAAGGTCATGGCATGGGTCTGCTGCTTTCTCCCTCTCCCTCAACTGAACCCCTCCAACCCTAGCAAGCTCTGCTTCAGAATGGGTTTGGAAGCCAAATTCTCTTTCTGATGGTTAATGTATTTGTTTCCTCCAACAGAAGCAGCAGTGGGGTCGTAAAAAATATATTGAAAGGCTCTGTGACTATTTTACAGGGACACAAATGGGTCAGAAATGTGATAAGATTCCCAATGTTTTTGTATGAAAGGGGAGCTAGGAAGGAGGTCAGTACTGAAGAAGAGAGAGTCTCCATAGCAATGTGGAGGGAACAGCAGAAGTAGGTATAACTTTAGGGTGAACAAGTAAGAATGGGATGCAATCATCATAAGGGAAGTGCAGATTTTCCCTGAAAGCTTCTTTTGGTCCCCAAGGTTCAGAGTCTAGGAACGTGACCCTTCTGCATACACACCAACTGGGTCAGTACCTGGAGTACATAGGACATCAAATATGAAGCTGGCCAGCATGAGAGGCAGAACAGGGCGGTAATCACACAAGGTTCCTTCTCTCAGCTCTTCAGCCCTTCCTCGAATGGTGTTCATCTCATTAGTGCCCAAAGGGATCTTCTTTAATAAGGCCACAATCTCAGACTCCTGGTACGCCAGCTTCACCTGAGGGTACCCACAAGGAAGCAAAAAAAGCCATCACAGACCGTTGGACATAGAACCATCTTGCCCTATGCAGATGATCAAATATAGGAATAACCCTGAAACAGTTTTTATTGATTCATTAGCATACAATCCATTGATCTCATGCCACTCCCTGCCTTCTCCCACACAGAGACAATAGTGAGGATGGTGCCCAGTTGGAGGCCGGCCCATAGGACATGAAAGTCTAATAGACTTGCTTTACTCTATACACAACCTTCTTGTCACCTTCCCTTTCCAACCAATTACTCTGAGGTCTGGTTGGGGAAAAAAGGTCAGTAGTCTTCATCAGGACATATGGAGAAGCATCCAGCCAGATAGGTCACTAGAAAGGCAGATCATTCCCAGTCCTACAGAGAAGGATGTTATCTTGTGCAATACAACAACTGAGGAGGAAAGGACTGTCCAAGAGGGGAATGGACAATATTCCAGTACATATTCCACTGAACAAAGATTGTTGGATTACAGTGCGTTATTCTCCACTGTAGTGTTCTTTCCATTTTTAATGCACTGTTTCCCATGCCAGCTTAAGCATTCAGTGAATTCCAGATCCACATTTAATCTTCTCAGCAGACACTGTTAAGCATGAATGTAGATAACCTTAGGGTAATAAGTTTATTCCTTAGTAGGAGCCTGGTAATATCTGCACCTTCAGGGGATTCTGCAATCTTGCAAGTCAGAAAGTGACAGGAGCAGCAACTCATACAACCAAGGTCTGAAAAGATCACATTTTTACAGAAGGTGGCCTATGGGCATTAATTAAAGTGTGTGAAGTTGTGTACCTACCGTTGTGTATGCATTCAGATGTCTAAATACATAGTACAATTTACCCTAAGGTGTGAAATTTAAAATGAGTTAGTTAAACCAGTGCAAACCCTGTGGGGAACTCCAGAATGGCTTTATTTCAGATCAGTTTAGAGTGCCCACACAGGGGTTTCCATCAGTTTAATTAAATCATTTTAAGTTTACCTCTTAAGGTAAACAATTGCAACTTTCTCCTGTAGACAAACGCTGAACTTCCTCCCACAGATTTAGCCCAAGGTGTCTTCAACATAGGAGTAACCTTTGCTACACAAATTCTAGGTCACTCACGGACTCACTCAGTGCCTGCTTGGCTCTATGAAGACTAATTCTGAGAGAACTCCTAAAGGCAGGACCTGATGCACAGAACTCTAACGGGGAATACTTGAGCATGAAGGGGGAAACCCCAGCAGCGCAGTGCTGCTCACAGGTACAGTCTTTCTGAGCCACTTTATACCTCCAGGGCCTTGGTAGAGGCAGGAGGCCTCTGTAGCTCCAGGGCGAACATGCCAATGCGGAAGGCCAGGTTGTGGTATTCCAGCCTCTCGCTCAGCACTGTCAGCAGGAAAGCAGCTTTGGACAGGGTGTTGGTTGCCATCCATGTCTGCTTGCTGGTTGACACCTTGTTCTTCTTCCCCTGTGTGAGGAGTAGTTCATAACAGGTTTGTTAGGAAATGAATTGAAATGCAGTGCAAGGATGTGCCGGTGATTCCCCCTATGCTCCTGCCTGCAGGAGCTCCTCCCCACCTGTGCACTGAGGAGAACACGCACCTATTATTCTGGAAGCACTGTTTTGTCCTGGCTCTACCTATTGCCCTGTCCCCCTCCATAATCTAGCAGTTTCTGGGTGATGAAACAGACCCAATTTTACATGCTACCTTCTTTTGGTGCAGAATCCCAATTACCACTGGTTATGGATGGCTCCTCCCCCACAGCATCTGTCTACCCTTCCCTCATGACAATGCAATGGGGGCTCTTGCCTCCTCACTAAGCCATCTCTTCCAATATTGGACCATTTTAGCAGGTGGGTGCTGGCTTGGACAAACTATATAACAACTATATTCTTGCCAGCAAGGTAAAAAAAAGTATGGATTGGATTAATAAACTATAAGGTGGATAGACAGCTGGCTAGATCGTCAGACTTAACGGGTAGTGATCAACGGCTCAATGTCTAGTTGGCAGCTGGTATCAAGTGGAGTACCCCAGGGGTTTGTCCTGGGGCCGGTTTTGTTCAACATCTTCATTAATGATCTGGATGATGGGATGGATTGCACCCTCAGCAAATTCACAGATGACACTAAGTTGAGGGGAGAGGTAGATTCACTGGAGGGTAGGGATAGGGTCCAGAGTGACCTAGACAAATTGGAGGATTGGGCCAAAAGAAATCTGATGAGGTTCAACAAGGACAAGTGCAGAGTCCTGCACTTAGGACAGAAGAATCCCATGCACCACTACAGGTTGGGGACTGAATGGCTAGGCAGCAGTTGTGCAGAAAATGACCTAGGGGTTACAGTGGACGAGAAGCTGGATATGAGTCAACAGTGTGCCCTTATTGCCAAGAAGGCTAATGAGATATTGGGCTGCATTAGCAGGAGCATTGCCAGCAGATTAAGGGAAGTGATTATTCCCCTCTATTCGGCACTGGTGAGGCCACATCTGGAGTATTGTGTCCAGTTTTGGGCCCCCTACTACAGAAAAGATGTGGACAAATTGGAGGGAGTTCAGCAGAGAGCAACGAAACTGATCAGGGGCTGGGGCACATGACTTATGAGGAGAGGCTGAGGGAACTGGGATTGTTTACGCTGCAGAAGAGAAGAGTAAAGGGGGATTTGATAGCAGCCTTCAACTACCTGAAGGGGGGGTTCCAAAGAGACGGAGCTCAGCTGTTCTCAGTGACAGATTACAGAACAAGGAGCAATGGTCTCAAGTTGCTGTGGGGGAGGTCTAGGTTGGATATTAGGAAACATTATTTCACTAGGAGGGTGGTGAAGCACTGGAAGGGTTACCTGGGGAGGTGGTGGAATCTCCATTCTTAGAAGTTTTTAAGGCCCGGCTTGACAAAGCTCTGGCTGGGATGATTTAGTTGGGGTTGGTCCTGCTTTGAACAGGGGGTTGGACTAGATGACCTCCATGGTCTCTTCCAACCCTAATCTTCTATGATTCTATAACCTTGATTCCCTTTCAATGGTAGGGACACCACCAAGACAAGCGTAGTTGGCTTAATGCCATGTGGATTCCCAGCCATCCTTTCCTTTCTCATTTCCTCCCACTTCCAATTCTCTACTCCGAGATCCCAAAGCTTCCACCACTTTAGAAGACAACTCTAGAGACTAAAAATGCATTGTTAACATGTGCTCAACTTCCAGAGGAGTTTGCTCTCTCAGGGTCCAAGCAATAGTGCATGTTATAAAGGAAGTGACTGAGGGTTTAAATACGGAAGAGGTACGGAAAATCCATGAAGACCAGGTAAGTGAAGTGAATGTAGGGCTATGGAAAAACAAGGCCGTATTTTTGGTATTGGCATTTAATTATGTAGCACACAGTGACATTTGCTTTAAACATGCTTCCAGGGTGCAATGTTAAATCAAGTGTTTTGTTCAAATGGAAGGTGTAGTTCCACACGGGACCACTGGTAGGAGCTGTTCATTGTGGTTCCCATCTGGCAGACAAGAACACTTGAGTGCAGGCAGAGATAGGAAGGCTGTGTGAGGCGCCGGGTCTAGTGAGGGTAGGGATGACTGAAAGTCCCTTCAAGTCATGCTGAAGGACCCATTGCCCTTTTTCAGGTGAAATGCTGAACAGCCAGAGAAGTCTGATCTAAAGGGGGTTCAGGGCAGACCAAGGCCTGGTACAGCCCTGTACAGAGAGAAGAACCACCACCAGCGAATATTACTGCATTTGAGTCTTGCTGAATCGTGAAATTCTGTTCATCTGCCCGAGTGTTTCTGTGCCCTTGACACAGTGGACAGGCAGCGAGAGTTAAAAAATCAAGACCAAAACACAATATAATTATTTTTAACCTCATGATTTTAGGGCAAACTTCATGATCTTTTTCCATATGACTCATGATTTTTGAATTGTTGGGGCTGGCAATCCCGTGTATTCCTCCCCACACTCCCTTCTTTTCACAAAGGCACCTCTCTACCTTGGTTGGGGGCTGCTCCACCTTGAGATCTGGAGGATTGGCCAGTAGGTCCCTGGCCAGTTCTACAGTCAGACGGCATGCTTCATTACTGTATCCGTGTGCATAGAGAGCCTCTGCACAGGCAAAGAGGATCTGAAAATAAAGGGATAGAGGATCAGATTTAGTCCACGCGCCTCACAGCGGGAGTCAACTCCATCCTGCCCATTTTCTCATTTGGTGTCACTAAAAACAGAGTTAAACACTGATCTGAGCTCAGATTTGTATCTAACGCTCATGTTCCTGCCTTCTGTTATGCAGCCCCTCTGCCTGGAACAGGTCCACCATGCTCTCCAACGTGTCTCAAAAACACAGCTTCCAAGAGGTCTAATCCCCTTCCCTCGAAGCGCTAACAGAGGCAATTACATCAATATTGCACATTTTTCTCAACAATATGCTCTCATTCAAACAAGAATCAATTCAGTGAAGTCCTGTGGCCTGCATTATACAGGAGGTCAGACTAGATCATCACAGGGGCCCCTTCTGATCTTCATAAATATCTAAGTGCCTATGAATAGAGTGGGGAAAAACCCCAAACAAAAATCAAAATCAACATGTATAATTAATTCTCTCTCCCCCTTTCCTAGCATCCCAATATCCCTTCCTCAGTGCACTGTCTACTTCGACATAAGCTCCTCCCACTCATCTGCAAAGTTCCAGGCATACTTTTGAGGTTTTGATACACGGGACTGGTAGCACAACCTATTAAGACTTAGAGCTTCACAGATAAATTCCCCCAAAATTTATCCACATGGGGCTGAGCTTCACAGGACTTCACCTGCACTTGCCCCTCTGGATTGCTGCAGCCAGGGCTGGGCATCAGAATTGAGAGCAGGGAGCCTGCCTCTCCTGTGCTTTCAGTGTCTGCTCTGCAGGCCCAAGCAGTATGGAGAAGAAACCTGTGTAATTTGAATGCAGAGGTGACAAGAGCTGGACCTGGGGTTTGGGGAGCAGATTGGAAAAAAGACACCTTGGAGAAGGGAGGAAAGACTCGGACTGCAAGCTGGTGAGGGAGAGGGAAACTGAGGCTGGAAGTTGGAGGGACTGGCTGGGCAAGAGACTAGGACTGGGAGCCAGCAGGTAGCAGGAGACAGACAGATTAGATGAGGAGCTGAGGGGGAGGGGAGACTAGGACCAGCAGAGCAAGCAAACTAGGACTGGGAACCAGTGGGGTGAGAGAGAGAGAGAGATCTAATAATGAGCTGGGGTAAACAATACTGAGATTGTATAAGGAATCTGGGGAGGGAGACTGGGCCTGGGAGCCAGTGGGGACAGGAAATGAGACTGGTCAGACAAGATGGTGGGAGGGAGGAACTAGAACTGGTTGGGCAAGGATATTGGGAACAAGGAGCTGGGTTGATTTTGGGGGGGGGGGGGGAAGAGGGGGCTGGGAACAAGGAACCGGGCGATTGTGGGGGACTGGAAATGACTGTGCAAGGAGGCTGGGATGGGGAGCCGGAAACCTGGCACAAGGAATCTAGGGGCAGGGGAGATTAGAAATGGCTAGGTGAGGAGACTGGAAAAAGCAGCCAGGGATGGGGAACAGACAAAACTAGGCCAGGGACAGAAGGGTCAAGCTTTGGGGGAAATGGGTAGAAGCGTTTGCGATCACTAGAACACACTGCCCTCCAGAGCCTCAAATGGAACGTGTGATACCAAATCTCACCCTTCCGCTGAGGTCAGGAAAAAACAGCATAAAGACTATCATAATGGGGACCAAAATAATGTAGCACAACCAACTTTAATTCCTGCCTTTCTTCACAAACTTAATAATGTTCTTTTAACTTACTTTATATATGTTACACTCACAAAAACTAAGAAAAATAATCACGTTGCTATTTTCCAACTAGAGCTAGCTCACCTCCATCCTGTTCTCCTGCTCCAAGGGCTTTATACCAGCAAAGATGTCCTGCTCCTCTTCATTCCCCCCCTCTGCTTTGTCCTCCTCCTCCTTGGCCACCTCCTGTGGATTCAGATAGTACACCTGGTAATCATCTTCCTCTTCTCCCTCCTCCCCGCCCCCTGCTGCACCATTCTCTCCCACTTCTGGCTTCCGGCTTGCACCGTTCTCATCTGCAGAAGGCAGATCGTCGTCTCCACTGCCCACTTCTTCCACGGAATCCTTTGGAGCTTTCTTGGCAGCAGGATTGCTCCGGATGCTGGGCTCAGGACCCTCCGAGAAGTACACCCCCCCGTCATCTTCAAAGGTGTCTCTGTAGCTCCTATTCAGGGGGCTCTCTGTGAAACTGAAGGTGTTACTGGCCTCCGCCCCCAGAGCCAAGCTGCTGTCATCCAGGCTCATCTCTGCCAAGTCTGGTTCCAGAGAGCTGTCTTCACTGCTCATGCGGCGTTTCCCACTATGTTTACTGGCTAAGCTTTTCCCCACTGGCAGCTTGGCCTTGCCTACTGCTGTCTTATAAACCACCTTATCTCCTTCCGCTGAAAGTCGGCGCAGAGCCCTCTGGGGGGCTTCAGTGACAACTTTCCGCTTCCCAATAAGTTCCTTAGGACGGACAGCTGGCTCTTGCGAAGAGGGGCGTGACCTGTCCCCTGGCTGCAGACAGGTTCCCCCAGGTTCCTGCCCATGGCCTCTGCCAGCCTCACACGTGGTTTCCACACACTGCAACCGACAGTTCCTCTGCTGGACGGCCTTTACCCAACAGAACGAATTCTTCTTATCAGTGCTGCTGTAGGTGATGCCAGGGATGGGATAGGCCTCCTCCCAGTTGAAGTAACAGGCTTCCACAGCTGGTTTGAAACCTTGGAAGAGCTTCTCTAGGGATTTCTTGTGCTGCCCCCTCTTGACATTATCTATGACTTTCAGCTGCCACTGTCTGAGTTGGGTGCAAAGGTCCCTGCGCCTGGAGGAAGAGGAGAGGGAAGAGAAGACAGATCAGAAAGCAGTCATAAAACATACCATGACAAACCCCCCCCCACACACACACACACCTCACAGAATACCTCATCCTCCCCCAGAAAACCCTTCTGCTGAATTAGCATAAATGGCATAGTCGGTCAGAAAACAGCAGAGAAGATAAAGGAAAGAGACGTGTCAAAAATCAGCTTCTACACAGGCCTATGCCATGGAAGCCAAATGCTGCCAAGTCAAACATGGGAATGTGTTGTAGACTGGAGGCTCAGGATGAAGCACTGGCTTGTGAGGTCCTGAGCAGCTACATCCCAAAGTTCACCCATCACAGATGTGACATTAGCACTCTGGTAAATAGCGAAGGACTACAACAGGGAACTGTTGTACATCCGGAATAAGAATCACTGGCAAAGCAAAGCGAGAAAGTTTGCACAGGGCTTGAAGCTGTACTATGCCTGGCTCCAATCAGTGCTATTGGTCTGCCTCTCGTGAACACTAAAGCCTACACAAACCATCCAAAGTGCCAAGGAAAACATTGCTAAAGCACTGGGGGAAATCCCAAGTTTTTCAGTGAACCCCCCTCCTACCTTTGCCATTGATTCCAGAGTTCTGGGGAACAAAACTGAACATCTCAATCTTCTAGTGATTTTATCAGTCCCAGAAGCAAAAGGTGGTAAACTGAGCAAGGGATGTAAGAGTTTGGACTCATTAGGATAAAAGGAACTCTATACCACCAACTGTTTCCATTTGACCACTAAGAAAACCAATTAGCTAGGAATAGGCTGATGGGGATTAGTTAAAAAGGTAGCAAGGGGCAGGGAAACTACTCATAGAAAAGGTACCATTAGGATAGGGGGGAAGCTGCAACAAGTTGTGAAGGCTGTAGCAAGCCTCATTATGCTCCACTGAAAAACAGCATGCAGGAATGAGAATAAAACAAGTCAAAGGAATTGAAAGTGGGCACCTTTCTGGTGACTCTATACAAACTGTAGAAGAATTGGAAATAAAGCAAGAGGCATTTGAATTATGCTTGAAATGAAGTACGAACTTTTAGCAATTTGGAATTAATCAGATGACTGGAACGTTAAGATAGACATCCACTATATAGAAGGGAAGAATGATTTGACTCTGCCTTATAAACAAGGAAACAACTTTTACGTTTTACAGACTACATAACATAACTCACATTTTTGTTTGTTTTAAACCTCGTGCCTGATTCCCTACTGTCTTCTCTTTGTCTCTCTGGGTATTTTTTTTTTTTCTATTTCAGACTGTAAACTCTCTAGGGGCAGAGATCACAATTTTTTAATCTCACTGATGTATCCTACAAAGTTATGACTTTATATTAATGTTTAATAATAATTTAGAAGATTGGAAAGTGAACAAAGAGCTAAAAAGCAAATATGCCAAAATGATCATCCTGGCTTCATTAATTCTGACAAACCAAGAGTTAACTTTTCTTGTTTATGATCTTTCATAACAAACAGACAACGCACTACATCATATCTTGCCTAATACTGCAAACATTTTATAAAACATGACATAAGCTATGAAATTTTGTAAAAAATAAAGAAGTCTTAACATGAGACCTGAACACAGCATCTACTATTCAATTATTGCTAAATGGAGAGGGTAGTCAATTGTGTGCAAGTTAGCAAAGTATTGTGGTTTATAAACCATCATGCTTCATCCCAGAGGCCTGAAACTACTGGCTGAGGAAACAGGACCACTAGCAATAATTGTCACAACATCGTGGAATACACACGAGGAATATACACAAGACTGCAGAAAGCAAAATATAGTTCCAATTATTAAAAAAAGTTTAAGAATAATGAATGATCTGGGTAAAGAAGAAACCTGTGAAACTACTAAATTGCAAGTTAAAGTACTAAGAAAGCATTACAATGTATGTGTGACATGTGGAGGAATCTAGCCAGTTACAGCTACAGATTGATAAAACAGATCATGCCATACTGAACTGAATAGGCATTTTCAATATAGAAACAGGGTAGATCGGTGAGGGCAATTTGGGCGTGTCGTTAAACTAGATTTCAGCAAAGCATTTGACAGCACTGCCCAAGCAGCACAGACACCAAAGAAGTATGGTCTGACTAGTATAGTAAGGAAGACTGACTAATAAGAGGCAATGAGTTATCAGTGTTACATCAGAATGGGGCAGAGACAAAATGGTATCCTGCAGGGGCCAGTATCCTTAAACATACATCAATACCATAATGAATATACATACATGCATCCAGGGCTCAAATCAGCAGTCTACACTAAGCTAAAATATACAGCAAGTACAGCAGGATAAACCAAAAATACAACTGTATCTGGACACCTTTGCCACTTGGCTGACCCAGCATGAGCTGAAATGTAATGCAAAACAATGCAAGATACTTAGCAAAGATCACGTTAGTTCTAAACTAGAAACTCCAGAAACCAGTTATGAAGAAGAGGCTGGGTGTTATCACTGAACTGAATCCTTCAGGGCAATGCCATTCCAGAAAGGCTCTCTCCATCAGGAGAGATTAGAAAAATTAAGTGCATAACCATATTTGCATGTTAAAAGGAACCACACAGACAAGAGACAAATTATTCACTCTGGAAATCAGGGTTAAAAACACAGAGTAATACTAGTGATTAAGTTTATCTTGGACATTAGAGCCCATCTTGGCCATGAGGATGGACAGCAGAACAGTTTGAATCATACTTTCCTCATTAGGCAATCACTAGACATGTAAGGAAAGAAAGCTAAGAGTTCGTGTGCACCACAGAGCTAAATAGTGGGGGTTGGACTGGACTCTTTAATGAATTCATTAAAGATTATCTGATCCTGGTGCTTACCTCTGTGGGCTGATGGTTGGGTCTAGGACAGCCAGCCTCCAGAGAACCACCATCTCATCACACATGCTGGCACAGGCATGAGCAGCCACTTCCGACTGACCATTACTGCGGCCAGTGTGCCCGCTAGCGCTGCTGTGGGATGCAGATGTTCGCACGCTGTACCACCAACCCGTTATCTGCAGAAGAAGATACATTCAATGCAGCTTTGCCCAAACATCCGATTCCCGAGTCCCACCCACCCCACATTTGCACAGGCTGGAGGACCTGAATTCTGGAAGTAAATCGTAAATGACAATCAGGAATAATAAATTCTGTTGCTAGGCATGCAATGCCTTGTTTTTTTATTTCTTTCTAAATGAATTATGGGCATTAAAGCAGAGGCATACAAAGAAGGGACCCATAGAAACAGAGCTGGATGGAACCTCAGACAAGAATGAGAACAAGAGCAGAATGACTGGAGATAGGGAAAAGAGCTATAAAACATACTCTGCAGTACAATAGTGGCAAATCCAGCACACTGGTAGTGACTAAAGTTACCACCTCCTGGTTGCAGTTGAGTGACCTATGTGAAATGAATTTTGTAGGTTCAGTCTGGCTGTGAGAGAACAGATGCCTAGATAATATCCACTCTCACAAATGGTTCTCTTCTTAGCTACATCATCAGACAGAGCAAGGACTGAATGGGCATGGAGAGAGAAACCTTTGATTTTCCCCACTCCAACTAAGGTAGAGGTATATGATAGAGTAATGGGGGGAAAAGCATGCACTGAAGAAACCCATGGTTACACCTGCAATGTGGAGTGACAACCTCAGTGTCTAGGATTGTCAAAATGAACCTTTTCCCTACCACTAAATTCACACAAAAATTGTTATTATTATTGCTATTGTTAACAGATATAAAGTAAAGGCTCAAAGCTTCCAAAAGCTATTTTCTACCAAATAACCAAAGTGTTTGAAATTCTGTCATCCAACCATATCCCTTAAAGTCAATACAAAAGTAATGGTCATAACAGATGGGACTTTGTTTTGGAAAAATCAACAGAGTAAACTGCACTGACTGGACAAAAGATGCACAGGCAAGAGATGACAAAAAGGATTTAAACCACATACCAGTGTTAACACAAATACACATATTTGACATCATCTTGGGGTGCAATGGAGTTGTGAGCATCACCTATCCAGCACCCAAAGTCTGACCACAGAAGCTCACTGAAGAGCAGTTCACTTTGGAGGGAATGTGCCTCTCCCACAATGCACATAAAGACTCTAAATTTTTCCAAGCCATTAATTCTAACAGCATTGAACAGTCATCACCATTGACTGGTTCCCCAGTGGCTGATCTGCTTCCCCAGGAGGGACTGAATACCTGCTCATAGGTCAGACACTGGTCAGTCAGGATCTCCAGCAGAGGGGCTGCATTGCTGTCCCTTCTCTTGAACATCTCCCGAACAATAGAGAGCAGGTTCCAGATCCCCTCAGGCTCTCTCCCTCTCAGGGGACGCAGGAGACATGCCCACTCGGCAGCGGCTGGTGGCTCCGTGGAGGAGAGGTACATAGAGTTCACATCACTGAGAGAGTGAAAGGGGAAGGAGAACAGGAATGAAGACGACAGAGCACAGCAGCACAAAAATAGATTCTTGGCCATCAAATATTTCCATTTTGAGAGGGGCTTTGACAAAT
Organism: Caretta caretta; assembly: GCF_965140235.1. Classification (NCBI taxonomy): domain Eukaryota; kingdom Metazoa; phylum Chordata; order Testudines; family Cheloniidae; genus Caretta; species Caretta caretta. Next base: position 54,554,856 of record NC_134212.1, on the reverse strand, counting down.
GTATGTCACTTAAGAGTAAGCATAACAGGAGTCAGACAGGAACAGGCAAGTTATATGTATACACATTGTGCACAGACTAAATGAGTGCTAAAGAGGGTTTTTATCTACTGAGACTCAACATTGCAACAGACATGCACAGACAGAGAACATTACCTGGAGAGTGACCCCACAATTAAGCATCCTTAGTTTCATGGCACGATGCTCACTTATACACCATACGTCCATGTAGAAGCAAAGGAGAGCACTCCCATGGACTCTGAGTCCATGTTCCGCAACCCTTTGTAGGCAGGAATACAGTCCTTACTCTGAAGATGACGCAGTTTACCTGAAGACAACAGGAGAGGGCCCACAGAATTTGTGAAGGGTTTTCTTTATGTTGTCACTTAAAGTAGATTCATCCAGGTACCAGGTGCTTTGGTCTGAGGCTGAGGGACCAGCAGTGGGATCTTGAGAAAGAACATACACAGTTTGCAGGTGTCGGAGAGATGCAGTCTACACCCCACAACCCAAGAAATTGCAGGCCACATATAAGCAAGGCGCCTTAACTTCATCCCATCCAGAAAGCAACAGTCTCAGAACTGTTCATGTGGCCTGGAAACATATTGCAGTCATTGCACAATGGGTTAATGGAAAGTATCTTCCACTGAAAATAGCCAAGCTGTGCAGTATCTAAAGATTCCACACCATGCCTTCTCATCAGTCTGCAGCACCAGCAGTTCCCTCCAGTAACTCTGTTTACACATATCCTTATACTTATCCCCTTTCCTTGTCTTCCCACAGCAATCTCAGGAGCAGTGTCCCAGTAATTTAGTAACATCACCCAACGGAGAAATATCTGCTCCCATCCTTGAGGCAGATATAACAGAGAATCAAATCAGAGAAAAACTATCCAAATTACCTGGGGCTCCACACACTGTGTTGATGGCAGTGGACTGAGAAGACAGCAGCTCATCCAGTAGGCGCTGAGCAGTAGGAAGAATCTAAAACACAAGAGAAACGTATTGAATGTGACTTGAAAGTAAATCTGGATGTCTTGCCTTGTCATAACAAACCAAGAAGCTACTCTGATTTTCATTATTGTTACTGAGGAACTGTTGGCTTGTCAGAGCAGTTTAAAAACACTTAAATCCAGGTTACCCTTTAGGGCTCGTCATAAATATAAAGGGAAGGGTAACCACTTTTCTGTATACAGTGCTATAAAATCCCTCCTGGCCAGAGGCAAAGTCCTTTCACCTGTAAAGGGTTAAGAAGCTCAGGTAACCCTGCTGACACCTGACCCAAAATGACCAATGAGGGGACAAGATACTTTCAAATCTGGAGGGCGGGGGAGGGGGAGGCTTTTGTCTGTCTGTGTGATACCTTTGCCGGGAACAGATCAAGGATCCAAATCAACTCCTGTAAAGTTAGTAAGTAACCTAGCTAGAAAATGTGTTAGGTTCTCTTTGTTCTGGCTTGTGAAATTTGCTGTGCTGGAGGAAATGTGTATTTCTGTTTTTGTGTCTTTTTGTAACTTAAGGTTTTGCCTCGAGGGATTCTCTGTGTTTTGAATCTGACTGCCTGTAAGATTATCTTCCATTCTGATCTTACAGAGTTGTTCTCTTATCTTTTTTTGTTCTTCTAATAAAGTTCTGTTTTTTAATAATCTGATTGGGTTTTTTGGGTCTTAAAAATCCAAGGCTGGTTTGTGATCATCTTGTTTATTCTCAAGCCTCCCCAGGAAAGGGGTTGCAATGGCTTGGGGGGATATTTTGGGGAAATAGGAACTCCAAGTCGTCCTTTCCCTAGTTGTTTGTTAAATCACTTGGTGGTGGCAGCGTTTTATCTAATCCAAGGGCAAAGACTTCGTGCCTTGGGGAAGTTTTAACCTAAGCTGGTAGAAATAAGCTTAGGGGGTCTTTCATGCGGGTCCCTACATCCGTACCCTAGAGTTCAGAGTGGGGAGGGAACCCTGACAGGGCTCCTTTCCTAGTTTTCAACCCAGAGGTTCTTGCATGCTGGACACATGTAATAGCCCTTTTAAAAAACAGGAGAGTGGAGGGAACGCCATGCACTATTGCTGATACCATAGTATAACCCTAGTCATTCCACTTTTTCACCTTTCTTCTTAATGTAAACCTTTATGCAAAGTTTGCATCATAGAGTTTGCATCCTAACAGGTAAACCAAAGCAACACGGAAAGGAGTGGCTTATCAAACCTTCTGGGGGAGAATGGGAGACAGCAGTAAAATTCCAAGCTTCTCTTTTGAGTGGCTGCAGTTGAGAGGCCACCACCACCATTTTCTTGTACCCACTATATGTGTTTCCATTTCTTATCCCCAAGTCATTCCCTAAGAAGCTGAATAGCACTGTCTCCAGGTGATTTGGAGCTTTAAAACCTAGGTTTAGTCCAGCCTTCCTAGGAGCCACAATGCAGGGAGGAAGGCTGGCTTTCCTGATTTTCAAACTAGTATAGGGCTGCAGTTTTGGATCCATTTGCTACCAGGATTCATGCTCACAATGAGCACAATGGATTATGAAGATAGCTCAGACTTAAGAGTGATACAACAGAGGGTCAAAGACAGGCCTCCACTCTCAACATACCCCCACTTTGCACAGCAAAAATGTTGGGGTAAACATGATCGTGTACCTGAGACTAAAGCATAAAACACTGCACATCCTCCTACATAGTAAGAAATTTGTGAATGATATGGGCCAATCTTCACTTATAAACAGACTGAAGGAAAACAATAACCACAACTGTTCAGTGGGGGCATTTCGTGTCTATGAGGCACCTGGAGAAACAGGCTAGGCATTAGGTGGCTCTTGCAGCTTTCCCATTACTATATTTTGCAAGATGTAGAGAGGTGAGAAATCACTTGCTAAGACAACATCACACATTGAAGGCTGCAGCACTGAGGAATTGCAGCAGGAAGGGAATACTCACTACACGAAACAAGTGCCTGAGGGAGCAATGTCTCAGCAAAACGAACTTGTGTGCTTAATTGAAATAGGGAGACTGGGTTCCCCAGTGCAGGTAGCCCTCAGAAGGAAATGCTCGACATCAGTGCTTTCTTTTTTCACAGCACAGACATCATCTTAAGAGAGATTATCTCAAGAACTCCACCCGTTACATTCATGCGCCAGTGGACCACTTCCCCTCCACATTTGTGAGTGAATAGCTTCCCTGTGGCAATATTTCATCAACTGGAAATAAGGGGAAAAAGCCACCTCATGTGACACTCCAGCTCTCTGTGGACCACCAGTGGTTCACAGAACCAATGCTTTACATTGTATACACAAAGTCCTCACAAGCAGCCACACCCAAGACACCTTGATCCCCAACACTCTGAGGCCTGCGGGATGAGTTTGGGGCATTCCCTCCCTTATCAAAGGCCCTTTGGGAAGTGAAAATGATCCAAGATTATATTAAACAGATTAAGATAGATTTTCCAATAACGCCTAAAACTTTCCTGTTGGGCAACATCCGATCAGATCATCTGGTAAAATGGTAATAATTTAATCATCCAGCTGTTCTTGGGGTCACAGCGGGCATGCACTATTGAAGGAGATAATACACCTTCCCTTATACCAGCTCATTCATTGCTAAGGAACAACTGCCAGCAGCGCTACTCGTGTTTCCGGATGCCTTTTTCTAATCACTGCCCAAATACCTAAATCCACAAAATCTGGAGGGGGCGAGAAAGGCTGGTTCTCTTACATACACCAGCAGGAAGAAATGTAACTGGTACTGGTTCACGGTCTATCTACAGCAAAGAGACAGTACCTGTATGTTATTGTCTTTACATTGATGTGATTGCTCTATTTTCTGCTCCTAAGCAGTTTAATACTTTTGGTGGTTGGAGTCTTACTTACATTGTTCTTATTAAAGTTCCATGAGTTACTAAAGGGGCTTTGTGCACATTTTAACAGTATCCTAACCCCTAGTGGAAATAAGCTGTGCACCCACTGTGCACTGAATGCACATAAATTCAAATATAGAGGAAGCAGGGGGATTGAGTGGCTTAGGCCAGTGTTGCTCAACTTTTCCAGATTAGCAACCCCTTACTCGCAGTTCAAACTTTTCAAGACCTCCTTACATTTACTGTAAAAGTAAGAATAAAAAAAAATATATCACCAACAACAAGCCTATATAATTTGTGCGTGTTTCAAGAGTCAGACAGATAACACTTGGCCTTGAAGGGTCAGGGTGTGTGGGGGAGTGAGATTTTCTTTGCCAACTGTGCTAAAATTTTCAACCCTTCTCAGCTCCTGACGCACTGGTTAAGAAACGCCAGCTTAAGTAAAAACCTTACATCTCATCCTCACTGGTTTGCATGCAGCCCAGGTTGGTAGAGACCAAAAGTTAGTATGATCCAATGACTGTTCAGCAGCCCGTCTGAAAGTACTGTGATATCCACATCATAAAGCCCATCATAGCTGTCCCTCTGCTTTGCAAGCCTCAGCAGAGATGGCAAGATTGAACAGCTCAGAGTCAGAAACTGAACTATCCTTTCACCCTTACAGGTGGGGTGGCCTCTTTAGATTAGGGTTGAAACACTGGTGAGGCATGGTGGGGAATCCTTCACTGCCGCTGGCCATGCTATATATGTTCTGTAGACCGTTCTCAGGACTGTCAAATCATGCTGCTTTCATCAGCACTAAATTCATACACAATAAAGAGGCAACCAAACACTGAATTGTACTTTGAACACTATGCCCTTCCCCGTTGTTAATTTCTTTTGTTTTGGCAGATGTATGATCTTCATAACCATGAGCTACACACCTGTTTATGCCCAGGTGATATCCAATTTCTTGAGATGACTAAGCATCACTCTCCTCTCCCCTTTTAGGGCACAATTCTAATCTTTTACTTGACAACAAATAACTATTAAACCATGTGGTAAACAACAAAAGAAAGCCTCCCCAGTTATTAGAAAGTGATCAGGAACAGTAATTGGCTGTTTGGGAAGGAAAACATTACACAGAGAGATCAAAGCAACCCAGAAGGATCTCAGTTTAACAGGGTTCCATTGGTATAGGTTCAACAAGGACAAGTGCAGAGTCCTGCACTTAGGACGGAAGAATCCAATGCACCGCTACAGACTAGGGACCGAATGGCTCGGCAGCAGTTCTGCAGAAAAGGACCTAGGGGTTACAGTGGATGAGAAGCTGGATATGAGTTAACTGCGTGCCCTTGTTGCCAAGAAGGCCAATGGCATTTTGGGCTGTATAAGTAGGGGCATTGCCAGCAGACTGAGGGACGTGATCGTTCCCCTCTATTCGACACTGGTGAGGCCTCATCTGGAGTACTGTGTCCAGTTTTGGGCCCCACGCTACAAGAAGGATGTGGAAAAATTGGAAAGAGTCCAGCGGAGGGCAACAAAAATGATTAGGGGACTGGAACACATAACTTATGAGGAGAGGCTGAGGAAACTGGGGATGTTTAGTCTTCAGAAGAGAAGAATGAGGGGGGATTTGATAGCTGCTTTCAACTACCTGAAAGGGGGTTCCAAAGAGGATGGCTCTAGACTGTTCTCAGTGGTAGCAGATGACAGAACAAGGAATAATGGTCTCAAGTTACAGTGGGGGAGATTTAGGTTGGATATTAGGAAAAACTTTTTCATTAGGAAGGTGGTGAAACACTGGAATGCGTTACCTAGGGAGGTGGTAATCTCCTTCCTTAGAAGTTTTTAAGGTCAGGCTTGACAAAGCCCTGGCTGGATGATTTAATTGGGGATCGGTCCTGCTTTGAGCAGGGGGTTGGACTAGATGACCTCCTGAGGTCCCTTCCAACCCTGATATTCTATGATTCTATAGGATTGTCTCCACTTACCTGTTGTGGGAGTTCACTGATCAGGTACTGAGCAAATTTCTGTAGCTGATCTCTCTGCAGCCGAGACAAGGACTCTGAAACAGGTGCTCGCAAGCATACTGCAGATGCCTGGAGAGAGAAGAGAGGAGATGTAAGAGTACTACTGTCAACAAGGTCGGACAGAACTAAGCCCTGTCCAACCGATGACTGAATCAGTGCTAGTAACAGCCATGTTTAAGCACAGGTGTTTCTAGCAGGTTCGTAGCACAGGTTCCTGGCTCTATGTGGATATGGATTTTCCTTGTAATCATATAAGACAATATTGTAGCCTAAACTCAAACCATCTAGGACTTAGTTTTATACAACCTGTTTTTAAAAAAAGGATCCCTTGTCATGGAAATTCTGCTAACAGCTGGGAATAAGCTCTGTTGTTACTAGCAGTTCCACAAACACTGGCAAAGAATTCACAAACAAACCTCTAAAACAGGCCATTCTTTTTTAGCTTTTGGCAAAGGAAACAGCTCTGTGGATCACCACTCATTCCACTTACACTGTTAGATGCTTATTCATTCTAATGCTAAATTCAGTTTCACTTCATTACAGGCTTTTTAAGAAATAGATTAGAGACACAGCAAAAGCCAATTCCATAAATTCTTTCACAATCTCTCAGCAGAAGCCACCTAAATGTAAACTGGAATAAAGTGAGAGCATTTCAATGAGTAAGATAGCATTGACAATTGGTATAGTTCTGAATCTGGGTATGTCTGCATATAGCAATACCCTTTACATATAGCTTCCTTTTTGCACTCAGTATATGCAAACAACACGATGCTCTCAATAATAAGCAAAACCTTTCTGATGGAAGAGATGCTTGTTTGCTTTTGTCACATAGCCCTGGTCTACACTAGGAGTTGAGGTCAAATTTAGCAGTGTAAAATCGATTTAACCCTGCACCCGTCCACTTGACGAAAGCCCTTTTTTCGACTTAAAGGGCTCTTAAAATCGATTTTCTTACTCCACCCTTGACAAGGGGATTAGCCCTGAAATCGGCCTTGCCGGGTCGAATTTGGGATACTGTGGATGCAATTAGAAGGTATTGGCCTCCGGGAGCTATGCCAGAGTGCTCCATTGTGACCGCTCTGGACAGCACTCTCAACTCAGATGCACTGGCCAGGTAGACAGGAAAAGAACCGCGAACTTTTGAATTTCAATTTCCTGTTTGGCCAACGTGGCAAGCGGCAGGTGAGTGCAGAGCTCATCAGCAGAGGTGACCATGCAGAGCTCATCAGCAGAGGTGACCATGATGGAGTCCCAGAATCGCAAAAGAGCTCCAGCGTGGACCGAACGGGAGGTACGGGATCTGATTGCTGTGTGGGGAGAGGAATCCGTGCTATCAGAACTCCATTCCAGTTTTCGAAATACCAAAACATTTGTCAAAATCTCCCAGGGCATGAAGGACAGAGGCTATAACAGGGACCCAAAGCAGTGCCGCGTGAAACTTAAGGAGCTGAGGCAAGCCTACCAGAAAAACAGAGAGGCAAATGGCTGCTCCAGGTCAGAGCCCCAAACATGCCGCTTCTATGATGAGCTGCATACCATTTTAGGGGTTCAGCCACCACCACCCCAGCCGTGTTGTTTGACTCCTTCAGTGGAGATGGAGGCAACGCGAAAGCAGGTTTTGGGGACGAAGAAGATGATGATGATGTTGTAGATAGCTCACAGCAAGCAAGCGGAGATACCGGTTTTCCCGACCGCCAGGAACTGTTTCTCACCCTGGACCTGGACCCAGTACCCCCTGAACCCACCCAAGGCTGCCTCCTGGACCCGCCAGGGGGAGAAGGGACCTCTGGTGAATGTACCTTTTAAAATACTAAACTTGGTTTAAAAGCAAGCATGTTTAATGATGCATTTGTGGCTCTCCTGGATATACTCCCAAAGCCTTTGCAAAAGGTTTCTGGGGAGGGCAGCCTTATTCCATCCACCATGGTAGGACACTTTACCACTCCAGTCCAGTAGCACGTACTCGGGAATCATTGTAGAACAAAGCATTGCAGTGTATGTTTGCTGGCATTCAAACAACATCCGTTCTTTATCTCTCTGTGTTATCCTCAGGAGAGTGATATCATTCATGGTCACCTGGTTGAAATAGGGTGCTTTTCTTAAGGGGACATTCAGAGGTGCCCGTTCCTGCTGGGCGGTTTGCCTGTGGCTGAACAGAAATGTTCCCTGCTGTTAGCCACGTAGAGGGGGGAGGGTTGAGGGGCTAGCCACGTGATGGGGTGGGGAGGCAAAATGCAACCTTGTAACGAAAGCACATGTGCTATGTATGTAATGTTAATAGCAAGGTTTACCATGAAAGAGTGTACCCATTGTTCTATAAAATGTGTCTTTTTAAATACCACTGTCCCTTTTTTTTTCTCCACCAGCTGCATGTGTTTCAAGAATCACAGGATCTTCTCCCTCCCAGAGGCTACTGAAGATCAGAAGGTGAAAAAAACGAACTCACATTTGAAATGTTCTCTGAGCTTATGCTGTCCTCCCACACTGACAGAGCACAGATGAATGTGTGGAGGCAGACAATGTCAGAGAGCAGGAAAGCACAAAATGACCGGGAGGAGAGGTGGAGGGCTGTGGAGAGGGTTGAAGCTGAAAGGTGGTGGCAGCGTGATGAGAGGAGGCAGGATTCAATGCTGAGGCTGCTGGAGGATCAAACTAATATGCTCCAGCATATGGGTGAGCTGCAGGAAAGGCAGATGGAGCACAGACTGCCGCTACAGCCCCTGTGTAACCAACTGACCTCCTCCCCAAGTTCCATAGCCTCCTCACCCAGACGCCCAAGCACGCGGTGGGGGGGCCTTCAGCCACTCCACCCCAGAGGATTGCCCAAGTAACAGAAGGCTAGCATTCAGTAAGTTTTAAAGTTTTAAATTGTTAAAGTGCTGTGTGGCCTTGTCCTTCCCTCCTCCACCACCCCTCCTGGGCTACCTTGGCAGTTATCCCCCTATTTGTGTGATGAATGAATAAAGAATGCATGAATGTGAAGCAACAATGACTTTATTGCCTCTGCAAGTGGTGATCGAAGGGAGGAGGGGAGGGTGGTTAGCTTACAGGGAAGTAGAGTGAACCAAGAGGCGGGGGGTTTCATCAAGGAGAAACAAACAGAACTTTCACACCGTAGCCTGGCCAGTCATGAAACTGGTTTTCAAAGCTTCTCTGATGCGCACCACGCCCTCCTGTGCTCTTCTAACTGCCCTGGTGTCTGGCTGCACGTAACCAGCAGCCAGGCGATTTGCCTCAACCTCCCACCCCGCCATAAACGTCTCCCCCTTACTCTCATACATATTGTGGAGCGCACAGCAAGCAGTAATAACAATGGGAATATTGGTTTCGCTGAGGCCTAACTGAGTCAGTAAACTGCACCAGCGCGCTTTTAAATGTCCAAATGCACATTCTACCACCATTCTGCACTTGCTCAGCCTGTAGTTGAACAGCTCCTGACTACTGTCCAGGCTGCCTGTGTATGGCTTCATGAGCCATGGCATTAAGGGATAGGCTGGGTCCCCAAGGATAACTATAGGCATTTCAACATCCCCAACAGTTATTTTCTGGTCTGGGAAGAAAGTCCCTTCCTGCAGCTTTTGAAACAGACCAGAGTTCCTGAAGATGAGAGCATCATGTACCTTTCCCGGCCATCCCACGTTGATGTTGGTGAAACATCCCTTGTGATCCACCAGAGCTTGCAGCACTATTGAAAAGTACCCCTTGTGGTTTATGTACTCGCCGGCTTGGTGCTCTGGTGCCAAGATAGGGATATGGGTTCCGTCTATGGCCCCACCACAGTTAGGGAATCCCATTGCAGCAAAGCCATCCACTATGACCTGCACATTTCCCAGGGTCACTACCCTTGATATCAGCAGATCTTTGATTGCGTGGGCTACTTGCATCACAGCAGCCTCCACAGTAGATTTGCCCACTCCAAATTGATTCCCAACTGACTGGTAGCTGTCTGGCGTTGCAAGCTTCCACAGGGCTATCGCCACTCGCTTCTCAACTGTGAGGGCTGCTCTCATCTTGGTATTCTGTCGCTTCAGGGCAGGGGAAAGCAAGTCACAAAGTTCCATGAAAGTGCACTTACGCATGCGAAAGTTTCGCAGCCACTGGTAATTGTCCCAGACTTGTAACACTATGTGGTCCCACCAGTCTGTGCTTGTTTCCCGGGCCCAGAATCGGTGTTCCACGGCATGAACCTGCCCCATTAGCACCATGATGCCCGCACTGCCAGGGCCCATGGTTTGAGAGAAGTCTGTGTCCATGTCCTCATCACTCTCATCACCGCGCTGACGTCGCCTACTCGCCCGGTTTCGCTTTGCCAGGTGCTGGTGCTGCATATACTGCTGGCTAATGCGTGTGGTGTTTAACGTGCTCCTAATTGCCAAAGTGATCTGAGTGGGTTCCATGCTTGCCGTGGTATGGTGTCTGCATAGAAAAAAGGCACGGAACGATCGTCCGCCGTTGCTCTGACGGAGCGAGGGGCGACTGACGACATGGCTTACAGGGTTGGCTTACAGGGAATTAAAATCAACAAAGGGGGTGGCTTTACATCAAGGAGAAACAAAAACAACTGTCACACAGAATGGCCCCCTCAAGGATTGAACTCAAAACCCTGGGTTTAGCAGGCCAATGCTCAACCCACCAAGCTATCCCTCCCTCTGGTATTTCAGGGAGGACTGAATCTCCATTAAAGTTTTCAAGGTGTCCCCGACAGACCTCACCAAAACGATTGTCGGCCGTTGATTTCACGGAGGGAGGGCGGGGGGAGCAAATGAATACAAAACAAATCTGGTCTATTTCTTGTTTTGATCCACTCCATCTATCTTTTACATCTTTGGCTGGCAGCAGACGGTGCAGTAGGACTGCAAGCCATCCACACCTCCTAGCTGCTCGGCAGAAGATGGTGCAATAGGACTGCCTGCAGGACTAAAGAGAATGACCCGGTCGAGTCACTCCTAAATTAGTCCCTGTGCCCATATCTGCCCAGGCGCTCCTGACCGACCTTACCGAGGCGGCCAGGAGCACCTCGGACACGATGAGGATGGTTTTCAGGCCTATTGCACCGTCTGCTGCCACAAGGCAACGGGTTGCTGCTGCTGTGTAGCAATGCAGTATCACGTCTGCCAGCACCCAGGAGACATACGGTGACAGTGAGCTGAGTGGGCTCCATGCTTGCAGTGGTATGGCGTCTGCACAGATAACTCAGGAAAAAAGGCGCGAAACGATTGTCTGCCGTTGCTTTCACAGAAGGAGGGATGGAGGGAGGTCCTGATGACACGTACCCAGAACCACTCGCGACAATGTTTTTTGCCCCAACAGGCATTAGGATCTCAACCCCAGAATTCCAATGGGCAGCGGAGATTACAGGAACTGTGGGATAGCTACCCACAGTGCAACACTCCGGAAGTCGACGCTAGCCTCGGTACTGTGGAAGCACTCCACCGAGTTAATGCACTTAAGGCACTTAGAGCATTTTCTGTGGGGACACACACAGTCGACTATATAAAAACGATTTCTAAAAAACCAACTTCTATAAATGTGACCTAATTTTGTAGTGTTGGCATACGCATAGGGGGCTCCAAACCTTTTTCTGCCTAATGCTGTGAATCAGGAAAGCTGCTGCCTATTCTCAGCCTCCCACACCAACTTTTCAAAGGAGAAACCATTTGAGAGCAGAAATTGGGTTTAAAATACTCAGCTGCCACCTGGAGACTGAAGGCAGCAAGTATCAGTTTAAGCTCATGATGATTATCCATTGTGAAATACCACTGATAAACTATTAGAGAATTTCTCAACAGGTAATTAGCATCTCTTTATGTATTTAGAGGGCCTGGGATTGATTAAAAACCACTATGGACTGTAATTGCGCCATGGCAATGCAGAATCTACTTTTCCATTCCACAATCCATACTCAAATCCCTCCTTAAAATGTATTTCTGCAAAGCTTCTCAAAAACAATCCACTAAGCAGATAAATCTGCAACAAAAGACTAGACCCTCCACATGTATATTTTGTGTGTCTTAACATTATATTCTGCCCATTTTCAACTGGAGCACCTTGGGGCAAGGGGTACCTACCTCCATTATATTTGTGCATTGCTATGCACATGGCTGGCACTAATAAAAAATCAAGACTCTCACTTTGGGCGTCAGACTGGCAGGTAGCAGACTCCCTCTCGGCAGCACCGTCTGTTCAATGAGTGAGCGCATACGGAGACCAAGATTGACTGAAATGCAGCTCAGGATGATTGAACAGCACAACAGCTTTCAAATCCCAAGAAATCCCATGCTTACAAAGACTTCCAGCACAAGATTTACTCCACTGCTGACCCTTTGCAGATTGAAGGAAGAATACACAATCCTAGGGAACAATTAAATAGGGCAGAGTGGGATATCCTACCTAGTCACAGTGGGATGCACAGTATCAAAAGATATTCTGCAACTTTAGATTCAAACTGTGAATGCATAGGGCCTGCATTACCATACAAAGATTCCAGTCTCAAAAGCTGCATGACTCACAACTATCATGCCATTAGATAAGGAACTGTCAAGAATAACTTCACTGGAGAGAAGCAAGCAGGGTCATGTTATGGAGCTTTAAGCCCCTACATCATTACAGGAAGATACCTAGAGAATGACAGAATTGTATTTAAAGGCCTACATTGTGTATCCGGAAGAGACAGAGGGCCACGACATGGGCACACCACTTGGCCCCAGCTCCACAGGTACAGCTGCATGAGGTGATCCTGCATCGGTCAAACATCACGGCCACGTTGTATGCACCTTTTGGTGGCACCATCTGCGGAGGTACCACTGTGGCACTCAGGTGGAAACCTGTTGGAGAATAGGCCAAAGTTACTGTCCCCTGCGCATCAGTGTGTGACACTGTGCAGAATGCAAAGGAACACTTGTGCATGTGCACTTTAAAATTGTACTTTAATGTTAAACAGTAAAGTTCTTCTGATTATTAGAACAGCAATCATACTGGGACAGCAACTTGTTAAGTCTCCAGCACTGGGTTCTTCCCATTTGGCTGATGTCAGATGTATATCACATTTTAGCAGCAAGCCATCTACACCTTGCAAGAGATTAATCTATAGCCAAGGAAAAGCCAGGCAAGCTTGCACAAAAATTGTGGAACCTTGTTCAGCAGAGATGTTCAAGGCTGGACTACGTACCTGCATTAGGCATGGTTTAGGATGACTTAATTCAGTCCTGCTATATTGAAGATGAATGAGCTAGATGAACCCTAAGATGCTACTTCCAAACCAAACGATTCTAAGAAAAATCTTCTAACCAGATGAACTTTCAGAATGCTGAAATAAGTAAAATGGGGCAGCTCTCTGTTATGCATGAGCACCTATTAGCACTTTTGTCCACTTCAGAAACCACCAACATTCAACAAGCCAGGAATTATTGCTCCAGAAGGAGTAAAGATAAGTCCACACCTCCTTGTGATTTTGTAGATATCTATTTTTATAACTTGTATTCTGTGGCACTAAAGCATCTTCTTCTATGAAACTAAAATAAATGGTAAATAGAAATTACAGTGACCCTTTTAAAAAGAAACCAATCTAATTATTCCATGAGAAAACATAGAAGGAATTCAATTACATATTTACTAGGGCTGTCAAGCGATTAAAAAAATTAATTGCAATTAATCGCATTGTTAATAATAGAATACCATTTATTTAAATATTTTTGGATGTTTTCTACATTTTCAAATATATTGATTTCAATTACAACACAGAATATAAAAAGAACAGGAGTACTTGTGGCACCTTAGAGACTAACAAATTTATTAGATCATAAGCTTTTGTGGGCGACAGCCCACTTCATCAGATGCATAGAATGGAACATATATATTATATATACACATATATCATACACGCATACAGATAAGTTGGAAGTTACCATACAAACTGAGAGAGGCCAATTAGTTAAGATGAGCTATTATCAGTAGGAAAAAAACTTTTGTAGTGATAATCTAGATGGCCCATTTAGACAGTTGACAAGAAGGTGTGAGGCTACTTAACTTAAGGAAATAGATTCAATATGTGTAATGACCCAGCCACTCCCAGTGGCTATTCAAACCCAAGTTAATGGTATCTAGTTTGCATATTAATTCAAGCTCAGTAGTTTCGCGTTGGAGTCTGTTTTTGAAGCTTTTCTGTTGCAAAATTGCCACTCTTAAATCTTTTACTGAGTGACCAGTGAGGTTGAAGTGTTCTCCTACCGATTTTTGAATGTTATGATTCCTGATGCCAGATTTGTGTCCATTTATTCTTTTGCGTAGAGACTATCCGGTTTGGCCAATGTACGTGGCAGAGGGGCATTGCTAGCACATGATGGCATATATCACATTGGTAGATGAGCAGTGAACAAGCCCCTGATGGCGTGGTTAATGTGATTAGGTCCTATGATGGTGTCACTTGAATAAACATGTGGACAGAGTTGGCATCGGGCTTTGTTGCAAGGATAGGTTCCTGGATTAGTGGTTCTGCTGTGTGGTTGCTTGTGAGTATTTGCTTCAGGTTGGGGGGCTGTCTGTAAGCGAGGACTGGTCTGTCTCCCAAGATCTGTGAGAGTGAGGGATCATTTTTCAGGATAGGTTGTAAATCTTTGATGATGCGTTGGAGAGGTTTTAGTTGGGGGCTGAAGGTGACAGCTAGTGGCATTCTGTTATTTTCTTTGTTGGGCCTGTTCTGTAGTAGGTGACTTCTGGGTACTCTTCTGGCTCTGTCAATCTGTTTTTTCACTTCAGCAGGTGGGTATTGTAGTTGTAAGAATGCTTGATAGAGATCTTGTAGGTATTTGTCTCTGTCTGAGGGATTGGAGCAAATGCGGTTGTACCTTAGAGCTTGGCTGTAGACAACGAATCATGTGGTGTGTCCTAGATGGAAGCTGGCGGTATGTAGGTAAGTATAGCAGTCAGTAGGTTTCCGGTAGAGGGTGGTGTTTATGTGACCATCACCTATTAGCACAGTAGTGTCCAGGAAATGGACCGCTTGTGTGGATTGGTCTAGGCTGAGGTTGATGGTGGAATGGAAATTGTTGAAATCATGGTGGAATTCCTCAAGGACTTCTTTTCCATGGGTCCAGATGATGAAGATGTCATCAATGTAGTGCAAGTAGAGATGGGGTGTTAGGGGATGAGAGCTGAGGAAGCGTTGTTCTAAGTCAGCCATAAAAATGTTAGCATACTGTGGGACCATGCGGGTACCCATAGCAGTGCCGCTGACTTGAAGGTATGCATTGTCCCCAAATGTGAAATAGTTATGGGTGAGGACAAAGTCACAAAGTTCAGCCACCAGGTTTGCCGTGATTTTATTGGGGATACTGTTCCTGAACGCTTGTAGTCCATCTTTGTGTGGAATCTTGGTGTAGAGGGCTTCTACATCCATAGTGGCCAGGAGGGTGTTTTCTGGAAGATCACCGATGCATTGTAGTTTCCTCAGGAAGTCAGTGGTGTCTCGAAGACAGCTGGGAGTGCTGGTAGCATAGGGCTTGAGGAGACAGTCCACATAGCCAGACGATCCTGCTGCCAGGGTGCCAATGCCTGAGATGATGGGGCGTCCAGGATTCCCAGGTTTATGGATCTTGGGAAGCAGATAGAATACCCCTGGTCGGGGTTCTAGGCATGTGTCTGCATAGATCTGTTCCTATGCTTTTTCAGGGAGTTTCTTGAGCAGATGGTGTAGCTTCTTTTGGTAATCCTCAGTGGGATCAGAGGATAATGGCCTGTAGAATGTGGAGTTAGAGAGCTGCCTAGCAGTTTCTTGTTCATATTCCAACTTATTCATGATGATGACAGCACCTCCTTTGTCAGCCTTTTTGATTATGATGTCAGAGTTGCTCCTGAGCCTGTTGATGGCATTGTGTTCAGCACGGCTGAGGTTATGGGGCAAACGATGCTGCTTTTCCACAATTTCAGCCCGTGCACGTCGACGGAAGCAATCTATGTAGAAGTCCAGTCTCTTGTTTTGAGCTTCAGGAGGAGTCCACGCAGAATCCTTCTTTTTGTAGTGTTGGTAGGAAGGATTCTGTGGGTTAGTATGTTGTTCAGAGGTGTGTTGGAAATATTCTTTGAGTCGGAGAATTAATATGTAAACTAGATACCATTAACTTGGGTTTGAATAGCCACTGGGAGTGGCTGGGTCATTACACATATTGAATCTATTTCCTTAAGTTAAGTAGCCTCACACCTTCTTGTCAACTGTCTAAATGGGCCATCTAGATTATCACTACAAAAGTTTTTTTCTCCTACTGATAATAGCTCATCTTAACTAATTGGCCTCTCTCAGTTTGTATGGTAACTTCCAACTTATCTGTATGTGTGTGTGATATATTATATATACATATATGTTCCATTCTATGCATCCGATGAAGTGGACTGTAGCCCACAAAAGCTTATGCTCTAATAAATTTGTTAGTCTCTAAGGTGCCACAAGTACTCCTGTTCTTTTTGCAGATACAGACTAACACGGCTGCTACTCTGAAACCTGTCAGAATACAAAGTGTACAGTGCTTACTTTATATTTATTTTTTATTACAAATATTTGCACTGTAAAAAAGAGAGTAGTAGTATTTTTCAGTTCACCTTATACAAGTACTGTAGTTGCAATCTCTTTATTGTGAAAGTGCAACTTACAAATGTAGATTTTTTTTTAACATAACTTCAACTCAAAAATAAAACAATGTAAAACTTTAGTGCCTACAAGTCCACTCAGTCCTATTTCTTGTTCAGCCAATCACTCAGAAAAACAAGTTTGTTTATATTTGCAAGAGATAATGCTGCCCGCTTCGTGTTCAGAATGTCACCTGAAAGTGAGAACAGGCGTTCACATGGCACTGTGAACACAAATGGCACAGCTACCATGAGAACAGGTGTTCACATGGTGGCTGGTGTCGCAAGATATTTACATGCCAGATGCGCTGAAGATTCATATGTCCCTTCATGCTTCAACCACCATTCCAGAGGACATGCATCCATACTGATGATGGGTTCTGCTCAATTACAATCCAAAGCAGTGTGGACTGAAGCATGTTCATTTTCATCATCTCAGTCAGATGCCTCAAGCAGAAGGTTGATTTTCTTTTTTGGTGCTTCGGGTTCTGTAGTTTCCACATTGGAGTCTTGCTCTTGTAAGACTTCTGAAAGCATGGTCCACACCTCGTCCCTCTCATATTTTGGAAGGTACTTCAGATTTTTAAGCCTTGGGTTGAGTGCTGTAGCTATCTTTAGAAATCTCACTTTGGTACCTTCTTTGCGTTTTGTCAAATCTGCAGTGAAAGCGTTCTTAAAAGAAACAACATGTGCCGAGTCATCATCCAAGACTGCTGTAACATGAGATATATGGCAGAATGTGGGTAAAACAGAACCAGAGACATACAATTCTCCCCTCCAAAGGAGTTCAGTCACAAATTTAATTAACGCATAATTTTTTTAATGAGTGTCATCAGCATGGAAGCATGTCCTCTGGAATGGTGGTTGAAGCATGAAGGGACGTATGAATGTTTAGCATATCTGGCACATAAATACCTTGCAATACTAGCTACAAAAATCCCATGCAGATGCCTGTACTCACTTTATGGTGACATTGTAAAAGAGAAGTAGGCAGCAGTATCTCCTGTAAATGTAAACAACCTTGCTTTTCTTAGCAATTGGCTGAACAAGAAGTAGGACTGAGTGGACTGGTAGGTCCTAAAGTTTTACATTGTTTTGGTTTTGAGTGTAGTTATGTAACAAAAAAACCCCTATATTTGTAAACTGCACTTTCACAATAAAGAAATTGCACTACAGTACTTGTATGTGGTGAATTGAAGAATACGATTTCTTTTTTTTTTTTTATCATTTTAAGGTGCAAATATTTGTAATAAAAATAATATAAAGTGAGCATGGTACACTTCATATTCTGTGTTGTAATTGAAATCAATATATTTGAAAATGTAGAAAAACATCCAAAAATATTTAATAAATTTCAATTGGTATCCTATTGTTTAACAGTGAGATTAAAACTGCGATTAATTTTTTTGAGTTAATCACGTGATTTAACTGCGATTAATCAACAGCCCTAATATTTACATTCTCAGGCAGGATGGGAAAAACCTCACTGACCCTTCAGGGATAGCTACTATATGCATACCCATTCTCTTCATAAGGCAACTTCCTCTACAAATACTGACAGGTTTCAGAGCAGCAGCCGTGTTAGTCTGTATTCGCAAAAAGAAATGGAGTACTTGTGGCACCTTAGAGACTAACAAATTTATTTGAGCATAAGCTTTCGTGAACTACAGCTCACTTCATCGGATGCATTCAGTGGAAAATATAATGGGGAGATTTATATACATAGAGAACATGAAACAATGGGTGTTACCATACACACTGTAACCAGAGTGATCACTTAAAGGTGAGCTATAACCAGCAAAAGAGCGGGAGGTGGTGGGGGGGGAGGGGGAAGACACCTTTTGAAGGTGGGCCATTTCCAGCAGTTGACAAGAACGTCTGAGGAACAGTGGGGGGGGCGGGGAAATAAACATGGGGACATAGTTTTACTTTGTGTAATGACCCATCCACTCCCAGGCTCTATTCAAGCCTAAGTTAATTGTATACAGTTTGCAAATTAATTCCAATTCAGCAGTCTCTCGTTGGAGTCTGTTTTTGAAGTTTTTTTTGTTGAAGAATTGCAACTTTTAGGTCTGTAATCGAGTGACCAAAGAGATTGAAGTGTTCTCCAACTGGTTTTTGAATGTTATAATTCTTGACATCTGATTTGTGTCCATTTATTCTTTTACGTAGGACTGTCCAGTTTGACCAATGTACATGGCAGAGGGGCATTGCTGGCGCATGGTGGCATCACATTGGTAGATGTGCAGCTGAACGAGCCTCTGATAGTGTAGCTGATGTGATTAGGCCCTATGATGGTGTCCCCTGAAGAGATATGTGGACACAGTTGGCAACGGGCTTTGTTGCAAGGATAGATTCCTGGGTTAGTGGTTCTGTTGTGTGGTGTGTGGTTGCTGGTGAGTATTTGCTTCAGGTTGGGGGGCTGTCTGTAAGCAAGGACTGGCCTGTCTCCCAAGATCTGTGAGAGTGATGGGTCGTCCTTCAGGATAGGTTGTAGATCCTTGATGATGCGTTGGAGAGGTTTTAGTTGGGGGCTGAAGGTGATGGCTAGTGGCGTTCTGTTATTTTCTTCGTTGGGCCTGTTCTGTAGTAGGTGACTTCTGGGTACTCTTCTGGCTCTGTCAATCTGTTTCTTCACTTCAGGAGGTGGGTATTGTAGTTGTAAGAATGCTTGACAGAGATCTTGTTGGAGAACACTTCAATCTCTTTGGTCACTCGATTACAGACCTAAAAGTTGCAATTCTTCAACAAAAAAACTTCAAAAACAGACTCCAACAAGAGACTGCTGAATTGGAATTAAATTGCAAACTGGATACCATTAACTTAGGCTTGAATAGAGCCTGGGAGTGGATGGGTCGTTACACAAAGTAAAACTATTTCCCCATGTTTATTCCCCCACCCCCACCGTTCCTCAGACGTTCTTGTCAACAGCTGGAAATGGCCCACCTTGATTATCACTATGAAAGGTTGTCTCCACCCTCCATCCCCCCGCCGTTCTCCTGTTGGTAATATCTCACCTTAAGAGATCACTCTCCTTACAGTGTGTATGGTAACACCCATTGTTTCATGTTCTCTATGTATATAAATCTCCCCACTATATTTTCCATTGAATGCATCCAATGAAGTGAGCTGTAGCTCATGAAAGCTTATGCTCAAATAAATTTGTTAGTCTCTAAGGTGCCACAAGTCCTCCTTTTCTTTCTACAAATACTGGTTACTCACTGAGACATTTTAAAAGCCAGGAGCAGGAAAAGGCTAACAAAGTCCTTTTCAAATGTCTCATGAAGACCGCCGTCACCTGGGCATATCCCTTTTTAGCTATGAGTATCAGTCCCAAATCCTTTAATGTAGCCTCAATTAAATTCCTCAGACTTAGTATCTGTGCTCTTTTCTGCTGCACCACCTCCAAAATAATAATATTCAGCCTTGGAGACTCCGACACACTCACTGACCTGGGACGACAAAAAAAACGTATTTTTGCACAGGTATGTAAAACCATTCTCCCAGAAGCATCACATTCAGGGTGGGCAAGCAGATGCACCCAGGCTACTGACATTTTATAATGATTTACAAGACTGCTATAAGCACTGCACACAATATTCTCTAACAATTCATATACAGTATAGTACCTCTTGCTTGGTACTTAAACTCTATGCTAATACAAACTTGCTAGTACCTTGTTTATCTTTTTTATTGCTGCTGTGCACTGGGATTCAAATCCTCCTCCTGATCTGGGTGATTAGTGCATTTGAATGCCACCCAATCACTAAACTGGCAGAAAAACGTGGAACAAAATCAAAACGAAAAGAAGCATCCACCACAAAATTACTGCTCATCACCAGCTACAGGTCTAATTTATGCTCTACATTTGGATGTTACAGCGCAAATAGTCTCTTCACTACTCTAGGAAATATATCAGGGGAGACAAGAAA
The DNA here is from genome assembly GCF_965140235.1 of Caretta caretta. Taxonomy (NCBI): domain Eukaryota; kingdom Metazoa; phylum Chordata; order Testudines; family Cheloniidae; genus Caretta; species Caretta caretta. The sequence goes on along the minus strand of NC_134212.1, from coordinate 54,534,456 downwards.
AATTAAAAAGAAAAGAACGAGGAGTACTTGTGGCACCTTAGAGACTAACAAATTTGTTAGTCTCTAAGTGCCACAAGTACTCCTCAATCTTTTTGCTGATACAGACTAACACGGCTACCCCTCTGAAACAAAAATTAAGCATTTCACAAATCTGAGCTGCAGCAATTACTCAGCTTATGCATGCTAGGAGAACCATCAGAAGAATTCCAGAGAAAAAGGACAGACATGGTGACACCTTCATGTAAAGAGCTCGTAGTGACATTTTGCGTGTGTATGAAGAAAGACCTATTACAGAAGTTTGGAAAGGGGAGAATGGTTGTAATAGCAAAGGAGGAGGAGGAAAGGAACACTTCCTGTAGCATCTTCAACATTCAATAGCCATTTCAGAGATCAATCTTATTTTACCCATCTGTTTGCTTAGAAGATCACGCTGCATCATAATTGCGATTTCTCCCCTCCCTGCTGGATAGCATGGGGAGAGGCACGCCCACTGCACACCTGGTTGAGCTGGTCACCTTTTAGAAGTCTCTAGAAACACAAAGAACTGTCTCTCTCCCTCTTACTCTCCACTTTACCCCATATTTGCCACTATGCCATTTTTCTACACGTCCCCAGAAGAGCACATTACAAGGAGCTATATACTCACATACATTCATAATTTCCAAAATCAGGTACAAGAAACTGGAGGTGATCTGCCATCCCCGCAAAAATGCAATGGCGCTAGAAAGCTAGTTGTGAGGGAAAGTGCGTAAGTGTTCAGTCAACAAGTATGAAGATCATGTGGCATTTTTTGAGTTTGACATCAAAGAGGATCATTCCAAATATCTAAACACCAAATCCTCAAGTTTCTTTCAAATTTGACAGCTAAGAAGAAGGTGTGATCCTCACAGGCAGAACACTTCACACTAATGTTTCTTAGCCCTATCTAAGGCATCTTAACCCAGACCACTAGAGTTGTTAAACTGATGTCTTATGTATATAGCGTCTATTTCTTCACAATAAAGTTGCCATTTTGCTGACTGGTGTTGCTGAGGTTCTATTTGTCCCATAGACTCAGAAAAGAAGAAGTTTGGAAAGTTACAAGCAAGTGAAAACAGGGGATTAGAAAGGAAGCATTTATGCCACCTAGCAGTCAGTGCTGCTGCCACTACTGCATTATGAATGTATCTCTTTACATTCAAAATGAAATGAACAGACTGCTTTCAAGTATGGGTTTTTTTCCACCTTGTAACATGGCAACAATGAGAAGTGCCACAATGAATATGATAAATACGTTGTGTGGCAAGGTAAGTCCTTTGTCTCATCAGACTTAGCACTTCCCCCTCGGGCTGTGGCAGGCCTGGGGTAAATCAGCCCCACTCTGAGCAGTGTTGGTCTTCCCTCTTCTGTGCTCTTTGGCTGTATTTTCAGGGTAGGCCTTGGGGTCGGCCTGCGGGGTGACCCTCCACGAAACAAAAAGGAAACAGTCTCTCAAACACAAAAACAAAGGGGGATACTTTTCCCTGCCTCCTCAGCGGGGTGGGGTGTTGTCCTGTTGCTTGCCCCAGGGTGTCAGTCCTTCCCCGAGCAAACACTCAGGTTTGGCTTCCCCTATGGGAAGGAGCACAACCTCTTACCCTGGAGAAGCCTACTTCCCTGCTGCCACTAGCCTGGCAGCAGCTTGTCTTTCTCTCTCCTCTTCCTCTCACCAGAGGAGGGGTTTTAAAAGGTCTCAGGCAGCTCTTAATTGGATTCAGGTGTCCCTCTTTTCAGCTTGTAGGAAAAGGGGCCTTTAACATTCTAGGGCTAACATATCTTACCTCAAAAGGATCTTACGGGAGGGTGGCTCCCCGCCCATCCCACACCCCTGGCCCTCCGGACCTTTTCATCAGGTCCCTGTCCTGTAAACCCCCTCCCCCCAACCAGCCGTCCCACCTGTATGCCTTGAGCTGGCTGCACAACCTGCAACCAGTTTGCTTCAGAACTGCGCCAAGGGCACATCTGTACACGCTCATGCTCTCTGTCTCTTCATCTTCATGTCCTGCCGCAACACTAAGTGACGGGACCTGTTGCCACCTAGTGAGGCTAAGGAACTTCGTTGGGCCAGCCTGTATTCTACCCTAGTCCCTCGGCCCACCGGGAATATCAGCTGGCGGCTCCTTCATGGAGTTGTGAGCACAGGCGTGTACCGGGTGCGGTTCACCTCCATCCCTGACACCTGTCCCTTTTGTAGCATGAGGGAGACCCTGGCGCATGCCTATCTTGAATGCGCCAGGTTACAGCCCCTATTCCGGCTCCTCCTGGACCTCCTTTTATGTTTTTGGCTACACTTCTCCCCCCCACCTCTTTATATACGCACACTCTATCTGTGGCCCCACAAAGTCACGGGACCCGCTCGTCAACCTCCTCTTCACGATGACCAAAGTGGCTATCTATAAACCCAGGAAGAGGATGCTGGCTGAGGGGGTTCTCTATGACTGTGGGGCCTATTTCCATTCCTCCCTGTGTTCACGTCTCCAGGCACAGTTCCTGGGTGGCGTCCACTGGCTCCCTTGACACCTTTGAGGAGCCTTGGGTGCTGTCCGGGATTCTCTGCTCAGTGTCCCCTTCTTTGTCCCTAGTTTTGACCCTTTGACCCTCACACCCATCCTTGTTATTTTTCTGTTGCCCACCGTAATTATTTGAGCCCCAGGTTCAGTGGATGCTCCCTGTAGGCTGCTCCCCACCTCCCGCAACCTAATATGAGCATCTTCTTGCAGCCGTCTGGCCTGACTTTGTCACAGTTGTTAGATGTGTGGTGAGCTCTCTAAATGATCTGAAAATCAAAAAGAAATCATGCAAAAAGTAGAAACATGGATGGATTGCTAAGGAGGATACAAAAGAATAGCACAAACATATAGGGACAAAAATCAGAAAGACTAAGGCACAAAATTAGTTACATCTAGCAAGGGACATAAAAGGCAATAAGAAGTAGTTCTTTAAATGTATTAGGAGCAAGAGAAAGGAAAGCATAGGTCCTCTACTTGGTCAGGAAGGAGAGCTAATAATTGATGACATCAAGATGGCTGAGGTGTTTAATGCCTATTTTGCTGCAGTCTTCCCTAAAAAGGTTAATGGTGATCAGATACTCAACACAATAAATATTAACCACTAGTGGGAGGGAACGCAAAACAAAATAGGGAAAAAACAAGTTAAAGAATATTTAGCTATGTTAGATGAGTTCAAGTCAGCAAGGCCTGATGAAATTCATCCTAGGATACTTAAGGAACTAGGTGAAGCCATCTCAGAACGTTAGCAATTTCTTTGAGAACTCAGGGAGGATGGATGAGTCTCAGAGGACTGGAAAATGGCAAATGGAAAACCTATCTTTAAAGAAAGGACAAAGAGGACCCAGGGAATTATAGACTGGTCAGCCTAATTTTGATACGTGGAAAGATACTGGAACAAATTAATAAACAATCCATAAGCACCTAGAGGATAAGAGGGTTATAAGGAATAAGCAGCATGGGTTTGTCAAGAACAAATCATGCCAAACCAATCTAATTTCCTTCTTTGACAAGGTTACTGGCCTATTGGATAGGAGGTAACCAATGCACTTGATATATCTTGATTTTAGTGAGGCTTTAAGGTGGGTGCACAACTGGCTGAAAGAGGCCCAGTTGCATTTCAAGATGAAAAGACCCTTAACTTTATCTTATGCAGTTTGCAGTCTCCCTTTCCCCCTTTTTAAGCCTCCCCCCCCCATCCTCCTCCACTGGTCCAGTTGGTGTATGATTTTTACTGTCCTTTGTTAATTTTACATTAAGAACATAAGAATGGCCATACTAGTCAGACCAATGGTTGACTGTGTGTTGTGCGAAGAAGTACTTCCTCTGTTTTAAACCTGCTGCCTATTTATTTCATCAGTGACCCTAGTTCTTGTGTTATGACAAAGTGAAGGAATAAATAACACTTTCCTATTCTTTCTCAACAGCATTCATGATTTTATAGACTTCTATACCCCCCCTCCCTAGTCATCTCTCCTATGCTGAACAGTGCCAGTCTTTCTAATCTCTCCTCATACAGAAGCTGTTCCATACTCCTACTCATTTTCATTGCCCTTCTCTGCCCTTTTCCAATTCTAACATTTTTTTTTTTGAGCGAGGTGACCAGAACGGTATGCAGTATTCAAAGAGTGGGTGTACCAGGTATTTATATAGTGGCATTATATTTTGTTTTATTATCCACCCCTTTCCTAAAAGTACCCAACATTGCTCCCTGTTGCCTTTTTATAACTAGAACAAGTTTTGATGGTAGTCTCCCCACATTAAATACTTTGTCCTTTTCTGTTGTTAGTTTCCCAGGCATTATTGAATTTCAGCCAATGTTTTAACGCATTCTGCATTTCTTTGAAGCCCAATAGCTATTGTACGGCTCTTTCTTCAGGGTCCTGTCAGCATTTCACTCCTGATATCAGTGGTCTCAAACTTCAAATGAATCATATTTGGCTCGATTCCGCTGATTAGCTCCAGATTAGTCACTGGCCTGGTTGATAGCCCATATTCTGCAAATATGAGGAAGCACTGCCTCCTTCCCTAGAGCTCCAACTATTGTTATTACAGTCAGTCCTGGACTAGTTGAAATCCCTTATGAGTGCTGAGCAGTGGCATTTTTACAGGCTGCCTCTATACGAAAAAAACATTGTTATCTACCTTCCAACTTGCCCATGAGGTCTATAGCAGCAGACGACCATTAGGGGCTGTTACAATGCCTTTAGGCTGCTAATGGCATCAGGTCTATAAATCTCTTCCAATCCTGCCCGTGCTATTGAGCAACTTATCTAGTGTCTCACAGAGACCATGGCATGGATTTAGACTAGCTTACAGGATAGAGAAAACAATCAGGGGAAATGGTAGAAATTATGTCACCTCCCTGATCAACAGGAGGCACTTTCATCGACCCTGTTCCAGTCCACTACTAAGACCCCTGAAGTTGTCCTTGGTTCTGTTAAAACTTCATGCATGCAAGAGATTCTTCCCATGTGGGCTGCACTAAGTGGACATTCCCTAGAATCCTGCCAGATGCCTTGGTCTTTTTCTCAAATCCCTCTTCCTTGCTTTGACACCCAAGGGGCTGTTTGCAATTCTGCTCTGAGTCAGACATCTCAAAGACCATTTTCTTTTCCCCTGCTTTGTGGTTCCCTTTCAATAGCTTGTCAGGCTGATGGTCCTCTGCCTCTTAATCTGTTCATTTAATATCCATCCAGAACAGAGCATTTATCGGCAATGGTGAGATTGAACAGCTCCATACAAATTTCCCTTCCTTGTTTCCACCTTCTTCCATCTTTCTCCTCTATAGCACATGCATTCAGCTTCCCCAGTTTCATCTTCAGCAGATGTGTGAGCCGCTGTAAGTCCTCCTCCAGCTTACATTTCATGCATGTGTAGCCCCCTCCTGATTTTGCCCATCTTCCAGAAACAGCAACACTAAGGGAATGTCTACACTCCAATCAGAGGTGTAACTTAGGCACAGTAGCAATGAAACCAGGGCAGTACACATTTTACAAGCCTGCTTGGGACCTGGGGAATGTACTCAAGCAGCTTGCCCATGCTGCCAAGGCATCATTGCTATCATTATTTGAGCTAGCTAGATCAAAGGCAGCTCACGAATGTCTACAGTGCTAGACTCAATCCTCTTATTACAGCGTAAACATACCCTTGGTCGTCTGCATCTGACTGTCTTAGCTCTTTCATTTGCCATTCTAATGTCCTTATTTCTCCTAATTTCTTCCTGTCTAAAATCAGTCAGTGGCCAACTAACTTGATATTCCTTCTTGTCTTGCCTATAAAGAGGAGGGTTATGGGAATTTTTTTCCTAGTTAAAAAAATGCAACAAATAAGGATTTGCCTTACAGTAACAAGCAGAAGAACAAGATGAGCATAGAGGGGGATGAAAACCAGGTTTCCTTCCCCTCTTGTAGTACAATTACATACATACACCTGTACACATGGATTCATCATAACTGCACATTTCATCTCTGCAGCACACTTATTTTACTAGCAGCATGAATTTCATCCTGCCATTAGAAAGCCAGGTTATATATTAAGTTACTGATAAAAAAAATGAGAGTATCATGGAGACACATGCAGTATATGAAATTTCCCCAAGAGATGCTCAGATCTAATTGTCAGGGAAGTGCCTGCTTTTCACTCAGTTTTCCACCTGGACTAATGGGGCTCTAAGAAGCAAAGTAACTTGTCCAGAGCTCCAATGCGAAGAAGTGCACGGCTCAGCAGGAAGTTTAACCCAGGATGCTTCTGGTTACAGGTCCCCTGTTGTAGGCTTTAAACTACAGGAGCCCTTTGGGAAAAGGAGGCTCATCTTGAGTCTGTGGTCATACCATTACTCCTTTGTCTGAGCTATGATCTGAGACTCTAAAATACCTATAGAAGCTCAGCTGCAGCGTTCTTACCTATCTGCAGAGGGTCTTTGACAGCCCGCATCCGGAATAACTGCTCCCCCCGCTGGAACTCATCCGCACTGCCATTCGCCAAGCAGGAGTACAACCTAAGAAAAGCAAACATAGTTCCTTTTCAAACACAATCTTCACTGGAAAAAAACAGAACTGCATCCCATTCCCAACCTACGGGAGCACTAAGTGTTCACTGCTTTGAATACATAAGGATAGTTTTAGCCAAGAGACATGAAAGGGCACAAACTGAATTTGTTGAATTGGTTATTTGGGTAGGTGAGATATAAGAGATGAGTGACTGCAGTAAAGAGTTCTGCCTCCATAGCACCATCGAGTGAAGATCGGCTCTGTGGTTCTGTATGAGAGAGAGACAGATGTATCATTTAGGAACAGCGTCCAGCTGATGCACTGTCAGACCCAGTCATCAGTAATCCATAGTTGTTCTTCTCTATCTTTTGTTTTTGCTACAGATTTGGGGTGAGTGAGTAGGAATAGTTATTTTTGAGATGAGTGGATCAAATCTGAAGTTAGTACTTTAAGGCTTGGGCCAGCAATTTAATATTGGACGTATCTGAAAAAAATATTTGGTTCACAAACTATATGAGCGATTCAAATTCAGCTTTAGATTAAAATTTTAAGATTTTGTTAACGGAATTCTTCACAAAATGTTAAGAGCACTTTTCCTCACTTAAAAATAACATTCATAACAAATTAAGTTTAAAAGGAAATTTATGAACTATTGTTTGTACAGTGCTTTGATCATGTAAAGAGGCATATATATTTTTATGCAGGCTTAATGCAAATCGACTACACAGATTTTATTTTAAATTTTAAAAAAATCAGCTAAGCTGAAGGATGAGAAATTTCATACCTTTCTCAAGAATGGTTCTTCAGGGCTGAGGGATGCAATAGGGATTTAGAATGCAATGGCTCTTTCAAATTTATGGTAGTTGTGATGTTGCTCTGGCAAAAAAGCCAAGTCGTCACTAGTTGCAATTTCAATATTTTGGGCAGTTAATGACTGTCTCCAATTTTGTTAATACAGTGTTCATTATATTTTTTAAACATCTGTACACCATCTTCTTTTTTGGGTCTTAAATAAGTTAGGTTTTGTTGAAAGTCATTCTTGCTTCACTTTTAAAGTGGGGACCATCCTTTTCTGTCATTTTTCTCTAACTCCTTATCTACAAAAATCATTAATCGCTGTCTAACTGATCCTGTGAGTTATTGACATTGACTTTTCACCAGGGATGGCATGGTATTTACCAGAGGCGATTTTCTCCCAGGTAAAATAATGGTTTTTACCTCTTTGGGAAAAACTAGTTAGTCACAGTTTAAGGCATTTTCTATTTTAAAAACTGTTTTGTTAATGAACACCACATTATACTTAGTTTTAGTTACATAGTCAAATTGTGGTTACACAAGGCAGCAGATTCACAGATTAATTTAGGATTGTAGAAATAAAAATAAAACTGCAGTGGGAGCAATATTAATACACAATTATAATATTGAACATTGGAATGTTCTGGTATACATATTGGCTTGGTATTTTCTCAAGGAAGTTATACATGTCATGACTCATATTTCAGTATTTAATCTTATATAAAGAACAGTCAAAAACACTCGATTGTATGAAAACCACAGTGCAGAGTTATAGGCTTGAAGTATTAATCAATCAGAAGCATGCAGAGTTGCAGATTATCACTCCAGGTCCATTTGGGCACACAGCATTCTTTAGCATTCTTTGATGCAGTGGACAGACAAAATCTATTCCTCCGTTTTGAATGGATGTATCCAAAGTTTGAAAAAAACTGTTTTATGCTTACTGGACCCTATGCAATTTTTTCCTCTACTTTCCCGGTTCAAACTGGGTTTAAGCAGATATTTACCGTGCCCTGTCCTAAACCAGTTTTTCCCCAGGAAATTGCCAACCCTGCATGTTACCATAAAGGCTTTAAAGTTAAACCTTCTTCAGAGACTCAGATTAGCTTTACAGGCCCTTTTTCAGTTCCCAGTGTCACTGGTTCCAAATATGTACCATGACTACAGATTCCTTTTTAAGAGTCACCAAAATGCTTAATGAGATTTGCTATCATTGTACCCATTAGGCAAGTTACTGGATGTTTTTTTACAGTCATCACAAACTGAAACTAGCTGCCTGTATTCATCTACAGCTCTACTGTACACATCTGGAGCTCCTCCTCCTGTAGGAACCTTCCCCTGTCTGTGAGACATGTTTACTCTCATCTAAGTATTGAAAGGGGGCCCCTTTCTAAAGGAACTCCCGGAGCACTGCTTTAGCAGAGGGTTCTGGCTACGCACTGAATGCACGTGCTCGCATCCCTCAACTGGAGAGATTTATGGGAAATTCCTGAAGAACCACCAGATAGTCAAAATTCCAAAAGAACCAAAAGCAGAAAGATTATTGATCAAATAACCATGGATATATTTGAAACCACATAAGAAATCGAACCACTTCTCTGACCCACCCCTATTCTGGCCATCCAGGAGGTCAGTACCTCTCCAATTCATAACTAAGACTAGGTCTACACAACTAGCAAAGGTGAGTCTCAGAGCCTGGGTCTACAGACCTGAGCTCATACTACAGCGCTAAAAATGTGTGTATACATTCGGACTTGGGCTGGAGCTTGGACTGTGAAGGCCTAGAGGCGATGGGCTTCAGAGTCCAACCTCCAGACCAAGCCACAACATCTACACAACTGTTTTTAGCACCACAGCACAAACCCAAGTCTTAGTCTCACTGCCACAGACACCCTGAAAGACCTCTAAAGGAATTCATGTCTTTTTCAGAATTTCAGATCTGTTAAATCCTGCCTCTTCATCAACAAATTCAAACTAAGGAAAAACCTAAGATGCAGGCATTAGAATGGTACCAAGAGAGCGAGGGACCCCAATTTGATCCAGGACTCTCCTGTATTGAGATCAATTTGTTTCAAAGCACAAATGCAACCAGAACAGAATATATTACCTGATGTCCTCCTCGTTCTCTGGGAAGCTCCAGAAGGCGATCCGAAGCTGCAGCTGTTCAGGTACGGGGGGGTAGACTTTCTCCACTACCTCGAATGGAATGTGAAACGCAACCTGCTTCGCAGACAGTTCCACCAGTGGAATCACCAAACCATCTAACAGGACAAGCAATATTAGATACAATTACCCATAGGTAGAGCCAAACTAATCAGAGGCTGAAAACAGAAGGAATGGAAGCTACTCCTCTTATTTCTCTCCTCCAATTGGGTTAGCTACAAGGGAGTGGCAGCATAAGACTTTTCTGGAGAGTCACCTGCCAATCCAATGTCTGTTCCCAGCCCCAGGGCACAGGAGTTGCACACTCTTGTGAACCCACCTGCTTGTGTGTGGAGAGTTCTGTTGGCCCAATAAGGCTTCAATGACCCAGACGTTTTGTTACCTGGACTTGCTGAATCATGCCAGACTTTTTATTGAAAAGGTAACAAATTACTTCACATATTTCTGTAAGAACCCTGTGGGGCGAATCCTGAAGGTTAGGCTTTTTTTCCATTTACCAGATTGGAAATTGCATGTTTTCATTCTGGTATAACCCAAAGAACAGCACAAGCCCCCTCTGCTGCTGAATCAGTTTAAGATACTGCAGAGACTTCACTAATTATACTGCTGGACACACCTGGCTATGATACTCAGTGCTACAAAGGGATGCAGATTTATATTTTAAGGTCTGGGGTTCCCCCCCCAACAGGCTCTTCCATGGCCCCAATGAATCCTAATAAGAGGGCTAGTTTCTCTCATATCTAAAAATCCCAGTCAGTGAAAACACTCTCTTCCCTTCCACCCCAGAAACTTTTAAATGGAGGAAGGATGAGCTTGTGGCTAAAGCAAAGGAAGGGGAGTCAGGAGACCAAGGTTCTAATCCCAGTTTTCAGAGTAACAGCTGTGTTACTCTGAATTTATTGGTTAGTCTCTAAGGTGCCACAAGTACTCCTTTTCTTTTTGCGAATCCCAGTTTTGTCAGTCTGTGACCTTGGGCTAGCCTTACTTTCCCCAACTATAAAATGGACATAGTATTTCCTAATTTCCAGGAACACTGCAAGACTAAATTGAAATCTGTAAAGTACTCATAGTTCCTCACACTCCAGGACCTGTACGATTGCATGATACAGGTGTCTCATGGTAACCAGAAAGGAGAAGCTTTCCAAGGGATTCAGCTGCAATACTCTGCCATCTCATGCTCCCCTTTTCCAGAAAATTGGTAAGGAAAAACTGAATTATGATAGGATTTTGTTTATTCCACACAAAATACTACCGAACTGTGACTGGTATTAAGTGCAGATACACAGACATCAATTTATTAGTGCAGAGTTTACTTTTACCAGTACCACTGGGAATACGGTACTAGTGAATTTATCAGGAGGTCCTAGATCACCAGCTTCCCAATCCACACCAACTCCCCTACTGCTCTCCCTCCATCCTCTTCTTTAATCTGTAGAAGGGAATTGGTTATATAATTTAAGATCCCTCCCTTTCACATATCAACCACATCAAAATAATTACTAAACTGGACTACACTCCGTAGCCTCCTTTGCTCTATTCAGCTCTGATGGGCTGGCTGGGAACAAAGCCTTTTCTTTTTACAAAACAGCTCCTGATACTCCAGCCAAAGACTACTCACAAATGGTGAGTTGAGCTTTCAGGTCCAGACTGTAGACAATGGAGAGAAGCCACACAGGCATGAAATTAGCTGATCTCCAGTCATATTAATCATTCATTAATATTAGAGTGTCCAGCGGTCCCAACCAGGATCAGGGCAGGATTGTGCTGGACACTTCACAAACACATCATAAGAGAGTCCCTGCCTCAAAGAGTTTACAATGCTTCATATGCAGGAAAGACTCTCTCTGAACTCATCAGTAAGGCCAATTCACAATGGCTAGCTTGTGGGGCAGACAAGGACTGGCTGGCACTTTATAAGAAATGTTACGAACTATCGAATGAAATACATGAGGTAGGGATCCCATGGGAGAAAAATATTATGTGATCATTAATGCTCTACTTAACTTGTGATATTGTGGAAATTACAGATGCCACAACATTAGGTTTCCACCACAATTTTGACAGAAGGGGGCCCCATGCTCAGCCCCGGGTGGCCGACAGCAGAAAATCGCAGAATGGACTTTATTACCGCAAATAATAAGGTCCGTTATTACTTTTCCACAATTTTCCATGACTTGTCCACAGCTTAGCTGCAATTTTTTGACAGTCATCCTGCAATTCAAGTAGGGACATAGCAATCACATAATTAAAAACTGTATCATAATGCATATGCAGAAGGCGGCTGACCTATGGTTGCCTGTGAAACCTTAACTCAGGCATTCCCTAACTTTTGAGTTATCAACTTTCAAATTAAATAACTTTCTTTTAACCTATTTAATGTAATATTATTTATATTGTGACAGGGTCGGGCCAGATGGCTATAGGAGAGTAATAGAAGGCAGATATATAAACCCCAGGTTAAGTAGGTCCCTTTTCCCTGGGTAAGTAACAGGGAAGGTTCCAGAACAATCAGGAACCTTCTGGAGACAATTAAGACAGGCTGATTAGAACAACTGCAGCCAATCAAGAAGCTGCTAGAATCAATTAAGGGTGGCTAATCAGGACACCTGGGTTTTAAAAAGGAGCTCACTTCAGTTTGTGGTGTGCATGTGAGGAGCTGGGAGCAAGAGGCACTAGGAGCCGAGAGTGAGAACGCGGACTGTTGGAGGACTGAGGTGTACGAGCATTATCAGACACCAGGAGGAAGGTCCTATGGTGAGGATAAAGAAGGTGTTGGGAGAAGGCCATGGGGAAATAGCCCAGGGAATTGTAGCTCTCACATAACTGTTCCAGGACGCACTCTAGACAGCTGCATTCCACAGGGCCCTGGGCTGGAACCCAGAGTAGAGGGCACACCCGGGTTCCCCCCAAATCCTCCCAACTCCTGGTCAGACACAGGAGGAGTCGACCTGGACTGTGAATTCAGAAAAACGGCCAAGCTGAGGGCTGCCGTGAAGCTCCAAGGCGAGCAAATCCGCCAATAAGCACAAGACCCACCAAGGTAGAGCAGGAACTTTGTCACTATATATCTATCTATCTATATCTATATATATATAAAAAAAAATACATATACACACACACACACAAAGGGCTGTCAACTGTTTAAAAAAATTAATCGCAATTAATTGCACTGTTAAACAATAATAGAATATCAATTTAAATGTATTATAAATATTTTGGATGTTTTTCTACATTTTCAAATATATTGATTTCAATTACAACACAGAATACAAAATGTAGAGTGCTCACTTTATATTCACATTTTTATTACAAATATTTGCACTGTAAAATCAAAGCATGAAGAGGCATATGAATGTTTAGTTTATCTGGCACGTAAATATCTTGCAATGCCAGCTACAACAAACACCATGAGAATGCCAGTTCTCCCTTTCAGGTGACAATGTAAATAAGGAGGAGGCAGCATTATCTCCCGTAACTGTAAACACTGTTTGTCTTAGAGTTTGGCTGAACAAGAAGGAGGACTGAGTGGACTTGAAGGCTCTAAAGTTTTACATTGTTTTATTTTTGAGTTGCAGTTATGTAAAAAAAAATTCTACATTTGTAATTTGCACTTTCACAATAAAGAGATTGCACTACAGTTCTTGTATAAGGTGAACTGAAAAATACTACTACTTTTGTTTCTTTTTTACAGTGCAAATATTTTTAATAAAAATAATATAAAGTGAGCACTCTACACTTTGTATTCTGTGTTGTAATTGAAATCAATATATTTGCAAATGAAGAAAAACATACAAAAGTATTTATAATAAATTTAAACTGGTATTTTATTATTGTTTAACAGTGTGGTTAAAACGGTGATTAATCATGATTATTTTTTTAATCAAGTTAATTTGTTTTGAGTTAATCACTTGAGTTAACTGTGATTAATTGACAGCCCTAATAAATACACATCAGTGTATGGTTTTAGTCCTCTCACTGCCACCTCTCTTTACATTGTTCATTCTTAAATGAAGGGGCATAGTGCCTCTGCACACATCTGTATAGCACTCAACACAATGGAACCCTGATCCTGACCGGGAGCACTTGGTGCCAGGGGAATACAAACATTAAATAATTACCCAAGAACAGAAGTGCCTTATGAAGGGGACGAGCAATGCAGTCAGATACATTTTATATATGTAGATCAGCCCATACATTTTTTAGCAAAAAGAAAAGGAGTACTTGTGGCACCTTAGAGACTAGCCAATTTATTTGAGCATGAGCTTTCATGAGCTACAGCTCACTTATGAGCTGTAGCTCACGAAAGCTCATGCTCAAATAAATTGGTTAGTCTCTAAGGTGCCACAAGTACTCCTTTTCTTTTTGCGAATACAGACTAACACGGCTGTTACTCTGAAACCTACATTTTTTAGCTATCAGATTAAGGGAATCTTATCCCACAACTACTCAGGGTGGCAGGGATCCAGCCTACCCTGCACTCTTGAAACTGCAGCCCTGGGCCCTAAAACCAGAGATACTGGAATTGACTTATCTCCAAGCACCCCACTGCTTTGCTAAGACCCACTTCCATCCCCACACTGGGACAGTGGCCCTGGTCAGACACTGCCCACCCACCCCCCCACCTCCTACCCCTGCCAAAGCCTTCTTTGTCCAGTGCCTAATTAATACAGTTTCAGATATTCCATGTTTTATGTCTCTTAATCTCCCTAACCAGCTTTTAAACCTCTGCTGGCAGGCAGAATGTAAACCAATCCAGCCCCAGTCTCTCCCTGCCCACCAGCCTCCAGGCAACATTTCAAAGGAAAACCCAAGCACTGATGTCACCAAGCGCTTTCCCTCACTCTGCCCAGAGACAGTCCTCCAGTCAGAACAGTCGGCACTCTTAACTTGAGAGGATGGGATAGGATGAGATGAAAATGCATGCAGCAGAACAGCCAAGATCTCCCCCAACACAAACAGGCCTGTCAAATTGAGGGATTACATGAACACAGATGGAAAGAGCATACACAGCTTTCAAACATCTACATTTCTGATCATCTGATTACACTGAAATTACTAGACATGCTAAGCAGCAGTCCCTTTGATTAGAGGGGCAGTTAATGGAGTCAGTCCTTTACAGACTAGCATTGTTTTTCCAACACCAGAGGGATGTGAAACATTGACCTTTAATCTGCCTTGAAAAGGGGGTGTCCCTATTTTGTGGTGCATTAATCCCATAGTTAAATCCAAAAGATCTAAGCATAACTGAATTACAAAGGAAAGAGGGTGTCCCTTCCTTTACAGTTAACAGTGAAACCAGAGTTTGGAGGAGGAAAGACTAGATCCATTCTCATTTTCCGTCAAGTGCTTTCTACCATCTGCAACTGTCTGGCCATCAAAACCCCATGGCCATTTTATTTGTGAGACAGGATGAAATTTTAAAATCACATTTGTTACTACACTAGGTAACAATGCAGGCACAAATTAACGCCTAAGATTACTATAACTAAAATATTTTTTAAAAATCATCCCTTTGTCCTTTCAACAGCACTTTGTTTTGAGTCAGTTTTCCCTGTTTGTCTGGGTCTTTCACACAATGCCAGAGGAGAAGAAAAGATCTAAAAACTTTGAAATGTGATTGTGAAACTGGAAAAGCTGACAAAGGGATCTGGGGGCAAGTGAAGTATCTGAAACAATGTTTAATTATAGGTTTCAGAGTAGCAGCCGTGTTAGTCTGTATTTGCAAAAAGAAAATGAGTACTTGTGGCACCTTAGAGACTAACAAATTTTAACTTTTCATTAGTATTTTCAAAAAACTTGTTTAGACAGCAAGTTGAAGCTGTCTCTCTCTAAGTGAATTTTTAGTGCTGGTGACAAAAACTGAACTAAGTCTCAGTGAAGGCAGTGAATGAGTGCCAGTTATTATGGTGGTTTATGTGATCTACCCACTGGGAGTAGGAATGAGACCATGGCATGGATTCACAGGATCGATGCTATGTCCCCAGCTTTGGAATAGTCTCTTGGGGCAGCTCCTTCAGAGTGCTCAACCCCCAGGGGATCTCATTCTTTCTTCAGGGTAGGCCACAGATCCTTAACATCTCCTGAGACCGATGGCTTGTCTACACTTAAAAGGCTAACCAATGTAGTTAAACCGATCTAATTTTCTAGTGTAGACCAGGTCTGAACCTCTGGGCTTCAGCACTCCTGCTTCACACCGTGAGCTCTGCTCAGTGAGTCCAACTGAGACAGACTCCTGGTAGAGACTTGCACACTCTTCAGTGACTAATGTTCCTCACCCAGTATTTGCAGTGGCACTCAAACAGCTTTTCAAAACAGTAGGGCTTATTAGTCAATTGGCACACAGCATAGGAAATCCTTAGGTTAACAGAGAAACGAAAGTTAAAGCACAGACCATTCTGGTCAGCCCAGAGTCCCAGCCAAACTGTAGTGAATTCCACTTTCAGGCTCTGTCTCTCTCAGACCTTCTTAGGACATATCTACACTTAAAATGCTGCATTGGCACAGCTGCATGGATTCAGCCATGCGTCTGTAGCGCTTTAAGGAAGACGCTGTAAGCCAACAGGAGTGAGTTCTCCCGTCAGCCTAGTTAAACCACTTCCCCGAGAGGCTGCAACTATGTCGGCGGGAGAAGCTCTCCTGCCAACATGCTGCTGTCTACACAAGGGGTTAGGTCAGTCTAACTGCATCACTCAGGGGTATGGATTTTTGTACATCCCTGGGCGATGTAGTTATACAGATATAGGTCTGCAGTGTAGACCTGAGCTTAGTTCTTCCAGAGCCAACTTAGCCCCTATGTCACACCTTCCAGTTCTTTGTTCTTGAGCTGGGGTCTCTGCTTAGCTTCCGTGCTGAGTGTGTCACTCCATTAGTCACTGGAGCTTGCATTGTCTCTCTGGATCCCTTGTAGATCTGAGTCTGTTTCAGCCTGTTCCATAATGACTCTATGGCATGGTCAACACCAGAAAATTTACAGTCGGCTTAACTACATTGCTCAGGGGTGTGAAAAATCCACCCCCCTGAATGGCATAGTTAAGTCAACCTAACCACCAGTATAGACAGCACTAGGTCGATGAGAGAATTCTCCCGTCACCCTAGCTACCACCTCTCAGGGAGGTAGATTATCTACACTTACGAAGGAACCCCTTCCATCAGTGTATGTAGCGTCTACATTTCAATTGTTGACAAGCCTTATTTATTCCATCCAGACAGAGAGGACAGACAGATGGACACACACCCCTATGTCTCTCTGCCTTCCCTGAGAGCAAACTCAGTCCTTTTCCCCCACTGAGAAGCCATGAAACATACAGGGGAAACAGAGGCACACACAGGACTCAAAATACTACAGAAAATTCCCACTTTATTACAGACCACCGCCCCATTTCACAACGATCAAATGGTTGCAACTTAGGGTATGTCTACACTGCAATAAAACACCTGTGACTGGCCTGTGTCAGCTGACTCAGGCTTGCAGGGCTCAGGCTGCGGGGCTATAAAACTGCAGTGTATATGTCTGGGCTTGGGCTGAGCCTGGGCTCTGGGACACTGTGAGGGTTGAGGTTCCCAGAGATTGGGCTCCAGTCTAAACCCAGACGTCTACACCACAGTTTTATAGCCAAGCAGCCAGAGCCCAAGTCAGCTGACATGGCCAGCCACGGGTGTTTTGCTTTAGTGCAGACATACCCTTAAAATCGCTGCTTAGCTTTGGGAGGATTTAAATGAGAGACTGAGAAGTGCTCTCTACTCTATATCCTGACTCACCAGTCCCCCAAAACACTGACACAATCACCATCCTATTGCAAAGGGACAGACAGCATGGCAGAGCCTGGATTTCGGGGCTCACAACGGCAGGGCCCCTCATTTTGAGAAACCTACAAATGTGAAGATCAATCTCAACTTGTGTTTTTATAAATGATTCAAATGATTTGCTTTGCAAAGATCACTTTAAAAGTGTAAGCCTTTAGAACCCAGTGGCCAGGGCTGAAAGTCTGTCACTGATTTTTCTAATGGTCATGTCTCCTCCCTCAAGTTTACTCTAAAGTGAAATTTCCTTGTTTTTGTTTATTTAACATGTGAATGAGCCAGGCTGCCATGAGATTGTAGCATCTCTCTGTCAACAAGACAGGTTTACTCTCTCATGGCTGGGAAATCAAATCTTCACAGACAATACTGATTATTGCCTCAGGGTCATCCTTTGACAACAGAGCCCCAGACATAGTCATCACCACAGAGAGCTTGCATATGCAACATCTCTTTTAAAAAGAAAAGGAGTACTTGTGGCACCTTAGAGACTAACCAATTTATTTGAGCATGAGCTTTCGTGAGCTACAGCTCACTTCATCAGATGTTTACCGTGGAAACTGCAGCAGACTTTATATACACACAGAGAATATGAAACAATACCTCCTCCCACCCCACTGTCCTGCATCACACTAAGCAAAACATTGGCCTACATCATTCCCACACTTGATCACCACTGGGATACAGCAATAAGGTGACTATGAAGAATTACGGCTGAAATGCCAGTTCACAAAAAGTGTGGGAAAACATGTAAAATCATGCATGGCTATGAAAAACCTGGAGTGTAGGCACTATTGTCAGTTAGAAAAAAAGTTAACAGCAGTTGCACAAAGCACAACACTAGTCCATGGGATGCTCAAGTATCCCCCCCAGTACAGAAAAATCCCAGAGCAGAGCATGATTGGGAATGTAGGCTCTCCCAATGCTTTAGAATGCTCCTCAGTCCCAAGTCAACCACGGAGGGGGAAACTGAGGCAGAGAGATTAAGTGACTTGCCAACCTCACACAGGAAATCTGTGGCAGAGCCAGGTATCGAACCGAGTCCCAGTCCAGTACCTTACCCAAAAGACCATCCTTCCTCCTCCAGTTTTCCAGGGAATTCTATATACTGACCTCAGACACATAGACCTGGCCTTATCGCTGCCCATCCAGCTCACTTTTTCCATGGCTATTTGATCCCCTGCCTCCTCATCCTTGAACAGCAGAGTTTTCTTGACTTACACCTATCCCTGACACAGATCCAACCCTTTCACTATTAGCTGAAACACCAAGACTCTGAAGTACAGAGACCTGAGCCAAAATTAGTAGACGCCTCCAGAGAGTCCTTGTTTAAGTGACTTGCCAAACATCACATAGAGAGTAAAAGATAAAGCCATCTTCCTGGCTCCCAGTCCATTGTCTTAATCATTGTCCATTGCATTGTAAGTAAGAGAGCAGTATGACTGCTCTGAGACTGCAGAAAAACCTGAGAGTCTCTGGATTAAGTTTAGAAGTGTGAGCAACAAGGGTGTTGTCATGGTGGGAGTCTGCTATAGACCACCGGACCAGGGGGATGAGGTAGACAAGGCTTTCTTCCGGCAACTCACAGAAGTTACTAGATCACAGGCCCTGGTTCTCATGGGAGACTTCAATCACCCTGATATCTGCTGGGAGAGCAATACAGCGGTGCACAGACAATCCAGGAAGTTTTTGGAAAGTGTAGGGGACAATTTCCTGGTGCAAGTGCTGGAGGAACCAACTAGGGGCGGAGCTCTTCTTGACCTGCTGCTCAGAAACTGGGAAGAATTAGTGGGGGAAGCAAAAGTGGATGGGAACCTGGGAGGCAGTGACCATGAGATGGTCAAGTTCAGGATCCTGACACAAGGAAGAAAGGAGAGCAGCAGAATACGGACCCTGGACTTCAGAAAAGCAGACTTTGACAACCTCAGGGAACAGATGGGAAGGATCCCCTGGGAGAATATCATGAGGGGGAAAGGAGTCCAGGAGAGCCGGCTGTATTTTAAAAAATTCTTATTGAGATTACAGGGACAAACCATCCCGAAGTGTAGAAAGAATAGTAAATATGGCAGGCGACCAGCTTGGCTTAACAGTGAAATCCTTGCTGATCTTAAACACAAAAAAGAAGCTTAGAAGAAGTGGAAGATTGGACAAATGACCAGGGATGAGTATAAAAATATTGCTTGGGCATGCAGGAGTGAAATCAGGAAGGCCAAATCACACCTGGAGTTGCAGCTAGCAAGAGATGTTAAGAGTAACAAGAAGGGTTTCTTCAGGTATGTTAGCAACAAGAAGAAAGTCAAGGAAAGTGTGGGCACCTTACTGAATGAGGGAGCAACCTAGTGACAGAGGATGTGCAAATAGCTAATGTACTCAATGCTTTTTTTGCCTCTGTCTTCACGAACAAGGTCAGCTCCTAGACTACTGCACTGGGCAGCACAGCATGGGGAGGAGGTGACCAGCCCTCTGTGGGGAAAGCAGTGGTTCGGGACTATTTAGAAAAGCTGGACGAGCACAAGTCCGTGGGGCAGGATGCAATTTTGCAGAAAAGGACCTAGGGGTTACAGTGGATGAGAAGCTGGATATGAGTCAACTGTGTGCCGCTGTTGCCAAGAAGGCCAATGGCATTTTGGGATGGGGCATTGCCAGCAGATAGAGGGACGTGATCGTTCCCCTCTATTCGACATTGGTGAGGCCTCATCTGGAGTATTGTGTTCAGTTTTGGGCCCCACACTACAAGAAGGATGTGAAAAAATTGGAAAACGTCCAGCGGAAGGCAACAAAAATGATTAGGGGACTGGAACACATGACTTAAGAGGAGAGGCTGAGGAAACTGGGATTGTTTAGTCTGTGGAAGAAAAGAATGAGGGGGGATTTGATAGCTGCTTTCAACTACCTGAAAGGGGGTTCCAAAGTAGACGGATCTGGACTGTTCTCAGTGGTAGCAGATGACAGAATAAGGAGTAATGGTCTCAAATTGCAGTGTGGGAGGTTTAGGTTGGATATTAGGAAAAACTTTTTCACTAGGAGGGTGGTGAAGCACTGGAATGCGTTACCTAGAGAGGTTGTGGAATCTCCTTCCTTAGAAGTTTTTAAGGTCAGGCTTGACAAAGCCCTGGCTGGGATGATTTAATTGGGGATCGGTCCTGCTTTGAGCAGGGGGTTGGACTAGATGATCTCCTGAGGTCCCTTCCAACCCTGATATTCTATGATTCTATGATTTTAACCACAGAATCATTCTTTGTGTTCTTGTAGTTGCCGTCCTCATTTGACACACCGAAATGTATTTAAGTGCAATTATTTAATAGGCAAATGCAGCTGTCTATCTCTCAGTGCTTTGCATAGGTGAGTATGCAGCAGGAGGCTCCACTGTACAGACAGCATAGCCAAACACGTAGATTTAGACTGCTCTTACTGTCTCAGCATGGTTAACAGCTTGTCTTCATTGCAAACTTACCTAGAGTGTTGCCCCTCACTCGAGTCCCATCCACACAAAAACCCCTTACATCGAGCATGGTGGTGCTTTTAATTCTAGTTGGCTGACCCTTGGGAGGGCGGGGGAGAAGAGACATAGGGGGTGTTTACAGGATACAGCTCAAGTTAGCACAACTAGTCAGCTGTTAAAACTACCTCCTTGCAGTGTGGATGCAGGCCAACTCCACTCAAACAAGGCTACTTGAGAGGAGCAACTCAGTGTGGATAACTTGAGTTAACTCTGTAGTGAAATCTGTCACAGTTCAGGGCAACTGCATCTATATTTCCCCTCAGTGGTAAAGCAAGGGTGCTCCCCAGCTGTTGCCTTTCTGGCTGGAGACCTTTATCTCCCTCCCTTTTGACTGGGGTATTTTCAGGCTGTGCAGCTCCATGCACAGCTACTCTCAGCACAGACAGGTTGCCCGAGGACACCTGTCTGCTATCTTTTCAGAGGCAGTTAACTGGTGTAATTGCTATAGGTAAGAAGTATCACGCAGCACTTTCTGTGAAAGCCTACTGTATTCTTAAAGTAAAAAGCATTACAGAGAAAATGTATTAAAAGCAATAAAGGGACCTTAGGAACCATGCATGCCAAAAAACTTACCAGAGTTCACCAAACATAGATACTAGCAGGCACAGTCCTTCAACTTGCTACCCAACAGGGATTCCTTGTGGTTACCAGTTCATCACCACTTCAGCTCAGAACAACCATACAGTCTTATTAGAATTTAGTAAGCCTAGTCCTTCCAACTCTTCCCAAAGGTTTGGGGCCCTCCATGGACCAGGGGTCCTGTCCATTTTCAGGATCAGGAAGAAAATAATGAGCCAGTTTAAAATGGGGCTATTTATCCAAAAACCCTCTCGTTGGCTGTTGGTCCCTGGAAAATCCAGTTTGAACTAGTATATGCACACCTCACCAGGAGGTGGCTTAAATGGACTAATAACAGAGGAAGAACACTAGCATGCCCCCCTCTACTAGAAAAAGTATATACAGGGCCCTAACACCACATAGACAATTGCACTTTTAATACAATATACCCAAAGTTCAATAAAGTTTAACTTAATTCCACAAGGTATGCTCAGGATATTACAGGAGACTGTCAATCTGTCGTAAAAACATTCCCCAAGTAGATAAAAGGGACCTACGTACTATTCCTGGCTCTCCTAGAAGCATCTATTTGGCCCTTTACCTAACAATTTTAATACTTATTTGACTTTTTGGGTATATATCTAGAGGATGCAAAACCCTAGTTTTAAAAAGAAATTTAGCTGCAAACTGAACTCAGTTGGCAGAAGAACTCTATTTTCCAGAAGCTGAAAATTGGCGACAGGGGATGGATCACTTGATGATTACCTGTTCTGTTCATTCCCTCTGGGGCACCTGGTGTTGGCACCGGTTGGAAGATAGGATACTGGGCTAGGTGGACCTTTGGTCTGACCCTGTATGGCCGTTCTTATGTTCTTAAGAGCCATGCCATCTTATGGAAACATAATCATAGAACCATACAGTTAGATGTCACCTAGTCAATGCTCCTTTGCAGTAAGGGATTGAAATGTGGCCTTCAAATTCACACCACAGCCCTCTTCCACTTTGGCTAAAACATTCTGCAAAGGAGTTATTCAGCTGTGTGCTAGACAGCAGTAGAATATTAGGAGTCAGGATTCCTGGGTTCTCTTCCTGGCTCTGAGAGAGGAATGTGGCCTCGCGATTAGAGCAGTGGATGCTAACAACAGCGCTGACCATTCTGAAGGGCAGCATGTGACTGACTAAGTAACTGAGACCTGGTTCCACCATATAAGAAACTTGAGTTCTAGTCCCAGCTCTACCTAAATCAGCCTTGTGCAGCCTCTCAGCTCTCTTATCTATAAGATGTTTGGAAGGAATGATAGCTGCTGCTTTCCAAGAAACCATGGGCAGTAACAAGGCCTGCTAAGTGTACAGATATATTAAGAGCAGTCAGTGGCAGAGCAGATGAACTCATGGCAGCTGTCCTGATGCCCAGCCAGTGCTCCTTTCCATAGGCTATTGGGCATTTTGTGAGGAAAGGTGTCTTTCTTTCTTTCTTTCTCTCTCTCTCACAAGCCAAACATAGCTCACACCAGTTTGAGGACCCCTTCCACCGAGCCAAAAAAAATCCTTATTTTTCAGTGTGTTGATTTTGAAACTTGGTCATGGTATCAGACACTAGATCTCAACCTGGGAATTCTAACAGTATAAGTTTGTGTAGATTCTCTCCCTACCCCATTTTCCCTCTATTATAAGAAAGAGGAATTTTAAAATCGGGCTTATTCTGGGAGGGTTGGGGGGGGAAAGAGGGTTGTATATCAGGAACTCCTTAAGCAGAAGACCCCAACATTCATCGACTTGAGGCATGTGTGCCAGTCTTCAAGCCAATCTAACTCTGCATGTGCATTTTTTTTTTTAAAGAGGCTTGAAGACTGGGCATTGAACAGAAACCCGTTTGCAACTTTAACTGTGGGAATCATTGGATTGAGGTTTCAGAGTAGCAGCTGTGTTAGTCTGTATTTGCAAAAAGAAAAGGAGTACTTGTGGCACAAATTTATTTGAGCATAAGCTTTCGTGAGCATTCCGATGAAGTGAGCTGTAGCTCACGAAAGCTTATGCTCAAATAAATTGGTTAGTCTTTAACATGCCACAAGTACTCCTTTTCTTATTGGATTGAGGGAATATCTTTTATCAGACCAATTTCTGTTGGTGAGAGAAACAAGCTTTCAACTTACACAGAGCTCTTCTTCAGGTATGGGACATGTACTCAGCGCGTCACAGCTAAATACAAGGGGGAACAGATTGTTTAGCATTAAGTAGTGAACATATATTTCAAGGGACCATTCAAGGCAAAGTGGACCATTAATAATTCTACAGTCATAGGGAAAAAAGATGGGAGGGGGCCAGTTAGTGGGCTATAGATTGTTGTAACAAGCTATAAATCCAGTGTCTCTATTCAATCCATGATTTTCAGTGTCATTAGCGCTCCTCCCCAATAGAACAAGTTATTTAAGTATTGTCATGCACTGAAGTCTGACCTCGGGGATCTTTCCAGAATATAGGCTAATCTTGTATATGGTGATAAAACTTCTGGATGCTGTGACTTTCTTATATTTGTGTAAGGTGCGTGGGTGGGAGGACAACATTGAAAAAATGTTTTGCAGACTCACCAAAAAATAGTAAAACCAGCCCCACCACTTGCAGCTTCTCAGCACTGCTCCTTAAAAATAAACTTTGTACCTTTCTCGATTTCTGCTACCTCAGGCACCTGGATGTTATAACTGTCCCAAGCCACGCCGTCTACTGTGTGCTGCAGACTGAAACGTAACATGCAACATACACAGAACGGAGAACTACAGCGCATCTACAGAAGAAACAAGGGCACAAGCAAGGTGAGGTGAAGCAATGCAGTAGAAACAGTCCAGATAGGGAAAGAAGAAGGATGCAGTGCTGGCCAGTGGAAAAAAATTAAGTTACAAAATTGTGATTTGCAGATTTCAACTGTAATGCTTCCTTAACATTAACAATTTTCCTATGTTTCTCCATGGCCTGCAATTGAGGGAAAAAATATCTGTTGTTGTGGAATGTAACTTTTTTAGAAAAACCAACTCTATCCAGAAGTAAGTAGTTGTGTGACTCAAGTCCCGTCAGCAACAATATTCTACCATCTCCATACCACTCCCCAAAATAAAGACGTTAAGAGATATGGGCTACGTGCCATGGAAATACTCGCTACGTTTGACTGTAACATGCATAAACATATCTGAAACCTGAAGTCGTCATTTTGTTTTCTAATTTCTGCCCATTTCCGTCTTCAGGATTGCTGTGTTCTCACGTGTCTATTTGTTTTCTTCTTCTCCCTTTATTTCCTCCTCTCTGAAAAGCTACTTCCTGGTGTTTAAGAATTACAAACTGCAGCAATTTTTTTTCTAAGTTTCAAGCCCCACACAAATACATCAACCAAAATTTATGTTTGTTAATTAAACATCTGGGTTTAGATATGCAAAACGCAACTTTGTGAACTACATTTCTGTAAGCACATCTAAGGCACTTGTCTCATGAGCACAAAGTCCAAGAAAAAGTTAGTTTCAAACTAAATGATCAGAACCCAAAAAGTCATTTAATGACTAGTCATTTAAATACCTATCCCCAACCTCCTCATTTTTCCCCTTTAGTTCAGTACCTAAAACAAAGAGGAACAAAATTTAGCAAAATTCTTTTTTAAAACACTCACCTTTGACCTGAGAATGAACATGAGAAATTACAGCTCAAAGGATTTATTTTAATAGAAAGTAACTGAAAATAGGGTATTTGTTCTTTTTCCCCTCCAAGTCTTTCCCTAACACACATTTCTTCCATTGAGCCTATTATCCTCAGCCCTGCCTTCCAAAGACAAGGTATCCCTTTACCCATAGAGCTAACAATATGTGTGCCATGCCTATCAGCCATTCACTCAGCTATCTCTGTTCCTCTGCTGACACTTGCCTAATTAGGCCACGATCCTGCAAACCGATCAGTATGGGGCAACCTCTGCATTCATGTGGGGCTGACATAAATTAGGCTCTGTGTAGAGGAAGGGTCAGCTTGCAAGTTCGAGGCCTTGAACTGCAAGATGCTTGGGGCAGGAAGCTTATAATAGGGCTAACCGAGTAAAATCAATGCTAGTAGGGGAGAATACATTCCATATAATGTTGTATTTTACTGTTCATGGAATTCACCTATAATTGTCCGCATAGATCTAATTAGTATCATTCTATGAATTTCAATGCTGAAACTGGATTAACCTGCTTTTATACCTATTTCATCTCAAAAGGATCACCACCATTTCAGAAGGGTAAAATTGGCCTATAAAAAAAGGAAAGTGCAAGGTTTTCTAGTTTGGAAGTACAAATGATCACTGTGCCTAACAGAATTCAACTTCTGACCCAAGAGAAACTGCAGAAAAGCTTATCCCTTACAATCATGGCAGAAAGAAAGGAAGAAAGAGAGAGGGTGAACAGACCATCAGCTATAGACATCCCTTCTGAAATCATAGAAAGGCTCACTGATACCACATGGGAAAACTGAAACATAAGAACGGCCATACTGGGTCAGACCAAAGGTCCATCTAGTCCAGTATCCTGTCTGCTGACAGCGGCCAGTTCCAGGTGCCCCAGAGGGAATGAACAGAACAGGTAATCATCAA